>NC_081849.1:65331770-65955520 GCF_963259705.1 Myotis daubentonii | reverse complement strand
TTAAAAAACATTAAAAATGGTTTGCTTCTCAGAATTTTGGGGGTAATCTTCATCCACTGTCTGTCTGGCGATTCATGTGGACATGACCAGTACACCACAAAAGCAAACGTAAGACAGGTTTGAAAGGGATTTCTTGTTCCTCCGCCCCGTTTAGGATGGTTTAATCCAAGAAGGGCTACATTTCTCTCCCATTGTTTACGTTTCAATCTGGACTCAAGATGGGAGTAGTTCTAGCACCGGCTGCTTCCTCGGGAATGAGTCAGGGCTCTGTGTCATGGCGACAGGCCTCTGACTTCACACAATAAAGCAGTGCTGGAGCCAGAGGGCTGGGCGCAGACTTCGCACCAGCATAGCTCCATTCTGTTCATAGAATGAAGTGCAGGGAATACCTTATTTTTATTTTTTTTACTATTGTTATATTTTGATGAATTTCTAGCTACCATAATGCTGTGTATGAGCGCGTGTGTGTGTGTGCACGTGTGTGTGCATGTACACATGCCTGTGTTTGTGTGAGATGGGAAGAGGACACAAGAAGACAGAGCAACAGGGAAAAGGGAAGAAGAATCGGGGACGCAGAAAGCCTCTGCTTTGGGATACGACATGTTCTCCTTTCCTACGATCTTATTTACAATGAATTTAAAAGAGAAGAATATTATTTAGGGAAGTAAAGCCCCCCCTTTTTTTTCAAAATTGGCCACAGTTATAGGACACGCTATTCTGTTCCTTCATCTTTCGGCTGTACTGTTCCTATCCTATGGCTGACTCTGTGTGCATGATGCACGCACACTATTTTTCTTTCTGTTTGAATATCCTCACTGTTGGCCGACAATGAAATTGCGAATAACATCTCATTCTTTGTTGCATCCCTAATGTTCTTGCTTTGCAAAGTCGACACCTCTATATAATGAGTGTAATTCAATGACAACAGCAAATAACACTAATTACAACGCTATGCATGAACAAAATGTTATAATGTGGGAAGACTTTGCCAAAAAATTACACTTCATGTTACAATTGTTTGACTTGATTATGGTGAAAAGAAAATGTTTATGTAGTCTAATCAAATAGTCAGCAGTCAAAAGAAGCAAAATACGCAAAAGAAACTCAATTTTCCGATGAAATGTATTTGGATTACTACTTATTTAACATTCTACTACCAGCTTAAACTTTATTAATTAAATCCAAAATGATATAACCTGTTACTCTTATAGGTTAATCAAGGAAAAATAATTACTCCAAAGCCTGAATAGAATGCAGTGTTACTTCCAAGTGGGTTTGGCTGAATGCTTATTGATAACTTCCATTTGTTTAAAAAAATGACCAATTTGCATATAAAAATGTACTATTAGATGCACTGTAATAATATATAATATAATAATAATTTTAAAAATCCTTTTACTAAGCACCTGCAATGTGTTTGGCATTGCACAAGAGTGGGCTTATGCAAGGATCTTGATGAAGCCTCATGCTTCCTTGAGAAAAAAAATCTATTTTTAAAATCAACCATAGGCAGCCCTGACAAGTTTCAGAAAAGTTTTTCATAACTTATTATTTATTTAGAAATGATCCATGATCCTTATAAGAGGCTTCATGTTTGTAGATGTCCAAATTACAAAACTACTGCTTGAAAAAACCAAGGACGCACACAGAACAGTAGGTGGCTAGAGCCTTTCCCTGGCCGCCTTTTCTTTATCTCCTCCCCCAGGGCCTTGAAGGAAGGAGAGAACTGCCTGGCGCTCTCCCCTTTCTGCTCATTTCCCGTCACAGGAGAGAGATGTGATTCTTCAGTGGCAGCCTCCACCCTTCTGCACCCAGGGCCGGGAGAGAGGGAGGGAGAGAGAGAGAGAGAGACTGACGGTATCGAGAAACCTATGAAGTAAAACACATACACGACCCACTCCCAGGAGGTCATTTGCTAAGGAGGGTGCAGCAGAAAGGGAAGTGGGAGTCTGGAATCACAGCTCTGCTCATTGTGCACAGGAGGCTCTGGAAAGGACAGGAGTGCTGCCGAGCGTCCCTGAGTGAACAGAGATTCTGTGCTGCCAAGGAATTGTCTTATGTCGTTGACGTCTCCGGTTATGGCTGGATGAAAGCCCTCGGTCCTAATGGGCATCCAGCCTGCTGAGCGGCGGGTGAGGGTGGCCTGGCTGCTTTCTGTCATCCACCGTCTAGGCCCACAAGCCGCCTGGTTCGCAGGCCACGTTCGGCTTCTATCATGAGCATCTGACCACAGCCCAGGGTGGCCGAACACTCACTGTCTCTGTCATTTTTTGACAATTCTCTGCTGTTTTTCTAACGCTGATGAGGAAGGGTGAGCCTCCGAGGGGAAGTTACTGTTTCTTTCCTGAGATGCTCAGTAAGGACGATTCATGTGGGCCAGGGTGGGGCTAGGACGCAGCCGAAACCTTGGCCGGAGCCTGCCAGTGGACCCCACCTAAAAGCTACAGAACACAAGGTCCTGGTCCAAGCTGTCCCACAGATGGGAGCTGTTGCCTCCCAGTTCCAGCTGAGCTGGCTGAGTGGATGAAATGGCATCTTTCCCTGAGGAATCTCCGTTCCTGAAATTTCACTCAAGAGATAGGCTGCTGGTGATAACAGCGTGTAAGAGAGGACAGCCTTTCTCACCCAGTCCTTGGGTGACCTCAGATTCGGCAGATATGCCCACAATCCTCTCTGTGCAGAGAGAGGCTCCTGGAAGGGCAAGATGCCATTTGTGTGTGCGGTGACCACTGCCTGCCCCCACACGATGGCCGCTGTGGGGAGCCTGGCCACACGGCCTCGGGGGAAGAGCTGAGGGGCGATTTATTATTTCACTAGGTTACTGCCGAGTGACAAGGGCTCCTTGCATCCTAGCAGGCCAGCATCCACGGAACATATTTTTAACATGAATTGCAAAAGAAATAACAAAAACACGCAATGGCTAATTAGAGGGCCATTTCACAAAGGCCCTGCCTGATGACAAGTTTCTTGGTCAGTCTCGCCATTTGCTAATTTCCAACTGGAATGAAATCAGACTCCATGAATCCAGGACCCCAGGGTGGGGCGGGGGCTGAGTGGGGGCAGGGAAGAAAGAAATAGGGCCGCATTATTCACTGTACCTCCCGCATTTATAATGTATTGAGTGAGTTAATTGCATTTGGAAAGCTCTGGGGGGGCACCCCAGTTTTCGGTGGGAGGTGTGGACCCGTAGTCACAGAGTGAGTGATTCTAGCCGACTCTGCTGTTTCTAAGACTAAAATATTCCCTGCTTAATGTAAAACTCAATGCCCTTCGCAGGTTTTTTTCCTCTTTCCTATTAACTGTGCATAAAAGTGAGTGGCTCTTTCCCTACAGTGCAATGAAATATTCCATTGTTCTCCGAGAGACTCTAAAAGCCTTCTGAGCAGGTACTCACACTCCCGAGGTCACATGAGTGATGAAGACCTAAGGCTCTATTAATCTGGGTGTGGGGATACCTTCGGAGTTCACAGCAGAGATGAAAAGCGAACAAAAGTGTTTTTTCCATTGTTTGACAGGCTAACGCTTAAGCAGCTCCTTACTTACAGGTTGGGTCCCCGGAGGATACGAGCCTGGTAGCTTCCATGGTTTCCACACAAGTCTTTCAAGCATTCGGAGGGAATATTATGGATTGCTGCATTGTTTGCTGTTGACCTACAGAAAAGGGAGATTAGTTCCAGCCATGGAACGGAAATACAGTGGGGCCTTAATTTACGAGTTTAATTCGTTCAGAGTCCGAGCTCGTTAAGGAGCTCGTTAAGACAAATTACTCTGTCAACTCAATGCAAAAAATCGGCGGAGACAGCTGGTATCTCAAAAAACTCGTTAGTCGGGACATTCGTAAGTCAAGGCCCCACTGTACACTCAAAACAGAAAAGGACACAAGAGGACTGAGGTTTCTCTTTTATCTCGAGGTTTATGGGCTCACAGGGTGACACCCTATGTCTGTAAGGATTCTGTTTCCCTTAGCATCTTATACCCATCTTAGGACCTCCATGTCTCTGTAAATGGTTTACTGTACAAGTTACCCCTAAACTTAAGGGCTGGAACCAACCCTTTCATTTTGCTCATGGGTCAGGCATTTAGGAAGGGATTGTCTGGGCAACTCACCCCTGATCCACACGAAGTCGGCTGGCCCTGGGGGAGCCTTTCCAAGGTGGGGTCTTCACCCAGGTGTCTGGTCCCTCTGTGCTCTGAGGAGCTGGTGGCTGTGATCTTGTTCTTCTCCTTCTTTCTCCCTAGCTCCCTTCTCTCTCCATGTGGCATCCCATCCTCACCGCCTGGCCCCCTTGTTCTTTTTTATAGCATGCTAGTGTCAGGGCAGGTGCATTTCTTATAAGGGGCGGGCTTTCAAGAGACAAGAAGTAAAAGCGGCCAAGCCAGTGAAGGCTGATGCACAGAAGAGTCTTGTTGTTAGTTCCATGGAATTCTACTGGTGAAAGTGGTCACAGAGCCCATCCACATTCAAGGGACATGGGTGAGCCTGCAGTTCCCCCAAACTCAGGCCCCTGTTCCCCATACTCAGCCCCACTTTGGGCGCCATATGTGCCACACCAGCACAGCCAGGTTTGGTGAACCTGAGAGGGGGTGGTGAAGGATTAAGAAAAGACAGACAAGAGAAGAAAGCTGGGTGGGATGCTGCCCTCTCTGATGGAGGGACAGCACCACAGCCTGCAAGCCGAGTCTTTACTTTCTAGCCAGATTCCACGAGGCAAAGTAAGGGCGTGGTCAA
Organism: Myotis daubentonii; assembly: GCF_963259705.1. Lineage (NCBI taxonomy): Eukaryota > Metazoa > Chordata > Mammalia > Chiroptera > Vespertilionidae > Myotis > Myotis daubentonii. Next base: position 65,950,791 of record NC_081849.1, on the reverse strand, counting down.
GAGGTTTACCACGTGCTCGTGGGTTTCGAATCTACTCAATTACATGCACCTGATCAAGCTTTGTTTACTTGCTGCACCTCCCGCAGCCCGTATCACTTAGCCACGTGGGAGTGCAGGCTCGGACCATAAGGTCAAGCTTACAACTGTGGCTGTAATTGTGCTGGGACTTGCACGTGGCTTTGCCACCAGAGGATCATGCCCTCTCATTAGTCCCAGGATTGAACCTGTCCAAACGCTGTAGCCGCTCTCCACAGTCAGGTTTAGAATATAATCTGTTACCGTAAGAAACAGTCTAAAAGCTACGCTTAAGAATGCTTTGTTGTTATTAAGACATAACCAGTAAAGCCATTGTTTTCCACTGTAATATCCGTTCAGGCATCCCCTCCTCTGGGAGGCCCACCAGGCACAGCTGTCATGCCTGTTCTCAGGCTCCAGCCCTGGGCTTTCCTCACTGCCATCACCTGTCAGCCTTTCTGGTCCTACCTGTCCGTCTCTTGGAGGGACTGTGAGTTGAGGCAGCAGCCGAGTCTCATTTATCTCTATCTTTTTTTAACAGAGTTCTTTTTTTAAATTTTAACTCAGCGGAGCTGTGTTGATTGAGTTAATAAATGAATAAACGTCACCCTGATGCCAGGAGCTTGCCCTGGATGCTCATTCACGTTGGTTCAGATAAGAGAGTGTCAACTAGAAATGAAATCACGGCCTGCCCAGTGGGAGTGTTTTGTTTGTAGGAGTGGCATGGAGACCCGGGTTTGCAGAGCAGAGGGGGGACGAGGGAGCTGTGGACACAGGGAGATCGAGCTTTACCACCATTCTTCCCACACTGGCTCCTGCTGACAGCTCCTCCATGGATGTGGCTGTGGCTCAAAATGGACCCAAATACGTTCCTTCTATTAATCAGACCGCTGGCACGTGTGGCTCCCCAAAACCTCCTGAGTGGAACTAGAGTAAACATTTGCTGCTTCTGGAGCATCCAGGAGACTTAAATGTAATGATGTATATGTACGGGGGCGTATCAATACATATATAGCCATGTGTGCGTATATGTAAATATAAAACATGGAATTACTCCAATACTTCTCAAGTCTAGATCATAGTATGCAGCATTTTACTTGTAATTTTTTTTCTACATACACTTTGCCAGTTAAAGAAAAGCCTAAGGATAGGCCAGGAAGATTTTTCCTACTCAGAATGGCAGTGGGCCGAACCCACCTCTCCTTCAGCTGCTAGTGCCACGGCTGGGAGAGACGTGGAGGGGGTGACCAGCAGCTACCAGCCTACTTATTTCCAGAAAGAGGATTTGACTGAACCTTCTCTTCAGCAGCGCTCACCGGCCAGAGGAGGAGCACTGCTCTGGCTGCCCGCCGGCAAGCGCTCAGGAGGAAATGAGGAGGGAAAATCGTTTTCTCCATCTCAAGATAGGTGTCAGGAGATTCTGGAAACAAATATTTTTGGTCTTATAAATTAGTAACTTTTAAATTCCATATTCAGCTCTCCGGTGTTTATTTCTTTTGGCTGAATGTCATTTGTTGCTCAGAGGAATTTAATGTAATTTTTGGTGTTCTAATCAGTTTCTGCAGTGTAGCACCTCGAGGTTTGCGGCCGTCTACAATGAGGAGTTTATTTGCTAAAGCGAGGGAAATGTAGATACAAGTTGGTGCTTGCTGGATGGAAACAGACGGGAATGCCCAGACCGCAACAGCAGATAGGGAGGACGTAGAGGATGGAAGGAAAGGCAGACTGGAGTGACACTGTGGAATCATATCTGGAGACGTCGAGGTCCTAGACCTGGCCTTTGCTGGGTACGCAGTGAAGAACCATTGAGGGTGTGCAACTGGGGCAGGAGTATGTGTGTGTGAGCATGTGTGTGCAGGAGGGAGGGGAGAGGAAGGGGGAGGGGTGGAGAGGGCAGGAGGGAGGGAGCGAGGGAGAAAAGATCTGTTTTAAAAAGGAACTGGGTTGGCAGTTAGGGAGAGACAGGACATGAGTGGAAGGAGGACGGGCAGTAAGCGGGGTGTTATAGTAAGCCAGCTGGGAGAAGGGAAGTGGCCAGGGTTAAGAGGAGGGAGATTCAGGTTTTATTATGGAGGCAAAATTGCCAGGGTTTGCTAGCTAATTAGAACTGGGCGTTAGGGAAGGGAGTGAAGGCAGCGGCACCAAGCCGGCCTAGGTGAGGAATGAGAAGAAGGAACGAGTTGGCATAGCCATGCGCCCATTTATTAGTGCACAGAGCAAACTGTCACTGAGCGCTGCAGACGCTGAGCTGGCGGCGAAACAGCTGAAGACAATATGGAGCGCGATGGCACTGGGGGGCTGGGGCCAGGAGACCGTGAGGGTAATTCGGTTTTATGTTACAGATTTGGGAGTTGTCCTTCTAGAATCCAGAAGCTATCGGTGAACCCAGAGGGTAGAATGGCTCATTAAGGAGGAAGTTTATTAGTGGGAAAAAGGTCTCATGAAAATTGTCTGATCGGCCAATCCTCAGAGTTTCCTCTAGCGTGACTTACAGTTCTTTTGCTGAGGAAAAAAAGGACACTAAGAAAGAGAGACTAGACTTAACCTGTTTGGCTCAGTGGATAGAGCATCGGCCTGCAGACTGAAGGGTCCTAGGTTCAATTCCGGTCAAGGGCAAGTACCTTGGTTACAGGCACATCCCCAGTAGAAGGTGTGCAGGAGGCAGCTGATGGATGTTTCTAATTCTCTATCCCTCTCTTTTCCTGTAAAAAAAAAAAAAATCAATAAAATATATTTTAAAAAAAGAGAGACTAATTGTTTCAGGACCCCTCTCTAATAAGGAGAAATACAAGAGTAAGAACCTGCATGTATATATACATATACATACATATATGTACACATATGCACATATAGTATATATGACCTTTGCCCTGCATTCAACATCACCTGACTTTCCCTATGGTTTCAATCGCCACAGGCACCAATATTTAATCTCTAAATAAAGCTACCTAGATTCAGTGCCTCTTGAATATAGTTAGAGTCATGAGAGACAATGAAATCACAGACTTGCTTTTCGAGGAGCATGTGGGGGTCTGGGCTTGCAGGCGCCCACACCTCTGGAATCTCTCCCTGCATATCTGTGCTGCGGCCATGGCCAGATTGTTTTCCCAGTCCTTGGAGATTGGCCTGATCAGGTTCACTAATGGTTGGACCTTTTTGGTATTTGCTTACATAACACTATCAGGACACATGTCTTAAATATTTTATGAGGTTTAAAGGGTCGTTTTCATAACATGGCATTGTATGGCCTGCAGACAGACGAGGCGGGAGGAAGAAGGGCTGGGCCTATACCGAGTGACAGAAGTGTAACACACATTCAGATATTAAGAATTTGATTAACTTGATAACAAGACTGCAGGTCTTAAGATGTGGGCTTTCTGCACATCGTAAAGGCAGCGTTACAGCGCCTTGCACTTTACTTAAGTGCATCTCCCTTCGCTGGTCTAATCGACGCAGGAACATAAAAATCGCATGGTCTTGACCTGAGTCTCTGCTCCCCTGGCTCTGCAGAACCATGTGGGCTAATGGTGAGGCGGGCTGTTTGCTCACCAGCATGGGGTTCAAAGGCTTTCTTAGGGTAAGTGAGCACTTGGAAGGGGAGTGGGCATCCAGCCATTAGCTGAAAGAGCTAGACGCGCTATCAGTGCAGAAGAGCCACTCTATTTGATTATTAAATGTGTTTTAATCTGAAGCTCTAAGTTAACAAGAATAAAATGAAATAACCCAGGAGCAGAATCTTTTCTTAAACCTTAAAAGGAGAGAAGCAACACCACCAGAGACACTGCCAGGGTCCTTTCCGACCTTCCGCAGGCTGCTAGCTGGTTATAAAGTGGTGTCCGCTTTCAAACGATTCTCATGCAAACGAATACTTCAGTATTTCCCACCCTAAGAAACAGGGATTTCTACTGACTCTTTGAACAATGGAATTCCTCAGTTCTCCCTTTGACCAACCTGCCTCTGAGGATGAGAGTCATGATTCTGGCTGGAAACACCTGCTGTCAGTGTGTTTTAGCTCTTTCCATAAAAGCTCCCTGGCTCCCTTGGCCTGATCTGTCTTCCTAATGAGTCAATCTGTTCTTAAGTTAAATCAGTAATTTTAAAATTTGAGCGGGAGTCAGAATCACCGGGAGGGCTTGCAAAGATACAGATCACTGGGCTGCACTCCCGGAGTTTCTGGTTTAAAAAGTCTACGGTGAGGCCTGAGATTTTGCATTTCCTACAGGATCCAACTGCTGGGATCCCAGGTCCCCACTCTGCGAACTGCTGAGTTGGAGGATTTCTGAGAGCCCTTGGCAGCTCTAAACAACCCAATGAACTTAGTGGAGGCTTTTCTCTCATTGTAACTGATCAACTAAAAATAATACAACCTCTTCCCATTTTCTATTAGTCAGAAGACTACCTGACCTCTACTAGAAAGTGGATTTTTCCCCAGTGCCTTTATGTAGAGTAAGTGGTAGAGTATTTGCAACTACAAGGATGGACCTTAAGATACTGTGCTAAGTGAGAATAGTCAGACAGAGAAAGGCAAATACTGTATGATCTAAGTTATACATGGAAACCAACCAACCAAAAACAAGAGAGTAAAGTAGCGGTTACCAAGGCCTGGAGGGTGGGGGAGATACAAGAGATGTTGATTAGGGCACAAACTTGCAACTCGTAGGTAAATAAGTCCGGGAGACCAAAGGCACAGTGTAGTGAATATAAACAACATTGTTGTAGTATAATCATCAGACGTGCTAAGATTCTGGATCTCAATTATTCCCACCACACACACACACACACACACACACACACACACACACACACACGGATAATTATGTGACATGGTGCCATGACCATAATGGCAATCATATTATAGTATATAAAGGTGTCCAATCAACATATTATATACCTCAAATTTACACAATGTTATAAATCAAATATAGTTCAGTTTAAATAAGTAAGTAAGTAAGTAAGTAAGTAAGTAAATAAATAAATAAATAAATAAATAAATGTGGTAGAGTGATGGAACATTAAAGTTGGATTCTATTATCAAGAGAAGGGGACTAGTCCACTATTGAAATGCCTATTGATGAGTTTTGTAATCAGCAGAATGAGTTTTCAGCTTTACCCCAAATTGAAACTAGGCATTCAGTATGGATAATATTTCTCCTTGATGTAGACCGGAGGCCTGTGTTAGAACCAAGCAGGGTTACTGGATGAAAGGAAGGCCTGAAGCAAGTGTTGGATGGGGAGTAGGAAAGGAGGAGAAAAAGCTGAACTAGAAATGAGCGGTGGCGGCTGTGTGTTCCTGAGCGAATGAAATGTGTACCTGCACCAGTGAATACATGTGGTCTTCTTAGACCCTCTGGTTCCTTTCCTATTGGTTCCTTTCATGACCAGGTTCTCCAAACCAAGGTCACCTGATGGAGAAGGGCGACCTAAAGGAGTGCTTTTCAAACTCTACAACAGCTTGGCCATCCCCTGAGGCTCTTATTAAAATGCAGATTCTGGTTCATTAGGTCTGGGGTGGAGCCTGAGACTACATTTCTGACCAGCTCCCAGGTCCATGGTCACCAGGGCCGGCTTCAGGGCGTGCACCGGTGCAGACGTGCAGGGCGAAGCCTGAAAGCATCACACTGCTTTCTTCTGGCTGATCCTCTTACCTGACAGCCATGCCATCACCTGTGAGCTTGGTTTGCAGACTGTGGCATCTGAGGCCGGGAGTTCTGTTTCTCTCCTTTGTTTAAGTGATGCTGATCCTGCCTGGTTTGTATCTGGAGATCATTCAGCAAATGCTCTCCTTTGCTATTTTTCAAATCTCTCTCTAAATTAGGCCACATTTTCCTGATACAGCTCCTAGGGCACTTGAAACTAAAGAAAAAATGAACAAATGGGACTACATCAAAATAAAAAGCTTCTGCACAGCAAAAGAAACCATCAACGAAACAACAAGAAAACCCACTCTGTGGGAAAACATATTTGCCAATGTCATATCTGATAAGGGCCTAATCTCCAAAATTTATAGGGAACTCATACAACTTAACAAAAGGAAGATAAACAATCCAATCAAAAAATGGGCAAAGGACCTAAATAGACACCTTTCAAAAGAGGACATTCAGAAAGCCAAGAGACATATGAAAACATGCTCAAAGTCACTAATCATCCGAGAGATGCAAATCAAAACAACAATGAGGTACCATCTCACACCTGTCAGACTGGCTATCATCAACAAATCAACAAACGACAAGTGCTGGAGAGGATGTGGAGAAAAAGGAACACTTGTGCACTGCTGGTGGGAATGCAGACTGGTGCAGCCACTATGGAAGACAGTATGGAGTTTCCTTAAAAAACTGAAAATGGAACTCCCATTTGACCCTGTGATCCCACTTCTAGGAATATATCCCAAGAAACCAGAAACACCAATCAGAAAGGATATATGCACCCCTATGTTCATAGCAGCACAATTCACCATAGCTAAGATCTGGAAACAGCCTACGTGCCCATCAGTAGATGAATGGATTAGAAAACTGTGGTACATCTACACGATGGAATACTATGCTGCTCTAAAAAGGAAGGAACTCTTACCATTTGCAACGGCATGGATGGAACTGGAGAGCATTATGCTAAGTGAAATAAGCCAGTCAATGAAGGAAAAATACCACATGATCTCACTCATTCATGGATAATAGAGACGATTATAAACTTTTGAACAATAATAGATACAGAGGCAGAGCTGCCTCAAACAGATTGTCAAACTGCAGCGGGAAGGCCGGGGAGGGTTGGGGGGCAGGAGGTAGGGGGTAAGAGATCAACTAAAGGACTTGTATGCATGCATATAAGCATAACCAATGGACATAAGACACTGGGGGATAGGGGAGGCTAGGGGACTGTCTAGGGCGGGGGGAAAAGTGGACACATATGTAATACCCTTTGTAGTACTTTAAGCAATAATAAAAAATAAATAAATAAATTAGGCCACATTTTCCTCTGCTATGTTGTCAGTCTGACTTCATTTTTCAAGTGAATCTTTTTTTTTTTAAGTTTTTTTTAAAAAATATATTTCATTGACTTTTCAGAGAGGAAGGGAGAGAGATAGAAAGTTAGAAACATCGATGAGAGAGAAACACCGATCAGCCGCCTCCCGCACATCTCCCACTGGGGATGTGCCCGCAACCCAGGCACATGCCCCTGACCGGAATCAAACCCGGGACCCTTCAGTCCGCAGGCCGACGCTCCATCCACTGAGCCAAACCGGCTTCGGCTCAAGTGAATCTTATAACCTGGCTTCTGGTAGTCACCTTTCGTTTTCTGGACCTTCCCCTCTACCCTGGACCACAACAATGAAAAGAGGACAAAGCAGGTGCTGACTCCCATGGGTGTCTTTGAATTACCGGTAGCCCCCAGCCTAGGAAATGAATGTTATCCGGTGATTCTTTTTGCCTGACAAGCCCGCTTCTTTATTTGCACAGTTTCAGTCCTTTTCAATGCCTGATGTATCTCCAACCCCAGTGAGCTGCTGGTCAGGGCCGTTTAATACATTTTGAGCATCTTATGTATTTAAGGCACTGATGAGGATACCAGCCTGGGTTCTCGGCTTATTTGTAACCCAGGAGAAAACATGGGTCAAGGGGAGTTGCTTTAGGTAAGACGGAGATAGCGTGTTCTATCGAGCTGTGAACCAGCAGCCGAGGACACGTTGTAGCTGTGACGTCAATGGCATTTCAAGAACCAGGATGATCAGGTAAGGTTCGTTCTCTGAACCCTCTCAGAATTCCCCCCCACACCCCGACTCGCTGGTTTTCAGCATCCATGTTGGGCAAAAAAATAGATCTGGATACTGCCATGGGATTGGCAATGTCTGTGACCTTTTGTTGCAGTCAACATATCCAGTGACTGTGTTTTGTAGCTAGCATAGGGGATGTTCAAGTTTCTTAGTCTAAAGGCCTCACTTTTGAAAAACAAACATGTCCTGAGCACTGTGCTGGCCCTTGTGTAATACCTCATGACACCTCAGTGTTGTTCTGATTTACAGATGCACTAACCAAGGCCCTTAGAGGTGAATATACCAGATGAAACAGCCAGTGACAGCAACATTCAGGCCTAGAAATGCTGGTGTCAAGTTTGTTGTACCGACTCATGGGACATGTGCACCTGAAAAAAGTTCTGAATACTTTGTTCATCGACAATTTTTACTTTTATTGTCCCTGATGAATTTTCTCTGTAATTCAGAAGAGCTTTGACATTGTGGAAGAAAGAAAGAACAAAAGGAAGAAAGAAAGAAAGAAAGAAAGAAAGAAAGAAAGAAAGAAAGAAAGAAAGAAAGAAAGAAAGAAAGAAAGAAAGAAAGAAAGAAAGAAAGAAAGAAAGCTAAGTGACTTTGGGGGATTGGTTTTGAAAACTCTCTCATGTGAATCTAAATATTTTAATCTCTTCTTAGTTAATCTTATTTTGGTTTAGTCAAGAAGTGGCCCAGGTACAGCTGAGTGAGTCTTATCATCCCATCATTGATGTCTAACGCACAGTGTCTGGATTTAGAGACTATTGTAGTAACGGGACCTCCTGATCCAAAGTGCCTGGGATTGGAGAGACAGGTTGCCTACCCAGACACACAAATTAGGCCACGTAACTGGGACACGGTTGGAGGATATTCATTTGAATGAACTAAAAAATAGATCAGTGTGTAATCAATTTTAACTTACCTTTGAGGTCTAGTTAAATGTCCTCTCCCTTTTCTGTTTTATTATAAAAGATAATTTCCTTATTTAACTGTACTTATGGACTCAATTTGGAGGACAGTAATATATTCAATTACCAGGAAAAATAAAATAGAAAATCATTGGGGCCAAGAGGAAGAACAAAACAAAACTTTGGCCTAGAAATGAGAATACCTGGTGTCCAGTTTCACTGCGTGACCTTGAATGAGTTATCTAACCACATTGGGCCTCTGATCCTTGCTGTAGAATGAGAAAGTTTCTCTCTGAAGGTTCCTCTTTTCCTAAGTCCTACTTTGCTATTACTGCTAATTCCCATTAGACAAAAACATGAAAGTAAATGCCCTTCCTTCCTCCCCTTCCTCCCTCTCTCCCTCCCTCCCTCCGTCCCTCTCTCCCTCCCTTCCTTCCTTCCTTCCTTTTGCATTAGTCAGACTAGGTAAACTGCTACTAGAAAAAAATCTCAGTGGGTTATCAAAATGGAAGGTCACTTCTTATTTTTACAAACTCCAACATGCTTATTTCTGTTCTCTCCTGGGCACCTGTCTGTTCTACATACAGTGACTCAAGGATCCAGGCAACTTTCAAATGGTGCTTCTTCATCCTCCAGGGCCTCTGAATCCTCTGCAAGAGCCTTGTCAGGGGAGTGAAGAGTCTGGAGGATCCCTCAGAGGTTTTAGGGGCCACAGCACTTTCCCTTGGCCACAGCATGTCCCCTGGTTCCACCTACTTACAGTGGGCCTAGGAAAGGTGGTCCCCACAACTGCTGAAGAGGAAAATAAAAATGCATCATCTCCTCCACAGTCCATTCATTTAACTAATATTTATTAAGTGGCCACTATATGCCAGGTGCTATAGTTGACACTGGGGCATGATAGATTACCCTTTTCTTATGAATCTTAATTCTAGTGGGGGCAATTATATATATAATATATATATATATAATATATATGCAAAATATGTATATATGTAATATGTATGTGGAATATCTATTAGTAATAGTAATTATGAGATTAAAAATAACATCACAAGGCAATATTTTGAGAACTGATACAACCATCCTATAAAATAAAAGGGTAATATGCAAATTGACCCTAACAGCAGAACGACTGGGAGTGACTGGTCACGCTCAATGCAGGAGCTGCCCCCTGGTGGTCACTGCGCTCCCACAGGGGGAGCTCTGCTCAGCCACAAGCCAGGCTGACGGCTGCCATTACAGTGTTGGTGGTGGGAGCCTCTCCCGCCTCCTCAGCAGCGCTAAGGATGTCAGACTGCAGCTTAGGCCTGCTTCCCGCTGGCAAGTTGACATCCCCCAAGGGCTCCTGGGCTGCCAGAGGGATGCCTGACTGCCAGCTTAGGCCTGATCCCCCAGGGAGTGGGCCTAAGCCAGAAGGTGGACATCCCCCAAGGGGTCCCAAACTGAGAGGGGGCACAGGCCGGGCTGAGGGACCGCCCCCCCCCCCCCCACTGAGTGCACAAATTTTTGTGCACCGGGCCTCTAGTGTGTATATATGTATGTGTATATATAAAATATGGTCATATTTTTTTTTCATTTAATCCCTACAGTAACTCCATGAAGTAGATGTTATTATCCCCATTTTGCATATAAGGAAACTGAGGCCCAGAGAGGTTAAACACCTTGCCCAAGGTCGGACAACTAGGAAGCAGTGGAGCCCAGCAACAGCCAGGCAGTTTGATTCCAGAGCCCAGGTTCTGTCCTGCTACTCTGAAGGCAGGAAAGTTCCTCTAACTCAGTGGTTCTCAACCTTGGCTGCACATTAGAATCACCTGGGAATCTTTTTAAAATCCTGATTTCTGGGCCTCGTCCTCCAGAAATTCTGTTTCTTTGTTACTAATGTTGTGGCCCCACCCCATAACAAAGAAACAGAATTTCCAGAGGATGAGGCCCAGAAATCAGGATTTTAAAAAGATTCCCAGGTAACTCTAATGTGCAGCCACGGTTGAGAACCACTGCTCTAGCTAAAACCTGCTTGGTACCTATTCATAATTAATTTGCTGACAACATGAGTGGGAATATGTGAAAGCACTTTGCAAACCGGGAAACATTATAACATTAACTTGTTTCTCAGACCACACTTGGCCTCAATATCTTGATGGTTTCCCGTTGTCTGTTGCTTAAGGTTTAAATTCCTTAGACCTCTGCCGTCTTGCTTCAGTTTCCTTCACTCCTGCCACACTAGATACACCATCTTCCCAGCATATGACCCAAACATGCCTGGCCTTTTGTCCATCTGGTTTCAGAAAATCATTATTCTGCATCCTCTGCCAGCACTTGGTTAGATCACCTTTGTGCCCTTCAGAGTACTAGCACACAGTAAGTGCTAAATAAATGCTTGCCAGATTAAATTAAAGACAGAAAGGCTAGGGAAGGGAGAGCCATAGATGATACAAAACTTAAGGTGCTCAAGAACTTATCCTGTGTAAATGCAATACAATCATGTTTAAATATTCACAATAATTTCCTTGCTAGATGATGTATTATGGAATTGTACACTTGAAACCTATATACTTTTATTAAACAATGTCACCCTAATAAATTCAATGAAAATAAAAAATAAATAAATGTATCAATATAAAAAAGGAGTATTGAGAAATTGGACTATGTTGTGAAGGCAGGATCTTTCGTTTTTTTTATTCATTTAAACAAACATTTAGGCAGATCTTTTCCTGAGAAAGTACAGATGCCTTATGGGAGTCCTTGTCAACCCCTTGGGTCCATGTTGTAGTAATGTGGATTTCAAAAGATATAGGGGAGGTTCCTGACAGTTGCTATGAGTCAGCCTCCCTTTGGTACAGGGAATTCGATGTGAGCAAAAACACGGTAGCTGACAACATCAAAGATGAACCTTAGTGACAAAAAGCTTTCTGACTTAATTCCCAAGTTTAAATATCACAATTTTCAATGATGATGATGATGATGATGATGATGATGTTATGATGATGATGTTTTGCTAGGTCTAACTCCTAAAAGATTATTTTTTAAATCTTATAATTCATCCAACCATCTACAGTTGCTGAAAGGCAGTAGCTTTTGAGGTATACAAATTTGGAACTCTCTTTATATTTTGAAAATCAGTATTTTTTTCTCTTTTGCAGCCTAATTCCCATGCTTGTTTTGATGAAGTCAGCATTACTGCTATGGGAACAGGCCTCACACAGTGTCTTGTGCTCAACTACTTTAAAGGGGGGTGCCCATCGTGCTCCACAATTTTATGGTCTCATAATGAAGATCCTCAGGTCCCAAACCACAAAGCAGGTTATCTTCATTTAAAAAAAAACACACTGGTTTTATTGGATAAGAAAATATGTAAAGCAAAAGGTGATCCAGTAACCAACCAATAACCAACTACAAGAGCAAGTGTCAGATAAAAGGACATTGTGAAGATCCAGAGACACCCAGGGATGAAGATAGGACAAGGATTAAAGTTGTCTCTCTGCAAACTGTAAATGTGGGCTCAGAACAATTTTTTTTAACCAATTGTAATGGCTTTGAAATTACAAATGAGTGTGGGATGGGCATTAGAAAGACTCGCTTGGGGACTGTGAGAATACTGCGTGGTTTAAATGTAAATGTAACAGATGGGGTTGCCACTAGAACAGCAATCACTTCCGGCCTCCTCCCCAAATTGTTGTTCCTGTCCCGATTTCAAATATCCTGTCTCACTGTCAGGCGAGGTGTCAGAGGACATGTCCTATGGCCACAGGACCAGGGGGATGGGTTGGAGAAAACAGAAAGGAAACGGCAGACCATTCATTCCCCGGATGTTTCTTGTGCGCCCATTGTGTATCCACTGTTCCAGGTCTTGGGTCACAAGGGTGAACAGAACAGAGAATGCCCTTGCTCTTGTGGAGCGTACATTCTACTTGGGGGAGACAGACAATTCAACGTAACAACTAGATGTAAATTGTGTTAGATGGTGGGAATGTGTGGAAAACATAGTCTGGGCAAGACAGGAGAATAAAGAGGGAGGGTGATATAATTTCATATAGGATGGCCAGGAAGGGCTTAACTGAGAGGGAGACAGGTAAATTATGCCGACTTTGGCGGGGGTGGGGGGTTGGTGGGGTGGGGTGGGGCAGGGATATTCTGGGTAGAGGAATAAACAACGGCATGTACAAAGGTGTTCAGGTGGATGGTGCAAGGAGTATTTGAGGAACCTTAAAGATATTGATGAAGCTGGAGAGGTGTGAGGGGGAAAATGGCAGGAGATAAGCTCAGGGAATGAACAGGGGCGGGGGGTCAGGTACGGTCTTTGTGGGAGTTGGTGGTAAGGAACTTACTTTTGCTCCGAATGAGGGGAGGAGTCCTTGTAGGGTTTTAGCAGTGGAGGGACAAGGTCTGACATCCATTTTCAAAGGCTTCCTCTGGCTGCCAGGTAGGAGAACATTGCAATAATTCAGGAGAGAGATGCTGGCAGCTTAGATGGAGCTGCAACAGTAAAGTAACAGGTGAAAAATGATGGCTGGATTCTCGCTGTGCTGATGGAGCAGAGAGTTAGTGTAAGAGAAAGAGGAGAGGGACTGAAGGAACAGTTTTATGAGAACAAAGAAGAGGAAGAAAGAGGAAGGAAGTAGGAGGATATCTAGAAATGGGCATGCACAAAGGGGCTAAGACCACCCTTAGGCTTCCTCTGGAGAAATGTCCTGGAGGTCAAGCAAACCACTCCAGGATTTGATTGCCTGAGGAGCCAGCCTGTGATTCTTGGTTCCTAAATAAAACTTGAACGTGAATTTACGCTGGCTGCATTTCTTGACTGTTAAAATCTGCTCACCCCAAAGTGAAGTTGAGTTGGACGGCCAACCCACTGTGAGTGAGTCAGCCTGGCAGCCTCCGTTGGGAAGTTGGATGGAAGAGGAAGTGGAAGGAAGTGTCATGATGGTCTGAGAAGGAGAAAGTCTCACCTTCTTTTGTCCCTGATAATAGTGACCCTGAGAGATTAAGTCGTGGCTTACAAGGCATGAATGAGATCGTGTGTAGAATAGACGTCGTTTTCCCCCGAGCCCAAATTTCACCATACAAAGGGTAGGTATATTGTTTGCATTTGAGTGCTTTATTATATTGGAATTGCAGTGATATTAACATTTGTACAAATGCACAAAATCTTGTCTCTTCTTGCTAAAAAGAGATGTAAAAATCTGACCTAGTTGAACAGTCTTAATGAACTCATTGTCCATTGGTAACAATAATGTGTTCACTATGCAACAAAAAGCTTAACATAAAATTAAACATATTAAATGCTGCAGCAAATATTTACAGGTATGTACCCCAAAATTGTTTTCTCCTTCCAGTAAGGAAGGTGGTTGCTTTACAAATAGACAAACGAACACAAATGCTTTGCTGTTTACAATTACAAACAACCCCCCAGTCTAGAACTTAAAGTGACAGCACCTTTTTTTTGGGGGGGGGGGGACTTCCTTAGTTAACACTTAGTTTGTACAATGCTAAACTTTTCTCTTGTAATTCTAGTTTTGCACAATATCTATATTCCAATTGCCCTGGAATATTGTGTTTGAACCAAGCCATTTTTTTTTTCTGGGCTTTTCCAGAAGATCCCAAACCCCATGTCCTCCCCAAGGAGAACATTTCAAAGCTTATTTTTTCTTCCAGACAAGCCTCAAAGGCAGAAGCCCTCTCTCTGTGAGGCAGGTGTGATTTAGCAGAACGTAGAAGGAAAGAGGGTAGGTAGGTAGGTCCTTTTTTTTTCTTTTTTTACTGGCCGGCTGGCAAGGGTCCTTTCTCTGAATGCCCTCCACTTCAGCACTGGGATACCTTTCTGACCTCCTAAGTGTCCAGAGCACTGGCATTCTAAAGGAGCGCACCAGCCTGGGGAGCTTAGTGTGATATGACTTTAATGATGCACTTAAAGCTACTTCATTCAGGCTCCACATTCTCTGTCCTGAGGCTACCATAACTCCGTAGAAACAAGCGTTCTATAAAGTTCTATAATATGAAACTCAATGCAAGAAATTCTCAAATGGCTTAAGAAGAGCTTTCTAAATCCTGACTACTACTGAGTTAGATACTGTAAGTTGGTCTACATTGAATGGCTGATAATGATTGGTTCCCTCTGATGATAAGCTTGGAAAGGTATCAGAGCGCCGCGGAAGAATATTCATCTTGAAACGAATGCTGGCAATTTGGCCTTACCCCCCTCTTCAATGTGTGGTTAAATAGTTTTTATTTAAAAATAGACAATTTATAAGGAAAAAATATATAAACACTCTTTAAGCAATTTGGCTATAAGCATTACATCACTGAGAAACTCCACAAGAAATAGTAAAATATTTTGAATGGACATACACTTTTTTATTTTCACAACACGATGAGCGAAGGTTTATTTTTTCTTTTCTTTGTTTTGGTATTGGAGTTTACTTGTAAGTTTATTGCTTCAGTGTCTTCTTGTCCTTTCTTAGATTACAATTGTAAAATAAAGGCGCTGTCCCTAATTTTGTTACAAGGCAACGTTGCATTTTTTGAGACCTAGGAATGGACTAGAAAGGACCACTGCTATTTCAGCAGCCTCAGAGAGACCATGGCTAGGACAACAGTCCATTGTGCACCATGATGCGCACAACAACAGTCTCCTGCTCGTTCAGGACACTTTGGTTCGGAGGATAAGATAGAAAATTCTTAAGTGTAGCTTAGCTGCTGCCTCACATCTGTTGCATAATATAACACTTTACAAAAACATGCTGTGAATAAAGGTAGAGTATAAACTGGCTCTTTTCCTGCGCATTCTCGTATCAGGCTTCATCTAGGTGATGTGAGCAGCACATCTTCGCTAGGCTACTTAGGACCACACGCAAATGTACCTGGTGCAAATATTACATAAAGTATGTTAAATGATGCAGCTCAGAGCCTCGGAGGAAGGGGTGGGGTTCAGTGAAGAGGGAAGAGGGAAGGCAAGCTTGAGGACAAGGTGGAGGTTCAAGAGAGAACAAGAGAAAGGGATCAGAAAAGCTAAAGTGCAACTTTAAAATATAAATTATTTTAAGCAGAAGAGAGGTTCTAAATTGCTACTGTTCGCATAGGCACAGTTTTATTCAAATTTAAATGGGTTGTTTCCTTTTCCTTCTCAGATAGACTGCATAATGGCTTTGAGTGGCTTAAAGCTACTGCATTGTTTGAGAAGGGACACAAAGAGCACTGAGAGAGCTGAATAGTGCAAAGCACTCTGGGAAATTGGGGTGGGGTGGAAAGACGCAGAGATGAAGTTGTTTTTACACTTTTACAAGAAAGTGTTCCAGTTGTAGTTACTGATTCCCTTTAGCTGAACTGTGCTCCCTAAAGGGGAGAGCTTACTTTACACATGCACAAAGGGATGTTTTTTATTTTAAAAAAGCTGTTCAGAACACAGATTAAAAAAATAACTCACAGAGCAATAATAATCCTTGATATTTCTATGCAAAGAGGTTCAAGCAAACATTTCCACCAAATGATGGAGCGCAGCCATTGAAACCCTGAAAAATGAGGCTACATACACTAGAGTAGTTTATTATGAGCTAATACTTTAAAAACAAGTAGATCCTACAGAAGAATACTGTTCAAATGGAATGTTTAAAAATAACATTTATTAATAAATATCTTATAAAATTCTAAATTAATAGATTCCTGTTCAAATTTTGCTTTGGTCCTTGACTTTCACTGTATACACACATACATACATATATATTTTCTTAGATGATCTTTATTAACCAGAAAGCACATTCTAGTCTAACCGAATGGCTAGATTTATAGCTGTTACTGAAGCTTAACCTACCCCACCCCCAGCCCAGGGCTGGTCCTTCACTGCAGCTGGTTTAAGATTTCAAATGACGAATCAACAGACACACTCAAATGTGCCTCACTAACAGGCAACAACCACCTGAACATTCACCGTTGATGCCCCTCTATTGGGAACTTGCTGCGTTTGACAAAATAGGCTCCAAGGAGCATTTGCCCCAAGTCAGTCACCCTCATGCTAACCACGCAGTGACAGCACATACCGGCTCCAATAACCTGTGCTGAGATGGTGACTTAAGGACATTGACTTGGAGGTGGGAGCAGGGTGGGTGGGAGGGTATAGGGAAGACTTCTGACCTAACACCTGGCTTTGAAACAAGTGCATTCATCCAAGGCTAGGATTTCCGCCATACCTGTGCCTGCCTATGTTGTTAAGGAGAAACAATTCAGATGTGGATGCCTCAGTTTCGGGGAGGATTCAGCGGGTAGAAACACTACCAGGTGTACTTTTCAAAGGTGTTAACTCACATCACAAAAGGCAGGGGAGGAAAAAAGTAGAAATTTCCAGGTAGGCTGGCAGTGACTTCAGAAGCACATCCTGCCGATAAAAATATGCCAAGGGAGCGAGGAAGGCAGAGCTGCAGAGCCCTCTGGGTGAATGCTCTGAAGATCGCTGCAACCGATTCATGAAATTATGGAGGGGTGACCAGTAATTCAGTGGGAGAGAAGAATGGGGGAGAAAGACATTTTCCCAGATTGGCAAAAAGTGTAGGGCAAGAGGGAGGACTGATCGTTCCATAGTCCGGAGAAAGCTGGGCCTTTAAGGGAAATCACTTCATATTGATAAGCCGAGTGTTGGATGCGACCAATGAGCCTTTCTGTTTGGGATTTCCAGCCCCGAGAGCGCGCTGGCATCTTCCATTGACTGTTTCCACATTGCTAATGAACACACCGAACGGCCCTGCGTGTCACAAGAAGACGGTTCCTCCTAATTATACGCGGAGGCCCGCTGGCCAACGCGTGTGGCTGGTTCGCCTACTTAGCATAAAGAACAGACATAATTGAGCGATATATAATGCACATCAGTCAAACTGTCAAGTTGCTGAATTAAGGAAACTCAGGCAAGTTCTTAACTGCAGAGGCTTCGGGTTTAGCAACTAAATATTTCAGTCAAGAGGTGGAACAACAGTAAACCATAATTTTAGTGACAACCCACTCCCTGGACATTCTGGTATCACCAGTGGATTTTTTAAAAATCCATTTCATAAGTGCTATGCATGCAGTAAAGAAAGAAAAGTTTTTGTTTACTTAAAGCAAAAAAATAAAATTTAAAAAAACCCCAAACAAACATTTCAATGAGCTCTTTTTCCTTTGTAGAGGGACACATAGATAGTCCTAGGCAGGAGTTATGAAAAAATTATTTTTCATTTCAATAAAGAGATAAGAACGTTAACTTCTTTTTTAGCTAAATCTTCAATGTTTCTTAGGAAGCCAGTTAGGTTAAACCACTCAACTGTTACTGCTGGGATTCAAAACAAGACAAAACAAAAAACAACTTTGAATTCAGTATTTAAAATACTTAAAAATGATATGTTCGTCTAAAATATAATAGAAAATCCTTTTTGTTTACATTTTTTCTTTTTTTCCTTTTCCTTTTTTTTTGTTTTCTTTTTTTTTTGTTTGTTTTTGCTTTGATTTTTAGACCATATATCCAAGTCATGAGTTTCACTGGATACTCAAAAGTTTCTTTCGAAAGCACTGCATACATGAAAAGATTGTTGATAAATATTGATTTAAAAAGTAAGTTAGTAGATAAAACTGAAGTTATAAAAATCATGCTTCACAACTCTCATATTTTCTTTTTTCTCCAAAATAGATTCTTACACTATAGTGAGAGAAAAAACACACACGTCCTTCCTTTTTCTGAACTCTTATAAAAGCTACACCTTTTGTAAAATACTATTCCTTTAAATCCCATGAACACACACACACACACACACACACACACACACACACTCACTCACTCATGTTAGGAGGTCAAGCATTCAAATGGAGATGAAACACCAGCACCTGTCTAGACTGCTAAAGAGAAACATTAGCCTGGTTATTTGTGAGATGTGATATTAAAACATTAGCACAGTAGAATGGCTTGATTCAAGGAGGCACAACTGTGGTTTGGAACTATCTGCTTTGTATAATGGGCAATTCCACAAAAGTTGTTGAAAATGTAAATCAGAATTGTTCAGGAGAGTGGAGTAGCCATGTCCATGGGGTCCTTTCTTTCACTGCCGTGGGAGGGCGGGAAGTGCCCCAATGGAACATTAGGTTTTCTTTCTCTCTTTGTTCCTCCACTAGTTCATCTACTTTCACCCACCAGAACAGCAAAGCTGGTTCCATAGGCTTAAGAAAAAACACGCACAACAATAAATCTTAGGCTATTAGTAGCTGATGATTGAACAATGTAATTTGTGTAGTGAATAGAGCCCTTCTGAATTATTATATAGTACATGGGTTCTTGACGTTATAGACAGGCCATATAAAACCAGCTGTGATTTGAGGGTGTGATGTTTTAGCCTCGCATCATGATTTGGACTTTCACAATCGAGGCTTACACGGCTCCCTTCCCTAGTGTCTCCACAGCTGGCACTCAACAGTGCTTCACCTATGGCTAAGCCACTTTTTATTTGCTCTGATTATTAAAAACATTAAATCAGGCACATTAAACATCTCCTGGTTACTATTTTGTAAGAAGCATGAGTTGAATGAACTCCAGCTGCGGGTCAAGGGCAAGGGAAGTGATGGCTAGGTCCACATTGCTGAGGTTTGCTTTTATTTTTTTCTTTAAACATTATTTTCTTCTTTACATGCAATGCTCAAGGGGGAAAATAAAGCAGAAGAAAGTAAAGATATAAACAGGGAGCCCAGCAAGGAGTGGAAACGGAGAAGGAAGTGGGCATTGGAGGAAGTGGGCCAAGGGGAGCAGGAGGAGTGCGGAGATGCCTGGTGGCGTTATTTGGACATCAATGGATCTTACGCTTTTTATAGTAAGAGAAACAAAGCTGTGGAAAAGGCTCTGTGTTTATCTGGGATTCTGGTGACATCACAGCACAAGCTCAACACGGACTATGATGTCATCAGACATCTCACCCAGTTGCCTTGCATCTGTTGACATCTAAGCATGCCTCATTTTGGCTATAAGCTGCGGCTTAACAAGAGTCAATGTCTCAGGCAAAGGGTTGGACTGCTAATGAAACCATGACTATATACAGAAAGCATTCAGTTTATAAACATGTAACTGGTACCAGAAAACTGGAGAAAAGCACCAAAGCATTTCCCAAGCTGATAGATAGTAATTGCATAACTCCCTTTTTTCTCATAGAACTAAGTATAAAAGACAACATTTCCATGATGACTGTAAAAACGAAAGCCAGTCTCTGAAGAGCTGAGGAGTCTTCCAGGTCTGAGTTAATTCTAAAAATGCCCTTCAAGGAAAGGACGCATGGGACGCGGCAGCTCTTCTTGGAGGCAAGGTCTGAGCCCTGGTTTTTAAAGGATCGGATTCAGGTCTGTTCTGTGAGTGGTGAGCTGGCTGAGGGTGGAGCTTCCCACCACCTCGCTGACCGCCGAGGACGTGGTGATGGTGTTATGCTGGATGACCTGCTGCTGGGAGCAAGCGGGGACCGGGCTCGCGGGAGGGCTGCTCTCCGGACCTAGGAAAAAACACACACACACCCCAATATAGCTCTTTCCTGGGTGACTTGTGGACTACTCAAGTCTAGAAAAATACTACTAGACGATTACTAGAAATAGAAGTGTTTTCACACATGTTCTCCTGGGGGTTAATTTCAGAACTTTAAACGGTAGTCACAAAGCTATGCCTTCCCAGTTTAGAGCTACAAGCAAAGCCATGCTTTCTAGATCAGCAGAATGGTTCGATGTGTTTGAGTCTCGGGATGTGACGTTCCCCACCTGGTATTTTCAAATAGCCGTCCATACATCAAATGTGGAAAAATACTCACATGTGGTGGGAGACTCTGTGTTGCTCAATCTAAAAAATTATTTGAAAATAAATTGACCTTCAGCCATGAGTCCCTGCACCTCCCACCCCTCCCCCCTACTCAACTAATAGTTAACCAATATACTGACATTCCAGCTGCAGAAGTTGGGGTCTAAGAAAAGGGATCCACTTTATGTATTGATAAACTGAGGCAAGGTCACCAGTTTTTTAGCTCAGTGAATAACATGCTGTGTATCCCGAGGCATTGGATGTGATACACCCAAGGCCTGCTTGCCAGCCCATGGATTTCTCTGGAAGATTGCTAGCCCATGGTAATTGGGCGCCAGCAGGCCATTTTTCTACTGGTTGCAGAGTTGGAATTTGGTAGGGTTTTACAATGTGAAATGCCAGGGGAATTCTAGCCAGAAATTATCGGGAGGTGGTGGGCATGATGATGCTCGGGGGTTAGAAAAGAGGCCTGCCTCTGGTGGCATTGTCTGGTAGCCATCCGAGTTCTAGTGTGTCTGCCTGGATGTACAACCTACACTTTACTCTTGCTCTTTCAATACAATTGAATGCAAAATCAGAAGCGAAATACTGAACATTAAAAACAGCAAGAAAGTCAATGACTTACTTAGATATCCTTGCGACTCTTTCTGCATGGCTGTTATTGGGCAATCTTTATGCGTTAGCAACAACTGTTTCAGCTGCGCCACCTCGTTTTTCAACATAGACACTTCATTCTGGAAAGAGGCGTAGGAGAGCCAGGTTGAGAAGACCAGTGAACACAAACCTAAGGCCCCGTGCACTTCCAACAATGAAATTGGTGAACTTTTCTGTTATGTCTGAATGGCATTAAGAACATTACTTAACAGGATTTGCCTGGAAATGTGTAGCTTGCCTTCACTTTGGCCCTCACGTTTTCCCGGGACTTTCTGCAGAGGCTAGGTTTCCATTCAAGAGCTGGGTTCTAGCAAAAGTGCAGAGTCCACTGCTTAGGTTTACTCTGGGGCCAGGTTCCTTGGGTGGGAATCTCCACTCTACACTCACTGAGGGACTCCAGGCTGTGATGTAACCCAGTGAGCTCCAGTAACACTGTTTATAAGATGGGGATCCGAGCAGCACAAAGTTCTTTGAGTTGTCATGAGGATTAAATGAGGTCGTAGATGTAAAACACTCAGAACAATGCCTAGCACATAGTAAGCACACAATAAAATTTAGTTATGGTAATTATCATCTTCACACTGTCTGACAAGGTCAGGTTGATGAGAAGGTGAATGTGATGTAATGGGAAGACTTGTAGGGCTTCCATCTGAAATACCCTCAGGATAAGCCGACCAATCTACCACCAGATTTCCCCGAAGTTCCAAATGGGCTATAGTTCAACAGAGCACATCCCCTGCCTGACGCCCACTTAGCAGGAGGCATGGAGGTCTGGCGCAAATCTTGGTCCTGGATGGTGGGTGAGGTCAGCCCAGGGAGGCATGGGGCCATGAACTTCTGGATCATGATAGAATTAATTTCATGGGTTCATTAATTAGTTTGGCTAATTTCAGTCTATAAAGTCTTCCTCTGCGCCCCTTCCACCTCCCGCCATCAGCAGGGTGTTGTGGTTTGTATGTGAATTTTTCTTATTCACTTAAATACGTGCCTTAGATCTCCACTTAATGTGGTAATTCAAACGACAAGCCTATGACTTTGCAGAATAATTTACTTGGCACCATTGCCTACAAATACTTAGAAGAGATGGTTGGTTCCAAGGTGCTTCCACTTGATAAAAGTAAACTAGAAACATAGCACTATCTCAAATAAGCCATTTTACAGTTGTGATACCTAACACCCTCTCTCCGGCCTGTGCTCATTAGTGGCTGCCAGGCATTAAGCTCATAGGAGACGTTAAAGAAACACGCACACAGGAAAGGTGTTTTAACGTTGCTGTCATTAAGTTGTAGCTACACTTTCAATATGAGCTTGGCTTTCTAGGCATGTATTTATCACCTAGAAAAGTAAGTTTGGGATTCTAGAAGTTAATTAAAAATTTTTTTTGAAACTTGTTTTAAACAATACCTCCCATTTCCACATTCATTAGCAAAATACATTATAGGCAATCAAATGTTGAGTAACATAAATAACAAAAAAATCTCATTTCAGAGCTTTTCTTACTCCCTTTCAAATTTACAAAAAAAAGAAAAAGATCTATGGAAGAAATTAGCATTATTAATGAATAAATCACTTCATGGCACAGGAAAATTGCTCCTAAATCTGAGAACAGTCAGCAAGGTGAATTTTACCTCCTGCTTCCAAATGAGTGTGATTGATCAGGGACCCTGTCAAAACCAAAAGTGACCCTTGTCAATTCCGGGGTCAGTGGGACAACTTTATTTATAGGACAATTTATTTTAGCCCTAAACACGAATTCTTTCCTCTCTGATTTCATGCCCATTTAAATTCAGACAGCTTCCCCTGCTTGTACCAGCTACCCCTCTGCTTAAAATAGCATGTGTAAAGAAAGCTACTTCTAGATCATTATATAGAAGGCAGCTCCGGGTTAGAAACAACAAATAAAACAAAACTGAAAAGGAGAAAAAGAAATCTAAATGTGTGAATATCGAGCCCAGCTGCCAACTGTCACATAACTCTCAGTGGGATACAGAAATGACCCCTTTCTGAAATGACAACTGCTGGACACCTGCCCCCCAAGAAGAAACTCTCAGCCACAGGTAATGCAGACAAAGGTGCTAAGAAAGTGGAGTCAAGTTCCAAGTTTTAGTGTGTCCACCCACACTGTCCTTCTGTGACCTAGGAAACAACAAATAAGGAAAGTGTTTCCAACAAAACCAAACAACAGGGTTTTCTTGCTTTCGTATGCTTCGGGGAGAAAGAAAAAATTCCACTTTGTGGCCCTCTCAGAAGCTTCATCTTGGTCTCCACTGCTTCCCCCACGATGCCCTGGGCAGTCCCCTGTCTAGGCAGGTTCGACTTCCCAACTTCCCAGGCACGGAGTGCTCTTTGCCCCTTCCTTAGGAAAACACTTGGAATTCCGTTCTCTGGGTTTCTGCAGGTGCAAGGAGCTAACTGCCCACAGTTGTTGGCACACCCCAAATCATTTCACAATAAACCTTTTGCTTCCATGAGAGGCCACGATAAAACAGCACGAATCACCACTATGCACATGTGGTGTCCCTGCCTATAACCGAAGCCCCGTACAGAACATATGACTGCAATGGCATTTTTGTCTGTAGAGAGCAAAGCACTTTATTAATAAATCTGTATGTTCTAAGTATAGAAACTGAGGCCCTAGGAGTCGTGAAGGTCTGTAAAAATGTGGGAACTGGGAAAGTACTGTGACAACTGGCCATCATTTAAAGATATATGTGGATATGGACATATTTCTTAACGTAATGTGTTAGTAATTATGTTATTTACTAGTAGCTATGTTGTGGTTGAGAAATGAATGGCGATTAATATTCTCGGTAGAGAAAAACAATCAGTCTCTTGTCTAGCCCATACACACATAATTACGATGCTGATAAGGATTAAATAAAAGTCTAATGGCCACAGAAATTCATGGGGCAAGTTTCCAGCGGAAAAGGAACTCTTAACTGCAAGTTAAGAATAATAGGGTTTGGCGTCCCAAGCTGCCTCCCCAACCAAATGTAAAACAAGATGGTTGGACTAGTTCTCTAGCTCTTTCCTGCAAGGTAGTTCCTTATTCTATGAGTGTTTCTGTGTTACCTTCTATTGAGAAAGTTAATTGCCTAATAATCTAATGAAGAACTCAATCTTGACTGTTTAGTCGTTAGTTAACTACTTTTGGTATTCTCAAACATGCTTATCTTTTAAGTCTCATATTTTCTATGGTAGCCAGTTGTAGCACCTCCAATGCTTCCAAATCTTATCAGATTCCAAAGCAACATTAATAGTTTCTTTAATGCAGAATTTGGTGTCCATGTCTGTGTATGTGTGTGTGTGTGTGTGTCCGTGTGTGTCCGTGTGTGTGTGTGTGTGTGTGTGTGTGTGTGTGTGTGTATTGTTGTGAGTGTATAGAACCTTCATCAGAGTCCATGATGGAGGCTGCGGGATATGAAATGTCAAGATTGGCTGCCCTGGAGAAAGCAGAGTGGATGCTGTGCACATGCATAATTGCCCTACAGATTCCGGATCGATAGACTGACAGGTAGGAAATGCACAAATACCAGACTCTCTTTTAAACAAAAAGCCGTCCAAGGTAACATAAGTAGAATCACCTTGAATTCATTTAGAAAGAGAACAACCAGATAGCAAATGTTTTGAAATTCATGAAAGAAATCAATGCGGCCTGCAGCTCTAGGGAAATAAAAACCAGGACCTCTGCAGGCATTTTCTTACTCTGAGTTACCTTGCTTTATAAATTGAGGCAACTCACCATTTTTTTCTTTTTGACTCCCTGTGTAGGTTATAATAGTGTAAGGTCTTCATATAAAAGTACTTTGAGAAAGCAGAGTAGTACTAATCAGTACTGATTCTCCTGCTGAAATCAGCCCATCTTAGCTGGTTTGGGTTTCCTGCTAACTGAAATAGTCAGCCATTTAAATAGAGACTGTAAGAGGGTAGACGAAATATTATTGGATTAATCTGTTTTTAAATCCATCAGCTGCCTTGGGATGAAGTAGCGCCCCCTATGGAGACATTCAATCCTATAATAATATACTTTAAATAGCACTCCAAGAAGTGCCTCAAAGCTACACTTGCAGTTTTGAGCTTGGGGGATATCATTCTGTTAATATGATAAACCCAGAATGTGTATTGATGCAAACAGTAGTCTGTGCCAAAAAAATCAAATCAAATCAAAATGGGCTCTGCAATATAG
Organism: Myotis daubentonii; assembly: GCF_963259705.1. Lineage (NCBI taxonomy): Eukaryota > Metazoa > Chordata > Mammalia > Chiroptera > Vespertilionidae > Myotis > Myotis daubentonii. The sequence goes on along the minus strand of NC_081849.1, from coordinate 65,925,493 downwards.
CCCCTCCCCCACTTCTTTTGTAGATTAGCTGAAGCCAGGTTTGGTTCATTCCGAAACAAAGGACTTTCAATTTGTCAAGCAACAGTTCCCATCTGGCCTATTCTCTTGCCAAGTCCCAAACCTGGGCTCATGTGTCTAAAATTTCAGCAGCGACTTAGGCCATGTGTCTCTGTACTAAAAGAGAAAAGCAATTATTTCAGTGGGTGACCAGATGATTTCCATATCATGCATGGAACACAAACAGTCTACTCACGGAGCCCCACATCAGCAGCTGAGGAATTTAGAGCTGATCTTAGCTACTCTGTCAGAGAAAAGAATGTGAGTATCTTTAGTTTCAGAACTTTGTAGAATAAAAGGTCACAGAGCAAGAGGGATTAGGTCAAGAGAAGACTTACTTGGGTCCTCATCCTGCTACTGGCTGGTTGTGTGACTTGTGGGAAGGCTCGTCACGTCCCCTGAGACTTAGTTTCTCCCTAAACAAAATGTCAGATTGGGTGGTGTCTCCCATCTCCCTCAATTCTATACCTGCGCTGACCTCTTGGGTAGAGATGTGTCAGGAGGCAAGGAAATGAGGTCTGGGAGTTTGACTTTGTTTTCTTAGGTCTGATTTTTCCAATCTGAAACTCTGCAACCTAACTAGAAGGTTCTATGCTGGAAAACAACTCAAAAGTGGCAGCTGGCCATCCAGACCTTGGATATTCCATTTGGCTGGAGTTTGTTTGCTTAGCACCTTCCATTTCTGTTTACTTAAAATTTGGCTCACTGAACCAGCGTCAAGAGAGACACCTTTTTCTTCTGACAAAGGTCCACTGAGAGGGAAAGGGTCACTCAGAGGTAGCGGGATCTGCTACCCCCTCCGGCGTCACAAGGCATGGGGCAGAGCACCCACCAGCACAGAAAAAGGCAACGGTGTGGTTTCTGTCCCTCTGAACCAAGCGGCGGCTGGAAAACATCAACAAGGCAGGCTTTTCAGAGACAGCCCCTTCCGTGGGCACTGCTTCACCAACCCCAAATCTTGGTACCTGTTGGTTGGTTGATTTTCAGGGACAAGAATTCTAACATTTCTTTTCATTAGCCATGCTGGCCCTAAAGAAATGTAAAAATTCATGGATTAGGGTCCATAAAGGGTAAATGTACCTTATCTGTTTTGTAAAAGCAATAATCTACATGCATCTGGCCAAATCATGAACACATCTGGCCTCGAGGTCCATGGCATCTTTACTTTCCCTGGCTCCCTGCTGGGACCCTCCGTGTTCTCATGCTCCAGGACCACAGTCAATGCCTGGAGTCATTCTGCAAGGACTCATTTTAGTGGAAACTGATTTAAACATTTGTTGGCATCTGATCCATGCCAGCTGGCTCCTTCGTCGAAGGCAGTGGTTTCAACCCGGGACGATTTTGCCCCCGCAGAGGACATTTGGCAACACCTGGAGACTTTTTGGTTGTCGCAAATGGGGGGTGGGGTAGAGGGTGCTACTGATATCCAGTGGGAGAGATCAAGGATACTGCAAAACATGTGCAACACACAGGATACAACAGAGAAGTACCGCGCCCAAAAGTCAACATTGTCAAGACAGAAACCCTGCAGATTTTCACGGTCTTCTTGCAGACCTCAGACCTGGTAGCAAATTTAAAGGCCTCCCAGCCCTTGGTCAGAGCGGCACCATGGCTGTAATATTTGCTAGGTCCACATCCACCAGGACTCTTATTTACTTTACATGTTTGTACGAATTAACTCATTTTGTAATGGTTTAGCCTCATCCTTACCAATAGGGTTTGTGAAATTGAAGGTTTGATGTTCTAATGACATTTTTCAATACACATAAAATAAAAATGAGTACTATGAGTATTAAGAGTGTTTGTCCACGCTCTACCTCCTCGCATGCTACCGTGCCTGCCAGGTTCTAGAATTACAGATTCGCAGGCTGGAGGCTCTCGAGGTGTCTAAGTCCAGCCGTCCCACTGTGGCTCCACTCCCTTCAAACGCATCCCTGCCAAGTGGCCAGGCAGCCAGCGCTTGGGGCACTCCAGAGACAGGGAATGCATTCACTTATTCAACAGATGCTGAGTGCAGACACTCAGAATTCACCATGCTAACGAGACACTAGGCTGGAAATGGGGAGGTAGGTGGTGGGGGGGAAGGCAATGAGATATAGCCCCCACCTTCATATAGCATAAAATATTGGGAGGAATAATTATAATTATTGTTTTATTTCCCTCAGATCTGCTCTACATGTTTCTCAGGTTCTTATGTCTATCACACAAAGAATGATACATTTAGGGGGAAGAGTGAACATCCATGAATTATGATATTAAGTCCATGTATCACCCAAATTTTCTTTGTATATTTTCACCTTGTACATTGGATGCCCCAAGGTCATTCCCATTCATGGAACTGTATACGCAAAGGCTTTGGGGATCTGGCACCCTAATTGCTCCTTTCTAAGGATGCACAGAGAACCTGGTATGGGAACGGAAGGTGACCTATGAACTTCTGAGAAACAGCTCTTCCCCCGCTGGGGCAGCCTTCCTCTCCTTCCCTCCTCTTCAGCCATCTCTCAGCTCCTGGACGTGCTGGGCTATCACCCATGGCTCTGCCCCTGGACTGCTGGTCACACCTCTTTAGTGCTTTTCCCTGCTGTGAACAGAGTGCTGCTTTCTGTGTCCGAGCAAATGCCCTGAACTCATCATTTCTACAGCGCCTATCTGCCGGAGAAGCCCGGCCCCGGCGTTTCCCACCCTTCTCTCAAAGCGCTCCTGAAGTGGCCTCTAAAATGTCCCCAGGGGAGCCACCCCTGGAAGGAACAAACCGTGCAGGATTAAAATCTCAAGTTTGAAAATGAGAGAGAAGCATGTCTCTTCTTTTAGGCTAAATAATAAACTGGAACCTCCCTTTCCTCCTTTAAACAAAAATAGAGATACTCCCGTGTTAGCCAAAGCAACCCCTCACTGGTGACTTTGTAAAAGTGGAAAATTGATGACGTGCCAGGCACGGGGCAAATGGCTTTGCACACATTAGTTCATTCATTCCTCTCAGCAACTCTATGGGGTTATTTTCCCATTTTATAGATGAGGAAACTGAGAGCTGGAGAGAGTAAACACAGCAAGTAATTGCTGAGCCAGAGTGGGACCCTTCGAAGCCCGTGCTCCCAGCTCTGTGACTTATGGGGCAGGTTCTCCCTCCTACAGCTCTGCAGGCAGACGGACGGAAAACTGAATGGCTTATTGTGCTCTGCAGTGTCCCGAATGAATAACGCTGGCGGAGGGAGCCTGTTGCTCTGTGGGCTGATGTGTGGTGTTACTGCTCGGGGCAACGAGTGCTGCAGGGACAGGAAGTGCCATGTGCACACAGGGCCTTTGAGGGCTGAGAAGAGGGACAGTGGCTGCACCTGAAGCTGCATGTTTGTCTGGGTGAGTTCTTCAGCTTTCTTTTCCAGTGACATCACCCAGACCTTCCTCTTCTGTCTGCAGCGGGTGGCGGCGGCCCGGTTCCGTTCCAGAAATTTCCGCCTCCTCTCATCTGGATCCTCATCCACCACCCTTCGCCGGCGCCCCCCTGTGGGCTGGGGCGGCTGTATTGTCTGGGTTGGCTGCATCTGCTGTGTGGCTGGTGAAACCTGCTGGGAAGCAGAAGGAGGGATGACAGGTTGGGGAGGGAACAGCCATCCAAGCCGGGGTTGACGTGCAAAGCCCAGCCCAGTCCATGGCTTTAGTAGCATCTCAAACGGGTTTTCTAAGAGTTAAGTGAACAGTGACAGCTCTTGAGCTCACAGAAAGCAAAAGCATCCACTGAGCTACTTGCATGATATTTTGTCAAGATAAACTGATGACTTGTGAAAAGATAGTCAAACAGATTTTCCCCTACAGGCACTGGCTGAACCCTGGCAGAGGGACACATTGTTTCTCCTCCTTCAGGTGCTGCAACTGTTTTATTTAAGGTATGTTTTAAAATGGTAAAGTGCCAGGGTCCGGCTGCAGGTGAGCACCAAGAGGTCAGGGTTAGTGTCACAATATGGAGAGTCTGCTGTCGTCAGCGGACAACCCCGTCTGGACAGGTCGGGAGCTTCTGTCATCCTAATGCTGCTAAACTCTGTTCCCAGGGCACAGCTCTGGGACCTCATCCCACTGTCACTCCCCTCAGAAGATCCCGTGAACCCCCAAAAGCAGTTGGAATCCTGTGTTCACTGTTTCAGGGTGTGACTAAGGCGGAGGAGTCAGAGGAGGCCTTTCTAGGCGATTGGGAAGCAGGATCTTTACAAGTAGGCATTGAGCAGCACTGAGCCCTCTTATACACTGCGTGGTGTGACAGGGAGGGACTGTTGTGCTTCCCCATTTACAGCCATTATAAGGAAATCCGAGGAGTGGCAAAGCACTTTATTAAAACGCTTTACTGTGCTTACAGAGTCCCTGTAAGATCTGCTTGGGGCTCAGCCACATCTAAGGTGTGGGAGACCCCCACATACACAGGTTTATTCCCTCCATGAGGCTGATACACAGTGCCCAGTGAAAGTTCTACCACGGACTCTTTATGTCTCTGGACACTAACCCTTTCTTCACTCCCCTTTTTCATTCTCAATAAAGGGTGTTTCTCCTCCCCCACCCCCCCCCCCCCATTTCTCAGTCACTCCAGCTTAAGGCTGTAATATCTATAAAGTTGTTTTTCAAGGGACATTTAACCTGCTGAAATAACAGGCAAAAGTTTTAAAAGTGAATTCCATCAACCTTTTCCACCGCATTCTAACCCTGTGATTGAAATCAATCAGAATGACTGTAATTGTGCTAATAACGGCCACTGGTTGACATCAGCTGACTGCTGGTGATATATTTCAATCCCAAAATCTATCAAACGTTGTATGACTAACTGCGAAAGCATCAGGCTCGGGCTTGAGGTTGGACTGCCTCTTGGTAATTTTATTTAAAGCTAAGACATTTTCTAAAATGTTTTATTGTTGATTCCTTTTCTCCCCATCACAGAGGAATAAGGAAATAACTTGTTTAAGGTATTACCCCACCTGAGTGGATACAAAGGCATGGTCCTTGTTACTGGAAAAGGGTTAGCTCTTGTCCTTTCAGATGTTAACTTCTGAGCTATCACCACAAAGCAAAGCATTAGAGGGAACTCATGACCTTGGCTATTTCTGCCTTTACCATTTCATTTTGTGAATTAGTGGTCTCTAGATAAGACTCTCAAGTAGGCAAAACTGGGTTTTAATTTCCACTGCAGGGATCTTTTTTCAATACTATGTTCTCCCACTCTAACCAACCTTTATCCTTTGACACTTTTTAAAAAAATACGCTTTTGTTGATTTCAGAGAGAGGGAGAGAGAGAGAGAGAGATAGAAACATCAATGATGAGAGAGAATCATAGATGGCTGCCTCCTAGTGGGGATCGAGCCTGCAACCCGGCATGTGCCCTGACTGGGAATCAAACTGTGACCGTCCGGTTCATGGGTCAATGCTCAACCACTGAGCCACGTGGGCCAGCCATCGTCTGACACTTTTCCTGTGCTTCCCCGAAAGGGGTAAGTTATATGGTGGCTGCAGATTCAGTCCAGGTTCAGGGTTCAAGGTGTGCTACAATTAGGATAAATTTCTCCTGGCCAACGAGTGACACGAGGACTCTGAAATCACATCCTTACATTCAAGAGAATTACAAAATCCAGGAGAAATTGCAAATTCAACCCTAAGGCCAGATTTGTGTCCCTGGTAATATTGTTACCTATCACTTTATTTTAAAAAATGGATTTCTGTTGGTATTGATGCTATGAAAATTTTGATCAAAGAGAATGAATTGTGATTTAAAAAAGAATTTTTCCAAATCATCTTCAGCCCTAGTTGGTTTGGCTCAGTGGTGGGGCTCACCACCCCATCTTATTATCACTTGATTTCCAGGACACATACTCCTTGAGCGCTGGCCCGAGAACTGAAGGGTCGCAGGTTTAATTCTGGTCAAGAGCACATATCTCAGTTGCAGGGTTGCAGGCGTGGTTCCCACTCTGGGGCACATGCAGCAGGCAACCAATCAATGTGTCTCTCTCACATTGCTGTTGCTCTCTCTCTCTTCCTCTCCCTTCCACTGTCAGTCTAAAAAAAAAAGAAAAGAAAAATAAAATCAATGGAAAAATATCCGAGGGTGAGGATTAAAAAAAAACAAAACCCCAAATAAACTTCTATTCCTACTATTCTGATAATAATCATACAATTAAGCAATACAACAAGCTCTCAGAAATTAGCCAAGTTTAAGAGTGGTATTTTTAATACCATCTAAATGATCTTGTTCAAATTTTAACAAGACCAACTTGGATTTTTTCTTTTTAGTATAGGCTAAAAAAACAACTGTTTGTGCATCTAATTATAATAGCAATGAACTAACTGCATATAGTATAATTGGCCTATATAAGCTTACTTGAAATGGAGAGCAATTGGCTAACTGGTAATTAGTTAATGAGCAGCTTTTATATTCATGGAACTGTTAAACTTGTCTGTACACCAAGACAACCAAAATTTGATGTTATCCTTCCCCTTAAAAAATAAGTACACATGTGAATCTCCTTGCCTATTTTTGACCTTATAGTTTTCTTTCTCCCTTCTAAATACATGTCCCGCTAGGACATTTGACTATAAAGGTGCTTTGGATAGTATTTCATTGCTATACTCTTGCTCAACTTCTATCACATTCCTTGGCTTTAGAAGTAATCATGGCCAACATGTAATGAAAACCGTATTAAGGGCTTTGCAGACATTTGCTTACTTAATGCTCCTAAGACTCTATAAGCTTAGTCAATTATTACCCCATTTTGCAGATGGAAAGACTGAGGCTTAGGGAGGTTAATCTGACCACTTCCACCAGAGGAGGAAGTAAAGTGGGCAAAGAATGGAAGTTTTCTCCAAAGCCTGCACTGTCATTTGCTATATTGAACACCTCTAAGAACCTTTGCAAAAGTAAGCTTATCTAGCACATCAGCGTATCTACTGAATAGCTTGTGGATGACCCAGCCATGTGGATGGCTGTCCAGGTTTGGTGTGTGTTAGGGAAGGGGATCCAAGAGCTCAAGAAGCTGCCCAGTGTGAGGTCCAGAGGCAGACGATGAATAAGTGTTACTTGGCGGTCCTAAGCTTCGGACACCATTCTGACCCAGCTGCTTGGAAGCTGGCAGAGTGGAATGGGTGGAGGGGACTGCCAAAGGTCATCCTGCTTGAAGATCCAAAGTGTCTAGGGCTAGCCATGCTCCGAACATGCCCCTCATCCACTTACTAAAACTCACTTGGGTACACGGACCCGCCTCTCCTGTTGGCCTGGGTGACATAATGTCTGCCTGGTCCCCCAACTCTCTTTCAGTTGAGTCTAAATGCTGGCTTCCTTTCTAGCCACTCCTGGTGACTCCCACCCCCTGGGACTTGGCCCTTCTCTTGAACTGATGATCTACAGAGCTTGGCTCTCTGTCCGCTCCTCCAACGCACTTCACAGTGGGCGGGATGACTCACCTTTCTTCACCATTTACACAGCACCTTATGCCCCGACATCCATTACCGAGCCTCTTTGTCTGCCTGGAATTGTTACTCTTTAGATTTTTAGCATGTAATGTTATTTAGAATATTGCCCATTGTATTTAACTTCCATTTTACAGGAGACAAAATGGAGTCTTTATAATGTTTTGAAGCACTGTAGCTAGAACCATAGTTAGCATTAACCTATTTTTCTCATTCTTTACCCACACCTTTCTTCACATGCTTAAATTCTTCCTACTCTTCACATTGATAATACATTTTTAGGGTTAACTTCGTAACACACTGCAGAAAGAGATTTTGGAGAACTTGAAGTTTACATTTGTCGTTGGAGTTTAGAGCTAAAATTTACTGTATTATTTATAGAAACTATGATCTGGTAGTATTTTATGGGTAACCATTACCTCCTAGGAAATGAACAAAGCTTCCCAGAGTGTCAGACAGAACATCAGGGCTGGTCAAACAAAGCTGCTGCCCATGACCCCCCTTTAGAGCTTGTACTGTTAACAGGAAGGGGGAAGAGATCACAAAAAGGGTCTACCTGTGCTTGGTTGCCGGAGTGCAGGGGTGGGTGTGGCGAGGTTTGGTGATGTGCTGGGTGTGCATGAAGGTGGGAGTGGGAGTGATGATGCGGGTGGTTCTGCTGGTGATGAGGCTGAGGATGGGGGTGGTGAGCTGGGTGCTGGTGCTGGTGTGGGTAGGGGTGATGGGCTGGCAGTGTCTGGTGCTGATGCGGGTGGGAGTGCATGTGATGGTGCGGCGTCTGGTCCTGCCGGGAGCCCATCATTTCCATCATGTGTCCCATGGTGTTCATATTCCCATTTGACATGGCAGCAGGGTGGTGAGTCAACGCGGCCTTCAGCCTCTGAAACAACAAAACAAGAGGGGACAGTTGAGGTCAGTCATGTACACAGTGGGGATTCTGAATCAAAATGACTGGTGTTTCCAGTTCGGTAATATTTTATGGTGCTAGTGGTAACACTGTTTCACTGGTAGCAGTTTGACTTTTATATTAATTTCATGTTTTCATATATAATATGGTAGGTCTGAGGGCCAATGCCAGTCATTAATGATCATTTCACAGCAAATGAGCAGGATACCCTATCAAGATTTAGACATTCTACTGAAACATATTTCCCATTGTGCATATGTTTATCATATCCTATTGACAGCCAAATACAAGTAAAAACCAATTAAAACCATTCACTATGATAATGCCACTGAGCACAGGGCCCAGCTGATAAGGCTCTGCATTTTGTAAAAGTCACAAGAATAAAAGGTTTTTGCTTGCCGAAACCGGTTTGGCTCAGTGGATAGAGCGTTGGCCTGCGGACTGAAGGGTCCCAGGTTCGATTCTGGTCAAGGGCATGTACCTGGGTTGCGGGCACATCCCCAGTTGGAGATGTGCAGGAGGCAGCTGATCGATGTTTCTCTCTCATCGATGTTTCTAACTCTCTATCTCTCTCCCTTCCTCTCTGTAAAAAAATCAATAAAATATATTTTAAAAAAAATAAAAATAAAAAGGTTTTTGCTTTTCAAAAGATTTCTCAGACACAGAAAGGAAGTAACTACACGTTTTGAAATATAGGAACTACTAATGCTATTTAAGTTTCAAATTAGATTATAATCCATCACTTTGGGAGGCGATATGTAGGTCTTTTCCATTTGTTACCATGATGTACTAGTAACTCACAGTCCCTCCGTAGTCACACAGTAACTATCTTTTGACTCTGGAAGGAAGTGAGGAAAGTCGAAGATTACAGCTTCTCTGATGCCACATCAACAGGTCTGTGTCTAACACAAAAGCATTATCTATTCACCAGCAAACAGACATGCACTCGAGTAAGCAGGGCTCAGCCAACTTTTTCTAAAGGGAGTCAGAAAGCAAATATTTTCATCATTATGCCTTAGGGTCTCCTGTCATAAGACTCAACTCCACCCTTTGAGTGCAAATGCAGCTGTAGAAGGTATGTAAATGAATGATCCTGTTGTGTTTCCAGTACAACTTTAGTTAGGGACAGGAAATTTGACTTTCAAAGGATTTTCACCTGACCTGAAATGCTTTTCTACTTTTGATTTTTTAAATTAATTTTAAAAAATGCAAAAACCATTGTTAGCTCCTGTGCTGTGCAAATTAAGTCACGGGACAGACTTGGTCCATGGACCATCATTTCCTGGCCCTGATTTAAAAAATCAGTTGGTAATCAGCTTCGTTGCAGTTTCTTGAAAATTGTTATTTCTTCTATACAGACATTTATCATCATATCCTGAGGGGCCCCTCGTGCTAAGTACTGTATAATACAGTGACTACTTGGAAATGTATCTTCTGCAGAGATGATAATCTAGCTGGCAAGCTCACATTGGCTTCGTAAGGTATTTACTAGGGAGCTAAAGTTCTCTCCTGATTTGTGTTCTTATCTGATTGATAACAGTGGGGTGTGAGCACTGTGGAAAAAGAAGAGTCAGAGTCATATTTAAATAATCAAAGTAACCACGTTGCAGCCCTGTACAAAATTAATGATTCTCAACTGGTCAGAGTAAACTATTGATAAATACCAATTCTATCCACCAATGTCTTTACTTAAACATAAATAACCTCCACTTAAAAAAAGGAAGGGGGTGGGGCTTGGCAGACCTATCTGTTAGTTATTGAAAACATTCCCTACATCCTCATTCAGTAACTACTGGGCCCACTTGCCTCCTCTTTCCTGAGCAATAGCTATGGACCTTGATCATGGAAATCCTGAAGAAGTTGTTTCCTGAATTCCTAGGAAAGATTAGATGCTGGATACTGTGTTTGCTACTAATGAACGAAGTGAACTAATACTCCTCACCTCCAATTTTTAGAAATGATGTCATTGTTTTAATAAAAATGCTCATTATAAAACATTTAAGCAATGCTTAAAAGTACAATGAAGTCAGCAACAAGTGAACCAAATGCATTGTTTATATTTTGTGGGAGAACAGCATTCCCGACAACTCTCTGTATGTACATGTAGATGGAGGAACACGGAGAATCACTTCACACCAGTGGTATCATGATAGCATGCGAATATATATATATTTATTTATCTTTACTGTTGAAAGTATTACAGATGTCCTCTCTTTTCCCCCACTGACCCCTCCACCCTGCTCCTGCCCCCTCCCCAGGCCTTCACTGCACTGTTGTCTTGTGTTCATGGGTTATGCATATATAACATGTGATTTTATAAGCTGTGGTTGAACATAGCATAAGCAAAAGAAATGAAGATTGAATTAATTGCTGGACTGCAGAGATATATATATTATACCCCAAGACAAGTTTCTAAATGATATATCCAAACTTAACAGTGAATAAAATCATGAAAAAAGATTATAATGAAAAAATTGTTTTTCTTTAAAATTGACATATTAGATAATATTAATGGAGTTTCTAAACTATTCTTTGTGACTTTATTATTAGATAAATATATAGTTACACAGTTAAAAAAATCAACTATTACAAGAATACGAGATGAAAAAATAAAGGCACCTGCCTATCGTTCTCTAAGCCCCAGTCCTATTAATCAGAAGTAACCACCGTGTATCCTCAGACATTTCCTTGGCACTTATAAGAATGCACTAGTGCAAGCCCTTCTTATGATACGTAGTTTTGTATCTGGTATTTTTTTCACTTTAACACTATATCTTTGACACCTATCTACTAGTCATAATGGCTGGCATTAATTGAGTACTTACTACATGCCACTCCTCTTTCTGTCTTTTACAAGTATTAACTCAACTAATCCTCAGAACAACTCTGCAAGGCTAAAAGAGAAGCTAAGCCATGTGCCAAGTTCACACCACTAGAGGGGAGAGAAGGTGCCAGAAGTCATGCCATGCACACTTTGCCAAAAACAGGACTAAACTGTGCTACGCCACCCCCACCAGCCCCCACATCAAAAGGAAAGGCAGAAATAAGAGAAGGGGCTAGACAAGTTGGCATGAGGAGACGCCTTTGCTGCATGGTTAGCAGTAGGCTGTGCGTGTGTTCCCCGGCACACAACTGGAGATCAAGATACAGTCGTTCTGAAACTTGGCAGTGGGAAGGTAAGAATTTCCAGGAAGCTCAGATGCAACAAAGGATTATCTAGGGCGAAGTATGATCACCTCCCTTGTTATGCTTGTGAAGAATGAGTGTATTCTTATATTTCCCCCTCACAACACAGATCTGATAAGGTCTCCTCTCCCTGCCCTCACTCTGTAACCCTTGGACATATGACACTTCTATGTCTTTCTAATGCTCATGGGATGAATGTCAAAGTCCTTGATGTGACCTATGCACAGGCACTCTAGTGTGTGGCTCTGCCTTCCCATCAGCCCTTGCTCTTCCCACACAGGCCACACAGGCCTTTGCATTTGATAGTCTTCTTGCCTGGGATGCTCTTTCCCTTTCTTCAGACATTCTATGGCTCTCAGCTCCAGACTCCTCCTTAGTAAATTCTACCTGGTCTCCTGGTATAAATCAGACCCTGTTGTTACATGGTGCAGTGGAGCTACATTCTCCTTTTTAAAATTCAGGTTATGATTTTGAGAATGATTATTCAATTAAGAATATCTGTCAGCCATTCCAGACTGTAAGCTTCATGAGGGCAGGAACCATGGTGCAGTTTGCTCAGTGCTAAATCCACAGCGTTAGCACAGAGCCTTATGCACGTTAGGCTCTGAGTTCATATTTTTGGAATGAATGAAACTTCCTGAGGTTTATGATGCTGCTGCCTGCGGCATTTTCAACTTGGATCACAGCAAGTGGTATTTTTATGGGAGGACGAGTGTATTAGTCAACGAAGGTGAGCACAGTCAACTATGGATCATGCAGGCAGCTGGGCTGTCAAAGTGCACTGTCAAAGGACTCCCCGGCTCCACACCCTGCCTGCCCTTCAAAGAATGATAACAGAAATGAAAGAAAACATAAATAAACAAAAGAATGCACATTACCCTCATCTTGATATATTCTCCCTGAAAAAGTGGCCTGGAAAATTGAAAAGATATGTAGGAGTGGGTCACTATGTCATCCCTTCAATGCTACAAACAACTCTTCCACCTTTAATTAGGAGCAAATGGAGCCTGACAAATAAATACTATGCACCAGATCTTCATCTCTCAAATAATTAGCTTGTGCTGTTAAGGGAAATTACTTGATTGCCTCAAGTCTATTCTTGCATGTTTCACGCCAAGACAATAATCCTAGTCAAGCTTATAACATTCCATTTAATTATTCACTCAACAAATATTTACTAGGCACTGAGTTAGGCATATCATTATTTATTTGCCCACTACATGAAGGAAATGGGAGACACATAAAAACCAAAGCTTTTTCAAAGCAAAGGAGAAAAAAAGTAAAGGTTTCCAAGCACCCCCCCCCCCCCCCCCCCGCAGAGAATCTCAGGACTTTGGGTCGAGTCTATCCTCCAAGCACCAGCCTTCATCTTTGAAGGAAAGCAGTGAAGATAAATGATCATCGAGCTGCTCTGCATATGCCACATTTAATCTTCTCCATGTCCTTTCTAAACAGTCTGAGGCACTTCTCAAAGTCCTTAAAGAGCCTACTGCTCCCCTGTATCCTGGTGCCAACAAGAGTCACTGCGCTGGAAATCATTAAAATATACCAAATACAGATATCTGTACCCTACTCGCTTAGGGATGATAAATGAATGGTAAACGAGTCCAAGCTGTATTCTGCAGAATGATTTTTCTTTTTGAAGCTGAACTGTGTCTTGTTTTAAATAACATTCTACCCAATGCCAAGAAAAGGCAAGGGAAAGAGAGAGGGAAATTAATGAGCAAATAAACATATATTTTTCAGCTATAAAAACCAGGGCTATTACTGAGGTGTGACTGCAAGAAAGAAAAAAAAATGGTTCTGTTTACTTTCTATGGTTCTCTACCACATCCATTTATGTGAGAGAGCAAATCAGGAGAGACAGCGAGAAGCCTGACACAGCTGGTTTCAGTCAGAGGGGTCATTTTCATTCTCTCTGTGTATTTTACAAACCCCTTATTCACTGCTCCGGGTGGGAGGGTGGGCCTGCTGCCTGGGATCTGAGTCCTGGTCAGAAACCAGCCCTCTATCTCCTCCCATACTGTGCTTGGCCACTGCCATGAGAGCTCAGCCTCAGCCCCAGCCCCTTTCGCATCCCCAGCTTAGCTCAGCTTTGCATCACGGCACATTGTGGGAAGCCCAGGCACACGCTCTCGTCATTACGGCCACATGGGTACATGCAGGTGGGCCTGCGTGAGCAACCCGCACATGACACGCCCACCCATGCCTGCCCCAGGCGGTTTATCTTCCATTAACAACTCGCTCTTGCCAATTAGAAACATTTGTAAAGCTGTGGAGACCTTTCTCCTCCATCTTCAGTGCGGCCCATTGCTTATGCTTCACAGACTGAAAGCCAAGACGAATTCAACATTTGAAATTCATTTAGGTGGGGGTGGGAGAGGTGGGAGCATTGTTTCTAGAAAGGTTTTAATTAAAAATGGCTTTTGGCTTTTGTTCCAGAAAAAAAGATGTTAATATCAAAATGTAGTGTTACTGAGTTGACCACAAGGAAGAGAGGCTGTCTATATAAAAATAGGACAAAATCTGTATTTGTAATTCCTTTTGCAAAAGAATTGCTATCAGTGGCTTCCCTAAGGTATCGTTGTACATGTGATTTCTTCTTGCTTTCTCTCCCCCTTTCCCCCAACATAGCTGGCCAATGATGTGAGACCAGAATCTCCACTGGAGGTGCACGGGCATGTCAATGACTACTCACTTACTCTGGGTATCAAGGATTTCTGAAACTAAGTCTCTGAATTAGTGAGAAAAAACAACAACACCCTGATATTTATCCACTGAATTTTATAATGATACATGACTAGTCTGAATCGCAAAATGCTTCCCAATCTTGAGTACGCTACTCAAGATTGAGTAGGCAGAAAGAGAACAGTCCCATGGTGCTCTGGGACAGTTACCTAAACTTGGAGCTTCATGTTGCCATGGTAACAACAGTTTTAATGCCCAGGTTCACATCTGGGCTTCAGGATGTCCACTGAGTATGATCACATCACCCTGACAGCATAGTGGATCTTAAACTCGACATTTATTTCAGGATCATTATTAAGATAATTAACTAAAATCATACCTAGCTTACTCATTTAGAATAAAATGTGCTCCTTTCAAAATTTTGGTGATGTAACTCAGTTCTGATGGTTTCATAATTTTAAGTATATTCATGTGTCACTTAATGATGTGGATACATTCTGAGAAGAGTGTCCTTATGGTGATTTCATTGTGTGAACACTGTAGAGAGCACTTATACAAACCTAGATGGTTTAGCCTATTAAACTTTACTATATGGTATAGCCTATTGTTGTAGGCTACAAATCTGTACAGCATGTTACTATGCTGAATACTGTAGGCAGTTGTATACAATGGACCTATTTATATATCTAAACATAAAAAGGTACAGTAAAAATACAGTATAAAAGATAAAAAACGGTATAACTGTATAGGGCTCATACCATGAATGGAGCTTGCTAAGAAAAGTTTTTTAAGATCTCAATATTTTACTTTTCATAAAAAGCTTGTGTTATCCTCCACCCACACACAATTCTACTCTGTCCCACGGATTACTCTGAATGTCCTTTGGGTTAATAAATTTTTTATCCCATAATGTTTCCTCACTTCCTAGAGGAGGAATCAAGGTGGTAGAGCCAGACTTCTAAACCAAGACTTCTCACTCCAAGCCTCCTGTTCTTCAGAAGTTCCTTGAAACAATGACTTCCTTCTTCATTTTAGACATCCATACAACTCACTTCTCCAATAGATTCCTACCTCTTAGCTGACATTAACACAGATCTTCTTTCTGATGGAATTAGGAGCCCAGAATCCTGTCCTCATTTTGATAGACAGATTAAGACACACAGGGCCAAGTGGTTTACTTATCCAAATATCTAACGCTGTTTTTTATTAGAAGGAAGAGTAGCACCTGCTCTCAGAACAGCAGATGGTTCTGAAAATCACTAAAATGTACAGCCTCTTACAATGCTCCACATCCTGCTGAATCAAAAAAGACAGTCACTGAGTCAAAGAGATGAGGGGACGTGGTATCTGAAATAAAACAATTCTCTCAGTGTGCATTCATTAGTATCTTCACTTAACAAGAATAAATTGAAGGCTCACTCTTGCAGAACTGTAATTCATATATGTCTTAGCTATTAATACAGAAGTGGTTGGCAAAGAAATTGCTGTGCTTTGTCTGTGGGGTTTGTTTTGCTCTTTGCCACCAAAGTTGAACGTATCACCGAGCACTTGGGCCTGCTTTACCTTATTTCAGAAGCTATGGCCACAGGTAGACAATGGGAGAGGGAATCTAACCTGGAATTCTTTCCCTTGCTTAAAT
This sequence comes from Myotis daubentonii, assembly GCF_963259705.1. Taxonomy (NCBI): domain Eukaryota; kingdom Metazoa; phylum Chordata; class Mammalia; order Chiroptera; family Vespertilionidae; genus Myotis; species Myotis daubentonii. The sequence goes on along the minus strand of NC_081849.1, from coordinate 65,909,582 downwards.
TAGAACTGTTGAGGTGCCACTTTTCCTACGACTCTATCATCTTCCTGCTGACTTAGAACTAAAGAGAAAATGCAGAAACCATAGCCATCAACTTGTATGATACAAAGTTAGTAGAGATAGTTAAGCACACCAGATGAAGAATCAGCACCCAGAAAGATTTTGGGCAGACTAGTATCTAATCTAATCTAATCTAATCTAATCGGACAAATTTAATGGGGATTACTGTAACATCCTGTGCTTGGTTCGCAAAAACAACCAAACAATACACAACAAACATCAGCAAGTCCAAAGGCAGCTCAGGGAAGACAGAGCTTGCCAATTATGTACATACTTGTATGAGAGGATGCCGGGGTTTCATGTGACTCTGTCAAGCCACATTCTGTGATTGATGCACACGTCCAAACAGCTGATGTGACTTTGCAGCTGCATCAAGGAAACTAGATTAGAGAACTTAAAGCAACAGTGAGTGAGTCCTGTTCGCCTCTGCACCGGCTCTGATGTGCACTATGTAAGTCCATGTCCCCGCATCCCGGCCTCCCACCCCAGAGACCTCAGTATCACGTCTAATAGGTATTGGATTTTCTCTATGGGAGAATCCCAGTTTTCAATTGATGGGCATACACACTGTTACCACTTTTCCCTCTGCAACTACACTGTGATGAACATTCTACATTCATACATATTGGCATGCTGGCCTGACTACTTCTAAAAAGTATTCATTATCTTTTTAAAAATTTTGATAAATTGATCTATCCAGTGGGTTCAACTGATGGTGGTGGTGATAGTGTGTTTGTGTGTGTGTGTGTGTGTGTGTGTGTGTGTGTGTGTGTATAAGTGGGGGGGAGTGCCACCTGGGTGTCTGTTAAGGGAGATCTAAAAGGAAAGAATTAGGGTGCTAGCACCCATAAAATATCAGCTTTTAGTTGGAACCTTTTCTTGGGTCTAGTTTTTTATTTATTCTACCAATATCTCCATACCCAGGTGAGATATTGCCAGCATTCATAGTTTTAGGGTCCCCTGTTCCTGTCTAGTCATGGAACTCCTTAAGCTCTAAGGCATGGCTTCAGGTACTAGCTTGGCCCAGGCAGATATTATATCCTTCTGGCTGGTTTCCCTGGCAATTTTAAAGGTGCTGAATACACAGTGGCTTAGAATAAATATTTGTTGATCGCCTGCCTGCCTGCCGCCTGCCAGTCTCCAGGAGTGGTGCCTAACCATGGAACGTCTTTGAAGCTCAGGCCTATAATTTTCTCCACAGAAAACTACACCTTCTGGTGGTGGTTGCAGGGAGAATAATGCCCTTTGTCTTGCTAGCAAACACGTCTCACCCCCCAAAACCCAGCACCTGCAAGCCTGGGTAATTTTAGGTGAGGGCTTATTTCCAGCTTTTATAGAAGAAGCAAGTTCTATTGGAAAAAAGTAATCCTTTGTTATTTTATTTTGGACGAGCTTTTAATCAGAAACATAGGCAGTAACATATGTTAGAAATATACATATGAAACACAGAACTTTGCATTTATAAGTCACTATGGAAAATCCATGTTAATGCAACATTAAGTTTGGGATTTTAATTGCACAGAAGTCAGGAAACTCAGAGTTCAAGTTCCCATAGCAAACTTTGCTCCTCATGTGCATCCCAGGACCCTTCCTGAGTTGGGTGACCTAATTATTTGGCAAAAAGTGGTGCAATAAAAAGCGATGGCTATATTTCCCATCATCTCAGACAAGATGGACAGCGGTCAGCTTTAGCTACATAAATTGTACCCCTTTCAATGCATAGCAGTCCTTGGTGACCATCGTGATGGACAATGCCACTGTCGTGCCTGAGGCAGGACCCTGTCTCAGCAGTGCCCTGCTCAGGTAGAGCAGCCAGGCACCACCACGTCACTGGGTCCTCCAATGGGTCCTTCCCCACAAGTTCTGAGGGCAGCTGTGTTTAGTTGGCACTGCTTTCCCTCCCTGAAATCCGCTCTACCCCCGGGGGACACCTCTCAGAACACAGATGCTCAAAATTCTGGATCTGAAAGTCTGACTAAAAGGCCCTCAGGGGACTGGAAGAAGGACCTTCCTGGATACACCTCTGCCTGGTCCCAGGAGACCTGGCCAGGACAGCGGGTCTATGTGGTCGCCTTCCAGCTTTGCTCCAGTTGTTGGGAGATAGCAGGATGTGTGTCTCTGTGTCTCTGTTAGAGACATTAGGTGTCTGGCCAAGGGAGCCTTGAACTTACTCAAGAAAAAGGAATCTACAGGGGATTCTCTCTACCTGTGGGTAGTGGACTGTCTGAAGTGTAAGTTGTCCTGTCCCTTGGTATCTCTATCACAGTCTGTCTAGCATGCTGTGTGTGTGTATATCCAGTTCTGGTTTTCTCCTGATTAAATGGTAATGGTACAGTCTGCTTCCCCATGGCCCCCTTTGCCTCTGTATATGACCCCTGCCTGAGTCTCCCAAAGTGTATCAACACATTAGGAGGGAGAATGGAGGAAGGGGGAGGGGTCCTGGGGAAGGGAGAGAGAGAGAGATTGTAATGAACTCTAATTCTGAAGTGCTGCCTAACTTCTTGTTTGGGCTTTGCTGGTGTCAGTGGCCCCAAGTCATTGGACCAATAGCCAACTCGACTTGCTGTGATGGTTCTGTGGTCCCGTGAGAGAAGAGCTCCAGGTCTGCTGGGAACAGGCTGGATTATATGGAGTTCAACTCAGCAGCTGTGTGAGAGCACAAACAGCACATCTATAAATAGTCCCTGGGCTCTCAGCACACTGAGAACCCCCGATGCCACTTGTGAGCTGGCTGGTCTCACTGAGCAGGAAAAACCTGTGATGGAGGAGCCTCGCCATTAATAAAAGCGTCTATCAACAGCACTCTCTTCGGGCTTGGAGGCCAACCACACAGAGAGAATAAAGCTGTGCTTGGGAAAGCCAGAACAAAACCTTTTAAAAAAAATCCTGCATGTCTACATTTACGACATTTCCAAGAGGAGCCACTTATAATTTTTGAAGAATCTGGAAGCTTGTGTAGAGAAAGGAAAATGTTTGAATCGTGCCCAAGGAGATGACGGTGCAGAGCATTTCAACTGAAAAATGAGTAACAACTTCTTTCTGAGCTGATGTTGGTTCTCACACGTGTTTTAAAAATTTGGTTAATAACTGGGCAATGAAGAATGTCAAATACACTCTCCTCTTTTCTAGTTTCAGAGTTCTCTCTGAAGTTTCCCCTTTTTGTTTCAGGAGGTATGACCAACAGAATACATTAACTATTTGGCACATTTTTCAGAGTGGAATTACAGGCCATGGCCAAGCTGTCTTTTAACCTCTCAGTTTCTATTGTCTCCATGGTGTACAATTCAATAAGCCAGAGGTCTAAACCTACAGTTTAACTGCCTACCACGTAAGTGATGGGGGCGGGAGGCGGGGAATGTGCAACCATTTCTTTAAATCACATTGTCACAACTGAGTACCATTCTAAAAATGCCAAACAGAAAGCTTTTGGGTTGATTTATTAATTGAAAATGGCCTGTCTGAGAATTTATCTCCTAACAAGCTTAAGATATCATTTCATGATCTGTCTTCTTTTTCAGCTTCAGCAATTTCTTTTCTGTCTCCAGATTTCTCTAAAGCAACTGCTCACCAGGAACTGACAAGAATATAGCAGCTTGCCCTAAATCAGTACCTGCCTTCGAGAGGCAGCAAAGTGCTTGGCAGGTAGTAAGAGTCTGAAGCAGGTGATGAAGACCATTCCCCATGTTTCAGAGATGCAGGAAATTCCTATGCAGAAAGGTTAAGTCACCTGTGTGGGAGCCAGTGAGGAGCAGGGATGTGAAGAAGATGTTGGTTGTGGTGCAGTCTGACAGCTTGCCTGGTTAGAAGGCAGATGGTGGGTAATAAAGAGCATGGTGGAAAAGGAAAGAAGGAAGGGGAAAAGCAAGGGACAGAGGGAAGGGAAGAAGACATGCAGGAGAAGAGAAAAAATTTGAAAAGCAAGTCAGCTCTAGCTGGAGGTGAAAAAACATGCTCTACCCACAGGCTCAGATACTGTACTTATCCTATTAATAAAGAGGTAAAATGCAAATAGACTCTCACTCCATCACACCGTCACAAGATGGCTGCACCCACAGCTGAGGCAGGGTTACCGTAATGAGCCATAATGAGCAATCAGCAGGGACCTGAGGCTGTGCCCTCCCGCCTGGTGGTGCTTGACGAGGGAGCTCAGCCTCCCACCCCGGCACCAGGCTGGGGGACTTCAGGCCGCACCCCCGGCCCCAGCACCAGGCTGGGGGACTTGAGGCCATGCCCTTGGCCCAGTGGGGCTTGATGGGGGACCTCAGGCCGTGCCCCCTGCCCAGTGGGGCTTGACGGGGGACCTGAGGCTGTACCCCCAGCCTGGTGGGGCTTGATGGCGGTGGGGCCAGCTGGGTCTGGATCTCCCCCAATGGGGTTGGGGCCGGCCAGGTCTGGGTCTCACGCGATTTCGAGGTGCATGCAGGTGGGCAGGGACTTGACTCTGGTTCCTGCGGTGTGCCCCAGACTCTGACAGGAGGAAGATTTTCATATACATTTTACTAATTTTCTTTCATCTCTGACACTTCTATTATAGAGAAAGGGCAAATAGCAATATTAAAATATTTCCTCTAATTAATTCCCTTTAATTGCATGAATTTCGTGCACCGGGCCACTAGTTAATTAATAATGAATGATTGGGCTCATTGTAAAAGAGAAGTGAATACAAGGTTGAGTCAAAGTATTTCAAACACAAGAAAAGCTCAATTCCCCTTTTTAGGGAATGGTTCACTCCACCCTGGTTTCCAGATAAATTTATCAACAAAAGGTATTAACAAAGTGTTTTTTTTTTTCCTTTCACCAAATGCCAGCAAGAGAAAGTCTGAATTTGGTGTGGCAGATAAGGAAGGAACTGCATCCTGCAGGTTTGTTTTTTACATGAGTAATATTGTATATAGACATTGCCCCGCTTCTGTAAGATTTTCAAACCAAGCGTGGTTAACCAGAGGCTAACAAAATGGTTAACCAAATGTGTCAGCTGCTAAGCCAAGTGGAAATAGTGATGGCAGTGCAAGCAATGGGGAGTAGTTCTCCCATTTCTGTGACACATTCCACCCAGCATCCAGGCTGACTGGCCAAATGGCATCATGTTGAGAGAACATGTTTAAGGCTGTGGACTCACAGAGGGGAAGCTCCTCTGACCAGGGCAAGGGCTATCTGCATTTATTGACTGCTTCTCCTGCAAGGCACATGTTGCAGCTCTGGGTACCGATTGAGACATTTTTTCCAATGTGTCCACATTATATGAACTCAACACTGGGCTGTGGTCTTAGTAACTGATGGGACCAAATCCATTGAGTGGGGATCTTTTGAAAGTAGGAGATAGGCTGCTTTGCTTGGTACTATTTCAATGCCTGCTACTCCCTCCCCTTTCGTTTCTTCTACTCAAAAGTACCCCTTGATTTCCTTCCAAAACCCATTCGCTATGGGAAGTGTATCATTATTAAGCTTCCTTGGTGGGACACCACATATTATAGGCTTTGCCAAAGAGGACAACTGTCAGTAGTCAACTTATTACAGTTGGGTAAAATTTGCTATTTAGGGAGGACTATATTTTTAAATGCACTGTACTGACTTACATTAGTAGCTCAAAATCCTTTCTAGAAGTAGGATGGATATATTCTAAAATTCAATGTATATATACTAAAATTCAACAAACAAACAAACAAAAATATTATACTCCTCCAACCAGTCCCAACTATTTTCTCTACAGAGGGAAAAAAGTATTTAAAATCAGATTCTAATAACAGAGAATACATCTAAGGTTGCTTTTGTTCAATCTATTAAAAATCTAAAATTCAATCTGTGTATATACAATGTTGCTTCCCTTGGTTTTCTTATATGGAAGACTGTGAGATGTAAACAGAGGGGAAGTGGATGGAAAGGGGTGTGTCTTCATTCTTTTAAATCTCTTTCTTTTATTATCCTAGGCTTTAAAAATTTTAAAACTAGTCTTAGTTTTTCACTTAGAGATAGTGTGTGTAACACAGGCTAAAAATCCAGAGTCTAGGAGTGTGTATCCACGATCCATGCTGATCATACTGGTACTTATGACACTGGTATTCATTTACCATCTGAGACAATAGTCACTCTCCTCTTTAAATCCTAATTTTGGGCCTTGGTTTCATGTGCAGAGATGGTAAGTCCTCTGAATGCACTCTTTCCACTTCTCTTTGCTTATTTTTGATCTGACACAAAATTCACGTCTCTGTAATATGAGTTGTCAATTAATTAAGTATATTATCAACAGGGTACCACCACAGAGAACCTTTTACCAGGTGCTAATAAGGTGTGGTGTTTCCAAAGCACTTGCCACTCCAGCTCAATGAATGGGTCTGCTGGGAAGACTGATCTAGTTTAAAATGGAGACACCCCCAGTGGAGTGTGGAGATAGAGCTAGAAGATCACCAGCTTAGTTGATTTCCTTGTAAATAACATAACTACCCAGGCAAGAGGCAAACATCCTCTGTTAAGTCAATTGTGATCACTTTAGGACTTAATGATTATAGGCTAATATCAGCTGAAATCCACAAATCTCATGAATCAGACTAATGATTGTATTAAATGATTTGTGAATTTAGGTTTAATATTGTTCTGACTTTCAGAGCTGGTTCAAAGAATACCAATAAAACATCAAACATGAACACGAACTCAATGCAGTGCTTATGTTGCTAGTGACAGATAGAGGTGGATTCTGTTTATTCTAAAAAAATAATGTTGTCGGGACAACTGAGCGAGACATTTCAAATGCAGTTTAAAGTCATACTCGTTAAGTACAGGAGGAAAAACAGGGAGGCTACCATTTAGAGAGATTAAAATGTCAGATGTACATCTGAGATTTCTACACCCAGTGCTGCCAAAATATATGCCAATTTAGGAATACAGAAGACTTAAAGTAACTGAATCGCTCACTCCTATAAGCTCCTGGGGAGCATGAGTGATGTGCAGCTTGGGCTCTGATGCACTGAGGTAGGTCATTAAATGTTCCATGACATTTTTTTTTTTTTTAACCAGAAAAGAGTTTTACTCTGGCTCCACTTCAGCTAGGCTAATGGCAGGGTCCCTCCCAAAGATTCCTTCTACCCTTCCAACTGGCAAACACTTGCTTCATTTCCTTCTGTAGGATAAAGATTATCTAAAATGACTGGCTGAGCGTGGCAGCTCCTTATCCTGCAGCCCCTGGTGTTTGGGGAAAGCTGCTCATTCCTTCACCATACATTCACTGAGCACTTACTCTGTGCACAGTAAGAAATCAGAGACGATACTGCTTATTTCCAAAAAGCTTGACATCTAGTAGATCCCATTGCCTGTGGGGGGCTGGGGGAAGGGGAGGGCTGTGACATTGCAGATTAAATGGGTTATTTCTAGTAGATATTTAGATCAAGGTTAGCATGCTTTCATCTGAATTAGATACTTCTGGGGCTCTGCGGTAAACTAGCATTTTTAGATTGCAACATAATATATATATATATATATTTAACTCTGGCCCAAACTGAGACTTCTAGTGATGGTTTAATTCCTGTGGTTCTCAACTGATGGTCATTTTTGACCTCCAGCAGACACTTGGCAATATCTGGAGACATTTTTTATTGTCATAACTTGGAGGATGAGCTACTGGACTCTAAGGTAGAACCTAGAGATGCTGCCAAATACCCTGCAATGCACAGGACAGCCCTTCACAATAAGGAACTACCTACCTCAGTTAACAGTGCCAAGACTGAGAAACTGTGCCGTACCCTGACAGCCAGAGTAACTAAACCATGACTAAATGGCATTTATCAATAAATTGTTTATTCTTATTACTTTGAAAGAGGCTACTGTGATGTATTAAAATGGGCTGGTATAAAAATCCAAGTAAATAACCAAATATCTTTGGTGTGGCAGTTTTTTCCCTGCCCTTATTGAAATTCGTCAGCTCACTCTGGCTCACAATGGCAGTGATAATGACAACACTGCTATTTTTCTACAACAACCAGCTCTAGTAACTGGAAAAGTTTTGGACCAAAATTTACTTGTTTATTACAATTTATTTCACAGAATAGAAAACTGAAGGTCAGTGAGATCAAAGGCTATTGTGATTATGTGCCAAGTTCAAGGTTGAAGGTGAATTAGAATTCCTGACTCCTGACTGCCAGTCCAGGCTTCCTCTGTTACCCTGGAAACTACTCTGGGACTCAGCTGCATCTTGAACATTAAATAAGAAACAGAGATGACATCTGAACGTGTTAGCAGCCCCCATGCTGTGTATTTTCTGTGGCATTGAGTCAATGTGTTCCAGGGTTGGCCTACTTCTTGTCAGGAGCTACAGTGACAGTGTCAGCCACTGTGCCATGGGGGAACCAGGGCAGAGTTTGTTATACCCACAAGCATCTTGGCTGGATATGGAGGCTCCTAGAGGATCTCCCAACCTAAGAGGCAAGGGAAAACCCTGAGACCTTTGGGGGAGTGTTATCAAGGACATACTGTCCTTTACCGATAACAGCTAGGGTACTTCTCTCAGTCTTTTTCCTGTGGTTTCTTCAAATGGTTATTGGATTGTGTTCTGATATCTTTCAAATAATTCCGGTCTTGTGAAGATATTTAAAGGGAACTATGCAAAGCTCCAGCCCTGGCATTCTCCTCTCAGATGCTTTTTAGATTTGCACCTGGAATTTGGCCTGCACGTAGGAGAAATATATGCTCCACTTCTCTGTAGGAAAGTCATAATGATGGAACCTACATTAGGCCATAAATATAACCCTTCTACTTTCAAATAATCAACTCCAATCCAGAGATTCCAATTAGCATTCTCATAAACATGTTTAGTAGATAGACACAACATTGATTTAGTCAATAAGGGTGGCTGACATTGTCACTGTGGCTTCTGTCTATAGAGAATTTCAAGAGGGGGGCCTGAAAATATGGAAATCAAAGTAACTGCATAACTTCCCCTTACTTCTTTTCTCCTCTCAGATATTCTGTAAAACAAATACAAGTATATGTCAAAGCAAAATTTAACATTGTTTTTTTGTTGTTGTTTCATGTGATGTTGCTCATTTTCTTTGAAAGGGCTGGTGGGAAAAGCATTTAAAATGGGAGGTCGTGAAGCTTCCTACAAGGTGGCTATCTCCTCTCTGTCTTCTGACACGATCATTAATATGCTCCTTGACACTATCACTATCTGTCTCCCTCCACCACTAGATCTGACTCATGACCAAGGAATTGGAACAAAGCATGAGGCCTGAGACATGGTGTGTGTATGTGTGTGTGTGTGTGTGATGAAGAAGGAGGAAAGGAGTGGGGGAAGGTACCATAGCACATGACCAGGTACCAAAACTAATGCAGAATTCTGCTCTGAGATTTTCCTATGGCCCCTTAAACAGGACCCTTATTGAAATTTTTGGATTCTGTCCTGTGGAGTTCAAGTGCATTCTTCAGGGCAGCCGGTTACTGTTCCACAGAGGTGTGAATGTCCTGGAGTTTCACAAGCACAATACTTCACATTGTGGGTTCAGAATTACTTTAATTCCTCTTTCCACCATCCTGCCCCCACCCACATTAAGAAGCTGTTGGATCCACAGAGAGGCCGAGCACAGCCAGGACTGAAAATGCCACGAAAGCAGCCAAAAGACTTGCAGAAAAGATTCTGGTATAAGAACATAATCAAATATTAACAAGGAGCACGGTCCCCAGTTTTGCCTTGATAATGGTCAAGGTCTGACTTTACCAATGACATGAAGTTTAGCCAAAAAGCTCTCTCTTCCTGAAAGACTATCATCCCATTTCCAAACAGCCTTATCTACGGGTTGTGGGCTAAGGTTCTGCTCTGTAGAGCCAATAAAAAGCTCCTTGAAGTGTTCATATTGGGAAGCCCAGGAATCAGACAGATCAGGAACCCTTGCATTTACCCAGCCTAGATCTGTTGCCAGTTCCGGATTGTTCCCTGTGAATGATTTGTGTATTATGACCCAATGCAACATCCTAAAATGAAAGTGCTTCTAAGAGAATTGTGGTGGACATACAATCCAGATGCTTCCCAATGCCGGTGACCCTCCTAAGACACAGCGAGAGGACACAGAAGAACCTAATGATGTCTGCCCATGGGCTGGTTTATCCTGACGGTGGCTGTTTATTTGGGGGGCCTTGAGAAACTGCGTTAGGGACCAGCAGAAACACAAATGACGGAAAGTCTTCTTGAACTGTCCAAGCTTTTTAAAGGGCATGATTCTGCTGAACAACCCCGAAGAACATCGTGTCAAAACCAGTACCTTTCACGAGAGTGACTTGAAATCAGGTCTTAGGCTACAAAGAAAAGACACAGAAGAAAGTTGCTCAGGTGTAAAAACGGATGAAGAATGGACCAGCGCATCATGCTGCCACTTACATTCCCTAAGACTCTGGTAAGCATTCATTCCAGAAAAGCCCCCAAGCTGTTTGGCATTAGAGGTGGGGCCCCCAAAAAGCAGACATCACAACACTTGGTTCGTGAACCACATCACACCCTCCAATCTTAATGAGAATCTTTGGGCTTAAGCCACAGGCTCAGAACCGAGCCTCCCCTGCCAAGGCAGCACACCGATCTCGCTTTCCCACAGGCTGGCATGGAATTTCAGCATCCCTCCACAGGGCTGGGGCTCAGGGATCCATCATCAGGGCAGCCAAGTACATTTCTCCATCCACAGTGACTCTGTCCTGGACCTCAGCCAAAGTGAGAAGACCAAGGAGGGGGAAAATCTTATAGCTAAGCAAACTGAGCAGGAGGGTTGGGAGCAGCGAGAGAGGGCTGAAGTGGCTAATTTTTCCACTTTCCCTCTGCTGCGGTTAAAGCAGTGACAGATAATTTATCACACATTTTGATTGCACGCCAGCTGGCTATAAAAAATAAAAAAGAAAGAAAGAAAGAGTTGTTTATTAATTCAATTAGCTGGCTTATTTATCAGGGCTGGGTTAGCAGGGGCGGTGAGAAGGCCAAAGAATGCCCATGTCAAGCTGTCGCTGGCAGCCCCTGCAGGCAAGTGGGGACATGCATTCTTACCCCCAAGGCTTGGAGTGTCATGTTCGCTGTTTACCCTGAACGCCTGGTACGTGAGGAGATAGCCCATCAATTGTAATGAAATACTAGGATGGGAAGATGCTCTGAACAGGACAAAGTCATCTGAGTGATGACAGTCATTAGTGTTTATCACCCATTCCACGGCCACTTTCAGAGAATACGGCGTCCTTTCCGGACTCATTGTGGTTGTTGCTTTTGCTGGTTTTGTATTTGTTGGTAGTGACTTCTACACAAGGCTGCCAGTGTATCAGCAGTTTGTACGGGCCAGCGTTGCCCAGGACTAGAGAAATCATTCATTCAGTATGTGGCTAATTCAAGAAAATCCATGAAAGGCTTATTAACTGCTGTTTGTGCCAAGCTCTGTTTGCGGCATTTTTACTGATGTGATTTGTTATATTAGATCCTCAGGTGGTGGATAACATTTGCCTTTTTTACCATGAGCCAGCTAAAGTGGGTATTTTCACTGATCCATTGAAGGTCTCCCCAAGGCTCTGAAATGAGGTATCTCTGAAATGAGGTATCCAGGCCCCTCATTTCACTGTAGTTGTCCCTCCAACCCTGCTCTTGGCTGGTCTAAGCCAACATCCACTTGGTAACAGATTACACATTTCCTACTAATCCTGTGGTGGCCAGTAGAAGAGAAGGGGGGGAAAGGAGATGTTTACAATTTTATTGTTTTATTTAGAAATATCCTAATCGTAAGAGTGCAATGTATGTAATACATGCATTTGCTTTTGTTTTTATTTGAATATAAAAAGTTCCCTCAATAGCCTTACATATAAAATGTTTTACAAACTCGCCCTAGCCAGTTTTGCTTAGTGAATAGAGCGTTGGCCTGCGGACTGAAGAGTCCCAGGTTTGATTCCGGTCAAGGGCATATGTCTGGGTTGTGGGCTCGCTTCCCAGTGGGGGGCATCAGGAGGCGGATTGATGATTCTCTCTCATCATTGATGTTTCTATCTCTCCCTCTCCCTTCCCCTCTAAAATCAATAAAAATATATTTAAAAAAATGTTTTACAGACTTAAAGTAAGATGATGTTTCTGCAAATATATGAACATACTAATTTTAACATGTAATTTGGAACAAGTGATATTGCTGATAAAAATGGAGGAGAGGAATCATAAGAATGTGATAAATATTCCTGTTAATCAAGCCATGAATGTGATATGCAGATGATGCCAGTGATCGGGCCAATGCAGCCACTTTTGTGGGGACACTGCATAATATGGGGAAAGGTGATTCAGGAGCCTTATCCCAGAGCCGCGTCTCGGGGGAGATGAGGGAGACACCTGAGCATTCTATTGAAAGTCAGCAGTCTGCAGGTATATTATGCTAAGAGTTAGAGCCTCTTTACTGTTCCATATCAATCACTGATTACATGGGGGCGAGGGTTTCCCCCACTTTCTAGAACTGTCAATCATCTTTCTCCTCCCTTTCTTCCCTCTCTTCTTCCTTCTCTTCCTCCCTTCTCCCAGGCATGCAGCCCCAAGTATGAGAAGGAAACCAAACCTCAGGGCACAGGTCGATGTATGTGGAAGAGCTCACAGCGGAGTCACCTTGCTATGACGCCTTTGGTCTGTCTGTTTCCTAGAACCTATTAAAGAGCCTAGATTGTCCCTCTTCCCTTCCCCTTTGGTGAACTAAGCTTCCAGCTTGTTGAACTTAGCTTCTCCTTTGACAATTGGCTAATTTCTAAAATGCCCCAAGAAATACCAAGTCCTTGCTGCAAGCTCTTGTCAATAATATTTCCGACACTTGCTTTCCCAGACCTAAAAATGTCTATGGAGTTGAATAAAATCAAGTGGAATTAAATCCCATTTTCCTATTAACATCTTTTGTCTCATTAGTTGTGACTGGCTGGGAGTTTCTGCCTTCAAAAATGGGAAGGAAGCTGTATGTGGCGACACACTAGTATTTATTTCATTTCTTCTTTTTATTTTCAGATCAACTTAAGTAAAAAATATTTAATTTTAAGACTTATATATTTTATCTCACTTTGGGTTTTCTCCCATTTTTCATATGTGTTCAAGATTTCCAGTTAAGCATGCTGTTTTAGCTTCTGCTGCTGCTGGTGCATTGACCTGGGAGCTTACAAATCATGTGACAATTCTGTCTGGAGATGGCAAAGCCAATGCAATGATTCTACTAGCATTTCTTTAACTTTTTATATCTTTAAAATATTTCTTCAGTAGTCTTATGTATAAAACACTGTGTTGTTTCCACCAAAAAGAACAGACAGAAGTGTATGCAAACACATCTACAATTGGTCAGCAAGTTTATTCATATGTAGAAAAAACTGCTCCATTTAAAATTCACATTGTTGAAACCTAATGTATTTTTTTTAATTCAGCCACATCCTTAGTAAAAGTTTAGCTTCTAAAGTTCATTTTCAGTTTTAAAATTGTAGAAAATTCCAGATCATCTACCCCACAAGTCTAAGCACAATATATATTTCTAGAGAAAACAGTTCTTATTTAAAACAACAGACTACTTGGTTGACGGGGAATATCACAAGATAACTCATACCTTCTCTTTGAAACTATTGTGTCCAAACTCTCAAGGTGTTTCAAATGATAAATTACACTTGAAAAGGCAAGAGAAATATTTTAAAAAGTGAGGGGAACACCCTCGTATTAGGGGGAAGCCACATGGGTGCAGAGGGTCTGGCTTCTCCTGTTAGGCAGGAAAGGCTGCGGGTGATTTCCCCCGAGCACTCACAAATGGGTTTCTCAGAGTGACTTCTGGAGTTTGTTTCCAGAAGGTTCTTATGCCTGAACACAGATTTTACATTTCACACTCGATTCCTTTGGAAGTTAAAACACTGCCAGATAATTTCACTCATGTAGACTCATTGAGACCACAAATCAACATTTTCGAAATTCTTCATTGTTTCATTATAGTCTATTGAACAGCTTTGTATGAATAAGACTTATAATTTTTATTCAGGTCAGTCAAATTCATTTGCTTTTTTTTTTTCAGGATTTCTCTTTCATTTTCCCTAGAGAACGAGTATCCCCATCTGCTTTGCTGAGTGCAGGATAATCGAAGGGCACTGATCCTCCAAATGGCTTCATCCGTTACTGTCTCTGGATTCTCCAGGGCATCCGCCCCTCAGGCCACTCTAATCACAATCCAGCCTCCCACTTCAGGATGTAAAATATCTCTCCCCTTCAGAGTTCAATGTTACAGAAATAGCACAATTCTATCCTCAAGTTCCAATTTAATATGCATTCAGAATGTGGCATTTTTTAGGCTAAGGGAGTTTTAATATAATTTACTATTCTGCCATCATAAATATAAACTACAGAGCAGAAGGGGGGGAATGGGCTGCAGCTACTGAATGCTAAAATAAAAAACAAACAACCAACCATTGTCTTGTATGCTGAGTATATGCTTCAGTATATTTCAACAAACAACAGTTGAAAGAACCACAAGGCTAAAGGGACAGGTGATCTAAACAGGTCTGACTTAGAAGCATTTTAATATGTACAGCGTTAATCATGCTTCGAATGGTGGAATGCCTTTTCCATTGCTTAGTTAAGGGCTACTGCTCTGCTAAGAAGGGAAAGCTGGGTTTTCCACGGAGCTGACAGAGCACACAGACTTCGGCAGGGGGTGTTTGGATAGCTCACTTGACAGTCAGCTTCTCCATCTCTGGGGTTTAACGGCACAAGTGTCACACTGCAGACTGCAGTTCCCTTGCCCAAGACATAGGAACCAACTGGATAGGCCGGCAGTGGGCGGGAGAGGCAGGGAGTGAAGGGAAGCAGGGCACCTGGCTCCTACCCTCAGGAAACTTGCTGTCTAGTTTGAGGAATAAGAAGTATATACACCACGGGCAAATAGTCATCGGCGCCAAATTATAGTGGGAGCACAGAGAGTGAGTGTCAGAGGAGACAGAGCCCGACAGCATCGAGGGTGGCCAGGAAGGTGAGTCACAGCCAGGCGGTATTCAGCTGGATCTTACAAGACGGTTTGAGGGGGACAAATTCCAAGTTTCTAACAAGGCTTAGGTGCCCCGTAGGTAACAGAATGAGCGTCTTCTCATCCGCCATCGACGCTAACATTCGTTATTTACTTAAAGTGACCCCAGATGCTTATTACCTATCTAGGCTGACCTTCTCTTTCAGCAACCAAAGCAGGTTATGCCTTTGGTCAGTTTCATCTATAAAAAAGAAAACATTGACTCTGCCACCAATTGATGGCCATTGGGGTAAGCAAGCTGGGATACAGGAGTCTCCATAATGTAGAAAGAGGCATTATTTATGCTATAAGAATACTCCCTTCTCCTTTACCTAAGAAGAGCTCCGCAGGAACAAATAATCCCAGTTACTAAATATCCCAGGATAACAAGTCCATTGATCCCATTTCTTTAATTTTTAAACCGTGGATTTCCTTCGTGTCTACCACCCCCCTGTCTTCTCCTCTGAAGCAGGCAGGCTGGGTTCCAAAGCGGTACCCTTTACTCTTCTTCCAGGAAAGAACTTTTCAAATAAGGTCCTAAATGCTCACACAGTACTTAGCAAGCACACATACACCTACACATGGCCCATACTTGCCAACTCCTGACATGAGAATTCTCAGAAGCACACCAACGTCTCTGTTTGATTTAAATTTATTTTTAATCACATAAAATCTAATTTGGAAAATTGATGCATGGGATTTTCTGAGTCACCAGAAGCTCTTTGTAAAATTGCAAATGCATCGAGAAGGAAGAAGTCTGCCTTGGCATGGCTAGTATTTCACAACAACGGTAAAAGCGATCGGTTTCCTCAGTTTAGAATGAATGACAAGAATTTTTAAAATCTATAAAAATGTTATTAAATCCTAACATAAAGTCAAAATATATTTAAAATATATTTGATGTATCTGACTCATGGGTTAGAAGTGGAGGAAAAAAGTTGTCGGTATTTTGAAATAAGTTTATTTTGTTAACTTTCTTTTTCAGCCTTATTTAATTACTCAAATAATATTTATTATTCTGGATCACATTAATTAATTATAATAGTGATTTTTACTCTCTACGCCCAGTCATTTTTATTGTGTTTGGCAATATACTAGGACATTTTCCATTTCCTTAAGGAGTTTCCAAAAATGATAATGATAAACGTAATTAGAATTCATTTTATGCTCATACTCCCTATTACTTGTCTGTGGATGGAAATAGTCCCTGTATCTGTAAATGGATTTCACGAGGGAAAGCATTATGATTTTTAAAAAATCTAACCAGTGTTATATCTCCAACATGATCGGGAATCACAGACTTATAACAATAATCCGTTCCAATAATAACTGATAATCAAATCCTAAAAGGTGGAGGAGTAATTTCCTACTTCTACATATTTATTGTGCCCAAAGTCCTTAAAGTGTTATTTGGCCTTTTTCTATGTACAATTATTGTAATCCTCTGCTTTTAAGTCAAAACTTATTGCTTATAGCTTATCACTAATTGTGACAAATATGACATAGCTTTTATTAATTGGACATTAAATTATAATACAATTAGAAAACTCTGTTTACCTAAAGATGTTTTTCTACCTTCTACAAGTTCTCAGTATTTTCTTATGGAATTTTTTTATTTCCCATTTTCTCCATGGGAAGAGTAGGCCCTGGGTGTCTGGCCATCTTTCCCACCATCATGTGAAAACAAGGTAAAGGTATTCACAATTCAGTATGGAAACATCAACAAACAATGCAGGAAAGATCAATAAACTGGTCTCCTTCAGGGGATGGTCCCATAAATCACGGCGCATTTGTATGAAGACATGTCGTTCAACCAGAGAAATCGTGTTTTCAAAGAATATTTATGCTTAGCGAAAAGACCAAAAGAAAATATTCTGTTGACAGTACTAACCTGTGAGTAATTGGGCCACAGGTTATTTACTTTTATTTATTTTTATTTTCTTCTATATTTCCTCTGCTTTTCCTAAAAATTGTTTTTTTGTCAATTTATATTACCTTTCAATCAGAAAAAATAAATACAACTTTTAAAATTAGCCAAGCATCAAAGAATTTAAAAGAAACAGTGTGAAGGTTCATATTTGTACAATAAAATAAAGGCTCCAAAACAGAGAGGATTCCTAAGTCCCAGAATCTGTGATGGGCAAACATCTGGATGGCAGATTAATTTGTCCTTGTTCTGATTGTTTTGCAAAGGTGCCTGCAGGACGTCACACTGTCTTTCTTCTTCCTTTCACTCAACTATAAATCACCTACACTGTTACTGCAATGTAGTTACATGGAAAATTCTATATTTTAAACTAGGGGGTATTTTTCTGCTAACCTTTCTATACCAGAGTCATTTAAGTCTGGAAGATAAAACAAACATGGGAGGGAAATTACTATATGGGTTTTTTACTACAATATCAACTTGAGGTTAATGTGTAAATGCAACCTGGAATAAGACAATTTCATTCACAAATTGAAGAGCAAGTGTGAAATTGTTAGAGAAATTTAAGAATCATGACATTCAGGGAATAATACAGCGAATGCAGACATTGTTTTAAAATTTAGAACATTACAAAAAAGAATTGAAGAAACCAAAGTGAAAAACAAACAAACAAACAAACAAAAAAAAAAACAGGAAAGAAGAAAACCCAGAACATTAAATTGGGGATCACAATGATTACAAGCAAGCTAGGAATGTCTTTGGAGTGTTCACTTCCGTGAAAGAATCTACTTAGGGAAAGCGGTGCAGCTGCTTTAGAAAACAGTTTGGCAGTTCTTCAAAACTTAAACAGAGTTACCATATAACCCAGCGATTCTACTCATAGGTATATACCCAAGAGAAATGAAAACATGCATACACACAAAAACTTGTACATGAAGGTTCAAAGCAACATTATTCACAATAGCCAAGAAGTGAAACAAGTCAAATATCCATCAGCTGAGGAATGGAAGAATAAAATGTGGTATAGTCATAGGATGGAATATTATTCGACAATAAAAAGAAATGAAGTGCTGATGCATGATACACAGTGGATGAACCTTAAGAACATTATGCAAGTGAAAGAACCATCTCAAAAGCCAGATACTGTAGGATTCCATTGGTATGAAATATTCCAAACAAGCAAATCTATAGAAACAGAAAGTGGCTTAGTGGTTGCCAGGGACTGAAGGGGGAAGGAGGGAAGCTAAGGGATTTCTTGTGGGGTGAAAAAAATGTCCTGAAGTTACAGCACTAATGGTTGCACAACTCTGTAAACACACTAAAACCACTAGACAGTACATTTTTCAAAGGAAAATTTGGTGGTATATGAATTCTGCCTCAGTTTAAAAAGTTGTTTTTAATTCTGCTATCAGCTTTCTTGTTCTGAGGTGCAGTTCCTCCAAATGAAAAGCAGGTTCACATTATTTTTTAAATTTTTCCAAGAAGTTTCAACTTCTGGACTAAGAAATTCAGAGTTCTAGGAAACACAGAGATTCAAGAGAAACGTTCTGGTCGTCTCTAGTAAGTGTGAGTGGCTTTTATGACAGTGCTGCTGAACTTCTCAGCTAGGAGAACCAGAAGATGGAACCTTGATGTGTGTCAAGGGACAGTGACATAATGGCAGTGTCTTCATTTGTATAAAAATGACAATACTTGCTGGATCTCTTGTAGCAATTCAATTCAAAAGAGCAAACCTGTATTGTGACCTCTGCCCAAGAAACCTTTAATCTCATAGAGGGTGAAAAATATATAGGCAAATGATCTTAAGACAATAGTAATGTCAGGATAATGCTTTTAAAATTTTATGGACCCAGATGAAAATACATTAAGTGTGCAAAATAAATAAACTTCAATGATGGAACACATATAGCAGTGGAAAGAAATGAACTACAAGAATCAACATGATAAATCTGATAAGCATAAAGGTGAGTGCCCCAAATAATCAGGTTTTAGAATATATACATTTATATAAAGCATATAATACACTAAATTACTATATATTAAAATTAGATGTCCCTTAATATTATATATCCATTAGAATTTACATATTATATATTTATCTGCATTTACATAGAGATAAATATATATAAGATATATTATTATATGAGGATATCCATGGGGAAATAAATGCCAAAATCAGATAGTGATTCTTCTAGTCTTCAGGGGCTTCTGAACTAGAGCTGGTAGGCAAATTGGTGATTATTATATTATTTTTATACAGTTTTATATATCTTAAGCACTGTGTGATAATTTTTCAAAATTGGATTAGAGAAAAATTCCTAGGTCAACATCTGTTGGGCGAGGCTAGGGGATAAGGGAAGACTTCCAGGAGGAGGTGCCGGAGCTGGGTCTAAAAGGATGCATACAGGCAGAGAGGAAGGGGAAGGCATCGTGGGTGAAGGGGATAGCGAAGGCGAACAAACAGTAACAAGGGTTTAGCATTAGGGACCACAAGGTTTCTTTAAGCCACACAAACATTTTAGATCTCAGCTTCTTATAGATTTCTGAACTGCAGACCACAAAGGACAAGGAGATTTTTAGCAATCATGGTGCCAAAAGCTTGATATGTTAAAAACAAAACCCAGCCAGAATCCAGACTGCGTTTGGAGAGTTGCAAACTTGTTCTTTCTTTTTCATAGTGAGAACAAATTGGGATCCCCGGACTATACCACTTGGGAGATGGTGGGCGAATAACTTTATCCACAAGTATTAAGTTGTTGCCTGAGGACAGCTGAGTAAACAGTTTGCTAAAGTCTGTTTGAGGACTGCCAGCTAGTTACACCCATAATTTCATCTCTATTAACAAAAACAACTCATACTGTCGCAGTGCCCGGCTTTGGCTGCCCCGTGCCTCGCAGCGTTTGAATTATGGAGTGTCACTTGAGGAACATTCTATAGCAGGGAGGGCTGTGTTTTGATCTGCTTTCATTACCCACCCTCACTCTGCTGATTTATGGCATACCACGCAGAGACCTAAATCAAAACTAGAAAATACGTGTGAAATAATGCAAAACAGAGTCGCAGCATTGGCAATTCCGTAATTACACCTGAAGGGAAAATAATTATGTAATGCCGTATGGCAAGCATAGGACTTAGCATCACGAATGTCCATACTGTAAATGTAGGATTCTGGGAAGAACATGAGGGGTCTTTGAAGAGAAGCCGAGGGAAAGTTTGCCTTTCAGAAGGGCCCAGAGACAACTCTGAATATTTGGCCTCTAATAATACTGTTTATAGTCTGGGAAATGAAGGCTGAGTAGAGAAGTGACATGGCCCTGACAAATGAATGCCAAACATGGGACAAAACTCAAGTTATTTATTGTTTCAGCTTAGTCTCGACTACTACTTCAGCAGCCCTTGGTTTTACCATCAGTTAAAATTCTGAAAGTGTGAAAGCAACTTATTGATAAAAAACAGAAAATTCTCCAAGTCTTGACAGCAACTATGAAATGGAAACTAAGTCAACATTTAAAAAACAACAACAAGAACCCTCATAGTTAAAAAAAAAAGAAAAGATGAAAGAATTCCTCAATACTCAAGAATTTGAAACTCTCCCCTACAAGTCTATCAGTTAATGAACAACCTTTAAGTAGAGGGAAACGTGAGATAAATGGCCTGGGCAATATTCCAGCTTAAATCTTCGTGTTGGAAAACACTCTCCATCCACCTCTACATTGTAAAGCATGGCATGGGAACTGAAATGAAAGATGCTAGGAAGCAATTAGAGGACTAAGGCTCTTGTAGGCCAACTTCCTTCATTAAAAATTAGCTCTGAGTTTAAGTGCTCCCTAAGTCCCTCAAGTCACTCACCTGGGTGGAGTCATACTAGATGAAATGATTTGAGCTCAGAGGTATCAACTAATATAACGCTAAATAGGAACATCGGGGAAAGACATAGGCTTCTTTAAGAAACGGATTGGCAAAGGACAGCCCTTAGGCCAAATCTGGCCAGCTGTCTGACTTTGTAAATTAAGTTTTATTGGAACACAACCGTGCCCATTCCTTTATGTATTGTCTATGGCAGCTTTTTGGGTGGTTACAGACACCATATAGCCCACCAAGTCAAAATATTGATTATTGGGCTTTTTTTTTGGAAACAGTTTGCCCACATCTACTTTAGTTTACCAGTTATGTGGAATAGCTTCGGTTTTTTAAAAACTTTTTTAGAGTAGTAATTGATAAGAATAGCTATCTAACTGGGCACAAACTTTCGGTATTTATGCTTAAACTTTAGAATGAAAACTTACTTTGCTACATTCTTTTTGGTTATTTTACTTTCCTAATTAAGGGTAAATATATATTATACAGCCAATTAGGCTATGACATTTGAAAATAGAGTATTTTTTTTCTGAATGAAAGAATGACAGTGGGGGTAAGTGGAGTTCAACACGAAGTCTTAAGATTCCTTTTGGAAATCAACCTGTTTAAGAAAGCATTAAGATATTAAAAGAAGATGCAGAATGTAGGCTGAAAGGAATGTGGGCTTGAAAATAATAGTAAAAAAATTCTAAAGCTCTTTAAAACATTGCCTTTTAATAACTAATTTAAACCTTACAATAACCCAGTGAAATTTTTAATCTCATGGCGCACATAAACTAATTCTGCAGCACACAAAAAATATATATTCCTTTTTTTGTAGATCTGACCAAAAAATAGGTATAATTTTGATTCATTCACACTGGACAGCTATTATTGTGTTGGCTGTTGTCACTGTTTTATTTGACAATCTAAGGCAGCCGTGGGCAAACTACGGCCCGTTTGAAATGAAAAAAACTAAAAAAAATAAAAAAAAAAGACCGTACCCTTTTATGTAATGACTAGAGGCCCAGTGCACAAAATGTGTGCACTCAGGGCGGGGGGGGGGGGGAGGGGGGGAGGGGTCCTTCAGCCCGGATTGCGAGAGGGTGCAGGCCAGGCCAATGGACCCCACTGGTGCACAATCAGGGTCAGAGAGGTACATGGGAGGTTGGGCCAGCCAGAGAGGGACCGCGGGAGGGCTCCAGGGCATGTCTGGCCCATCTCACTCAGTCCCGATCAGCTGGATCCCAGCAGCAAGCTAACCTACCGGTCAGAGCATCTGCGCCCTGGTGGTCAGTGCACATCATAGCAAGTGGTTGAGTGGCCTTAGCATATTATTAGCATACTAGGGGCCCAGTGCACGAAATTCGTGCACTGGGTGTGGGGCGGGGGGGAGTGTCCCTCAGCCCAGCCTGCCCCCTCTCACATACTGGGAACCCTCAGGCGTTGACCCCATCACCCTCCAATCGCAGGATCGGCCCCTTGCCCAGGCCTGACGCCTCTGACAGAGGCGTCAGGCCTGGGCAGGGGACCCTGATTTCCCCCTATCACTGGTTCTGCCCCCAGCCCAGGCCTGATGCCTCTGGCCTAGGCGTCTGGCCCGGGCAGCGGGGACCTGCAGTGGCAGCGTGGGGCGCCGCGATCACGCGGGCTCCGCCCCTGCCCCTGCAGGATGCCTCTGGCTGAGGCGTTCGGCCGGGCAGCGGGGACCCACAGCTGCAGCGGCCCCGCGATCGTGGGCTCCGCTTTAGGCCCAGGCAAGGGGCCCCTAGCTCCTGGGACTGCCAACTTCGACCGTGCCCAGCTCCCATCGCTGGCTCCACCCCTACTTCCTGCTCTCACTGGCCAGGGTGGAAAAGGCGCCTGATTCTCTGATCATGGCTGGGGGGCAGGGCAAAGGCGGCCCTGCCCCCCAGCTCTTAGCTTCCCCCTGGGTTTCCGATCACTGTCAGTGGCAGGGGGCTTCTTCCTGCTTTCCCTTTCGCCTCCCTGCATTGTGCCTACATATGCAAATTAACTGCCAATCTTAGTTGGCAGTTAATTTGCATATAGCCCTGATTAGCCAATGAAAAGGGTATCATCGTACGCCAATTACCATTTTTCTCTTTTATTAGTGTAGATGTTTACTTTGAATTTATATTAGTTCACACAAACACTCCATCCATGCTTTTGTTCCGGCCCACCAGTCCAGTTTAAGAACCCATTGTGGCCCTCGAGTCAAAAAGTTTGCCCACCCCTGATAAGGGAAAAGAAGTCAGTGCCCCTGACTAAATAGTCAGGTACTGCATGTTTAAAAAATGTGTGCAACACATCAGCGTGCTGCAGCACACGCGTTGAAATTTGCTGCAATGACCCACACATTAGATATTACATGGTCCATTTTGTAAGGATGGAATTTAGATCAATGAAATTAAGAAAGCTACCTAAGATCCCTGACTAGCAAAATAATAGACCAGAGCCAATCACAAGGGGCACCTTTAAACCCAAATGCTTCCCATACTACATTGTGCCCAGCAATGACTCATAGAAGGACTTGCTTCAGAAAGCCAGCCTCCCTTATCTTAAACTTGGACAAGTCTTTTAGTCTCCCCAGCTATCAGTTAACTTACAAAAATAAATGAATAATAGCATTCTACAAAGGCTTTACTGCTTTGTTCTATGAGACCTATCATTGAGAATTTTACTGTATTTAGTTAGAAAGTGTCTTTAAGAGAGATTTGCCTGTCTTTTTTAATTCATAGAAGTTCTTGCTCCTTTCTTTTTAAGTGTTTGGTGGGATGGGCCAGTAGTTTCATGTGTGGGGTGCTGTCCCTGAGGAGGATTTGGGGCTCAGTGATCCTGAACTCACAGCCCCTGCTGGTGGGCTGGCTTCACATTCCCCTGGCCCCTCATATGGGCATTCTATTCCCCATTCAGTTTTGACCCAGCTTCCAACTTGAGCATTTTCTAGACCTGAGTCCACAGATCCTAGTGTCTAGCTATCTGAAGTGGAGTGTCTCTAAAGAGAGATTCTGCCAAATTCAGGAAACTCCACCGCGTCTGCTTTCTGAGGAAGTGGATTTTATAAGTGAAACTATCCCATGTCTCTGAAAGCCTAGGCTGGGCAGCCAAGATAGGTGGTTGCCCAAGAAAGTGGGCGAGTTTCAAAATGAAAACTGTCCTTTGCTGTCTAGTTTTTACCAGGCCAGGAAGAAAAAGGTGACTTGCCCTCATGAGAAATTTATTGCCAGGGAAACACGGAGACCCACATGCCAGCCATGCTGAGGAGGGCTGGGATGTTCTCCGGCTCCATGAAGCACAGTCACTCAACCTTTTATTACATGACCAAAGAAGAAAGTTAGAAGGAAGAAAAATGTCTTCTCCTGAGAGATTGAACCCCACCCTCTCACTCACCCACCCATGGGGAACTGTAAATCAGATATTACCGGCATGGCAAATTGGCAGCCAATGCTTTCAACATTACCAAGTGCCAGGTCTGGGACTCGACACAGATCCTTTTTTGTTTCAGGTACTTGCCATTAAAAATATACTTGGAAGTTTAATGGAAGGGTTAGCGCTACAAATGAAATACCCAAACAAAGAGACCAGGATATGAGAGGGGCTGTCCTGCTTCTAACATATGCTAGGAGCCCGATAGAAATCATTTCATGCATTTACACAAGTCTCTGCGATGGGTGTTATTGTCTTCCTGTTAAAGAGGAAAAGGGGTCCTAATAGGAGGGAGAACTTGCCGAGGCTCCTTTGTGAGGAGAACCCCCTATTCTAAGATAATTCCCTTGATAAGGCAACATTCACTGGCTGAATATTTCCCTTGAAAAATCTTGAGGGTTGTGAACATGGAATTTCAAGCCTGTATTCTTCCCCTAAAGGAAGGGCCACTTTCTCTTCTTGCTTGCAGAACCACTAGGGTCTTAGAGATCAGTTCATCCAAATGCCCTCACAGAGAAAAGACGAAAATTCAGGTGGAGAAAAGTAGGGTGATTTATTCAAAGAGAGAAACTAATTCATAACAAAGTTCTTTTAAGCTCTACTGCAATTTCATAATGTTTTATTTTTACTTATATTTTATGTTTTTGACTTTAAATAACTTTACTTTTCAAGTACAGTTGACATACAATATTAACATTAGCTTTATATGTACAACCCAGTGAGTTGACATTATATAACTTGCTAATTGATCATCCTGATAAATCTCCTACCCTTCTTTTTTTATATATATTTTTATTGATTTCAGGGAGGAAGGAAGAGGGAGAGAGATATAGAAACATCAATGATGAGAGAGAATCACTGATCAGCTGGCTCCTGCACACACCCTATTGGGGATAGAGCCCGAAACCAGGGCATGTGCCCTAGACTGGAATCAAACCCTGGACTCTTCAGTCCACGGGTTGATGCTCTACCCACTGAGCCAAACCAGTTGGGACTCTCCTACCTTTCTGACATAGGTATTACAATATTACCTAGCAAAGCTATCACTTAGAATCAAAGGACATATAAAGAGTTTTCCAGACAAGGAAAAGCTAAAGGAGTTCATCATCACCAAATCATTATTACATGAAATGTTAAAGGGTCGTGTTTAAAAAGAAGAAAAGAATAGAGAGAAAAAAAAGAACAATAAAATGGTAATAGATATCTATCAACAATAATTTTAAAAACAAAATAAACAAACAAGTAGAACAGAAACAGACTCATAGATACAGAAAACATTTTGATGGTTGCTAGATGGGAGAGGCTTAGGGATATGGGTGAATAGGTGAAGAGATTAAGAAGTACAAATTGGGAGTTACAGAATAGTCATGGGGATGTAAAGTAAGCATGATGATTTTGTTTCTAACGTAACAGGAAACATCACAGTTAGTTGAAGAAAGAAAAAAAGTAGTGCTGATGTTGCAACTCAAAGTTTAAAGCCTGCCTACATTTGTCTATTGGCAAAAAAATAATCAGATTACCAACTATAGTATCATTGATGTGTTTTCACCATAATTAGGTTTTTGCTCCTTTTTCTTAGTCATTTTTCTGGTTATGGAAACCAAATCAGTAAGTAGACTTATGAATGGGGAAAAAGGGATCATAATAAAAGACCTAAAATATATAACAAAATATCTCATACCGAATTTCTTGTACTTTATTCAGGAAGGCTGGCTAATGAAAATGTTTCTGGGCAGGACTGCATAAGGAGGTGTAAATGCCCTGGTTTTTGTTGTTTCTCTTTCCACACTCGAAACTTTGGTGATGGGATTAAGCTTACAGCTGGAAGCAGATGCTCCAGTATACCAGGCAAAGGATTCCCACGGACACCCAAAAAGGCTTAGCCTGGGCTTGTGCCTGGAAGTGGCCACAGTTCTGCTTTCTTAGGCAAGACAACCAACCAAGTTGCAGCTGAAGCCTTATTGTGTTTCCCCCTCTCCCCTTCTCTTCACCAACTCCCCTTCCTCACAGCTCATTGTTTCATAACTCTCGCTCCCATACAAAATTTTCCATCTGCGGCAAGAATAAGGCTAATGGGAGAAGTTGCTGTGGAGGCCCTTCTTCGGTCTGAGGTCAGGTTCTATATCTGTCACTAGGCACAGTTATACACAATGATGGCCCTACTGTCAATACTGGCTTAATATCACTACTGGCAATAATCCCCCTCTTCTTTTGGTAATGAAAATGCTTGATTTTAAAGCTGGAAGGCTGTTCCAATGATCCTATTCATCCCAATTTCCAGCTTCCTGGTTTGTTCTATTGAACCAAATAATGGATCTCTTCATTTTGAGTATGGTCATACTCCAATTGTTCCGCTTGGGTCCAAGAAATTACATT
Organism: Myotis daubentonii; assembly: GCF_963259705.1. Taxonomy (NCBI): domain Eukaryota; kingdom Metazoa; phylum Chordata; class Mammalia; order Chiroptera; family Vespertilionidae; genus Myotis; species Myotis daubentonii. The sequence goes on along the minus strand of NC_081849.1, from coordinate 65,882,963 downwards.
ACAGTTGGGTAACCAAGGAACCTTCCCCCTGTCCTCCTGAATAAGGAGTTAACTTCAAAATCGAATTGCATGCACTCGAGTGTATAATTAATTACTTCTACTTCATAGCTGCAACAGGACATGTGTATTGAGGATCCAGGACATGTCCTTTATCTACACAGGAGGTTCATAAGCCAACAACGTGCACACAGAATGAGGTTAGAGCTGCAGGCCTGGTCAAAACAGGTCTAATTTATCTGACTAAGTTTTAGTAAAAGAAAATAAAAAAAGAAAAGAAATGTCTTTTTTTTTTACTACATCCCTAACTTTTTGCATGTTAATCCTTCATCATTGAGACCAAAGATGCAAGTGTTGTTTGTTAGAGTACCAGAGGACTGAATTTACAACCAAGCATTTATGGGTAGAGGTCAATGCTTACTCATTTATAGGACAGGGTCTTCTGAATGGTCTGGAAGGATAAGAGAGGTCTTGCTTTGCCCAGGAGGCTGCCTGAGAAGGAAAGGGAAGAGACTGAACACTATCCTCAATGAAAGCGCTCAACTCAGATCTTATCAACTGGTTGAAACTGTCTCCTTCTGGGAAGTTGGCCAACGTGGTTAACTCATTTGGGTGGGAGGAATTTCTTTATGTGATGTCATTAACGGTGGAACTAGATTGGAGCTCATAACCAAATTTCAGTGTTTGTAGGATTCTCTTGAGACTTGTCCAAAAGTGACTGCTTAAAACCTTAACTTGGTCATAGAAGAATTAAAAGTAGAGATTTTATGGAGGAATCCTTCTCCCCTAATCACACACGCAGTATCCTCACAAGATTTCCATTTCACCCTCTGATCCGGAAAAGCTCACTGACTACAGAGCCCTCCATGTCAACCTGAGGTAAGATCAGTCTTTCTGCAACTCTAACTCCTTTCCCACACTGCAGATTTCCAAATACTGAGGGTAATTGCTACACCTCAGGTTAGGTGTTGTGATTCCTTTACTCCTACTTCATGCAACATGGGTTTTGGCTTCTTTACCCATTCTGGGGACGCAGAAGCCCCTCCAAGAAGGGGGAGACTCAAGCATGGGATGATAAGTGCTTCCAAATGCCACCAGTCACCTTCTGGAAACTTCTCCACCTTTACACCCTCTTCCCTCGAGAGTCTTTTTCTTCACTAGCCTTTCCTCTTTCCCTTCTGGGGATAGGAAAGAAGAGTGCCTCCCTCCCAGAAGGGCACGTCATGCCCCTCAAATCTCTTCTTCCCCACCCCCACTCCTCCACACAATGGATCCAAATCAAATTTAATTCTGCCTTTTTACCAAATAAGTCTAATGTATGCAAAGTCCCAAAATTGTATAAATGATAGTACTATTTTTTTCTTATCCTTATGAGGATCTTTTTCAATTAACCTCTCTCAAATATGTTAAGGATATCTGAATAGTTTTTCTAAAGGGCCTTTATTAAAATTTTAACTTTTTTCTTTTTACAATGAAATAAAACTTTAATGTATTTGCAGGCCACCTGATTGGGTGCAAAATCCTTTAAGCAGGGATTACATTTTAGATGGATCATAAAAGATTGATCGTTAGGGATCTGCTTTAAGTTGAAGAGACTTTAGACACCATGGGCTGCTTCTATCCCCTAGTTGAGCTTTGGAGCAGGGGCTGGAAGGATATAGATGCTTTGCAGCTTCCTAATTTTAAAAGAAACTTTCTTTTGCATGAAAAAGGCCACTGAGCTACAGTTGAGGGTGGGAGAAAGGGTATTTGCCAATTTGTAGTGTGCCTCTCCTCCCCCACCCAAGAGTTAAAGGTCAGACACACTCATCAGTCTGAACCACGTCTGTCCAGATTCCCCTGGGAAACTGAGCATTTAGGGCCATGCTGGAATGAATGGTTATTTTGCAACAACTCTAATCAGAATTACTGCCAAGTTCAAAATGAACCCAGGTTTGTTAAGATATTTACTAATAGGAAGATTCCTGAAAGAAGAGAGCTAAGCTCAAACAAAGAAAACAATGTTATGAATATAGCAACCACAGAGAGCCTGGCTGACCCATCTCAGACTTTCCATTCTCTCTCTCTCTCTCTCTCTCTCTCTCTCTCTCTCTCTCTCTCTCTCTCTCGTCTCATGCTCTCTGACACGTCAGTGACATTTTGCTTTTAGCTAAGACTGGTTCACATACTCACAATGAAAATAAATAAGAAATTCACACATGGGAGGAGGAAGAATTTAAAAAATGGGCTAAGTTCTTAGGTACATAAATTCTAAATTAAGTCATTTTAATTTTATAAAAATGAAGTCATGAAGTGAAGACAGAACCTAAGGTCCCGAGTGGCTGTCCTTCCAGAATTTTCTCCCAGCACACAGTTTAAAGCCAAGTGTGGTGCTCGCTTCAGCAGCACATATACTAAAATTGGAACGATACAGAGAAGATTAGCATGGCCCCTGCGCAAGAATGACACGCAAATTCGTGAAGCATTCCATATTAAAAAAATAATAATAATAAAATAAAGCCAAGTGTGTATTACTCTTTGTTACAACAAACACAGGAGCAAAAGAAGCAGAACTAGACATTAGCACAGAAGTAATGTTCAGGCTCTGTGTTTAAACTGGCGCACAAACGACTTGTGTTTCCTTCAAGCTTTACAGAGGTTCAAAGACTGATCATCACCCTGTCCCCTAAAGTTACCTTGGAAATGAAACCTTTCATTGGTGAGGAGGCATGGTTGCTCCTCCATTTTCCAGTGCAGACTAGGAGGTGAGGAGACCTGAGCGTCTACAAGGTTCACACCAACTGGCTGACCTGGAGCCTGACGGAGGGTCTTCCTTACTATGACTTAAGGCTCGGGGACCCACGAGAGCCCTTCCCTGGTCACCAGCTCAATAAAGACAATCTGATGGGCAGTCTTCAGTCTTATGGCTAAAACCTGGGCATCCCCAGTCCTTCTTTCTCAAACGTTAGCTGTACTCTAACTGATTCAACTTCTCTTGAGCTTCATGGAGGAAGCTAGACAACACTTAGACAGGATTCGAGAGGACTGTTTAAATTCCTTACTGAGAACAAGGTGGGAAATTTAACAAAAATCCTTTTTCTTCTTTTCGTTAGACTTTATTTCTCATGTATTTAGCCAAGTTATTTTGAAGTAGCTTCAAAGAGATGATTTATAACAGTGGTTCTCAACCTGTGGGTTTCAACCCCTTTGGGGGTCGAACAACCCTTTCACATGGGTCACCTAAGACCATCGGAAAACACATATATAATTACATATTGTTTTTGTGATTAATCACTATGCTTTAATTATGTTCAATTTGTAACAATGAAAATACATCCTGCATATCAGATATTTACATTATGATTCATAACAGTAGCAAAATTACAGTTATTTAGTAGCAACGAAAATATTTTTATGGTTGGGGGTCACCACAACATGAGGAACTGTATTAAAGGGTCGCGGCATTAGGAAGGTTGAGAACCACTGGTTTATAACATAAAGAAATTGAGCATAGTAGCTAAACTAATAAATATCCTTATTGAGTTCTTATTATGCACTAGGCATGTGCTAATGAACATACAAATATTATCTCATTTTAGTGTTTAGGACTTCCAGCTTACACTCTGGAACACTGTAGCTCCAAATCTAAGCAACTGGTCCCAGGTGTTAAACTCATGTTAGTCTGATTTCAAAACCCCAGCCTTTTTCTGCTGTGCCACCCAAAGAAAACTTCTGTGATTAGAGTCAGTATGGACTTGCAGTTCATTCCCAAAGGGACCTGCACATAGGCACTGGCTTCAGCAACTGGCCACCACCGGGCAGAGAGAAGGCTGGAGTGGGGTGGTAGCCCTATTTGGAAACATGTTCTACCTGTTACCCCATTTACTCTCCTCTGGCACCTTACTGTATGACCCTCATAAAAACTTCTGAGTTTGAGATCTGGTGCAATTGATGAGAAACAGATTTTCTGCTGGAAAACCAATAGGCAAAGAAGAGAATTCTCTTCTGAAGCCATTCATGTCTTGACCTATATTTTCCTTTCTCGGTACCGCTCCTGCCGACCCTCTTTTTTGGTTGCTTTTGTTTTTGTTTCCCCTTTCAGTCTCCTTCCTTGTCTACTTATGTCATGGCTCCATGGGAGAGATAAATATAGATGTTGACTCAAAGATACCGATAGGGCAAATATGATTTTGTGGCATTTGCTCTTCTTGAGAGATGAAAACCAAAGGAAGGAACAACAGCTAAGGATTTAACTGCACACCCACAATCCACTCATGTTGCTTTCAGTGAAAATGCTGGTTAAAAATCCTGAATAAATATTCTCACATTTTAAAGTGCTGGATTTGTACAAGAGTAAAACATCTAGAAAACACACTCTTATGTTACTGTCCTTTAATAAAACAATTCAGATTGTGTTAAAGAAAGTCAGACCAGTTGGGCAATATCATTATATCCACTAGTGTCTCTGCTCTTTATAGTTTCCATCATGACACAAATGACTACCAGAGATGAAATGTCCAAAGGCTAATTCATTATAAAGTCTGTTTGGGGAGCCTCTCAAATATTTTATGATTCAAAATAATGAAAACATCACTCATGTAAATAAAAGTGAAATTATCAGCTCATCTGTGTCACTATCTTAATGACCAATATTTTTAGATATGGCATGACTATAATAAGCAGAGAATTTGACTATAAACTTCACAGCAGATACATATATGAAAGACTATGTGAAGGCAAAATTGTGTTTGGTCAGGTAAGACACTGAAATGATGAAAGGTGATTTATGTGACATCAACAGGATGTAAGTGACCCTTCTAAATCTCATTTTCCTCAGAAATGAATTAATGACAACAGACACAGAAGTTACTATCAACACATACAGCTAGACACTAGCAAAAAACCCCCAAAACAAAACACACAAACACACACACACACACACACACACACACACACACACACACACACAAAACAAAGAATTCCCAGTTACTTCTTAAAAGATGTCAAATAACCCTAAGTTTACAAATTTAATAGTCTATCCATTGAAAAAAACATTTATTTCTCAGGAAGATAGCAACTTTATAAAATCAGTAATATTGGCTAAGCGTTTTAAAAAGTGGAAAAGCATACTCTGAAAATAGAAAACAAATAAATTATAGCCCAGACTTTCTTTTAACCCACCGGAATCAAACGGTCAAAGACCATCCAACAGGAATATTTGCACCAAGCTAATATTTACACATATAAACCCTCTAGTTTTAGTTTTGATCTTTCTCTTAAACATCATGAATTTTACAGCTTGGCAAAGTGTTGTGTTTGCTATCCAAAACCCAAATGGCTAATGGCAGATGAAAAGCGTCAACTTCTAGGTCCGTTTTCTTCTAAGAGTATTGGGGCCTTCCCTGCATTTCGGCTCTGGCTTGTATGTAACACTGTGTAATCTGTTGTAATGTTAGCAAGATCTTATTTATAGTTTGGTTGATATTTTAAAAAATAATGAATCACATAAAAAATGTGAGAGAACTTAGAGGTGAATGCAGGTCATTCGAAAAATGATTTCTATATCCACTGAGTGGACACTGAAGGAAACTTCTTCAGCGCCATGAATTATATGTCTATCCTACCCTCACCCAGTAAAATAATGATCTCATGCTCTTAAAAACAATAAAAAATTTGGGAAGCATTTCTAATAAAAATGTCTGTTACCAATCATGAAAGCCCAGAATAAGAGAATGGTTTATAGGGACATTGATAATCTACTGAAAGCATATTCAAGGGCCCTTTTACCATTAGGTCTGTGCTGAAAAGCACCCAGGCACAGGGGTAAGGTGGTGCCTGGGAGCAGGATCAGCTATCCAAGTCCTGAGTGTGGGACGATGATGTAAGGGTGGCGGAAGAGGGTGTTTAACTGCATGGGAAACTTCACAGATTTCTTGACAACATTAAAGCAAAAGCCCAAGATTTTCATATTCCTAATGACTAAAAATGTTTCCCCATTCCAAGCCTGTCTTGAAAAGCAAATTACAGAGAGAAAAGGGGACTCCCTTTGAAATAGCTCTTATTGTACTCCCCCAAAGAGAAAGATCTGTTTTGATAATGCATGCACACCTCAGAACTTGAATACCTGTCAGTTAAGTACCAAGGGTACCGCGGCCCGCGTAAAGGAGTTTCATGGTTGTGGGAGCAAGCATGTTTGTGTATTAAAGGGCTGAACAGATCATCGGGAAAAGCTCACAGGACCAACAAGAGCATTTCTGATGTGATCACCCTCAAGAAGCCCAGGGGCTGATGAAGACGCACTCGAAGTGCAGCCTCTCTGTGTTTCAAGGCTCCCACTTTATTCAAGGCTCCTGACAATCCGTGTCTTCCCTGGCAAACTCTGTGAAGGCAACTAACAAGCCCCACATCCACGGTGAGCACTTTTATAAATAAGATCCTCGGGGACTCGGTACTTACGCTAACTAGTGATTACAGCCAAGAATCTCTAACGGATTTATCATGCCTCTCGGCTCTAACACCGAATGAAGCACTAAAGCTACAGGAGGAAATAAATGAATGAACAGAACTGCACTGTCTCAGTGTCATACTGTCCAGAGGGCATCTAAGAGTCTCAGAAAGAAAAGGAAATGGCCAAGTTTAAGTTTAGGACACGTAGCAACTTCGCTTAAGGAAAGAAAAGTATACTTAGGATTATTAAGTGTTTATTTTATTATTTTTTGTTGTTGATTAGGAGGGATAATTCAAGGCACAGAAGGTCCTTAATTGTGGGTGACACAGAAATACAGTTATAAAATGGTCAAGAAAGTGATACCACAGCATATTTTGCTTAAAGTTCTGCAGTATTAGTTGTGTTTCTGCAGGAATTTGCAGTTAACGCCATCTATACAATGTCAAGTCCTTGTCCACATCAATCAGAGCAAAAGAAGAGTGAATAAAGGGCCAGAAATTCAAACCACCGAATACAATATGTTGGAGAATTCTTTCAAAATGAAAAGTGATTTAATCTGTGACCTGAACATTTGAGCTCATCATTTTGATATCTAAATCTGTAAAATTCTATTCATACATTTGTTTTTGTAAAATAATTATTTTAACTGGTATCTTAGGATTTTCTGTGAAATGTGAAACATTTAAGTTAACAGACCACTCCTCCCCCCTAAACAATCAAAATAATAGTTTATACCAAATGTGGCCACCGAATTCAAAAACAAAAACACCCAATAAATCTGGATTGCATGACCAGTGCTGCATGGATATTTGGGGGAAAATATAAAGCTTTAATTTAAATGACTTGGCTGGCAGGTTTACCTCTCTCCTCACTACAAACTTTCTTTTTCAAGGTGAGGTGGAAGCTTAGAGCAGTTAAGTTTGAGATTCATGTGTTTCACACTATTTTATCTTTATGTCACAGATTCACTTCTAAAAATTACTTTGTTTCTAAAAACAATCAGAACTATCTTTTAAAAAATGATTTAAGTACTTAAGGAATCACCAAAACCTTCACAAGCCTTGGCATATACAATTGGCTTATTTTCCTGAATTACCACTTTTATTCCATACACAAACATTTCCATAAGACAAATCACACACACACACACACACACACACACACACACACACACACACACACACATTCACACTCACATACACACACTCACACTCACATGTTTAAAGTGACAATATATAGGGGAAAATATGAACCCTCTCCTAGACATACAAAATGTTAACTAACTCTAAGACTTTCTCCAGTTTAAAAACCCTACCTTATCTGCATTTGTAATATTGGTATGGTACCACAAGAGAGAAATCTTTAATTAAGGTTTGAGTTTAAATTTAATTAGATAAATGTATTGTGTGGAGATTCATACCATGTTCCCTCACTCAGCAGCTAAAGAGGTAACCACTCAAAAACCATTTTGTGAGCCCGGCTGGTATGGTTCAGTTGGTTGAGCATCATCCCGTGCACCAGGAGGTTGCTGGTTCTACTCCCTGTCAGGGCACAAGCCAGGTTTTGGGTTGGATCTATAGGGCATATGCATGAGGTGGTTGATCAATGGTTCTCTCTCATCAAGGTTTCTCTCTCTCTCTCTCTTCCTCTCCCTACTTCTCTCTGAAATCATTAAAAGCATATTTAAAACAAATATTCTGCAGAGACCCTTCTGAAGAATGGAGATTTGTCCATTGACTCACCATTTGCCTTGAGCAGAGAACCATGAATTTGAGAACAAAAGGGGCCTTAGAGATCTTGTCTGCCTCTCCCAATTTTATAGGTGAGGTAGAAGCTCAGAGCAGTTAAGAAATTGCAGAAGGGCTCACCGCTGCTTCACAGAAAATGTGGAACCACATCTACAGTCTCATCCAAGGTCTTCCATGCTCAGAGGAACATACTTTACTCCTAAGTGAACCACTATATATGAAAATATATTCCTTTCATCTTAATTTTTTTCTCTCCTCTTGAACGTGAGATCAGACATACATTGATGTACTTCAAATTTCTGGATATTAGAATCCATTTCTTTTGTCTCTCTTTCTAACCCTGTCAGTCTTACACTGTTCCGTGCTGTGTCACAGTTTCCCACGTGACAATATTCACTTTGGTTTAATGTGCGGGAATCAGGAGGACATGTACATAGAGGCTCTGAGGATCTTCCTGGGAGGGGAGCACCCTGTATCTGCCACTGTAAGCACAAGACTATTTGTTCCTGCCACTTGGAAATATTGGGGAAAATTAATTAGTTAGCATTTGTAAAACGCTTTGAAAATGAAGAATACTATTATTATACCTAATTAAATGTATCTCATATATTCAGCAACAATTTCATTTGTATTTGTTTCTGTGCCAAGAAAGTAGTGGTGTAGACTCTCAGATGCATTCATACGAAAGCTAGTCATATGTAGGTTTTACTTCTTTGTTTCTATTTTAAAAACCAATTGATCCTTTTACACTTCTTCTTATCTCTAGCCGTGGATCTGCTCCAAATGGGCATATATTCGTAAGTCAATCTTCTATTTTGGAGTGAAATGCTTTTTCATAAATAGTTTGGTTGCACATGGTCAAACAATCTACCGACGAAGTAAATGCTGATTCACAAAGAGACAGCCACAAATGATAATATGTGCCCTACATAAGTGATGGCAAGACTGCCCATCAGATGAACACAAACATGCAGAGGCAGCATTGGTGGAAGCGAAACCTTTGGTAGGTCTGAATCATTCCCTGGATCGTCAAGGTGGTATCATTAGTAGGACCTTGTAAACATCTCTCTGCACCGGTCGGGCTACTGTCTTAACCTGCAGGAATGCCGCAGAAGTGCAGAATAACTTGGCCGGTCTGGTTTTGCTGCCACTCGCAGATGCCAACAGAGTCTCCAGGGAGAGTAGAGAGAGGGGTGTGTGCAAACCCAATCTGAGTTAGAGATCAGCTCTCCTGTAGGTAATGTTGTGTTCTAATAAAGACCTGGAAATACAGACTCAGAGGGTGTAATTAACAGAGTTGGGAAATCAAAAAGCCAGAAAACTGTTGAGAGAGAAGTATTTCTATTGTTCAAAACATGTTTTGTGCATTAGGAAAACAAAACCAAATTTTTTCTCTTGGCACCTACCCTAAAACGCACACCAGCTAATGAAAGGGGCATCGGGGTTGACATCATGGCATAACTAGCAGCCTGAGACCTATTTGTATGTGGTTTAGAAGCTAAATTCTAGTTTACTGCTGATGTCATCAGTCAAACTCGCATTAGTGATGCGGATTGGCAAGCTTTCCATTTCTTCCACATAATAAACAACCATGGCATACCACAGACAAACATAAACCTGAGCATGTCATGCGTTCTGCAAAGTGACATGGTATCTGCATTCCAAACAGTCCCACTGGCAGAGCTGCAGGCGCAGAGACATGCGGGAGGGTCATCACACATGACCCTCCTGGTTCGCATTCTCTGTCCAAAGACAAGCGACCCTCCAACCAGCCTGAGCGCCCGTGAGTGGCAATGGTTTTGCAGCAAACTTATTTAGCTGGAAACGCTGGCAGCCAGTGCTCCACTTGGTAAACTCAGCAGGAAATAAAGAAAACTGAGCCCTCATTTAAGGAGCACGACTTGATCTGCATGAATGTGTACATTGTAAAAGTCTAATTGCGCATCTATAATTTCTGTGAGACAGCGCATATCTACTGTAAAAACCACAAAAGCACACTACACATCTGCTCAGGCTATTGAGATTCTGAGACTGCATTCTTCAAATGCATTATTCTAAGAAATCCCATGTAAGAATAAATAACGTAAGTCAGACTTCACATAGCTGGCAAAAGCAAATGTCAAAATTGGGCAAATTTATATTTTATTGCTTCTCCTCTTTATTTTGGAGCAATTTCCTTTCTACTTGGCAAGATACACAGTACCTTAGCCCAAACTCAGTTGCGTTTCCAATACAATCTCTGTGGCATCTATGTTAACAGAAGTGTACTGGGTAGGTATTCCAAAAGCTCAATTAATCTTTATTTATCATCAATCTTGGTTTATTTAAGGAAAAAAAGTGTGCGTGCCTGTGCGTGTACACTCACACACAAGCACACCTATCCATGGTTGGAATAATCTTCAGACGTTTCTACTGAAGTATTTTCTAGGAGAAACAGTTGAGTTAATCACCCCCAGTAGGAATTAGGGGTGCTCAGGACGGAGCCATCTGCTCCTCCACTGGCCTCCTGACAGTGTGTGCTTTTCATTAATGCTCGGTGGAATTACTGACGGCTCACTTTCAATACACTTTTCTGTAAGTCAACCAACAAAACTAATTAGGAGCCGTGAAAGGCTATATTGATAGAGTGAAACTATATAAACCAGTTCTGACAATCCTCCTGGAGGACGCCATATATCATGGACTTTGTGCTCGGCTTTGGGCTCTTTTTGGCTAGAATATAAATAAACTAAAGTAAAATCTCAGGTTTTAAAATGACTTTAAAGAACCACACGTTTCCTGAAAGAACCATTTTCAAATTACATATAAACATGTTTAATCGGTCTTTACTGCTCTAAGTGGCGGGGGAGGAGGGTGGGGAGGATTTCACAAGGGCCTGACTCAGTGACCTGCAGACTAGTGGCTCGGACCCCAGTGGGGACCCACATGAGGATACTGGGTTGATCTGTCTCCCTGAATTGACAAGTTAGGTCAGTCACAACTAATTTGACTGGCTTTTCCCTTCTCTTCACATACCAGCCCTCACACTTAGTAGCTACACTCCAACAAGCTGGTAGCTCAAATATGACAGAGTCAACCAAGGGTGACAACCAAAACCATTCAAGCACCACATAAGTTAAAGCAGCATCGCCAAACCAATGGCCACGCTATAATTGGCATAAATGTACCTCAGCCCTGATTTCCACAGGCTACAGAAACAGCTCTTATGTGCTTATCCTGAGAAATAGCAAAGGACTCAGATACATGTGGGCACAAATCCTCTCTGACACTTACTAGTTATTAGCCTTCCTAAGCCTCAATATCCTCATCTGTGAAAGAACGACAGAGACAATGGTGACTGCTACTACTATGACTACTACCACTAACACTATAACACTACACTATACTATCACCACTACAATCACTGCTGCTACTACCACTAATACCACAACACTACACTACACTACACCACCACCTCCACAACCACTGCTGCTACCACTAACACTACCTAACTACACCACCACCACCACTACAACCACAGCTGCTACTACCACTAACACTACAACATACTACACCATCACCACCACCACTACCACAACCACTGCTGCTACTACCACTAACACCACAACACTACACTACACCACTACCACTATTACTACAACTACTGTCATTACTGCTGCTATTACTCCTATTACTACAGTACTACAATATTCTACAGTGCTGCCACTACTACTATCATTACTACTTCTGCTGTTGCTATGCTATTACTACTAAAATCCTACTCCTACTAGTATTATAACCAGCACCACTTACTCTCACTACTAAAATTATTACTTTCCCCATACTGTTGCCTATGATTAGAGTAACATGAACTCTAGCACTGAGACTCCTGGGTTTACTGTCAGTTCTGCTACTTACTAACTATGGGCTTTTGCAAAGCTATTAAACATTTCTGTGCCTCAGTTTTCTCCTCTATAAAATATGAATTATAATAATAAAGATTGTTATAATGATTCAATGTGCTAATATTTATAAAGTATTTAGAGTAGTGCCTGGCTGAAGGAAAACACTACATAACAATATGCTAAAAAAATTAGCATGGCTAATTGATAACTGGCAGTAATGCAACATGATGGGTACTAACTGTGTTTAACTTGGTACCTGTAAACAACATACTGCAGAATGTCAAAATTCATTTATTAATGGTTGATTATACAATCTGAGAAAGCAAAGTGCCTGAACCAATTATCTATAAAACTATGTACTGAATTCTTGTAACCAGCAATTTAAACATGATGTAAGAATACTGTAGTCAATTGATCTCTCTCTCTCTCTCTCTCTCTCTCTCTCTCTCTCTCTCTCTCTCTCTCTCTCTCTCTTCTCTCTCTCTCTGACAACTGCCATCAACTCCCAACACATGACTCTGAACATTAGTTAAGGTGCTTGCCAAGTTCAAAGTATATGGTTGTGGCTGATACTAATAACCAATGTGGTGCCTGAGGAGGAACCATTGTGGAGAACACCACTGGTAGTCATGCTGGCTAGGGAAGTTTTGGGTCTCAACTAAAATTTCTGGAAGAGAATCCTTTCTCAGTGCAAAATAAGCAGGTCTCTATTACACTGAAATGCCAGGGCTACTGAGGCACAATTACTTTTACTAACTGATAAAGGGAGCTGCAGGCCCTTCCTGTTAATGTGACTTACCTTCCACCACACTCGTGTCTTATACGAAGGGTCATGGAGTAACTGACCCTCTGCAAGGCCAGTAAGTGCTCACCACAGGTAGGTACAGCGCTCAAGGTAGGAGGCTTGCATGTAGTGGTGCTACATATGCTATAAATTCTGGGCCTCTGCACCTTCCTATGTTCTGTACAAAAAATCTACAGCAATTCAAAGTTTTTTGACAACACAACGTTTTCGTGTTTTTTATACCCCCAAGCCTGTCGTGGTGCCCAGTGCATGGTAGGTTTGAACAAATGTTAGCTAAATGGATGAATGACTGAATGGTCTTGAAGATCTCTGGAACACTTTAGAAATATACTTTAGTCTCTGACACTGACAGAATTGAGGCTACCTGCATACTAGTTGTGTCTTTGGCTGGCAGCACTCATTTCATTCTTTTCATAGGGAGCAGCTGTCAGGATCCGTGTTCCGCAGCCATCAGCAGAAGTGAGCAGAGTTCATCGTTTAATCATCGTGAAACGATGCCCAAAGTGGGCCTGGAATAGTCCTAATTTAGTTGGGGGTTTTCTTGTTATTAGCTGATATGTGCTTCTTGCACATCGCTGCCAGATTTATCTCCCCCCAAATTGATTTCATCGTGTCCCTCCCTACACGTCATCCTTAGTGACTCATTATTGCCTCAAAGATAATGACCATTTCCTCAGAGCCTCCATGGGCTGGCTAGCACCCAAGGTACCCTGCCAAGAGGACCTCTGTCTCTCACACGGATAGGTCTTGACTCCACAGGACTATTGCCCATTCCTGGGCACAGAGTTGGTCCCTGTCATTTGATTCATCTATTCGAGAGTTTGTACCTTGAGCGGCTATTATCAACACGGCATCACCACCTCTCCCTTAATACCGTTTTCCTCAAATGAAGGAGCCAAAGACTATTTCTCCTCCAGTGACCTGTTCATTTTCTGCTTCCTTGACCAGGTCTTTTCTCCAAGTCCCCCAAGCCAAGAAGCACGTTATCCTCCCCTGGATTTCCATAAAACTTCCTCTTTATAGTGCACGTGGCACATTGGTCATCAACTGTTTTGCAATATTAAACTTCCTGCTCCCCCACTTAGTTGAGCTGTAAACTTCTCCAGGGCATGGATCATATAACCTCCACCCCCAACCCTAAGCTTTCATTATCCTCCAAATGGATTCCTGAAATGCAATCTATAGGACATGCCCATTTTACAGAACCAATCTTACCTATCCCTACAGTTGAGGTTCAGGGAGGGCTGCCTTTTTATGTAATGGGGGTTTATAAGCTCAGACCTCAGGTGAGACAGTTTTCCTGGAGAGCTTTTAAAAGCTGTTGTCATTATCTGTATCAGGGCATCTAACGAGGCAGATACACGCAAAGGCATGGCATCAGTATCTTTAAAATACCTTCTTATTTAAATTGGATGCTGCTCGATGCCAAGTGGAGAGTGAAGAATCCTTCTCCATTGTGAAGCAGGCGTTAAAAAGCTTGGTGAGCTGGTTGGGGAAATAAAAAGGAATGGTTTTTGTTCAAGTTCTCACAGCTCGAATAAAGATGGTGTTGGCAAGGGGCAACTCTTGGCAGCTGGCTTCTTCCTCTCAGTTAGTAGGAGCTGTAGGTAGAATGTGAACTGACATGTATCTTCATCCGGTCTTCTGGTGACTTAGCTTGGGATGTCAGCCTGCACTGCTTGGGAGGAGACACCCCAGAGTGGGCTTGCATGACTATAGCCGAGATCCCACCTGGCTCCTGAGACTGGGCAGTAAGGAAATGGAAGGTCCCTGTCTTTCCTTTTGAGCAGGTGACCAAGGTGTATGTTCAAAGGAGCAGAAACTCTACACTATCATGGATCTGGCATGCTCCTCCTTGCACCTCTGGCTCCCTCCTAGAACACTTGAATTATTCATGATGCCCAGTGCATCACTACACACAGGCAAGTGGTGATGTGGGACAGCCCATGCAAGCACACCCAGGGCCTCTGATGTGAGAATGGCAGCTCTGTGGCTTTAAGAAAGAGCTGGTGCACCCTGCAGCAGAACAGCCTGTAGATTCAGCTGTGTTCTTACCTCACTTTCCCTTCTGCAGTGACCTCACCCTGCCACAATGCTACCATTCATGCAGATGGAGTGGAACGCTGCACACAAAAGTTTCATTTAGTCACATAAACATGACTATTTAGCCTGCTTGATTAAAAATGAAAGCTAGAGATTTGGCTCTCTGTAATTTGATGGGGCCAAATGAGTATTTTTTTAAAAAAATAAGTTCAATTTTAAAGACAAACTTTGGAAAGAATAATAGAAAAAGTATCTCCCCCTGGCTTTTACTTTCTGAAAAACTTTATCCCCTGGTAGGGGTACCCTTCCCTCATCCTACCTTGTATCACAGTCTGGAGATCCCATAGATTTTTCTATTTACTCTTAGAAAGTCAACCACAGAAAATCTAGACATTGAATTCTTTTCTCAACATAGAGACCTAATTTAAAAAATTTTATTCATTTTATTTACCAAAGAGTTCATTACAACTCTCTCTCTTAATGTGTGAGTGCATATGTATACACATAAATATTTAGGATAAACTCAGAGAGTGTATGCCTTTTTGTTGCTTTGAACATTGTACCTATACTGGGTTGAAAAGAGAAATTGGAAAGAGCTTTCAAAGAATACACCTCCCCAAAGGACACCTATGGAATTACTGCTAATGCTAATTTCTCAAAATTATCTTTCTCATGTTAATAAAAGAAGCCTCGAGTTGGAAAGCAATAAATATAAAGAAGAAAATGCACACGACTCTACACCTAATAACTTTCTGATGTATTCCTACCAATTGTGTGTGTGTGTATGTGTGTGTGTGTGATGAGAGAGAGAGAGAGAGAGAGAGAGAGAGAGAGAGAAGGGACATATTGTGTAGATAATACTATTTCTGTTTTTCCTACATAGTATATTATTGTAATCATCTGGGCATTTTCTCATGACATTATCTGCTGCTGGAAAATATGATTTTAATTGTTGTACAACATTCTACTACTTGCTTATTATTGGGCATTTACATTATTTCCAGTTTCCCAAATTACTTCCCCAAACCATATAATAAAAGGCTAATATGCAAATCAACCGAACAGCAGAATGACCAGTCACTATGACGTGCACTGACCACCAGGGGGCAGAAGCTCAACTCAGGAGCTGTCCCCTGGTGGTCAGTGCGCTCCTACAGGGGGAGTGCTGCTCAGCCAAAAGCTGGGCTCATGGCTGGCCAGCTCAGTGGTGGTGGCAGAAGTTTCTCCTGACTCCGTGGCAGTGCTAAGGACCCCTCAAGAGGATGTCCACCTGCAGGCTTAGGCCCACTCCCCTCCTAAGCTGGCAGGCAGACATCCCCTAAGGGGTCCCAGACTGCGAGAGGGCACAGGTCTGGTGGAGGGACTCCCCTCCCCCTCAGTGCATGAATGTCGTGCACTGGGCCTCTAGTTCTTTTATAACAGCATGGCAGTGACTATCCTTGAGCATAAATCTCTGCCTAGGTCTGCAATTATTTTCTTAGGCTGATTCTTGGAGGTGGAACCAAAGGATACAGACATCCTCAAGGCTAACAACCCCAAAGGGCTTGGTACAAATTGCCAAATTGTTTTCTTAGCCGATGTACTGTGGAATTAATTATATTATAGAACGGTATATCTTAAAACATTTTTCACCAAAAAATATATTTTTTCCTAACCTCCTATTTCTGACAAACAAACAAACAAACAAAAAATCCGTTTAGAAACGAACAAAGAGTGAAAGATAAGTCCTAGTTCTTCTTTCAATGAGCTGCCAGGTAGGAAAAATTCTTACTTTTCTAACTGTATAGGGGATGAGAATATATTCATACATTATTTGGGAAGACATATGTGACCCTAAAAGAAGACACTGTAGTAGACATTGCCTCAAAAAGTTGTATAGCTGTCGACATTTATTAGACAAGTTATATTTTAACTGTAATAGAACTGAGGTTGCTATTTAAAATGAAATCCTGGGACAAATCCTTTGAAAAAAAATGAAGGATTCCTTTGTTCATGGAGGAAATCACATCAGTCTTTATTTCACAAGTTCACATTTATGTGGACAGATTTTTCTTAGAACAGGGTGCACCTTAGTCTCAAATTATTCTTCTAAGATAATTAATTACCAAGAGAAAGATAGTAACTTTACAGTGAAGAAGCCTGACAGAGGTCACCTTAACCAGGTCATAAAAGTTAACATCACCCATCATTGGCAATAAGGTTTAGCATAATCTTATACCTCTGACATGAGATACTGGAATGGGCACAAGGTAACCTCTTGGGTATTCTTCTAAAACATGTCCAACTGCAATAATCATGAGAAAACAGCAGGCGAACACAGATAACTGACACTTAAAAATGTCAAGATCGTGAAAGAATTAGAAATTCAAAAGATGTGATGTGACCAAGGAGACAGGATGCAATGTGAGATTCCGAGCTGCGCGCTGGAACAGAAACAACACAGTGGGGGAAAAATGGGAAATCTAGATAAAGTCTGCAGTTTAGCTAATATCACTTGACTGATGTTAATTTCCTGGTTTTGAGAATTATTCTGGTTATAGAAGATGTTAACATTAAGAAAAGCTGGGTGAAGGGTGGGTGGGCACTCTACTATTTTTCAACTTTTCCGTAAGTCTAAAATTATTTCAAATAAGTTAAAAAATAAAAAATTACGCCGAAACCGGTTTGGCTCAGTGGATAGAGTGTCGGCCTGTGGACTGAAGGGTCCCGGGTTCGATTCCAGTCAAGGGCATGTACCTTGGTTGCGGGCGCATCCCCAGTGGGAGATGTGCAGGAGGCGGCTGATCGATGTTTCTCTCTCATCGATGTTTCTAACTCTCTATCTCTCTCCCTTCCTCTCTGTAAAAAATCAATAAAATATATTTTAAAAAATAAAAATAAAAAATTACAACATTAATAATGAAAAAAATGAGATGTACCTATAAGATAATGACATTTCACATAAGGAGGCAATCCTATCTGGAAGGATTCTTCTGGATATTTGCAGATCACATGCAACTCCACGCCTAAGTAGAAAATCGCTGTGTACGGAATGATAATCATGGCCATCCCTTCAAACAGCGTCATGGCTCTTTTAGAATGCCAAAAATGGCATCTTAGCCAATATACAGAGGAGAAGGGACGTCTCTCCTCTCTGCCCCATCCCCACTGGCCCGGGCTCCATCAGCGTGGGCTGCCTAATACATCCCAGGCTTGTGGGCAACCAAATCGCTTTCTCTGATGGCTAATAAGAGACGGAAAAATTGCCTTTATAGTTGTGACAACTAGAGAATCTAAACCAAAACCCTTCATTCAGGGTTATTTCATTTAATTCTTGATGAGATGATCAACTATTACATCTCTATCCCTAAAAATTTTCAAAATCTGTATGCAACCAGATAGATAATTGAAAGATTCCATAGGGACAATTAGGCCTCTGTTTAGCCCAGTCTTGAAAACTGATGGAAACCTGAAATTTCATTACCTGATAAATTCATTCCATAAAAATTAGATTTCAACTCATGACACTTCAATTACATATTTAAAATGAGTATTTAACTTGATAATTATTACATGCTAATTAGGTATAACTGTATCATGAAAAATATATCTTCTCTGGGTTTAATGACCATATTGCAGAAACATCAAAATAAGGCTTCACTCATATGCTTTAATTATCTTTTACTAATTAAAATGTAATGAGAATGGGAACGGCAAGCACCTCTAACTCTAATAAGAAAAAATTACATATCTCACATTAAGGCTCAAAATGTATCCTTTATATTTCTTGTACATCAGATATCTATGGTATCTGTTTAAAATGGTTACCATGCAGACATTCTCATCTTTAAAATGAAACTCATGAGTTTCCTTGTCAGAAATTGTAACGTGAAGTTGAAAAGGCCCAGACAACTCCAGACAAGATACTATTTCATATAAAGCCTAAAGATAAGCAAAATTAAACACTATATTGTTTTTAAAAAAACTCATGTATATATAATAACAATTTTATATACATGAAATAAAAATTTTAAACAATTTTTCAATGCTAAGAAGTAATTAGTACCAATTTCAGGATAGTGGTGACCACCAGAGTGAAGTATAAAGACGGGTATGGAAGAACACACAGGTAGTTAGAGAAGCCTGGTGATCTACTTCTAGGGCTGGGTTCACAGGTATTTGTTATATCACGGTGCTCTATAACATACATCTACTATACTACATATATCCCCATTTTAAAAACACTAAGGGAAAAACATTTGTTTCCTCTTGAAATGCTGTCTATTGATATGACCAACAGTTAGGAAATATACTTGATTATTTGCATAAACTGATTTATTATTAAAAGTTATATTTTGGGTCTAATATTATATCTAGAAAATATATAGTATACTTTTTAATATTGTGCATATTTTAAAAAAATTAGTTGCCAAAAATGATGTCAAATTTCAACTTAGCCAACTTCTTGGCCAATTGGATTCTACTTCTGAGACATGTAAAACTATTTATCTTGCACAAAAATCTGGCAACCGCATTAAACATTTCTTCTACTCATACTGATGTATTAAGTGCCCCTAGCAACCTAATAAACAGAAAATAACCTTAAAGGTTGCCTTGAAAAATCAGCTGATTTCATCATTATGAACATTGTTATAATGAGACCTATAAAATGCAGATGACATTTGCTAGACAGATTGAAAACCGGCATCTATGGTCTTTTGTTTTAAAAAAGCAACATACAACGAACATATGGAAACTGATCGAATTTGGCCAGTGTACAAACTGCCTCATAATTTGAAGTATCCAACGATTTCTTGTTTAAGAATAATTTTCCCCAAATTAGTTGTGTTCAGCCCACTTCTTTTAACTGTCCCTTTAAGCAGGTGGACCTTCGAACAGCTAGGTGCCACCCAATGGAGCTTGAAGTGGAGGAGACATGAGTGACTCAGATCGGAGGAGCGCCTTGTAAATCAGCCACATGCAGCTCTGAGACATCCATCAGGGTGGTGTGCCCTTTCTCCACTGAGGCAGTCATGAAGTCATGGGCCTGCCATGGGGCTAACATATTATTAAAATAAATCACTGGCCTGAAGACTTGAGTTTAAATGCCAATTAACTCCTAAGTAAATGGGAAGGAGCTGAACTGTCTCACCCAGAATGCTGTTGGAAAAGTTGCTGAGATTACCACTCTGTGTTGTGGCCTTGGCTTTCACAGATGCCGAAATACCCACAGTATAAAGAGCTAGAGCACATGCCTTAAATTCTGCTCACAGCTCCCCCCACCCCCCTCCTCCCTTTTTTCTTCCTCAAGGATAGCTGCAATGGGCTTAAGGTAGCTTCAGTAGAAGCCTGTGAACTTTCAAGACCATTAACTCCTCATTGTAAAATGAAACAATTAAAAAAAAAATCACAACCACCTGCTTACTGTTTGTTTGCTTTCTCTGTCCCTGCATAAAAGAACCAGAGAGAAATCTCATTGAGCTTTTCTTCCCTTCTTTCATTTAGTTCCTTTCCAGGAAGACTCAGAGACATATAAGCTGACTATCCAGAGGGCCATGGATAATGAAGTCTCCTTCTCCAGCACAAAGCTGCCTCCACAAAACCTGCTCAGGGCACTTGAAGAGTCTTCCCCAGAACTCAGATGCCTCTTGTTTCACATCACTGAGCTCTAGCAGCTCGCCCTCCTTGGCTAGGACACACTCTCTCCAGTTTCAACGGGGTCACACTCAGAAGACAGCCTCTGCCCTCAAGATTGCCAAGTCGGGCTTTGAGTAAAAACATTTTCTCTACCCACACATTGTTCTTTCCCATGATGACAACCAGAGTTATATCTTGGATGTGAAAGGAGTCCCACACATCTATTCACTTGCCTCATTCATAAAAACCCAAGATGCCCACAGACCAAGGGATTTACCACTGCATTTGGCCTGTACAGATTTGGATTTGCATAGACTACCATTAAGGCAACCCAGGCCTTGCCTGCAGGAAAACAAAACAAAACACTACACTTCAGGTCTTCACTGTCCCTGTTCCAAATGACCTACAGACATGTTATTAAAACATGGCCTATTAAGTCATTTCTTATCCTCCTTATCCAACGCCATCAGGTAACGAACTATCATCTGAAGCCAGCCCCATGGCCAGAAGCCCAACTGGAATACATTCATCCACCCTGTCATACTCTGGCTTTTCTCCGATGGGAACAGACAGCACACCACACAGGAACAGTGATTCTAGAGGGCCTTCCTGACAACTTACAGATCTTCATCTCTCATATCCTGCTGAGAAAGCTTGTTCCTTTAGGGAAGGGCGCTATTAACAAATCAAAGGGCAAACCTGCTAAACAAAGGCTGTTTTCACCATCCATTACAGGCTCAGAGGCTTTGATCTTTGTGTCTGCAAAGTAGGGTCAAGCTCTGCCTCTCCATCATCTATAGGCCAGGCCACAGGCAGCATGTCAACCAGGCCAGCCCAGCAGTGTCTGAGCCTTATCAGAAAGAGCAACTAAAGAACGCTCTGGGGCTGGCGCCCTTGCCTTGGTGACCAGCTTCAAGTTAGGGTTCAAGAGCGTGTGTATCTTCTCTCTGCTAGCCTTGGAAGCAGGAAGGTGAGTCCCTTCACCATGACAGGTTCCAGATGGCTGCCTGCAGGCCTGCATGACATTGCTCCCTCACATAAAAGGAATTGGTAGTCACTCCCTTTGGACAGAATTCTACCATGTGGCAAGTAAATGCCTGGGTGCTCAGCCACTTTGCAGTTCTAAATGCTTCTTTCTCAGTATAGGGTTCATTTTGGCTTTAGCCTTAATGATGAGTGATGGATGTATTCATCATCTATCATAGAAATGCTGCTGCTGAGAATACTTAAAATATAGATGATGAAATACCAAATACCATCAAGTTGCTCACCATAAATGCGTGCATACATGCAGAGGTGTGTGTGTGTGTGTGTGTGTGTGTGTGTGTGTGTGTGTCCCTTTTTCGCTTCCTCTCCATCTGTCCCTCTTGTTTACATAAGATTACACACATTGGTCCTGGCCTGTGTGGCTCAGTTGTTGAGTGTTGACCTATAAACCAAGAAAGAGATCATGGTTCCATTCCCAGTCAAGGCATATGCCCTGGGTTCGGGCTTCATCTCCAGAAGGGGGCATGCAGAAGGCAGCTGATCAGTGATTCTCTCTCATCAGTGATGTTTCTATCTCTTCTCCCTTCCTCTCTGAAATCAATAAAAATATATTTTTTAGAAAAGGTTACACACATTGGCAGCCCTCATATTTAGTTACAGCCCAGTAAGGGCTTCCAAAATTGCCTTGGGAAAAAGTTTTGTTTGTAATATGGAAAATGATTAAGAAGATAGGGACTTAGAAAATAAGTTATAAAAAAGTCTTATTTTAATTTTTTAAAGAGAAAAATTGGACTTATTTAGAACTGAAACTGTTTTCTACACGGGAATCTAAAGCTTCTAGCTCCTTCCATCATCTCCCTGCCCTAGAATCCTAAGAAAAACGTCTGTGAACCAGTAACGCGTTTTCTCATTTTCTCAGGGGATTTCATTACTGAAAGGGCTCATTAGGCAAGACATTAAAATACGAATTACCTCATAAACTATTTAGTTGTGTACCCAGTGGGAGTGTGTACTTACCAGGGCCTGAGCTTTTCACAAATAGAGCTAATCAATTAAGCTTCATTAGAAACTGAAGGGGTCTGAAAAAGATTGGATAAGTCAGAGACACTACAAAAGGACTGGACAGGAAAAACCCATCTCCATCACACCAGGGCTCAAGCTAATTAGGGTTTTTGAGTGGGTGGGTCATGCAGATTTTCCTGTCCTGGGCCAGAATCTCTACAGGTTCAGTGGTACCTAGATCACAGATCCTCACAACTTCACGTGCCTATGAGCCACCTGAGGATCTTATTAAATGCAGGTTGCATTTTGGAAGTCTGAGGTGGGGCCCGAGATCCTGCATGTCCACCGAGCTCCCTGGTGGTACTGATGCTGTACGTTTCTGGGGACAGCACCCTGAGCAGCAGGTGTCGGATTATGTAATTCAGCCACAAGAACCAATTAAAGTGGCCTCCATGGTGATAAAATGGGCTGCCACAAACGGATGCCACATTGGACACCATTTATCCTGCTGTTCCCCATGGTGTGAGAGAATGAGAAAGTTACAGGCAAGCTGCCCTATAACAGCTTTCTTTCCCCTCATGTTGCTAGAGAATTTATTTCTGCTAATAGTGATGGGGAAACTTTCATGCAACACTATAAAAAAGAGCCCATTGTAAAATTAGTTTTGTGTCTCCTTAGAGATCAACTTCTAAGAGAAATTCTACAGCTCGTTTTTAATAGTCAGATGGAAGGGCAGAGATGGTTTTCTTTTCCTCTCAGAACAAGGAACAATATTTCAGCCTGGCTCTACAAGTTCACGGTGAGGCACTGAGCTAGCACGGACTAGACCTGTGCAGGGCACTCATGCAGGCTCACAGACGAAGGACTGTTTTTAGTCAGAAGCGGGGAGCCCACGTGTCCCATGCAACACAAAACTGTTAATCTGGAAAGCCTTCCACTGAGCTGTCCCTGGACCTTTAGAAACCAGCAGAGTTCATTACTTTACTAATCATGCCATTAGAGGGAGAACGTCCACATTGCTTCAGTGGTCAGATCAATGGCTGCAGGGGTACTAAGGACATTTCTCTCGGTATAGGTAGCTCCAAGCCAACTGCTGGAGCAGCAGCTTTCTCTGGGGTGTGGGTCCCTCTGCTCTGTGTCCTGGGGGTCTGCAACAGTCACCCACAGAGATGAGGGGGTACCTGCTCTTCCTCAGCTCTCAGAATACAGTTGGGTGCTCCGGGCAGGGTCATGGTACAGATACAATGCCAAAGACCTCGGCATATCTCAGCCTTGGCATAGACTCACGCAGAGGGGCACTAATCCACTTTCCAAATGCCATGCTGTTCTCTAGGCCACCAAGCACATGGTTGAGGATATGGCCAAATAGGAGCAAGTGTCCTGTTGGGTTATGAATGTAGAGATATGGCACACAGACTCCGAATCTATTCCTGGTTCAGTGGCTGTAGCTAAGGACAAGTTAAGGACTCAGGAGCACCCCTCTCCTCCAGCCCCACCCCTACCCTGTTAACAACCCCCTGCTAACAGTCACACTTTCAGTCTACTTCGGAGAACACTTGAACACTAGGTGTTTGCCAGGACATGACTGAAAGAGCTATGCAAATATGACAATGGACAGCTTTTGCCTTCCTCCAAAGAAGCGATGGGACTAGGGTGAGGCAGAGAGGTGCCCAGGCACACGATTTTAGGGGACACTCACTCTCAAATGCATGCAATGCATTGGTGTCAAGTCATCACCTGCATAACCCTGAGAGTGAGTATTCCTTAAATTTGTGCCCTGGCACCTCTCATCTTGCCCTAGTCTTAGCTCTGCTTTTGAGATTCTGAAATGAACCAATCTGCAAGTTACTATATTTTTCAAGGGAGAGCTGTTCACTGGAGAGGACAAACCATCTCTGTCAGGCTGTACGGAATCAATGTCCACTGGAATTCATGATATGAATTTGCAAAAGTGTATCATGGGATCCCGGTCAGGGTTTTGGTTAAGACTGTAAGATTTAAATAATTTTCATATTACTTTTGAAAACTATTATGGGCTGAATTCTCACCCCACCCCTGGCTGATTCATGATACTAGATACCCCTAGTATCTCTAATTGTGACTATATTTAGAGATAGGTCTTTGTCTTCGAAGAGATAATTAGGGTAAAATTAAGTCATATGGGTGGGCTCTAATATAATATGACTATTGTCCTTACAAGAATCAGAGATTAGGACACAGACACACAGAGGAAGACCATATCAAGACACAGGGAGTAGGTGGCCATCAACAAACCAAGGAGAGAGGCCTGGAACACAGTTTCCCACAGTTCCCTAAAAGAACCAACCTGCTGACACCTTGATCTAACACTTCTAGCCCCCAGAATTGTCAGACAATAAATTTCTGTTGTTTAAGCTTTCCAGTCTGTGGTACTTTGTTATGGCATCTCTAACAAGCCAATACAGAAACAAATGGTTTCCTAAGTGTTGTCACGTCCACTTCTATTTTGCAAAAATAGCCTTGGTCACCATGGACAACTAGCCATAGTACCTTAGAGTCCACACTGTCATCCATGTCTCAATTCTTAAACAGTGAAAGCAAAGCCAGAGAAAGCAATAGCCTATGATATTGGTAAAATATTTCCCAAGTATATCTTCAGAGGTGAATGAGGGTGGGAAGGGTAGTGACATGTTTTAAGGAATCATAGATACTGTTTCTAGGTGGACAAAAATGTTAGAAAATGTTGGTGTTTTTAAAGATGAGGAGGAGAGGAAGGGCTGTTCTCTGTCTCAGATGAAGTGAGCATGTAGAATTGCTTTGATTAGTTCAGCCCTTGCAGGAGGAAGATTTAATCTTTCTCTAGGTCATCCCCATCACTCCTATATCTGGTTTTCATGCTAAAGAGAATCAATCAATCAATCGCTCTGACATCAAAAAGTCACAGTATACCCATTGAATGTGAGAACAGCACACTGTGGCTATTTCTAAAAGCTATGAAAATATCAATATCTGAAGCTGGTGGGAGATGTGTGCCTTTGCTAATGACAATTCCCAGGGACATTGATTTCTATGGTCATATGATCATCATTTCTCTGGTTCCTAAATGCAGTAATGGTGTGGAAGAGCCATAATGGAGTTTGTAGTAATCTATACATATAAAAGCCAAGCAACCGAAACAATGGAACGACTAGAATGACCGGTTGCTATGACATGTACTGCAGTGGCCAACCAGCCCAATAGGGGCCCCGAACGGCCCCCCACAACTGTCCACAGCTCCTCCCCCCACCAGCCCTGCCCCTAATTGCCCCTCCCATCAGGGGTGGGGACAGCCAGCCAACCTCCTGTGGCCCCTCCCCCCCACTGGCCTGGCCCTAATCGGCCCCCATTGGGGCAGGCTGGCCGGACCCCACCCATGCACAAATTCATGCACTGGGCCTCTAGTAAAAGATAAAGTTCAAAACATTCCTAATTCCAGAGGTATTGAGAGTCTTTTTAAAAAGCAATACATCTTGACTGATAAAAAAGTTTATGCTACAAAAGGCTGTACCAGGGATATGCTCCCCTCAGAGAGAACCATGTTTCCTTTTCTTCTCACTTAAGCCCAGGTGGCTGCCTCCACAGCAAATAAACAGCGCTATCCCCAGGGATGGTGAGAGAGGAGTCCTGTCCATACTACTCATTCTTCTCTCAATGCATGTAGACGGACTCTCTCAGATACATTGTGGGATAAAAAGGCTTTTGTGGAAAGCCCTGGGAAAGTCACCATCTCTGACCCTTCTTGGGAAGAAAACTGTGTTTTGAGTTCTGAATGACTGACTTTTAAATACACGTTGGGAACACCACTCCTGGTGAGAGTCAGGCCTGCCTTTAATAGAGTTCTTTGCAGAAGATTCACTGTGGAGTTCCACAGGTAACACTGTAAATCCTCTGAAACATGCTCAACCCCACAGCACTTCTGGTAACTCAACAACCTTTAGTCAAGTAGAAATCAGTTAATTTAACACATGTGTAGAAAATCCACTGTGTGGCCAGGTAATGTGTTCATAATATGTTCTGGGTATTGAGAAGCTCAAAGCATAAAGTCCAGATAGAACACTGTCCTTTTGAATTCCTTTTGCCTGAATAAATATCAAACTAGATTTAACTAAATTTTAGAAATTACATACCAAGTGATAATGGGAAATAAAAAATTCTCTTTTTTTCCAAACCACTCCTGCCCTCTTTCCAATTGCCTTTTTGTTTTCTAAAGAATTAGACGTATGGAATGGTTTTCTATTGGAAAAGGATGAAGAAGCAAGCTTGGGTTATCCCATTAAAGAGAGGAGTTTAAATAATGATCTGCAAAACTGATTTTCCCTTTATTTTGCTCACCATTTTACACAATTTCTAAAAGCCTGATCTCAGCACATGTTAGAGCAGTCTGGGTGCAGGAAACCTTTCTCTGTCACTCCCTGCAATCCTCTCTTAAAAAGAATTCCTTCAAACAGATTTTTGGGATTGCTGTTTCCCAAACAACAAAGTTCATCATAATCCCAGAAATGGAAGCACAAGTGGCTTTTGTGATAAGCAAGACCTCAGTTGCACTTTGTAGACACTCCCAGCTTTGGAAAAATACCAAACAGAAAAGGGAAGTATAACTTCAAAGAAGAAATGACCAGGGATAAGTTTTATGGGATCAAATTGCACATTTCAGAGAATGGAATACATAGCCACTGACTGACATTTCCATTGGATCTGCCCAAGCCATCTGCCCCCCATAACTTAGGCTTCACTTGAAGCCCAGAAGTGCTTCAAATTCCCTCACCTATTGGCATGTAAAAGCTGCTTTTACACAAATCTCCAGCCTACATATCAGCCAGTGATTTGCATAATCCTTAATAGCCCCTCCCCAATCCTTTTTTCAGCCACCTAATGCAGACAAGATCTGGCCCAAGCTTCCTTCAGCTAATCCATGCTGACACCATTTAGAAGGGAGGCTATTCCATGTAAGTTGGCACAGCTGAATAGGCTCCCCATTGTATAAACGCCAGTCTTGGTGGAAAGACATTAATGAACATGCCAGTGGCGAGAGCCCTCAGCTTCTCAGTTGCTTGTTGCATCCTAACTCTGGAAGCACTTTGTGAAACTTAAATGTTTTTTTTAACCAACGTAAGGAATTTAACTCCACCTCCTTGCCTGAATTTTAAGCTCTTTAAGACCCAGATCAAAAGCAACAATTTCATGAAGTCTGAAGACTGGCCTGATCCTACAATTCTCTTCCCAACACCCAATAATCAGGCTCTCCTCCACACTCAAAATATAATTTCTTGGTAGTTTTTTAGAACTCCTACCTTGCCCATATAAATGTAAGTTACTTAGAGGCTGATACCATGTCTTAAAACATCTTTGCAAAATCCACAGCTGTAGCATAAACAACACATGCTGCTTGAATACATACATACAAATATGAATTTTAATAATACATTATTAAGCAAATCCCTCCCCCCCTTCCCCCCCGCAGCATATCCAGGTTTTCCCCTCACTCCATGAAAAGCCATCCCTTCTTATCCTTCCAAGCTGTTTAGACCAGTGCTGTTGAATAGAAATTTCTGTGATGATGAAAATGTTCCTTGTCTTTGCTGTCCAATATGGTAGGCACTGGCCCCATGTGGCTATTGAGCACTCAGAATGTGCTGGTGCAACTCAGAGATGAATTTTAAATTGCATTTTATGTGAATGAATTAAAATTGAACTGGCCACAAGGAGGTCTCGTCAGCATCACCTTATGAAAGCAGATTAGGCACATACTTTGTGTTTGTATTTATCACAACACTTTTATTTATCTGATTCCGTCATTGGACTGTAAGTTCCTAAAGGCTTGTGTTCTGCACAGTTTCATCCCCCAAAACCAAGTATAATATTTTAGAGATGCTTGATAAAGAGTTTCTGAGTGAAAGGATGAATAAATGAACTAATGGTTCAGTGCACTGGTAGAGGCATTTCTTCATATGTAATAAATCTACACACCAGATCTCTTGGAACCAAGCAATTGGGAACTAACAGATTAATGGTGACGATGTGACAAATTAGCTTTGTCTAAGGCGCATGCATAGCTCTTTAGCTTATCTCTCCTTACAAATGTAGGCCCTATCTTTGCATAACTGGAAGTGAGCAACAACTCCCTTATAGTCCCCTGGTCATCAAGCCATGACTCTGTCCAGACTTGCTCTTTAAGAAAATTCCCAGGAGATAAAGTTCACTGCAATGATGGAGTGAGATAAACATGCTTTTGCTGTGATCCCATGTTCTCACATACCCCATACTGGTCTACAGAACAGCTGAACTCATTCATCAGATTTGAAAATAATTAGGTCTTCACACTCTGTTATCACGGGTATGGTTGTCCCAAAGGGTATGTTGGCAAAGAGCCTTCTTTACCGTGTCTCAGAGACAACCACCCCCATCCAAGGTCCTGGGGAGCCCTTTCCCTCCTTCACTAGCATTTCTTCCAAGCCCACTTACAGAGCATAAGGGAAGGTCTCATTGAAACGAATAATGATCCTGGGTGTTTTGGAAAAAAATAAATGCCAAATGTTGGCATGGCACTGCTTGTGTCATTTTAGGGTACATAGTTGAGTCTCATGGCCAGACATAGTCCAAATATTTGTATAATTTAAAGCAATTTGTACAGACATAGTAAAAGTCTATTTTAGGCAATGGAATTTAATATATATTTCTTGGTGAACCTTTGGTCTTTTGTGTAATTTTAGCCCTAATTTTTAACAAAACACTTAATGTTATAAAATGTTTTCATATTTATATGTTTATGAACTAACTGTAAAACAATAACAAGTATTTGAAATTCTAAAATATGCTACACTGAACTCTATTTTTTAAAATAAGTTTTGAATCACTTAAAAACTTTTTAAAAGTCATTTTTATTTTTACGTATTTCAATGAATTGGTGAATTCAAAGCAACAGCTGTATGACTCCCCTGGGTTTCTATATCCAAGTCTCTATAAAGAGCACAGGAATCCAGTACATTAATCAAAAGTAGGAGTTGGATTCTAAAACTGAGTTCACCACAACTTTGCTGAATGATCAAAGGTGAGGTACTTAACCTCTCTTAGTCTCCGTTTTCTCTTCTATGAGACTATGAACTTTGTACAAGTGTGTTCTTTTAAACTGAAGCATAGTTGCTCTAATGTTTTATTAGTTTTAGGTGTACAACATAGTGGTTCGACTTTTAAATACATTACGTGATCACCGCTATAAGTCTAGTAACCATCTGTCACCACACAAAGTTATTACAATGTTATTTACTACATTCCCTATGCTGCACATCACATCCATACAAATATGTCTTAACCATCATGAGTTAAACCAATAAAAGAGAGAGAAGTATACTATAAAGCAGGAAAATTTTACTTTTTTAAAAGAGAGAATGGAAGGGAGGGAGGGAGAGGGAAAGGGAGAGAGAGAGAGAAACACTGATATGAGAGACATCAAATGGTTGCCTCCTATACCAGCCCCAACTGGGGCTGGGGATCAAACCTGCAACCTAGGTATGTGACCTTGATTGGGAATTGAACCTGTGACCCTTTGGTCTGTGGCGGTGACACTCTAACCACTGAGCACACCAGCCAGGGCAGGATCAAGTTTTTAAAAATATACAGAGCGCGCCAAGTACTATGCCTAATGGTTTCCCCATGATTTCCTCATTTAATCCTCAAAATAATTCTTTAAGAGAGGCCCTACCATTATCCCCATTTTATATTTTATGGATGAGAAAAGGAGGAACAGAGAGGCTAAGCAACCAGGTCATGCAGTTACGAAGCCTACTTCTTGGGTCTCTGTTCTCAATCAATGCTTTATTCTGCTTCTCAAAAGAACAAAAGACTCCTTCCCTCACCAGACATGACTTGGAGTGGTGAACACACAATACAATATACAGATGATGTACTATGGAATTGTAACCCTGAAACCTATATAATTTTATTAACCAATGTTACCCCAATAAATTCAAATTTCAAAAAAGAACAAAACAAAACAAAACAAAAAAACACACCCCACCTTATTCTTAATTCCAGTTGACAGCTATGGCTCCCATAAGAGGTTAATAGTCTAGGTGAAAGGTATGAAAACATTTGGTAAGTCTTAAAATGTGAGTTAGAAGTCATTATTAACATTACTGTTAAATACACAGAGGCTTGGTATTTTCCAATTTAATAGTAAAGGTTTCTAATTATTAAAAAATAACCCTCAAAGTTCATGATCTAGTGTGATTTGAACTTCTGCTGGGCGTAGATTTGAACTATATTTGCTACTCAGCTGTGGAAGGAAATATGACGCTCAGTCTGGCCCTCTGTCCAGGGTCAGGATTGCAGTTTGTTTCTCTGTTTCTCTGGGTGCAGGGAAATGATGCACAGGTTTGGGGATTCACAACAATGCCAGACAAAACCCTCAGGAATGTCAGGGGCCTACTGTTTAATAAAAAGGAGGCACAGTGTAGAATTGATGCTAATGATACCAGTAAATATTTGCCAACTGTCACTGCTTCCATGTTTCCACCCCTGCTAGAATCCAGGCATCATGCTGTTTCCAGGTTGCCAAAGCAAAGACCCAGCATGGAAGGGTCAGATCCCAGAGCTGGATTCAAATCGTCAGCCTGCCATTTGCTGGCTGAGTGATCTTGGACACTGTC
Source organism: Myotis daubentonii (assembly GCF_963259705.1). Lineage (NCBI taxonomy): Eukaryota > Metazoa > Chordata > Mammalia > Chiroptera > Vespertilionidae > Myotis > Myotis daubentonii. The sequence continues at coordinate 65,851,791 of NC_081849.1, read as the reverse complement.
CTCTGTATATCAGTTTATTTGCCTATAAATACAGGGATACTGACTTCACAGGACAGTTGTGAGGATTAAATAAATAACATATCCAAATGCCTAAGTACCTTTATGTGCAGTTCCTCAGTGCATCTTCACTGCATGGAAATCACAGGGGCAACATGGCCCAGGATCTGCACTCAATGCAAGTTTGACATTATCATATAATTAATTACTCATATCCATTCATTTGGCAAAGAGATATTCCAGTGCCCACTGGGTGTTGGGATTCAGATTCCTCCCCTCAGGGAGCCTAGGTATTAGTAAGGAGGTTATAGTTAACAGAAGGCTCACTGAACCTTAAAGTAATGCCCCACTCATGGCATATCATGAGAAGGCAGACAATAGAGCTGGGGAAAATAGAAGGCAGCAGGGAACCTGGCAGACCAAATATGAAATGGACTGACTCCATGAAAGAAGCCATAGGCGTGAGTCCGCAGGAGCTGAGCCGGGCTGTTAAAAACAGGACACTGTGGACATCAGTTATGCGTTGGGTCGTCAGGAGTCAGAAGCGACTCAACAGTATGTTAACAACAACATCACCTCATGGGACTTGAGCCGTTTTATATTTCCTGTTTAACTTCCTTGCTTGAGAATGGACTCAGCCACATTTAACCACCAGTAGTGACAAGATTGATCAATATAAGTCAATATACTTACATAGTGACTGTTGACATAAAAATAGTCAAAGGTCAATTTCTCATAAATGGGATAAGAGTAGGATCCATATAAACCCTACCTCAGGCAGTTGTGAAAGACACAACCATATCTGCAGTTTATTTAAGATACTCAGCTATCTATTTAAATAAACAAAGGCTGGGTTAGATAAACACAGAAAATGCGGAACAGCCGTATTTGTATTCCCAGAGAAGCTAATATTTTGAAATAAATAAGTTGAATAGCTATAAAATTCAGAAAGCTTAAGAAGATTTAAAAAAACAAACACACCTCACAACACTAAGCTTCTATGTAAAAGTCATGTAAACAAAATACTAAAAATCGAAATCATATTACCATCTGCATTAGTCTCAGAAGCATATCATTAGTAAAGTAAGGTAGTAAAGCCAGCTAATTAGTAAGAATTTGAAAAATGCAGTAGAGGGGACAACCTGCTGTTATCATTTCCCCCCTAGATTCCTGTACTAACTCCAATTAAGAAAAATTGCCTTGAAGTACAGAAATATATCAAAGAAAAAAATTAAGTGGCCAAGAAACATAGAAAAAAATGTCCTCATTACCCACAATGTAAGAAATGCAAACAAAAACTAGCAAAGATTTTGTTAAAAATGATGCTTAATACTTCTGAAAATGCTACAAGATAGATATTCTTTGATATTACAAGCAGGAATGCAAATTAGTATGAACTCTAAGAAATTTGACAGCGTATATACAAAGTCTTTAAAATGTTGATTCCTTTTGAACTGGTAATTCTAATTTTGGGAATCTATCCTAAAGGAAATAATCAAAGATATAATATAATTTCAGATTAGTTTTTTTGTTTATTTTTATAATCAATGGGTTATTGTTAGAGAAAATATAAATATTAAGAAATGTAAATAAGAAACAGTTAAATTTTTATGTGACACTCATAGGATAAATTATATAATTATTAAAATGTTTTTAAACATACTTGATATGGAAAAATTTTCATTATATCACATAAAATTTTTAAAAATAAAATTTTATATACATTTAATAAAAACCTAATTTTGATATATTACATATATAAGCAGGAAAAAAAGACAAAGGATATTTTCATTTTAACATATCCCCCCCAGAGTTTGCCACTACACATTTGATCCTTGAACAACACAAGTTTGAATTGTGTGGATCCACTTATATCCAACATTTTTTCAATAAATATAGTCAACCCTCCATATCCCTGGGTTTTGCATCCAGGAGTTCAACTAACCCCAGTTCGAAAACCGTATTCTCCATCGCGGTTTAGAATCCACCTCTGTGGAGGGCCAACTTTGCTGTGTGCGAATTTTTAACTGCATGCAGGTAGCCCTGCCCCTTGCCTTGTTCAAGGGTCAACTGTGTAGTAATTTTGAACCGAAACTACACTGGAATTCTGAATTTATGTAGGTTTTAAAAAGTATTACTAGTAAAGTCTTGGGCCTGCATCAAAGGATTTCAATATTGAAGAATCAAAGCACCTTGATATCAAACCATTTCGTCTTCAGGTGGCGCTGCCCCAGGGGCCCAGAGGTCTCAGGCAGGGCTTCTCTGCAGAGCTGCACTTGGCTGAGGCTGGCAGAGTCTCCCGGTACCAATGCAGGGATATGGGAAATTGTGGGGAGGATTCTCACCTGCTCAAATATCTCTTTCCCACCCACTTGTCATGGGTCCTGAAATTCTACCATTGGTGAGTCAATCCTCTGATTTAGGTTCTACCTTACCCCTGGAACTTCAAAAGAAAACAAAAGCCCACAGTATGAAGTGACATATTAAGTAACATCTGCATCTAAATGAATTTATCAGACTTCCCTTCCTTCATTCCATCAACAAGCATTAATCAGGTGCATAGAAAGTGCTGGAGAGAACCAACGTGGGAACATAGAGCTGAATCAAACTGTCTTCTGTTCTCAAGGGCTTCCCAGGCTAGCAGTGAGGCAGGTACACAGCCGCATGTAATACAGAGCCAAGGAAGAGGTAAATAAGGTGCACATGGAGCCCAAGCTAGCAGGAGGCATGGCTCCTGTCTACCTGAGGAAGGTGAGAAGACTTCAGAGGAAAGGTGCCCTTGGAGCTGGGTCTTGAAAAAAAGGAGTGCAGTCTGCAGAGGCAAAGGAAATCAGATAGGTAGACAAGGCAGCCAGAGAGCGCAAGAGGCTCTCAGGGAGATGCCGGGCTCCCGGGAGGCTCTCGGAGAGCGGCCATGGTTTGCGAGCTGAGTAGGGTAGCAGAGCCTGGAAGTGACACAGGACCAGACTGAAGCCTCACATACCCTGGAAACATGGGCACATTCCCATGTGGAGATGCCAGAAGGGAAGGGGATGTTCCAGAAAAGGGTGCAAGCGGAGTGCTTGCCAACTCTGAAATTCTACCCAAGAGTGCTCCTGCTTGCTCTTGAATTCAGAGCCTGGCTCCCTACTGAAATCAGGTTACCGCCTTGCCTCTCAGGTTGCACTTTTAATCTCTAGGATCCAAGGACACAGTGGGTGACAATCTTGTCTTCCTTAACACATCTTTTCTGATGACTGCAAATATTGTTTCAAAATAAAAATGCTTGATGTTTACTTTTATTGTGTGGGACTTAACTAATCTGAGAATCTAATGAATGATTCATCTTATTCAGACTAATGCACAACCTACCTTTTTAAACTAACAGGGGATAAAAAAAAGACAATGTTATAAGGATACTATGGGGGGGGGGGTGGAATTCTCTGTTTGTTTTGGACTTGAAGACTGGATTCTCCCTTTTATTTTTTAAGAAAAAAAGATCCAAATCGTTAGGAACACTTTGCCTCTTCTATCTGCCCCATCTTTCACCCCCTCAAGGCACACATTTTCTGACAGATCTTCTCTATTTCTCACATGAAAACCCAAGTCAAGGCAGAACCATCATCCCCAAGTGCAAAGCAAATTTTCATTATTAGTTGTGCTGGCAAAAATCTTGGAAAGTGTAAGCTACATAAATTCCAAAAGGACTGAAATATCTCTCTCCAAAGTAGGACTTCCCTGTAACTGAATTTGTGAAGTTTCTCTCCCCCCACCTGCCTCCCGCCTTTTCTGACACAAGCTGAACTTATTTGCACAGTGTTCCAAAGCAGACAGGGACACACACACGCACACACGTACATAAACACACGGAGGAGACGCGCCTGAAAACTGTCTGACGGGCTGTTCCGAACCAGACCGTGTGCAGTGTCCTTGCCCAAATGCATCTGACTTCAGGCTTGGGAACATTAAACAAACACAAAAACAAGACACGGCAATGCGCGTGCTGGGCTGGATGACAGAGGCAGTGAGCAAATATTGGGATTGTATTTCACTTGTTGCCATGGTTACCAAAACAGGGCGGATACTGGCTGAAAGAGAAAGGAATAAAACTGGGAAGACAATGAGTCCTTGGAGAATGTCTAAATGTGCATATGAGGAGCAGCTGATGTGGGTGGAGCGGGAACAGCCAAGAGAAAGACCCCCAATGGCAAGGGACATGTCAATACCCGGGTGTGTGTGAGTAGCGGGCCAGTCACCACTCCACACAGCCCAGCACAGATCTCCAAAAGCCCATGTAAGACCCATGCTGCCCCCAAATAACCAGCGATGAGACATGGGAAGTTTAGTTTTGCCTGGTGGCAGGCAAAATCAAGGCAGCTTGTGCCAGGTGCCCAGAGATAAAATGGTCAGCATGGACCCACACTCTGGATGACGAATAAGACTAGCTTAGTAGTCTCATGTCAACACACCCAAGTCTCAGGGAAAATGATAGAAAATTGGGTCCATTTCTTTGGGTAATCATGATAGTTTCAATTCCCAGCTGATGTCAAAGGGGGGAAAAGCTGATTGAGCCACTTCTACCCCAGGTACTTTGTGCCTCAATAATCAAACTGCAGAAAAATGCTTCCGGAAGCACCTCCTTTAGAAAGCTCACTATCACAGCAATTAACAGATGACCTTCTGATCAACTTCTAACTAGCACATGGAGAATGAAGTTCCATAAGCTTGAAACCCAGAATCTGGGTTCTAATTCCACTTCTTCTGTTAATTAACCACGTGACCTGGGAGATATTATTAACTTGAGCTTCAGGCCTTTGTATCTCAAAGGAAAAGATTTTGCTAAAATAATCCCCAAATTTCTTTCCTGCCTATTAATCATCTTTGGAATTTGGTGATTCTTGGGCAATTGATAATCTTAAATTCTCATTTTCAAAAAATATATATTAAATGTATAATCCTGTGTATTTGGGGTTTTGATCCACATGTGGAATATAAATTCTGTAGAAATTGATTCTGTCCTATAGAAATATAAACAAATAGCTTCTACCTCTGGTTAATGAGCTCATAAGATAACCATTTACATTTTATTAAAAAGTGGCACAGCATAATTCTACATTAAACATTCTACAGTTTAAATGGGCCAAGTGGCAATGGCATACGCAAGGTTCGGAGAAGTGTTGTGGCTTTAGTTCCTCAATAGCTAAGCTCAAACTCAACACTTGTCTTGGCCAGACAGAAATATGGATCGGCCTCTGTCCAGTGTTTAACTATAAGGACTAGAGAATCTAATAGGCACAAGCTCATAGATGGCTGGGCCTGGGCTATTAATTTGAGGCTCAGAACCTGCTTTTATTCAAAGTAAATTACCATGGGGATGCCAGGGACAGCATGATATAAAAACAGGGGAGCAGCAATCAAAGAAGACTTGGACTCAGGGCCTGGTTATTTATGCCACTGGATGATGCTGGAAAAGTCACCTAACCTCTCTGTGTCTTTAAAATGAGCAACCTTCCTGCGCTGCTGTGAGGCTCCAATGAGACAATGCATGTGCAAGTGCTTTGCGATTTGGAAAGTGCTCTACTAATATATACTCATAGGATGATTTTCCCCATTGCTGGCAAACATTGTGGTTTAGGGCCAGGGCCAAGGGCCCTGTGCCTGGGGTCACGGTGCAGCACTATATTTCATCAGCTTCTATTTTCTTCCCAAATTACCCAACCTCTCAGCTTATTCATTTGTAAAATGAGATTAAGAATAGTGTCTCTGTCACTGGCTTGTTGAGGATTAAGTAAGATAATATATTGCAAGATGCTTTACACAGTTTCTGCCACCTATGCAAGTATTTGATTAATATTAACAATTACTATTTCCTGCCATGGTGTTTTAAGAAGGGAAGTTGCCTTTAAAAATGAAACCCATCGTATATATTATTGAGAACATAGATTTTTGTTGCTATTGCCATGGAATCTTCCATAATTCCTACTTATCTGCATATTGGACAGTGGTTTTTCACAGTATTGAGGTAGGAAAATTCTGGAACGAAGTGGTCACCTCGGGTCAGCCCGTCATTGTGTTTTGATCACTGGCTCTAGGGACACATGGCTGCTGGCACAATGCAAACGTTAACGACAGCTTCTTTAAAGTCCACAGCATTTCCTGCCTCACCACAAGCTTCTGAGAAGCAGACAGCCTATTCATTCACCTCTTTTTTTATTCCTGCACTTTTAGGAAGTGAAGCTGAGATGCTTAAAGCAAATAGGCAAATTGAAGAAGTGCATTTCTCAAGCGCGCCAGAGAGATGTTACCTGGAGACTGTCTTTTCATGTGTATAAGCTTTCCAGGCAACTCCATGTGGAGCCCGGCTTCTCTGTGATTTATCTGTGGGACAGTGGGTGGCCACGGGGCACTGTCGGCAAACAGTTATCCAGCCCGATAATTAGGGAGGGGAAAGGCAAACACAAACACACCCAGGTTGACATTCAAAACAAAGTGGAGATTTAACCATGATTGCTCACTCTACCACCCCAGTTCTTGTCTGCCAATCTGCCAGGAGGAAACCAGAGCCAAGAAAAAAAGTGCTGTCAATAATTTATCAGTACAGCTGATTTGGGAAAAGTACAAATCTGGGTAGAAGAATGAAGATCTGAGTTGGGAGCTCAGCCTTGTGTTTAAATGATGACCTGATCTCCCTAAGTCTTTACCAGGTTTTGGTGTCCTCACTTGTAAAATGAAGAATTTGAGCAAGGTCTTTACTAAGTAATCTCCATCTTTAAAAATCCCTGACTCTTGAATAGACTGTGCAACCTATGAGGGAAGGTGGGGGGTGAGGGGGGAAGAGATCAGCCAAAGGACTTATATGCATGCATACGAGCATAACCAACGGACACAGATGGGAGGGGGGGGGAGAGATGAGGGAATGTGCTGGGGGTTGGGGGTGGCCGGGGAGAGGTTGATGGGGGAAAAAGGAGACTTATGTAATACATTAAACAATTAAGAATAAAAGAAGATTTAAAAAAAAAAATCCCTGACTCTCCAATCTTTTGGGTTTCTTTCATTTAGTCATTAATACGTATATTTATGTATGCATTCAATGAACTGTAAACCTAGCTGTGAATGAAGTATTGACAGTCGATGACCAAAATACAGCACAACCAGTCCATCACAATGGAAGAAACAGCACATTGATTGCTCTCAGTTCCTAGGAGGGCAATGATATTTCAACTTCTATTTTTTAAGAAACAGACATATTGCTTTTCTCTCAAGGAAATAATATGCTGTTTCTAGATATCTTTCAAAGAAAACAAATGTAGTCAGCTACTCTTTTTAAACATTTTTTTTATTGATTTCAGGAGGAAAAGAAAGAGACAGAAACATCAATGATAAGAGAGAATCCTCGATCTGCTGCCTAAGGGGATCGAGCCCACAACTTAGGCATGTACCCTGACCGGGAATAGAATCATGACCTCCTGGTTCATAGGTCAACGCTCAACCACTGACCCACGCAGGCTGGGTGTCAGCTACTCTTTACCTACTAATTAGTTAACTTAGCATTTATCTACTTTGACTCTCTCCTTCTCAGTTCCACCCTTGCTCCCTACCCACTCTATCCTACCCTATTTCCATGTTTAGGGTTTGGTTCTTTCCCATAATTTAAATCTAACTCAACTCAATTAAGTTCAGTTTTCATTCATGGGGCCTTTCTCAGTACATGGAGCTTACATGATGCAGGAATTACCTTCAAAGAGTTTCTAATCAGTCAAGTGGAAAACAAGAAACATCAAGATAAAATGTGTTTGGTGCCTAGCCAGTTTGGCTCAGTGGATAGAGTGTCAGCCCTAGGACTGAAGAGTCACAGGTTTGATTCGGGTTAACGGCATATACCTCAGTTGCAGACTTGATGCCTGGCCCTGGTAGGGGTGCATGCGGAAGGCAACCAATTGATGAGTCTCTCTCATATTCATGTTTTTCTTTGTCTAATCCCCTACCTTCCACTCTCTCTAAAATCAATGGAAAAAATATCCTCAGGTGAGGATTAACAAACAAACAAAAACATGTTTGGAGAAAGAAGCAGAAAAGCTAGACCAGTCAGTGAGGCCACAGAGCTCTGTTTTAACCAAGGGGGAAGTTCCACATCACAAACTGCTCCTCATCCTTTCCAGGTTATCTGCTAGCCTGCACTATCCTTGCCATCCTTGTCTCCTATCTATACTAATAAAAGGGTAATATGCTAATTAGACTGGATAGATCAGATGTCTTTCAGACGTTCTTCCAGACAAAACCACAGTAGCTTCGAGGGCCAAGGGGGGCCGGCAGCCACAGCAGCCCACAGTGGCGGCAGCAGCAGGGTGATGGGGGCAGCGCCTTCCCCTGATCGCCTGGTTGCCTCCCACAGAGGGAGGCCAGACTGTGGCTTAGGCCCGTTCCCTGTGGGGAGGGGGCCTAAGCCATCTGTAGGACATCCCCTGAGGGCTCCCGGATTGTGAGAGGGGGTGGGCTGGGCTGAGGGACCCCCTTCAGTGCACGAATTTTCATGCACCGGGCCTCTAGTTTGTATATAAATATAAATTAACCCTAAAGAATGTGATTTAATCTGTTGGTTACTGATATCTGGAAGCTGTATGACATTTTTGTCTAAAGGATAAATGTGTCGAAAAACTTTGCCATTAGAGTCCGAGACATTAGCCTTTGCTAAGTGATGTGTTGTGGGCCAGTTTTTTAACTGCATGGAGCCTCAGCTGGCCCACCTGTAAAATGGGGATAGCACCCATGTTTCCTTCTTTTCCTTTTTCATTTCTCTATGTGTACCTCCCTCTCTCCCTCACTTTCCTCTTTGGGTGTTCAAAATGTCCACGAGGTATCATGTGAATTTCCTTTCCAGCAGACACTCACTGATCCCAGGAACCTGGGAGGAAGAACCTGCTGTTTTGGGTGGTTGGAAAGATAGAAGGCTCTCACAAATTTGAGTTTGCTCTGACCCCCAAACAAAGTCCAATATGCATGTATCCACTTGTGTAATTATGAAGCCACATGTCAGTTGGCTTAATTCTTCTGAACAACAATCCATAAAACTAAATTATAATCTGGTAGAATTATGATATGGCCAGCACAGATGTGGCTACAGTACACTGAAGTCACTGCTTGGTACTAATATACATTACTCAAAAGAAGGACATGTATGTTTCTTGATTTAGGATTTCCAGATTCCTGGGGACACCGATTTTGCTCTCCCACAATGGAAATGACCGATTTGGGGCAAGGAGAGTGGCTGTATTCTATTAAGCAATCACTAGCCAGATAGCTTCTAGCAAACTTGTGCATTTAAAACAAAGCCGTCTTAAGCTCTTGTCTATCTCCAGGACCTCCAAGTTTCACCAGAGATTCAGGATGATGGCTTCTGTCAGTGGCCAACAGGGAGTGTGAAATGAACACCCCTGTCCCCAGCAGAATAGATCTGTAGTGTTGGGTGTGGGAGACGCCTCTCTGGTTTCTCTCCTGTGCTCCGAAAACACCCCCCCGCCCCCCAGAGTGCATTCATCAAAATAGCCCATGTGTGACCTTTGGAAAAGTCCTTGAAAACAGTGAAACAAGAGTCTTAGTTGAAATCTGGAATTCATTCCAGTCTTACACAGGAAGAAAATTAGGCATAGAACAACAAAGCCTATAGTTCTGAGAAGCCTGGGGAGGCTCTGGCTGACATGAAAATCATCGCTTTTTTCTTCTTCACTACTTTGTTTTCCATAAAAGCTTTCATCTAAGTAACCAAAGCTGCTAGAAAATACTGTAATGTTAGTAGATGGCAAGCACTGGTTTCACCAGTGAATAATGCAGGCAGAATAAGAATAGAGATGCTGAGTAATATATTAGAAGTCACTTACTTAACACTTTTGCAAGCTACTAAGTAAATGCTATTCTTCCAATATAAAAGTGGCGAATGTTACCATTTCCCCCTGGGTTAACTTATTGGCAATAATGGGATTAGGCATGGAACTTGGGGTAGAGAGAATAGCTGTGTTCCCTAAGCCCCCAACTCCATCATAGAATTCATTTGCCTAAATATCATGGATCTGGAAATATTTATTCACTTAGAATGTGAATCACCAGAGGAGTGCGCTTGCTCAGTAAATTAAACTGTACAAACATTTGTGGGGTAACACTATTTTTATAAGTACAGACCAATTCCCTTTGTTGCCAGCTGATACTATTCACTATTAATTTGCCACTCCATATGCTTTTATTTCATATGCATAAGTAATCACAAGCCTGTACTCCCTTTGGAAGCATTTTACTTCTTTGCCAGCAAGGAAAAGGGCAGGACACTTTGAGTCAAGTGGTAGCATAAAACCCAGTGAAAATCAATTGGCAGGGAAATTTGGTTTGGACTTATGTTTGAGAATCCACCTCAAGTTTGTCTGGGAGGTCCCTCAAAAAGCATTCAGACCTGAACCAAAAAAGAAGATTCAGAAATAATCCAGCTGCGGAAGGGGCGTAGGATGCTCAGACCCAGAACACATCTTCATACACATGAATAACTTAACTTTTTCTTAAGTACCTTCACAGTTCATTTTTTATTTTCCTTAAAAAAAAAAAAAGTAAATGGCATTACTCTGGTCTCCAAAACTGATGCCAGTTTGAACTGTACTCTGCCAGCAAGTATTTGGTTTGGCTCTGCAGGGCTTGAGTTGAAAAAATATTTGCCGATTCCAAAAAGATTTAACGAGCTTTGCTGAAGATGCCGGTGCCATCTGGCATGTCACATGGACTGTGGCACAGCAAAGAGAACTTCTTGACCACAGATTTTATTTGCCGGAGGTAGCCAACACTGGGAGTTCCATTGCTTCCTTGGGTCAAGAAGCTGCAAGTCAAACGAGTGAAGTTTCCAAGAGAAAATGACCGAAGAAGACATTTAAAAAAAACCAAAAAACTTGCTGCCATTGAAAATGAACTCACTGGGTTTTGATAGCTAATTTTCAGAACTGTCAAGAACATCCTCATACCAGCCATCAAACAAGGTCCCTAACGCTGTCAGTCAGCAAACCAAATAAATCTCCAACTTCTCACAAAAAGACCCATTAGCAAGAGATAGTCAAACCTTTTATTGTCATCCGATAGCTTACTAACTGTGGTGTTAGAATTTGAACAAGGGTTGAATGACCTACTTCAAGCAACTTCACTAGACAAAACCAGCAAATTTACTTCATATTGCCAAGTTGAACATGTATTGCTTTTTATTAATATTTAGAACATGAATCTAGCACTGGGATTGGGAAGACTGACCTTACTGCACCTAAGTCTCATATGTTAAAAGTCATTGAAGGCTGTCACCTGAAGTCATGTGCTTCAGTTACTCTGCACTGATCCTCTCCAATCAACGTCACATCTGACAACTATAACAAAAAACGCAAAATATCCCCATCATAGTGTGTGCTTAGAAATAACATGCATGTATAAATGGGTATGGGGACAGGGCGAGAGGCACTGAAACTGTGACCACCTTGAAGAAGAGAAACATGGGATTAGTTTTAATTTCAGGTTATGAGTAAATACACACATACTTAGGTGTATCCCACTTAACTGCTATGGATCCCCCCAAACTTCTCCATATCTCTTTCACTAAGGCCACGCGCTGATCCAGTGCTCATTACATGATCATCTACTTCCAGGATCAGTAACAAACACCCTCCAAGAAAGAGCCAAGCTCTGCACACAACCTTTGCACAGAAAGACCTATTCACCACAACAAAGACAGAGCCGTCTACTTGACTTGACTGAAATGTGGAAGCCAGAGCAGGAATCAAAAGAAAAACATCATGCAATAACAAAAGGGTGATTATGCGTGTTATTTACCATTTTGGCTTCTGAATGCATCGGCTGGACTTGGGGAGGAGCACAGGGGTTGCTGAGGTTTGGACCCTGCATTCCCAGGAGGTTGGAGTTCACTGACATTTGTCTCTCCATCTAAGACAAAGGAAAGCAACAGAGTCAAGAGGCTGAGGAGGCTGCCTAGGCCTTAGACAAAGCTGCATTTTTCTTTCAAATGAATCGTGTCTAGTTTCTTTGAATAACTGCGGAGAAAGTCTGTGGTTTGGTGAAGGGTAAGCAATGCACTCCTGAGCCTTGAACCCAACCACATCAAAGAATCACCCAACGCTACACCTTCTATAGAAGACGCCCCAAGCCAAACAGAACTACCTTGTCATATAGATCATTTCCAAACAAAAGTATGGAATATTTTCACGTTTGCAAACCCTCCAACTGCCACGAATTATACTGATTTTTATAGCTATGAAGAATAACATATGCATAGAAAAATGCTGGAAGGATATATAACACACCAAATGGTTACCTCAGGTTACCTGTGGCTTTTCCCCCATCCCTAAATTTCATACAGAAACATGAATCATTTTAGCAATAAGAAAAAATAAAATTAATTTTGAAAGCATCTCTGGTGGGTCTGCCTGTCGTTCTTCCTCATAAACACAACTGAAAGGACCAAGCCAGGTATTTGATCCTCTGCCTCTAGCACATGTCTTCCTCCCTGTTAACCTCCTCATGACTACACAGCTGCAGTCTCAGGCCTCGGGGTGGGACCGGGCCTGTGGGTAGGAGAAGAAGGCAGTGGAGGGTTTTGATGACATGATCCACCAATCCCACATTGTCCTGCTAACCCGCTATGGTGTGTAGCATCAGTATTATTCAAAGAGCTGCATTGAATTCTGGCATTTTTGTCTCCAGGGTGTTCCTGCTAAAAAGTAAATATAGCAAGATCTCTATTTCAGTCATGGGAGAATGTGCCTGATGAATATTTTCGGTTTAGCAGAAAATTAGCCCCTTTCAGAGAACCAAAATAAAGCAAATATACAGGTTTGGGCAAAAGTAGATTTACAGTTGTGAGTACGTAAAAAAAGTTTATTCTTGTATTATTTATTATTGCATTATTTTCCATACGAAGAACTGTAGACCTACTTTTGCCTCAACCTCTACTTTATACTGAAATCATAGAAAATAATGAGACGTTCCTAGGGGGATTTTTCAATGCAAGAGTTTTTCCATTTGTTAAAAGATGGAAATGAAAACAATGGTCGGAAATTTTAGGGAACCAGGTTTCTGCTCAAAGTTAGCCTAGGTAGTCTTTGGGAAATACAGAGCTCCTTCTCACTGAAGGAAAGCTCACAGAGGAGAGTTGAGAGCGATAGTTGAACTAAATGACCCTTTAATGCCCTTTCCATTGCTGAGGTTCTGTGACTGCAATTCCTGTTGTGCCCACTCCTGGGGCAGGGCGTGGCTATGACACTGATGTGTGGATTAGCAGAGGTGCTGCTCAGCTTCTCCTGGATGCCTGGTTGACACACCCCTCACTGCAACACCACCAGCCTTACCTTAGCCTGAATTAGTTCATCTGTATCAACAGTGTGTGGAGACGTCAAACTGTTCCAAAAGGAGCTATTGAAAGAATTTCCTAGATGTTCTAGAGCACACCTGCAAAACCTTTTGAGGCTTTACCAATTCAGTAAAATAAAATATTTAAACTCCTATCACCCCAAATTATTTTTTTATCCCAGCTGGTGTGGCTCAGTGGTTGAGTGTCGACCCATGCATCAAGAGGTTGTGGTTCAATTCCTGGTGAGGGCACATGCCTGGGTTGCGGGCTCTATCCCTGGTGAGGGGTGTGTAGGAGGCAGCCAATAGATGTTCTCTCTCATCAATGCTTCTCTCTCTCTCTCTCCTTTTCTCTTCCTCTCTCTCTCTAAAAAAAAAATTAATAGAAATATATTTTTAAAAAAGATTTTAAAAGGGTAATTTTTAAAAATCATGGTAAAATATACATAACATAAGAATTTCCATTTTAACAATTTTTAAGTGTACAGTTCAGTGCCATTAACTACATTTGTGTACTCTAATTCGTGTGTGTGTGTGTGTGTGTGTGTGTGTGTGTTCTCTAATCCTTACATCATGAAGATTGTTCTGGAAAATGCTTATTACTGATAACTCCCACTTCCAGAGGCTGGGGAACAGGACAGTCAAGTAGCATTTCACCCCTTTTTCCAGTAGATGACCTTCTCCTAGAGAGAAATCAAGCCCAACTCAGTTTTTGCCCTCAGTTTTCCCACGGAGATCTTTGGAACGTCCGGCAGTACAGGTGACTGTTAGATGTTCCCACACTGCTAGCCCTCATGCACTACAAACCTCAGAGCAGCCGGTTTCAGCATCTGGATCCCCAATCCACCGTGCTTCCCACTTTTCGGAAAAATTATAGTCTATGACTATTTCTACCCCGTGACTCACAAATTAAACAGAATTTTGAAAACCAGCTGACTTCTCTATCTAAAAAAGAATTGCATATTTCCCTCTAAATGATTATAGGGTCAGGAGCAGTCTCTTCAAAACAACTCTTTGGTGCTCACTAATAAGGCTCTGCACCGAGCCTGTGGCTTTGAGGAGTTAGCTAGAACACGGGGTCAGAAGATGGGGGAGGCTTTGCATTGTCCGTAAAACATCCAGGTTAAAGAATTCACCTTTTTAAAAATATATATATTTTATTGATTTTTTTTACAGAGAGGAAGGGAGAGGGATAGAGAGTTAGAAATATCAATGAGAGAGAAACATCGATCAGCTGCCTCGTGCACACCTCCTACTGGGGATGTGCCCGCAACCAAGGTACATGCCCTTGACTGGAATCGAACCTGGGACCTTTCAGTCCGCAGGCCGATGCTCTATCCACTGAGCCAAACCGGTTAGGGCTCACTTTTTTTTTCTCCCTGTAAATACACTGGAGAACGGAAGCTAAGATACCTGCACTTCAGGGGGCTTTTGTAATAATAGATGGATGTTCATATGCCCAAATTATTTAAGCATGTAACTTTGGAGATAGAATATCACAACCCAGTGCGCTCCTTAAAGGCAATGCCTGCCTTGTTCCTCACCCCATCCTAGAGTCTACCATGGTAGTTGGCCCATAGAAAGTGCTCAACAAAAGTTTGTGGAATGAGTGAGTGAACAAATACATCATTTTGTTTCAGACCCAAGGCTCTGTGAAATGTGTGGCATAACAGCATATGCTACCAATCAGTTAAAAGTCTCACTTGCACCTGCAGACACAGACCTTTTTTATACCCGGAAACCATGGTTTTCTGTGGCAGGAACTCTAGAAGATGATGCTCAGAATGCCAGCATTATAGCATCAGAGCTGGTGACTTGATAATATGGAAGACAAGACCCAGATTTCTAGGTCCTGTAACTTTTAGGATATGCTTTTTAGAGCTTTTATATTTCCATTAGTTACATCTATGTCACTTTCGACCTCAGTTTCTCAACCTCAGCACTATTTACAATTTGAGCAAAATAATTACTTGTTGTGGTGGCTGTTCTGTGCATTGTAGAATATTTAACAGCATCCCTGGCCTCCACCCACTAGATGCCAGTCACTCCCCCCGGCCCCCCGCCCCAGTTGTGACAATCAACAGTATTTCCAGATGCTGCCCAATGTTCTCAGGGAGCCAAATCACCCCTGGCTGAGCATCACTGCTCTGGACTGATGCTATTGTCGTGGCAGCTGCTACCTGTCCCTGACACGGGGTTGGGAACTCCTGTGCAGGAAGCATCCCTGATTTCTATCTACACTGGCTCTGCACCATGCACATGATTCTTCGTTTCTATTCTGAAGCATCACCAGGAGGTCAAGTTGTACAATGAAGTGATGTGGCACAACAAAGAGAGGCAGGAAACAGGTGCTAGGTACCTTTTTTCTGGGCCCTTTAACCCAAGTGTCCCACATATGTCCCTGAGACTGGTACACACTTGAGTCAAATGGAAGAAAGGTCACTCAGTGATATTTTTTGAACAACGCATCAACTTTCTGAGAGGAGATTAATTCCTTGTTGAGAGGAATTTAGAGCCTAAATGGAGACGGCATATGGTGGATGTCTTCATGCAATTAGTTGGGTTGAATAAAACCTGGGTTAATGACATTGATGGTGCTGTTTTGCTTCACTGAAAGATGTTTACATTGAGGAACATAGGTGAAGTCAGCCAGGTCATCTGACCCAATTTTGCAAAGACTGTTTCTAGCCTGAACTACCCGATATATGCAGTGGGCAAGTCCCTTTCTCTAAACTGGGGCACCAGGCCCCCAGGCCCTCCTCATTCCCTTCCCACTCGGATAAATGAGCAAACTGCTCAACCTGCCAGAGCCGAGCTGCTCATTGTGAGTTTAGATTTGGGTTCCAGTCACAACTCTTCATTCACAAGCTGCGTGACATTGGGCAATTAGCTTTCCATTTGTAAAATGAGTGTCAGCATTCCCGCAGGATTGCTGTGATAGCAAAATGAAATAACAAAGGTAGACAATTCTTTAAAATACTCTGCAAGGCACTGCTGATCCCAGTGTGGGAGGGCTTTAATAGAATCGTCACACCACTCTAGGGTTTTTGAGAACCCTTGTGGCCCCGTGACTAACACCAGCCACCAAATGTCCACCAATGCAGAATGCCAGGGAGGATGAAGAAGCACATGCAGGGGATCCCACGGAAGGAGAGCATGGTTCGCTCTGGAAGAATCTGTGTCTCCCACCTATGTCCATCTGTTGCTTTCAAAGAGGAGCAGGAAAATATAATGGTGATGAGTGTAGACGTTGGAGTCAGACTACCTGAATGTCAATCCTAACTCCATCCCCTACTGGCTCTGTGACCTTAGCCAAGTTACTCAGTTTCCTCATCTGTAAAATGGGGATAAGAACAGTGCATACCTCAGAGGGTTGTTGTGAGAAAGGAGGGAACATACATATCGTGTGGATGTTAAGACTGAGCTCTGGAGCAAGAATGCCTGGGTTCAAAACTCAGCTGCTCTGTTTCTCAGACAAGCAAGGTATCTTCACTCATTCAAAAAATGGGGAAGTATTAGTACCTACCTCCTAGGATTGTTTCATGTGTTGATAAAGTGCCTAGAGATAACTAGCACATGAGAAGCACTCAACAAATGCTGCGAGAATAATTAAGAGAGCATGGCATGCATGACTACATGTTAGAATTATATGTAGTACCATCGTTATTATTGGCATTATTATTACTCTGAGCCCTGGCCAGACCACTCACTGTCAGTTTAAGGACACTCTGTAAATAGCCCAAGTGTAGACTTTGGAGTGGTCATAAAACATGTCTCTGAACAAATCCCGTTCCCTGGCTGTGGCAAGTTCACTTGTCACCAGTAGGGAGATGAGCCTGTGCCTCACCAGGGAAGCACTGAGGAACAGGAAAGCCAGCAAGATGCTTGGGATGGACAAGCAGGCCCTCAAAGCCACTTGCACACAGCTCAGCTCTCTATCCAGTGGCCACTTTCTCCCCAGGCAGCCAGAAGCTCAGTTTCCCTTCCTTTTTCAAATGGGGCAAGGCTGGGAGGAAGTGAGGAGCACTTACTGGCATCAGGACAGCAGAAGATCCCGGCATCGTAGGGTTGGGCAGGGTCCCGGGCATGGAGGCTGGCATGGGCTGTCTCTGTCTGTTGTGGATGTGTAGCAGAGAAGATAGAGAGCCTGGAACAGGCCTGGGGACAAGGAACGAGAGAAGCAGGTATTATTCCTGATGCCCTGGGCAGGGGATTCACTGCCAGTTTCCCGGGACCAGAACCAGCGGGGGCAACACCATTATATGCAAAGCAGATCAAATCTTCTGGTGGGAGCCACATAATTGAGGATATTAGGGAAATAATAACAAATAAAACACAAGTCTGGCTTCCTTTGCTGCTTCCTAGTTAATACATCAAATTCTACTTCATTTCCTGACCTCTGTTATCTAACTGATGTTCAATAGACAACAAGTTGATAAATCTTCTAACCCCTGCATCTTATCATGGAGACTCAGTGGTAAAATCCTGCAGTGACTAGGAAGTCTCTGTCCTCTGGAGGACTTTAAAACCAGAGATGTGTGTGCATGTGTTTTATCCACAAACTCATACACCTCTGCCTGGAAGCCCTCCTGGCTTGGCTCTGGATACATTTGCACTGTCTGGATTTGCAGAGCCAGCTTCATTCATGAATTCCCAATAGAAATCTATTTTGACTTTTTCACTGTTCTCCACTGTGAGTGGAACAAAAAACAAAATCCAGGACACAAATGAAAGCAGTCGGGTTGTGTTCAGGCCACTGTAGTGGGACAAGTCTGGAGCCCAGCCCCCAATTTCCAACCCCTCGTTTCATAATAACTCGAGGTGTGAGGCTGTTTGACAGAAACTGATTTTGACCTGACCTGCAGGACTTGGGCAAGCACACTTTCCTCGGGGGAGAACACAGTTTGAGCTTTTGATTTAATTTGCCAGAAAATATTTTAAGGGCCTTAAATTAATGAGCCAGGGAATATGGGGCTGAGGGTAAAAAGGGAATTATTTGTGTTTATTAAAAATGGCAAACAAGTGACCTGCCTGATGCCCTTGCTCTGGGGAGTTGTATAAATGTCAGACCATGAAGTCAAAGACTTAACAACAAACAAGTAAACAAACCCGCCTCAGGACCTCTGAATGGGTATGTTAAACCTCCTTATCCTGAATGCCACGATAGAAACTATTGCTAACAAAATGAATACATTTGCTTTAAAAAAATAAAAAGTCCTCATGTTAAACTTGCAGACAGAGACGGTCTGTGTAGGCCACAGAAGGTCTGTGCAGGACTGCGCTTCAGGGAATGAGCCCTGTCCAGAGACTCTCCGAGCAGCACGATGCCTCCTCTCTGGGGCTCATTCACCTCCCGTGGGTGACTCGTGGAGAACTGGGAGACTGAAATGGGGAAGAGGCCAACACGCCCTGTCTTCGCAAGGCTGTCAGAATTCCAAAGAAAATCCACTTTTGCCTGATAGCTCCTTTGGAAACACAGTGAGCTATCAGCGTCTCACACACTGTAAAAGGATGAGTCATAAATTAGTCTATATTGATATGTTTAGGAAGTTGTATAAATGAAAATAGAAAAGAATATAAAGTCTTTACACTGTTTGTGTAGATATACAGAGATTACACCCAGTTTTTAAAAATATAATGTGTGTGAGTAGTTACATGTAAGTAGTTTGTAACAACCAGATGGGTGTTTTCAGAAAAGCACATGGAGTACTTGGCTATTCCTTGCCATGTGCCCTGGGGACCTCTGGAGTATGGATTAACAGTAAGGCCTAGGAGGGCCTCTGAAGGCCCGTCAGCTTTTCTAGTTCCTGGAAACTCTGGGTTTCAAGTGCTCCGGAATTCGCCAGCAGGTGTAACTTCCCCAAATCTTATTCAGAGGTAGCTACATGGAATCAGAGAGGTGTACCATGTGGCTCAATCAACAGACAGTGCTCATTTATATTCTCATCTTAATGTTTTGTTTGAGACATTTACTGAAAATAAAATAGCTGTATAAAACTATATCATGCTGAATAATTTTCAGTTCCTTTAAAGACAAAATTAATAATCTGAACCCCCCAGTTTCATGAGAAAGATTCATTGAGAGTATTCCTACAGATAGCTAATTATTCATCCATCCACTCACCCTTTCACCTATAGACCTATATATCCATCCAGATAGATAGATGTGCATATATATATACATCTCTACATGCATTGCATACATGTATGCAGCCTTTTACCATATGTCTGTTTCCCTAGTCACAGAGGGAATAATACTTCCATTATAGACAGTTAAGGAAAAGCAAAAACTATTATAGGAAAGTCAACTGAAATTTTTTATTATGTTGATTGGCAATATCATCCTCATGAACAAAGGGCAAAATATATATATATTATCACCATTTCCATTTTATTCTCAACATAGTAATAGAAATCTGGTTATAAGTTTTCATTGATGTTTTCTTTTTAAAAAGAAATCAATTAAACAACTTAATGGTAATTCAAATGGAGATGCTGAAGTAATTAAATTTAAAACAAGTTTTCATTCTTCCCAAGACTATGGGAAACTCCCAGTGGTATAGAATAATTGGGGAATGGTATGTTTCATTCAATGCAATGTTCTTATTAGGTCAGTAATTTCCACACATGCATAAATCTACTCGGTTTTAAAATATCAAGTATTCCTTCATTAATTAAGGCTTTCAAGGTACTGGGTTCTCTTGGGATTAAAATAATAACTACCTAATGATGCCAATCAGACCAATTAGCAACATATACTTGAAGGGGAGAATGGTTATTTGAGAACGCTGTATGCTTGGATTCTAAATGATTTTGAATTATTGCTTTACATAGATTCTGTAAATAATTTCTCCATCCTCACCTACAAAACCGATGGAATTTTCTAGGCTTCCTGCCTTGGCTTTTAAAACTGCAAAAGCTGAAAGGAATAAAAAAATCTATGTCTACCCATCACAGGGTATACAAAGGACTAGACTGAAGCAATTGTGTAGCTTGGCCCAGGAAATAATCATTTGTCCAGAATAGTCAGATCACTGAAGCAAGAGTGGTAAGAGAATAATTGCATTAATTAATTCCCCTTGTGTATATAGAAATAATTATTTAATACCTTGCACTGGCATAAAACTTTTTATATTGCACTTACAAACTATTTCATGTTTTTCAAAATATCTTCACCTTCATGTGACTTGCAACAATGCAGTGTGGTAGGTAGGGCATATTACTCCCATTTTCTCAGGAGTAAGCTGAATTCCAAAACATTTACATCTGCCCAAGGTCAGATGGGTTATGAAAAGAAGCAGGATTTCTATCCAACTTTGCAACAGAGTATTTCTTCCACCACACCCTGATGGATCCCGTAACAAAGTTATTATTGATTTTTTTATACTAAAATAAATTCACAGTCCATTTCCTTTAATATTCACCCTGCTCCCTGGACTTTGTAATGAAGTAGTAAAATTCTGCAATACTGCTAATAGGAGAAGTCACTCATCCATGGGAAATTATGTTTTCTTCCTTTAAAAAGAAAAAAACCAACAAACGTCCCAAACAACACATGGGTTAGACTCTGAAAATAAGACGGCAAATTGCAGTAAAGTTGTGAAAACAAAGGCCCGACAGTCTCTCTCCAGTGCAGGCTTGTTGCCATGAACTAATAATTCCAGACTTTGAGCAAGCCGAGCCTCCTTTTTAATAACCATGTGCCTCTAGGTAAAGCATTTCTACTAAAAATTATTGAGGCATGGAACAAGGTAAGATGTGTGAGCTCATGTTGGATTGTTCAATTACTAAACGGAGTCCCGTAGCATTGAGAGTTTTCCAATGTGACAGATGATTCCTCTTTATACACTTGTATAAACATAATGCTTACGGCTGAAATCTATGTAAGCTTTTCTTTCAATTAAAATGTCAAGGATGACAGACTGTGTTTTCACTGTCTTTAACAGAATGCTAGGTGCCACAGCAAGCATTTTCATGTCCTCGTCCCCCCGCGCCCCCCCCCGCGCCCCCCCCCCCCCCCCCCCCCGCAAAGGATGTTTTCCAGTCTAGGGGTGTCTGAGAAGCAGGGCTGTGTCTGCTGGCCCTCCTTGCCCTTGGACGAGCCCAGCTATCTTTAAGGAGCTAAAGACCAGTGCTTTTGTTTGGAAGGTCTGGGAGGGTCACTGCAGACTGCTCTCCTTTCCCAGGTCTTCACAACATTTAGGACCTCAATTAACCTCTCAGAACACACAGATCTGCCACGTGTGTGATCAGGCAAAGGGAAGAAGCAGACAATGAAAAAAATTAGGTCAGAAAATGAGATGATCAATGTTAGCACCTAAATCGGATAATAGACATCTAAGAAACCTTGAGCAGATTAAAAAAAAAAAAAAAAGGAAAAGAAAAAAAACTAACAACTAGAAGACCTGGGGGAGGGGGAGCAGAATAAGAAAAGCTTCAAAGCAATAAAATGGAAGAAGGGTGGGCAGGAAGCAGATGAGCCAGAGGCCAGGGTTTCTGACCTGGGGAGAACCTGCCTTAGCCATGGGGCTCTCCCCTTCCTCACCTGGTTAAGGAGTGGACAGGCCACCTGGAAATTTCTTGAAACTAAAATTCAGATTCCAGGCCTTGAAATAAAAATGAGATGCTTTTAATCTAGCAAGACTATCTGTTCCATTATGATAAAGGTTTTCTCCACTGCTCACTGATACATCCACTGTGGTTAATCCAGCACCTGACTCAGAGTAGGTGGCTGCTGTCTATATTAAATAAAATATTAAATAAAATAGAGCCAGTACAGCACTTATTAATGTCAAGAGGACATTTGAAATGTGAATACACCCCAAAAAGAAGGTGTTCCTAAAAGATTAGAGAAGTTGGGGAAAAAGGACCCAATACATTCTGCGGGGCCCATAGTTCTTTCTCATTTAAATACAACATAATTTCACACACAGGCTAGAGAGAGCTTCTTGCTAGGATCTTTGCATTTGCTAATGAAAAGAACCCCGTGCTTCCTTTGCACCTTCTTAGATGAAGTGCTATGGCCTCACCTAGGAAGTTAGTTTCTGCCTGGGAGGCTGGAATGCCAAAGAGGGGACACAAACTCTTAACTCTCAATAGAAGGCATTTTGTAATGAGAAGTGCTCATTTACTCATTCTTCTCTTAACTGGAAATTTGTTGTTGTTTTTAAAGAATAGTTTTGATTTTTTAGAGAGAGAGGAAGAAGAGAGGGGGAAGAGAGAAACATTGATGTGAGAGTGCAACATCAATAGGCTGCCTCCTGCAGGCCCCCTACTGGGGTTGGAGCACCCAACCTGGGCATGTGCCCTGACTGGAATAGAATCAGCCACCTCTTGGTGCACAGGATGATGCCCAACGGAGCCACACCATCCAGGCCTAACTGGAATTTTAAAAATGCCATTTTTGTAAAGAAAGTGAACTGTCAGGATAATCAGGTAGAATGTGAAATGGAAAGACAACAGAGCTAATTATTTCCATTGGTCACGATTACATTGTAAAATGGGGTACATGGGTGCAGGAAATGGTCTGCCACGGTGGAATCCCAGCTCCATCACTTACTAGCTGTGTGACCCGGGGCAAGTTACCTGGCCTCTCTGTGCCTCAGTTTCCTCAACTTTAAATGGGATAATTGAGCTATTTACCTCATGGCATTATGAGTTATCGCATCTTAAATACACGGAATATGTTCAATAAAATTTGTTGTTTTTGTTAGTTGTTATTCTGAAACACAGATCAAATAGCAGATTAATCACTAAACTTCAAACAAGAAACTACGGCTTAAAGCTGGGACCCTACAGAACACCAGTCCTTAGCTTTAATTAAAGAACTACAACCTAACAAATATCAAAATGCTTCAAACTCTTTGCGTATATAAGACATTTCTTTAAAAACCCAAATCTTGCTTGGGTTTTTAAAGAAAGAAGAGGCAAATGAACTCTTCTCACCCACAATTTTACAGAATTTCAAAATGACTTCAGATTATTTCTCAGAAAGTATCCATGAAAATATTTCCTCAAAATGGAACCAAACTAGTTCCCCAGAGATCAGTTCTCAGTATCTTGTTTTTCATGAAAATAATGACAAATTCCAACAGAAGCAATACTTTGGGAAAACAAGAAAGCTATCTGGCCTGTATTTTAAAAGACATCATATTACCCACATCTTTTTTTTGAATGAGCTCACACTCTGCACTGCCTCACTGCCAAATTCCTGAAATTGGATGGCAAATACAATATTTCCCCTTTTAACAAGTGAGAAATTTAAGACAAATAAGTAGAAATATTTAGCCTGAGAAAAGGCACCAAAATACCAGCAGAATTCAATTAAAACGGGTATTTTCCCTTTCAAAGCTTTCTTATGCTCAAGGGAGGACCGCTGCTAAAGATGTAGGGTCTTTCTGTAAGAACTGTCCCCACCCCTTTCCTTTGGTGACTCACATTTAGGTGTGCTGAAAGAGAATTTTGCCTTAATATCTATATCCTAACCCAGTGATGGCGAACCTATGACATGCGTGTCAGAGGTGACATGCGAACTCATTTTTTTGGTTGATTTTTCTTTGTTAAATGGCATTTAATTATATAAAACCAATATCAAAAATATAAGTCTTTGTTTTACTATGGTTGCAAATATCAAAACATTTCTATATGTGACACGGCACCAGAGTTAAGTTAGGGTTTTTCAAAATGCTGACGCGCCGAGCTCAAAAGGTTCCCCATCACTGGTCTAACCTCTGCCTGGTCCCCTGGGCCTCATCCTGTCCTAAAAAACTAGTAAAACTGCCAATGCAAAACAGCAAATGCTCCAGCTTATCAGAGATCCCAGTAAGCCCATCTCCTTGTGACAGAACTTGACCCTGCTCCAAGGCCTTGTACCTTCTGGCTCTTCTCTGCTCCCCTCTCCCCGCCTCCCCGTCTCCCGGGCTGCTCATGGCCCTAGACTCCTCCATACATGTGCCATAGTGACTTTCTCCCAGATTCACAGAAGCCTATCTCCCGTCTAGCCAGAGAGCCATGAACATAAGTAATCCTCACCGCCTTCTTTGGGCAGCCACACTAGGCTAAGGCCTCATTGGGAGTGATCTCAGTGTACCCTGTACTTTTCCCAGTAACACTGATCACCATTTATTCAATCAATGAATCCATGAGTCAATCCAAAATCAATGACACACCTAATATGGGTAAGGGTCAGACCCTGTGCACTCCTATTTCAGAGTGGAAAACTGGTTTGGCAACTTAGGCCATTTGCATAGTAATTCATTTACAAATATCCAATTGGTGACACTATGATGATAGATATCAAGGATCTCTTCAACTAGCAATGGATACTGCAAGAACAGTGATTACTAAATTATCTTTGCTAACTAATGAGAAGAACTTAATTGATTTACAAGTCATAAATGAAACTCCAATTTACCGTAAGAGTCTAAGAAACCCATGTTCTTGAAAAGCATAAATGGTTACCCCCAAGGTAACCTGTACTTTTTATCAGTGCCCCGTAGATTAAACTCAAGCTCTCTGACATATTTGAGACTCATTTGTTTTTTGCATCAATTAAATTAATTTCCATTTGAAATTCAGTTTTAGGCATTTCATAGGAAAAGACCAAGAATAATTCAGGAATGCTCATCTGTCTCCAATCCAAACGATGTTTTAAAAATTGGATGCCTGCCCTTCAATAAGGTTGCGCTTTATAGTGTTCAGAGCTCTGGGCTCTGGGGTACCAGTTACACGCACACCAGAGTCAGCTGAACATCTCCTTTCTGCCTTGCACTGACTTATCGATACAGACAAGAACACTTTTGGAGTCATTATCATCAGGGGTGTCAGAGATTTAATTTACCACACAAGATAAATTTGGGCCTCTTTTCAAATCAATTTTGTACTACTAACATCTTTATTTTGTAGATGTAGTGTCTGATATCTTGGAAATGGAACTTTTTTTCTTTCAGTGAAAGCCAGGGTTGCGAGAGCGCCAAGGGTAGTAATAAAACGCAATGCAGCTAACAGAGCTGGCTTCCGCCGGAGCTTTGCTGGGTTCATAGTATAGATCAGGGGTGGGCAAACTTTTTGACTCGAGGGCCAGAATGGGTTCTTAAACTGGACCAGAGGGCCGGAACAAAAGCATGGATGGAGTGTTTGTGTGAACTAATATAAATTTAAAGTAAACATCATTACATAAAAGGGTATGGTCTTTTTTTTTTTGGTTTTATTCATTTCAAACGGGCCGTGGGCCGTAGTTTGCCCACGGCTGGTATAGATGCTGCATCTTGTCAGGCAAGATGCTCACCCACTCATGCTTTCAAGTGTTTTACACAGAGAGAGCAGTAATAGGAGGGGAGATGCAAATTTACGGCCATTCTTTTAAGACTATTGAATCAATCACTTTTTTTCATTTTTAATGACTGATTTCTGTACCATTAATCTGAATTCCTCATGCAGTCAGCTGATTCATTTAAGTTAACCAAAAACATGGTTGGATTGTTTTCTGATGTATACTATTATTGGGGGCGGGGGGGAAATCTGTTTTCAAAATCTTATATTTTTTCCTTGTAAAGAGCTAATGGCTCTTTATAAAGACCCTTTATAAAAGACCCTAAATGCTTGAAGAGTTTGACTTGAGCCATGGGTCAGACTTAAAGACACGAAGAGATGGCTTTTCAATTAGCCAATAACTTCTCAGTTGCATCAATTATTCACAAAGTTACCCTTAGAAAAGGAAAGTAAATGCAGATCAAAAGACATGCAATAAAAGATGATTTTGAAAGCAGGCTCAAATAAATGATTTACATCTGGCTACATGTGTATTAAAAAATTCTTTATAGAGACATATCTCTAAGTAAAATGTCTTCCTGTTTGTGACTTGTTAATAAGCTTCCCCCTTGCTTCATAAGGACAAATAAGAAGCCCTCTGATTATGAGCCTTGCCATTTACATGTGATTGCTGCTTGCATCCATTCACCATAAGTGAATAATTCATGAAAACATTCACTAGCACATTGGCCTGGATGTTCTGGAAAGGCAGAGAGCTCTCTGAGTTTGCAGACACAGCCCCAGCCCCACCCCCAACTCTAAAGTCAGCAATTCTATTTTGGTTTCTCCTGGATTTTCAGCTTGTCAATTATCAAATTTTAACAAGTAATTTGTGGTGGAATCCACACCCATCACAATCCCCCAATACCTAGGTTCCAAATACACAGCTAAATTTTATAGTTCTAACTGCAAAAGACTTCAGCACAAACAGATGAGGGGCGGGAGAGGGGCCAGCTTCTTCTCATATAGGAACAATGATCCTTTTAATTAGCCTGAAGTAAAGGTTTCCCTCTTTTGTGCTCTAGAGTTAGTCATTTGTTACTAAACAGAGTAACATCTCTTAGGAGAGGTAGCTCAGGTCTCTGAATAAGCCGTTCTGTCTTTTAAGGAGGTTGCCATCAGCACATTAGGGCTGGGTCTATACTGAGCACTCTGAGAATAACAGAACTCCAAATCGGTGAGCTGCCAGGAAAAACATTTTCACTACTGAGTAGTAACTGCCACCTGACCCTACCTGCTAAAGAGCTAAGATAACATTCCCTAAGTGCCTGTGTTGAGCGCTATGGAAGGTTCTGTCGGTGGTGCCTGGGATGGTTAATTTCACGTGTCACGTTGTCTGGGCCACGGGATGCTCAGATCACTCAGGCAACCTTTACTCATCCTGTGCATTCTGCAAGGCTCCCCACCCGGTCACCCTCACTAATGCACTCTAACCTCTTCTTGAATCTCCAGGCAGGCTCCCTTAGGCAGTTTTCAAATACCTCTCCTGGGAGACCAAATTTATGATTCTATCTAACCAGCCACTCACCAGTATTATTTCAGCTCTTTAGGAGGTGGCACTAGAAATTATTAGCTCCACAAATACACCGGCAGAAGAGGGATGTGTCACCGTGTGAAAGGAGTGGCTTAGGGCAGCTGTGATGGCATGCATAGACTATGCAATCTTAGGCTGCTAAAAGCCCAATTTTTCAAGTTTTGTTCTTAATGATAAAAGAACAGAAATGCTAAGAGGATAACTTGTACGCCAAGGAAACACAGACAAGGCTTGGCAAACTCCTCTGTTATAACCTAGCAGAGAGCTGAAAACCATGGCTGTATTCAAATCATCAAAAACCAGCCCGGCCAGCATGTCTCAGTGGTTGAACATCAACCCATGAACCAGGAGGTCTTGGTTCAATTCCCAGTCAGGGCACATGCCTGGGTTTGGGCTCAATCCCCAGTGTGGGGCATGCAGGAGGCAGCCAATCAATGATTCTCTTTCATTATTGATGTTTCTATCTCTCTCTCTCTCCCGTCCTCTCAGAAATCAATAAAAATACTTAAACACACACACACACACACACACACACACACACACACCCCAACAAAAACTATAGGATTGGCTGTGAGATTCTAAAGAAATCCTTGTTGGGCAAGGCTGAACATCATCAGAGAAGGGAGGAGGGGGCACATGGAGAACTTGAGAAGGTTCCAGAGATGCATAGAAAAATACGCAAAGGCCAGAAGGAAAGTCCTAAGTGGAAAAGTAAAGGGTACAAGAAGACTGGGAGAGGATGATGATCTTCAAGTTTCTAAATTACTATATTCAGAGAATGGTGACCAGTTACTCTCAAGCGCAACCAAAGCAGAATAATAATAATAATAAAACAGCAGCACATGGGATTTCAGTCAGAAGAAAGAATAGCTCCCAAGAACGAATAGTGTAAAACAATTAAATGGCTTACTGAGTTTTTGGAATTTCCTCTTATTAGGCTCTTAAAAAATAGATTCGTCCCCATCTGGCACGGTTTCAGGGAGGAGGAGAAACTGGCAGACCTCTCAGAGTCCTAAATTAGGTCTATTATTTTCACTTATTCCAATCACAGTGGCTGACAGAAATGCTAGAGATAATGCTGGCTGCCACCATTCAGCAGCAAATGGAATAAAGCAGCCTCGTGGGGCTGACACGGCGTAGGCTTTGGGCTGCCCAAAGGCTCGGCCACAGACCAGGAGTGTGTGATCTGGGCAAGCCATTTAACTTCTCTGATTTCTGATTGGCAAAAACAGGTCTCTTATGCCCACTTGGTAGGTATAATGTGAGGATGATCTGATAATCGTATATGAGATAACATTCTGTGTGTGCTTGGCCCTTGAACGATGATCAGTGTATATTCTATTCAAGAGACAATCTATTTCAGGTAATAAAATTGCCAGTGTCATTTTAAAACACAAGTAAAGCTATATTGCTCTACATTTCGGGGTAAAGCAATTTGGGGAAAAGGCCCCAAACATCCAGCCTCTTGGTGGGATCTGAGTGTCTTTTCCATTACTGAGGACCCTAGTGTACCTCAGTGTACCATCTTTTTGGGGAAACCTGCTCTGATTCCTCTGAACCAGGCTCGTCCCTGATACAGAGAGGTTTGTTGAATGACTTAGTGAGGTTGTCTCACTGATCAGGGTCTCTCATTTCCTGGCAGCGGTATGCCCATTACGTATCCATGACAGGCCTCTTTTTAAGGGTCAGGATAACTTTCAACACTATCCTGAAGGAACACTCAACTAACAATTGGCTTGAGCTAGGGGGCTTGGGGGAGGGCTCGAGTTTCTAGGAAACTCATGTGTCCTCCTTGTGCAAACTTTCCGGAGCTGCTTTTCAAGTTCTCCCACTTTGCAGGAGTACTTATCATGAGCCTAAATTGATATTCATCTGAAACACTTAATAAAATAATAGCAATAAAGTTCATAATAATGATACTTGGCATTTACTATGTACTTTGCATCCAAGGATCTCAAAGGGCTTTTCAACCAGGCTTTGCTATTTTCAATGCAACTCCTGGGCTGGACATACAAGCAACCTCTGAGTATAGCTTCCCTGTGGACTGAGTCGGTTCTTTCATTAGGTTCTGAGATTGAGGTGGTGGCCATGCTATATGCAGAAACACACCCACTACGCACAAACACCCACTGACATCCACATGCTAAAAGACAGAAGTGATATAAAGGCTTTTGGTCCCAAACACACTTTTGTCTGTATCAGCTGAGTCAAACTTTGGAACCTAGGTTTGCCATTTTGATGGACCTACCTTACTATGATAATTTTTCCAGTGTCCTTCTCAGTGTATTTATAAGTACATCCACATATGTTTTTTGAAGGCATAAAGTTTGAAAGGGCTTAGTTTCCCTTTAAGTTCATTCTGAAGGAAATTCTGTTTAGGCTTAAGTGATTAGTTAAAAGCCACACTGGGGTTCATACATAAAACATCTCTTCTCAGGCACTTTCCCTTCCCTGGTGGCCTTGCATTTTGCCAAAGAGAGTGACTTGCTCAGTTTCCCATATTATTCCCCTGACGGTCCTGTTCCTACTCCCAAACAAATGTGGTATTTGGGGTTTCAAGTTTAAAATGTAACTTGGTATCATTTCAGATGTCTTCCTTCAGCTTATGAACGTCTTCCCCAGAGGGACTTGGGGTCTGATTTTAATTTGTGGTAGGGTTATGGTCACAGTAAATGTCAATTTAGCTATCGACAATAAGTCCCTAGTAGACTAGGAATGGCAAGTGCCTGACAGTACATTTAAAGGACATGCACACATTACCCTGTGCTCCCAGGAGCCGACTCGTCCCTAAGAAACCCTCCGCTGGTCTGTGATGACAGCTTGGCTTCTCCTCGAGCCCCTGAAACTTGATTGCTTACCAGAGGAGAAGGCCAGAGTGTACTTTCCCCGGATGTGCTGATCTGAAGATCATAAAGCCTTACAGAGAAGCACCTGAGGCCTTCATCACATGGCCTGGAATTTGAGCACCCCCACAGGAGCGTCACTGCCTCAGCCACTGGTTTGCCTGGTGATCCTGGGCTGTGTCCTCAAGTCCTCACAGCTTCCGTTTCTTCATGAAAAAAAAAGGCCAAGCCAACACATTTCAAGGACCTTTCCAACCCCAAAATTAAATGGTTAGAGCTGACTTATGGAGAGGCTGAGAACTATTTATTTGGGGGAAGCAGCTGTCAGTTGTGAATTTCCCCAAAGCTGGGGACAAATGGGAAATTCGTCTCTGGCCTCGCCTGGACATTCCCTTTTTCTTAAATAAAGCAGGCTGCAAAGGTCTCCGAGTACAGGTAACATTTAGAAAAGTACCAGGAGTCCTGAGAGGTAGGGGAGGAGGCATTTGCTCCTCAAATATGAACAATGATCCTTTTAATTAGCATGAAATAAAGGTTTCACTCTTTTGTGCTCCAGAGTTAGTCATTTGTTATTAAACAGAATTAAAATCTCTTAGGAGAGGTAGCTCAGGTCCCCAAATAAGCAGTTCTGCATTTCAGTGTGTGTCATCGACCTGGGGTTCTGAAAATGACAGAACTCCCCCAAATCGGTGAGCTGCCAGGAAAACATTTTCACTACTGAGTAGTAAATGCCAGTCGACCCTACCTGTTTTAGAGCTAAGATAACATTCCCTAAGTGCCTGTGTTGAGCTCAATGGATGGTTCTGTCTGTGGTGACTGGGATGGTCTTTCATGTGTCAACTTGCTGGGCCACAGGATGCCCAGGGAACTAGTTAGACATTATTTCTAGGTGTGCCTGTGAGGGTGTTTCTAGAAGAGAGCAGCATCTGATTTGGTGAACTAAGTGAAGCAGACTGCCCTCCTCCAGGTGCTGAGGTCTGGAATAGAACAGAAATGGGGAGAAAGGCTGAATTCTCTCTCTCTCTCTCTGCCAGACTGACTGAACTGAGATATCAGTCTTCTGTCCCTCCCCTGGGTCTTACATCACAGTTCCCCTGGCTCTCAGGTCTTTGGACACAGACTGAAATTTGCACCACCAGCTTTCCTAGGTCTCCAGCTGGCAAACAGCAGATCATGGGATTTCTCAGCCTTCATAATTGGTGGGAGCCAATTCCTTATAATAAATCTCATTTTTTTGATAGGAGTGAATTAGTGGAATTCAGGCATTAACTTTGATATCCTTCATTCTCTACTGCCAATCATTCACCAAGTTATATCCACTCCACCTCAAAATAGGCCTGGAATCCATCCACTTGGCTCTATCCCCGCTGCCAAAATCCTGATCCAAAACACTAAAACACTATCTTCTCTCATTTGGTTTTTCCAACAGTTTCTACCTCCAGTTTTGCTCTGCTCCAATCCAACCTCTGCATTGCAGCCAGAATGATCTTCCTGAACCAACAATCTAATCCTAGTATTTCACTGCTGGACATTTTTCCATGGCTTTTCTTAGTATTTAGTATTTAATAAGATCATCCCTTAAACGTTCTGGCTCTTTGATGTCTATAGTATCACACTTTCCCACCTGGCTGAATATGTTTCATCCATCCTACATCCATCATTTCCTAGAATGTGCCAAGCTCTTTCATACCCCAGATACTTAATATGTGCCATTGTCTTTGCCTGAAATGTTTAGCTAGATCTACTTTTGTTGATCAACTCTTATTCATCGTTAAGTCTTGGTTGAATATCACTTTTTTAAAGTTTTCTCTGATGCCCAAATTAGAGTTGTCTCTAAGTTAGAGGGTCCTGTGGCTCCACGTATTTTTCCTTCATGCTATTTCTATGATATGTTTATAGGTATGATTATTTATTTAGTGTCAGTTTCTGCCATTACACTCAGGCCACCCTGATGAGAGGGTCTATGTATCTTTTGACTGCCACAGGTAAGGTCATTGGTATTTCTTTTGACCATTGGAAAAATCTTTGCTTACTTTCTGGGGTAGTCTACTCTTTTTGGATGGAGGAGAGGGTTGAATACCATGACAAAGCTGGAAGCATTTCTAGAAGTTAAGAGGGTTGATCCAATATGAGTACCAGCATATCTGCCTACATGCTATTAGTAACAGATCTCCCTTTCTGAAATCTGAGGATATTTTTCTTGATGGGTACAAGAGCAAAAATGCCAAATGGAAATGTTCATTCCAGGACTTACAATTTTGGTTTTAGGTTATTGTGAAGCATTCAACTGTTCTTATGCTAGTTAAGTGACTTCCACTGTTGCCAATAATTTCAATGGTTGAAGGTCTCCAGGGGGTTAAAAATCAGAACTTTTATGTAAGATTCCCAAGCATCAACTATATATGCCAAACAAACTATTTAGTTAAAACTGGGCCTGAAGAGCAATAGTTACAAGTGCCTTGGACTGCTTTCCTTATAAGGCAGAACATTGAAAAAAGATCTGGATTTTTACTCAAAAACAAAGTAAACAAAATCAATGATTTCCAAGTCCAGTGTGGCTGAGAGAATTCATTTTCTTAATATGGAATGGGCTCAGTAGTGATGGGGCAGAGTGGACGTACAAGAATAACTGTCTACTGCAGACTTCTGGCAAACTCTTTGGAGTATTGGTCCACAGCCAGTGTTTTTCTTCATAAATGAATTCCACATCTTTATTAAGTTAAGTATTTCTCTTTTTTTATTATTTGAAACATACTTTAAATATTTTGTTTTATGACGTCCTGGAAATTGATACAGTTCCTTCCAGATCAGGGAAAATGGAAAAATCAATTATTTTTTTTTTCATAGAGAGTGATTACACAAAAATTATGCCCCAATTTATCCATTACTATGAATATCTTTTGACATCATGTGTGAATAACTCAAGACAACCACAATTAAAGCTGATTGGATGCATCATTTATTTTCACAGAAAAGCCCTAAATGATTATTAAATAGAAATATACCCTTTGTGTGAGTTGATCTGTAGAAGACTATATAGTAAAAATTATAGATTTCAAGATACAATTAGTCTTTTATAGAAAAAACCTCGGCAAGAACAAACCAAGACACATCAAAAGCCTGAAGTGAGCTGCTAATGCCAGATCTTCCCACACAAACAAGTTACCGTTCGTAACCCAGAGAATGAATCTTATTAAATGAATTTTATTGACATGGATGGCATTTCAAAGTTGGCCCACTTACAGATGAGTTAATTGGCTTTACCCCAAAATGGAGGAATTTTTGAGCCATTTAAAGCATAAGAATCGCTGGTTCTGAACACAGAGCAGGGCTAGGGAGAGAAAGGAAGCCCAGCCCTGAGCAGAAACCAGAGTTGCCTTCCCCACTCTTCAAAACCACGTTCTCAAAACCTCCTAATGGGTTTCACTGTTTTCTTTTCCGTGCTTATCATAATCAGGGAACCATACATTTGCATCCCTAATGGACCCTTTTCAAAAGTGTGTTGACATTTCAGTAGGTTTGGAATAGCTCTTAATGCTTCTCTCAATTTGGGCGGGTGCCCACAGATCTCCTTATATGGGTTTCAACATATAGACTGTCTGCTTTACTCACAGTAATTTTTTTTTTTTTAATCCCTGGGAACCTATCTTAATTATACTCTTAAAAAAGTGAAAACTCAGAGGTCAGATGACTCAGAAAAGAAGCATCTAGCTGGCTATCCACACGCAGGGCAGTGTGTTGACTGTATCTGTGAACTCAGGCACGAGTCAAAAGTACCATCCCTTGTGTGGTCAATTCACTTTTTTTTTAGCTTCTATTTTTATCAAAAGGAAATAGATATAAATAAGACCATCAAGATAAACATAGGTTAGGGGAGAAAGTTGAAATCAAGTGGGGAGCTGTTCTAAGCAAAAACTCCACTGCATTTTATTCCTCTCATTTCCCAGAAGACTTGGGATGCAGAGGGCCCTTGGAAAGGTAATGTAGGTCCCATCTACTTTTTGTGGCCTTGATCAGAATTCGACCCAATAGAAACACAGCTGAAATTATTTTTTTAAGTTTTCTTTTTAAACATTTACTCAGCTCCTGCGATGTTTCAGGAACTGCAGTGGGGGCCTGGAGTGAATAAAAGATCATCCCTGTCTTCAAAAAACTCACGGTCTAATCAGAAAAACAGGCGAGACCTGAATCCCCCGCCTCCCGAAAAAAAGATATCCAATCCCCTGGGGGTTTTAGGGGAGGGGCCCTAGAAGAGGAGACACAGAATTGCTCCAGGAAAGATGAGAAGATAGCCCTGCATTGCACGTGTGCACATGTGCTCATGTATGTGTGTGTGAGTGAGGGACAGGGGATACTGGTGGTAGGGGCTCCAAGCCCAGTTAACCCTCTGTGCAAGGCAAGGTGGTGAAAGTACTTCAACACAGGCTGAGAAGAGAGTAAAGAGTTACTGTTGCCCACAGTTTAACATGAGATGAAAACAATCTCTTTAAATGATAACACTCCCTATCTAGAAATAGATGCGATCTGATGTGCATCCATTCATGCCAGCCCCCTTAGAGATGCCAAATTGGGAACTACATCCATTTAGACTTTTAAGACTCGTTTTCCAGTGTTTCCTGTAGGTGGCTGAGTTAAGAGAACCATTTGACAGACTCGACTGCAGAAATTGGGTCCTTTTTGAATTACGGTGTATTGGAATGAAAGGGAGAGAGAGATTTAGGGTAAGTGGGAGGGAGGCATTGGGAGCTCTGGGCAGGGACTCAGTATTTTTCAGAATCAAAGGAGCTCTTCCTGGCCCTATTATCCTATATTAAGCTGCATTGGAAAAGTTAAAAATGGAGCCAGAATTTGCCCCTACTTCTTCTGATTCTGAAATCTTTTTCAGGACAGAAAGTTGTGTTACTGATTTTTCTCTCCAGGACTGTATTTTTAGTTTTCATTTATTTTTTTACTTTGAGCTCAATAAATATACATAGGCATGAGATGAGGGATATGTTTGAGCACTCTGTTATGTAGTATTTTCATCAGAGGTACTGAAAGTAGCTTTCTGTGTTTCTGGTGACTTTACTCTCCCTTTTGGGTACTCCTTTTTCAAGAAATTCATTATAGTTCCTGGAAAGTCCTATCTTAAAGTGTTATGTAAGATGCTGCACTAACAAGATAATAAGTACATTTCCCCATTATTTTCAGCATAGAGTGAAAACACATTGATTTAAAGATAGCTTTCTTTCTCGGTCTACATTGACTTGAAACCTTTTGCAAAATGTATTGTTGTCCCCTAAATTGATATTGGAAGTCACTGAATGTACTGTTTCTTTCAAAGGGAAAGAAAGAAAGGAAGGAAAGAAATAAGGAAGGGAGGAAGGGAGGGAGGGAGGGAGGGAGGGAGGGAGGGAGGGAGGGAGGGAGGGAGAGAGGGAAGGAGGGAGGGAGGGAGGGAGGGAGGGAGGAAGGGAGGGAGGAAGGAAGGAAAACTTGGTCATCCTGGTTTAAATATGAAAATGAAACAGGAACATGAGACCAGGTAGCTTCACAGAGCAAATGGCCCAGCTCAGCCCTTCTTTCTCATCCAGGCGCTTTGCCTCACTTGCTGTGTGCAGTTAGCTTAGAACCCACTCCTTCTGTGCTTTTGCATATGAAAAAATGAGGCTGTAAAAAATGTCAGCCAGTTTTTGTCAGGAATAGGCAGTAAAATAATTGGTGGGCATTTAGTACATAAGATGCCCAACTCTCATAAGGTAAATCAGTTCAGCTCTAACCGGTTTGGCTCAGTGGATAGAATGTCAGCCTATAGACTCACGGGTCCCAGGTTCGACTCTGGTCAAGGGCATGTACCTTGGTTGCGGGCACATCCCCAGTAGGGAGTGTGCAGGAGGCAGCTGATAGATGTTTCTCTATCATGGATGTTTCTAACTCTCTATCCCTCTCCCTTCCTCTCTATAAAAAATCAATAAATTAAAAAAAAAAAGATAAATTAGTTCATGTGCCCTTAACATGTTGCTCCTGAACTGCCTCATGCCAGCAAGAGTTCTGAAGTGTGGAGAAGTTCTAATATAGCTTATGAAACAAGAAGCTATAACAGAGTTCATGTATCCAAGACTATTCCCAGCCACTTGAAAACCTCAGCCCATGACCTGCCTCTGTAATATATAGCATTTCCACACTGTGGCTGCTATAATAAACCAATGGATAGTTCCCTCCAATATGTTTGCTTTTAGTGAATGTTTTTTCTCATCTCCAAAGAAGCTGGCAGTGTAATATACAAATGACTAGAATAACCGTGCATTGCTCTAGACATCAATGAATAAAATATAGCAAAGACTGCATATCCCTAGAGTGAATTATTCCACTTAGAAAATAGTATAATTGACTTTGGGTAGTACGGGGGTGGGGGAATCCAAGTGTTTTTAGGCTGTGGGGTTATTTTCTGGTAATTGCCTGACTTGAAATTAGTTTGTCAATCATACAGTTCTCTTAGCCTTATAAAGGTTTTTTTGGTTTTTTTTTTTGGGGGGGGGTGGTTATAGAAGGAGAATTGAGAAAATGGCTAAGCCCCACAAGACCTTTTTTCTTGTCATAAAGTTGTTGTCAAAAAGATCTGCTATTATGTCTGGGATGGGTGAACTCCGTGGCATTTCTTGTTCAGTAAAAATGTCTCAAACCATTTTTCAAACATTTTGAGGCTTGGCAAAAACCTGAAATCCATCTTGCCAAGCACTCTCCCCTCCCCCTTTAATTCTTAAACCCATGTGTCTTTCAAGGGAAATTTAATCCGTATGTTTCTGATTCATTTACACTTAACTCATCAAAATGGTGTTTTGTAAGAGCTATTTGATGTTCAAGAAATCTTATGAGCTTCTCTTTCTATACGTCTAAAAAGCGTTTCTTTCTGAGAACCAGAAATTTGTATTTTACCAGCTGTAAGCCAAATGATTTGAGCTGTGTTAAAAATCAAGAACCTGCTGAATTTAGGAGGCAGGAAAATAGTAGACACAATGACACAAGTAAGTGTCCTCACATGTCTGCCTGCTCTGCCTCTACCCAAGGTCTTTCAAACTCCTTCCCTGAAGGCACCTATCCCATGAAGCCTAAGAACCAACCATGAAGCTGAGAATTAGGGTCTTAGAGCAAAAATTCCCATTGATTCTGGAGATTCCCAGTTGTGAATCCTAGCTCAGAATCAGTAGAAGTAAAACCTCAAGTCTTTCTTTTTTTAAAAAAGGTAAATGTTTTATTTATTTATTTTTAAAAATATATTTTATTGATTTTGTTTACAGAGAGGAAGGGAGAGGGATAGAGAGTTAGAAACATCGATGAGAGAGAAGCATTGATCAGCTGCCTTCTGCACACCCCCTACGGGGGATGTGCCTGCAACCAAGGTACATGCCCTTGACTGGAATCGAACACGGGACTCTTCAGTCCCCAGGCCGACACTCTATCCAGTGAGCCAAACTGGCTAGGGCAAACCTGAAGTCTTTCATTAGATTAATCTATTACCTAGGAAATAAAATAATCATTGAATGCCAGAACTAGAAGGGACTTGTGAAATTTCTAGTTTAGTAATTCTTGCATTGTGTTTCAAGGTCTCCTGGGTGGGAGGGGGCATAAATTAGTGAAAGACCTATGGGCCAATCAGGGCTCTCTGTTTTCCATACATAGAGGAGTTTTTGTAAAATTTATTATTTTTCCCATTACCATACAAGAGGATTTAAAAGAAAGTACTGAGGGTAAATTCAGTTGGAAAACAAATACCTTAATTTTATATGAGAACACTGGGGTCTGGGGAAGAAATCTTAGCATTGGAGCAGAGCTGGCACTGGTACCCAGGTCTCCTGACCCTTGTCCAGCATTCCAGCGACCTTTCTACTATGCCAGAGGTTTTCAAACCTGGCTACCATTCATTAGTGGGTATAACAGTGAGAAATTAGTGAAATCCATTTAATCTGAATGACTAATATTTTAGGAAAATGCATAGAATGTAAGATACCCAAGAACGTTATATACAGTAAAGATTAAGCATTGTTTCATTAAATTATACACATACTTGTAAACATACCCATCTGAGTCTATTTGGGCTGTGATATAAAATACATTGCTTACTGTTTTTCATATGAAAAAAGTTTCCAAACCACCGTGCCATACAGAAAACCATGTTTCTTTTACTGGTAGTTCAGCCAATAGCAATTTTCAATTTGCCTTGTTAAAGACCACATGGGTGGAAAGACTCAACGTGACCCTTCTCACATTGTAGAGGAAATATTATAAATCAGGGGCCTATTTACCAAGAGTGGCTTAACACACAGATGGGGAGAAATGGACAAAGAGCGAATATATGCTGGAGAAGGAAAGGGGGGTGACAGATACCTAGTTGAGAGAAGAGCCACATTTATCTTAATATGATTTACAAACAGCAGGAATGATCTCCGACTGGCATAGAGTGCAACGGCTCAGTGGAAACCCCAGACATGTTAGCACCAGCATATTTCCAAAGTGCATTTTCCAAGCACTTAACCATCATTAATTAGGTAGAAACATCCTTTGGAGGTCAGGAGACACAATAGTTCATCTCTGCACAAAGAAGCTTTGGAGACTAGGGGAATTCGAGTAGCTGGGTAATGACTGTGGGAGGATGAATTGGGTTAACTGGCTGTGAAAATGTCGCGATAAAGCATTGTGAGAAATGCCACCGACACACTGATATCAGTGGGCTGCTGTCCTTTCCCAGCTGAAAGCTGTCTCTGTGAGAAGGGACACAAAGTCATTAAAACAACTATGAATTACCCTCTGGCTCTCTTTTTTCAGAATCCTAATGAAGTGACAAGTTTTCTGTGGTCACAAAGTGCCTGAGTCTCTTTGGGATGAAAGTGCGAAGTAGGGCTGTGTTGGGAATTGTGGTCTCCAGTTGCCTAGGTGGGGAGGGAGGGAGAGGGAGGAAGCGGGAGTTTCAGAGCCCAGAGGTCACATCCTGCAGGTGGGTGGGTGCTGGTTCTGGGGTGGCTTCCAAGCTCTGTCCTCATCAGATGTGCACTCAGAGCATCAAGGCTGGTGCCAGTGAGGGAGGACAGAGAGGGTAGTGGGAAGCAGAGAAAGCCGGCAGGTTACCCCATGTCATTTATGGCCCAGGGACAGCACGCCCCACCCACTAACTAGACACCAGGGAGCATTAGGCTGGAGGCAGCAAGCAAGCTGTCTGGTTGGCCTCCCCACCCCTCCCTCAAGACCAGAGGGTGGAGTCTTCACACAGCACAGCCTTTGAAAGACTCCAGTTTCTCAGAGCCTTCTGGTCACGGCTCTGAGCTTCTGCACATCCAAGCCTTTCTCTGTACTCTCCCCACACCACTGACCCCAGGAGCCAGAACTCAAAAGAGGGACAGAGAAGCATAAACTTGGGCAAGAATATGGAGTTCCTGGCACCAGCAAGCTCAATAGGCAGGCAGAGAGGGACTGCGCTCCTCACTGCATCAGAGCCAGGTCCCGACCCTGCCACCAGATAGCTTTATGATGGCAGAGAATTCGTCACATCGTTGGGTGGCCTCAATTTCTGAATCTCTAAGATGAACAGGTTGGGCTGAAGGCTCTCTAAGATTCCTGCCCATCAGTGCATTTAGAATCATGGGATTATTATTCCACTGCTAAGGAAGTTCTGGATGTGAGCGTGAAGCCAAGTCCAATGGCGTTCCCTGTGACCTGTACTCTGGAGCTTCCTCTTTGACCTGGATGGGAGGAAACAGCAAAGCAGCAGATGCACTGAGTGAGGGCAAGAGCTGGGTTGAGAACAATAATTTGGCTGGCGAGAGGCCTCTGTGTAGTCCACATTAGGGTGGATGCTGGTGAGAGCCAGACTAAAGGTGAACACGCAACAAGTTGTAGATTACAAGAGAGTAATCTACATCTACATTTATACTAAATGGGTTTATTATAATTGCTGTTATTATGATTAATTCCAGAGGAATTAAAGGGGATCAACCCTTTATGGCAGAGTGTTGCTGAGCAGACTGAAGTGTCATGGTAAATAAGAAAGTCGTGAAGAGGCAGGTGAACAAGAAAAGTTGTTTAATGTCACCTAAAAAATAAATCTATACTTAACTGAAAGGGGTGCAATAAAAAAGACCCAGCTCTTATTGGTGCTGAAATACACTGTTTTGAGGTGAGAGCTCAAACCTCATGTTCTGGTCAATGAAGAGATGGCCACATGGTATAGACCAGCATTATGATCCTCCTCTTATCTCTCCTGCTCACAGTCTCACCAGCATCTGTGACTCAGTTTACCTTTCTGGGAAGGAAGTGCCCAATGACAGTATTTCTCTCTACATTACTGATACCCAAAATTTTCCCCAAAAGTCAACTGGTCCCATTAGTAAATAAATAACATGTACTGAACATTTACTATGCTAAGTACATTATAGTCCTTATCTCAGGGATCCCATTTCATAGGTGAAGTAACTGAGACCTAGAAACATTCAACAGATTGTGAGAAATCACACAGCTAGCAAGTGGCAAAGCCAGAGTTTGAACACAGATCTGTCCAAAATGATTCACAGGGCACAATCACACAGGGCCATACTGATTTGGAATAATCCACCTTTGTAAAGGAAGCTGCTTTGCAGACCTTCCCTTACACTGATGTGGGCCCCTGTGGGCAGAGAGGCAGAGCCAAGTGGGTAACTAGGCCCACAAGGCTACAAGAGGCCCAGCTGGCCTCTCTGCCATGTCAGCACACGTGTCAGCTCAACATGACTTTAATTCTTTAAAATTCTTTCAAGATCCTTGATTTAAAAGAAAAAAAAAGTTCATGGGCTCCTACAACACAGTAACTTGTGGTAGTCATTCCAGCTTATATAACACAGCCTCTTGGCTCCCTTTTCCACCTCCCATTAAGATAAGTGATTGAGTCTATGCACTAATAGATACCTTGGCATTCACTGGGAGCCTTATTATTGCTTTTTTTTTTTTTTTCCAGGCTTTGCGTTTTTGGACACATCCAGTTCTATTTCAGTTACTCCAGACAGCAAAGAAAAAAAATCATAAGGTAGAATTTAATTCTTGGTATCATGTGGAGGGAAGGAAGACTGCTGATAGCTCGATGAGTCTTGGCTATTGTATAACTACTGTCGCATTCTCCACAGTGATTTGAACTATTGATTAATTCTTCTTGGGTGCAGCGGGGCTTCATCAATCATTAAATAAGCTCTCCTGCCAGGGTAGGTACAGGAAGAAAGATGTATGGGCTGGTTATAGAGTGTATGTGTACTATGCAGTGGACTTTGGAGTGCTCAGACAAGTCAATCTCAGTTTTCAAGGCTGGAAAGAGTCAGGAACTGTCGTTGTTTCAACCCAAACTCATGAAGTACAAACCTCGAAAAGCGCCAAGCCTTTTGGCATGCATTTTCAACAGACTAGCGAAGACTGCTGAAAACTCACACACTTAAATTTGGACCACAGACTTTTCCTTGGCCTGGCCCACATTTATCAAAGCCACCCATTTTCCTTCTTCCTCTCAGCAATTCCCCACATCCCTGTATCAGGACCGCTCCCTCACATCCTTGCGTATACAGCTTAGTGTGCAAAAGGAGTCCCTTTCTCAGGTCAGAGGACCATTAAAATAAAAGGAGAATAGAAAGGAGAAATCTGTGTTTTACCCACTGCTTCTCCTTTTATTTATTTTTTTTAAATTCAGTTCCAGATTTGCCCACCCTACTTTCTGTCGGGCACAGGACAATGCTCATTCTTAAATCCACATGAATTTCTGCCTCTTCATCTGGCTTTCCTGGCCAATGTACACAAGGTAAACTCTGAGACAGTTGTACCATGCAGCCTGAGACAGCCTAGACTGGGCGATCCTAGCATGGAACACTTGATGGAAGTCTTGGGCCCATCGCTGTTACTTAATTCCACCAACTTCACCATCATAACACTTTTCCACTTGCCACCTTGGACATTCCCTTCTCTTCAATCTCTAAAACACCAGTTTTACCACCAGAAGAGATATGTGAGATGAAGTAGAAAGCCTAAAAGGTAGCCTTACCCAACTAAAGATCCGCATTACACATGACTGCTATTCCAAATATAAACTTCTCTCAGTGGAGCCAGGAATGGAATCCGGTTCTCACGACTGAACTCACTCATCTCCATTTCACTTCTTTTTCCCATTCACAAAGCCACCGACGAGCATGAATGGGGACATGAGGGTCTTTTTTCCAGCCTGCATTGTTTGCATCTGTGCCTCCACTCAGGTCTCTGGAAATTTGGCAGGTCTTATCAGCACTGGGTCTCACCTCGCTTTAATCAGAACGGTACGTTTACTTCTGTTTCTAGTACCTGACGTAATCACAGACTTGCTTGATTTTCTGAATTAAAAGAAGGCCTAAAAGAAGAGAGGCCAGAGAAGGCAGACGCCTGAGTGACGCTGGGAGCAAGATGCCCTGTGAGCATCTGAAATCAGTCCCCTGTGGCTGACACTTCTGCCAGGAGGATCCTGTGCTATCATCCACATGATGGGAGAAGCTAAGACTTCGTGCCTGTCATCTCACTGTACGCCAGGGGCCTTAAAATGTGTGTCCACTCCTCACAACGCCACAAGGTAGGTATGGCTATCCTCATATTACAAAGGTAGAAACTATGGCACAGAGAGGCTAAGTGGCTTGCCAAAGTCACACAACTAGTAAGTGGAAGAGTAATTTCAACCCAGGCCTTTTGACCCCTCAAAGCCATGATACTCTTTTCAGGAGACTCCACATTCTTCTAAGCAGTAGACGTCTGTTTTCCTGGTGCCACCCCCTTCTTCTTGCCACAGATGTGTCCACTGGGGAAAGCCCGGGAAGGCAAGAGGAAGAATGCTGAGTTCAGCACTGGCTTATGGTCAAGCGTAGGCATGGCCAGCTGACATTCCTCTGCTCAGTGCCTGGCATATGGAGGGGATAGATTTGTGCCCCTTCTGTCATGCCATCAAAGCTTTGCCTCCCTCTTTACCGGCCAACAGGTGAGGTATGGCTTTAGGGATCCCTATGGAAAACAAAGCTGCCACTAAGCCATGCCCCCAGGGAATATAAACCATGGACAATGTCACCAAGATTCTCCACTGATGGCGAGCTAGACCTAGTGTGAACTGGACTTAAGGGGTTAGAGCTCATGTGAACTAGGGCAGGTCTGATCCTCAGTTTTCACATTGATAAGAGTAACACTTACACAAATAAGTAAAGTAAACCTGGGGAAGCTGAGTAAGAGCTGTGGGCTGCATCAGTGGCAGTATACTGGTTGTGATACTGGTTGTGTATGTAGTTTTGCAAGTTGTTACCATCGGGGGAAACTGGGTAAAGGGTACAGAGGCTCTCTCTATATTATTTCTCATAACTGCATGTAAGTCTACAGTTATTTCAATTAAAAAACAATAATAACCGAAACAGAAACTCCGAACAAAACAATTACCAAATAGTGGAGCTAAAGATTCCCACCCGTCCAGGTTACCATGGGGATGCAATGAGGCAATAGAAGTCTGATTTAGGATCACGATGAGCTCGCGCTCCTGCCTTGCCTGCCTCTCCGTCAGTCACAAGCAGGCCGGGTCTGATTACGGTGAGCAAGTCAGAGCCAAGTCAACATACATTGTAAGGCTCTAGAAAAAGAGATTGTGCTCTCTTTACTCATGAAGACTCCCAAACACACACTTGGCACTCACGGTCTTGGCCCAGTGACTAATAACCCTTGTTTTGTTTCGGCTCTGGGTGACCCTCCCCTGCCCCTCAGGGAGGCATGGTTGTGGTCCTTCCCTGTGCACGATTAAGCTGGGTCCATAAATACATACTTTACAATAAGGCTACTACCCTGGAACTTGGATGAGGAAGAATGGAGATATTGTTTGGAAAAATTATGTTTGAAAAACTATAAGCCCATATAGTTTTGTCTTTCATACCCTTTGAAGGTTTTTAAATGTCACCTTCAATCTCACCTACAAATCTGAGTTTATGTAAAACTTACAGAAATATATCAAGGAGTCATGCAACCTCTGGGGGAAGAAGTGCATTACAATCACAGTTCTGCGTCATATGAGCAAATGAGCATAAACGCCTGCATGTTGGGCACTATGTCCTGCATCCGAGGGATGTGGGGGTCTTTTAGGAAATTTAAAGGGCAGGTAAGTAAAATGGACCCTGGAAAATAATACACAGCTGTGATAATATTCTGGAGCTCTTAGGACAGACTCACCTGGGTCATGATCTCTCATTGAGGATGCCTTGCAGGTAGTATTTGAAAACTATGAATTTCACCCCAAGAGAAATCTTCACGACAAAAAGCAAAATCCAAAACCAACCCTCAAAGTGGGGAAAGACCCATTCCTTTACACCCTGCCCATTCATTTCCCTTAAGGC
Source organism: Myotis daubentonii (assembly GCF_963259705.1). Classification (NCBI taxonomy): domain Eukaryota; kingdom Metazoa; phylum Chordata; class Mammalia; order Chiroptera; family Vespertilionidae; genus Myotis; species Myotis daubentonii. The sequence continues at coordinate 65,807,386 of NC_081849.1, read as the reverse complement.
ACTAATTCACTTTGATTTCAAATGAGCTTTTCTCTGGAAAGCTGTGTGAATACCTTTTAGCAATACTTGCATAGATCAGGGACACAGAACTCTGGAGCTAAAAGGGACTTCAGAGATCATTTCAGACTGGCCCCACAGGTGAGGGTGGAGTTTACAGCCCACCTTGTCTGCTCCATTTAAAAATAGAGTCTGAAGAACTTGTATGCATATATGCATAACCCATGGACACAGACAATATTGTGGTGAAGGGAGGGTGGGTTGGTGGCAGGCTAGAAGGGGTCAATGGGGGGGGGCCTAGGGGGACACCTATAATACTTTCAATAATAAAGATAAATTTAAAAAATTAAAATAAATAACCTAGAGCCCAGATGATTTCAGTGACTTGCTCAAGGTCATCAAGATTGATATTCAAGCCCCTTGACCTCTATCACACCATGCTCTTTCTTCCAAAAAGTATCTCTGAAAACCTTCCATCTCTTCCAAAAATAAATCAGGGGAGAAGATTCATAAAAAGTCATAATTAATTATATCCCAAACATGCGTTAAATAAAAAAACATAAACCCCCCTTTGGTACATGCCGCATGCCTCAGTCTGCATTGTGCTGCATGATGACCGAGACTCACTGAGCCCCAGAAGTTCTGGAGTGGCCACAGTCAGGGCCTCGCTCTCAGGGGCTGCTTCCCACCTAACCATGCTGGATGGGGTCAGAAAGCACGCAGCCCAGACAGTGCAGCCCAGCACTGACTATATTTCATGAAACATACAGAAATGTGATAATAATTTACAAAACATAAAAGTCTCTCTGGGTATACTAGAGCCTTAAAGCATCAAGAACATCATTTGCTCCTCTCTCCCTGTATTTCCTATCAATCCCTTACAGTATTAACTCGTTCTTTCCAGACAAATCAGTCAAGAAGTGTTCATCATCCCTGCTATGACTGTGGCAGATCATTTTAAAAGTAATTCAAGAACATAAAAGTTTTAAAGGTAGCCCTGGATTGAGTTGTCACATGAACCAACAGAAAGTTAAAATTCTCAAGCAAATTGCACAATCGCGGTTAACGTTCGCTGAAATGATAGGTGAGAGACTGCAGCTACTGCTGAGGATCATCATATGTTATTTAAAAAACCTACAGTGTAGTCTGAATAATAAATGCAATAGCTCAACTCTTCATAGTCAGCAGGACACACCAAATAGTTTCCCAGGCATTTGCAATTCACCAGTTACACTCAGAAAGCCACCCCCAACTCCCACTGTCACTTCACTCTGACCTTTGAAGAAAAGACAGCCGTTTGGAGCCATATAAGATGAGAGAGAGAGAGAGAGAGAGAGAGAGAGAGAGAGAGAGAGAGAGAGAGAGAGAGAAATCCTGGTGGAAAATAATACACAGCTGTGATAATATCATAATATCATTTTTAAAATATCATAATATAGTTTTACTTTTAATAATAAAAGATAAAAAAGGGGTGTCTGTGAATAATTAGAGATCCCAGTCTGAAGCCAGTTACAGTCACTGCAATTGATAATAAACTGAAAACCCCTTGAGAGCAGGTAAATGCTTTGCAACCCTGACCCCCTTGCTCTCACATTACTTAACTACCCTGTGGTTCTTGCATTACATCACCATTCAAGCGATTGGTTCCTGCTTTTTAACTCTCTCCCTGTCTCCTCCGATTAGGAGCGACACCGCAGCAAAGAAACTTCGCCGGAGTTTGCTCTTTCTCGCTTCGCTTTTTAAATTTGTGGCCTTTCTGCTCCTGTCGCGCTGCCTGGCTCTGCTTGTTTTCCCCACCCGCCCCGGATCAACTCCTCCTGGTCGCGGCCCTGGAACAAAAACTCTTATCAAAGTGAAAAGAAATGCCTCTGTGGACCGGGAGAGGAGCGGAGGGGCTGGGGAAAGAGGAGAAGGAGGAAGAGGAGAAACAAAGACAGGCAGAAAGGGGAGAAGCAAGAGGAGGAGGAGGAGGACGAAGGCTCAAGACAAGAAGGCAGCTGGGGTCCCCCAAAAATGTATAAAAACGGAAAAAAATAAAATTAAATTAAAAACAAACCTCATGGACATCACTGAGGCTGAATTCCCTCCTGAGGTGCAGAACATGAGAGCTCTGGAATGAGTGTGTGTAGAATTTGAGCCAAAGCTTAACTAGCCTGAGTGAGTCATATCCTTCCCACTTGATTCCAGGCCAAGCGATGATGTAATGCACTGGCCCTTCTCTAGCGCGGAGCTTGGCTCTCTCCCTCCACTCACTCGCTCCCTCGCTCGCTTGCTCTTTCTCCTGGGCTCGCCCTCCTCCTCCTTCTCCCTTTTAGCTCAGTGCTGGTGAAGTCACCATTTAAATCTGGCAGAACTGAAGCAAAAACTTCAATGTAACCAAAACAGCCCCAGGCTGAGTTCCAGACTCACAGAGCCTTCCCAGTGCAATTGCCCTTAGAAACGTGTAAACAGAGGGGGAAACAGTGCCGCCTGGGGTTGGCCCAGCCGCTGCCTCGCACTCAGGCAGGGACCCGCAGCTCTGCTGGCAGGGGTCCACAGGTTCCGGTGAAATTTGAAAAAAAGCACCGGTTTTAAAAAATACGCCCGTGTGTTTGGAGAAAGGGAAATAGCTATGGAGACCCACGTAGAGATGGGTGAAAGGTAGCAGGTTGGAAGGACTGAGTGGGAATGAAAGCCCAGGACAGGTGACAGGCCCAGGCTGACTGGAACAGGATTTCCGTGGCCCAGGGCTGTTTTTCCCCCCTGGAGCGGGTTGGGATTTTCTGTTGCTGAATGCCAACCCCCAGGCCTCCAGAGACTTCTTGCATCTGACCCCCCTGTCAACAAGGGCAAACCCTCTTCTGAGCCAAACACCCGCCTGCATCGGAGCGGAGCGGCCGGGAACTGGGGAGTCAGTCACTTCTCCTCCGGCCCACACAGTGCGGAAGGAAAAGGACCCTAGGTGCCAAACAGCACGTTTATCTTTCTGAGATTAGGGCTCCACTCTCAGGTGAGCTGCCCACAGAAGAGGAAATGAAACTGTGTTCCCCCCTCAAATGAAGATCAGCCACCCATCCCTGCACTTGCTGGGGGTAGGGGGTGGGTCTGGCTGCCGTGTGGCTGGCTGTGAGTTTAAAAGGATGCAGGGAGAACAAACAGTATGTGTGTCTCTTTTTAAATTACAGGGCGAGGAAAAACAGCCTGGGGGGGGGTGGGAGCTTGCGGGGGAGGGGGGGGGGGACAGACATGACCCTTCACAAATGGTGGTGAAGTCCTTTCAATTGTGGGTTCTACCCTCACCTCACACCTCTCCTGGCACAGTGCAGACACTGGCTGTTTTTCAGTCCCCCTTTTAAACTCTATCTTCTCTCCCTTTTCTCTTCCCCTCCGCCTTTGTGCCTCCTTCCAAAATAAAAAAAAAAAGTAATTTTTAAAAACGAGAAGTTCACTAGAATTTTAAAAAAAAAAAATACCACAAAAGCAGAAGAAAGGCGTGGGGTTGCAACTTATTCTTCAATAATCTGAGCCTCCTGTCACCATCTACTGCTTCTCACTGCTCTTGGGGCCAGAGAATTGAGTCCGTGATGCAAACGTTTCCTCTCTTCGGCAACAGAGACAGCCTGCACGCCTAACCCTGGCCTTCAGAGGAACCTCGGAGTTTATTAAAGATGTCTGCTGCTGGGGACAGGGCTGTTCATCTGAGTCCCTTGGAATTTAAATCACAGCTTCAGGGACTATCAACACTCAAGGTGAAGAGTTAAGCGGCAAGGTCTGCCCAGCCGTCTGCCTGACCCTGGGGCCCGGGTGGGGAAGCGCTTGCTCCAGCAGTCGGCCTGGAGCATGACATCCCCAATTGATGCTGATGCCACAGTTGCACCAGTGACACCTTTATCAAGGCAGGCAGCCCTGAATTAGAGGTGATCAGCCGTAATTACAGCTGGCGCCACTGAAGCCCTTGGCCTGACAGCGGCAAATGTGGTTGTTATAAAGTTGGGTCCACCATGTCAGTGGCCTGTATAACTCACTTACGTCTGACTCGCCAAGCAGCTATTGATTTTTCTTCTGATGCAGGGAATAAATAAAACAAAATCTTCCTTCACTCCCGCGAGCCTTGCTACTCCCAGGCAGGCTGAGGAGATTTTATACAAACGGATTCCTCCTTTTTGTAAGCGCCATTGACCATGATGATAAATGTAAAGCTGAGGGCTTTCCCTTTCTCTCCTCCTCTCCCCACAACTTGCCTTAGTTTTCATATTTAAATGCTTTATTTTTAAAGATGTTTTTATTGATTTTAGAGAGAGAGGAAGGGCAAAGGAGAGCGAGAAACATCAATGAGAGAAACATCGTACATGCCCCCTACCGGGGATGGAGCAGGCACCTGGGCATGTGCCCTGACCGGAATCAAAATGGCCACCTCTCGGTTCCTGGGTCGATGCTCAACCAACGGAAGCACAAAGTCCAGGGCTAAATGTCTTCTTTATGTTATTATTTGAGGCATATCAAAATGAATATGCAAAATTTTTCAAATTGACATGGTCCTGTAATCTCAATAGGCACATACTTCCCAAAGGATTTTGGTTAGGCCATGTCCCAGGGGCTGGGGAGAGTGCCCCCCGCTTTTGCTCCTATGGAGTAGGTAAGAGGGACTCTGTGCTGTAGGTGAAGACTGGGCAAAGGTGTCTTTCCTGTGCCTTCCTTGGAAAGTAACAGGAATGACAGTTCTGACCAAAGCCAGGCGCAGACCTCTCATGAGACCTGCCGGCATCGTCGCTCCAGCCAGAAGAGGAAGGGGCTGAGAGGTTCCAAGGTGGGGAGCGTGCCTCTGATCAGGGACTGTTCCCAGAACCCAGCCTGACTCCAAGGGCCTTCACCTGATGATGGTGCTGTGAAACCAACAAGGTCCCGGCAAGCACTGATATTCCAATAAACCTTTTGGGGAGTGCTGGCCCGTGTTAGAATCAGTTTCAGAGTTCAAAGGGGTCTGAGTATTTGCATTTGCACTTGGCAGTCCCACCATAAGTACCAAACCAGGCATCCTCACTGGCCGCCGGCTTCTCCCCACTTGAAAAGAAACCCTGCTTTCCCATTTTCCTTCCTGTGAGCAGCTAATGATAGAGAATATCCTGTTCCCCAAAGGAAATTCCCCTCGACTCAAGAGCTTCCTTTTCACCCATTTGGCCCTCTCCTAGCCTCTCCCTTTCAGCCCCCTCCTAACTGCTCTTCTGAGGAAGGGGGCTTTGCAGAGAGGAGTGTAAGATGCTGTAATTCCAGTGGGATCCTTCTTAGAAGTAGCCCCCAGCCAACAGGCTAGGCCTCAGATTAGCTGGCGTGCTCAGGAATGCTTACAACACCCTCCTTTCAGAACGTGTCATCCTTGGGGAGAGGGTGGTGGGTACCGTGCAGCTGTTCAGTGTAACTCACTCGAGCTCCCAGCTCCTGATGAAATGTTCGGCTCCAAAGAAGTGGAAACCTCAGAGATTTGAGCTCAGAGTTCAGAAGGCGCTTGGACTATCTCCAAAACACCCCACCAGGAAAGGCACAACTCAGGCTGCAGGACTGAGGGGCGCAGCAGCTGAGCAAAGTAAACTTTGTGCGCCTGGGTGACTTTCTGAGCTCCAACATTATGAACACACACAGCAAATATAAGAAATGATTGCCATCCTTCTCAGAGAGAGCGATTTCTTTTCTTTTGGGTTTGAATTTATTCTCCTCAAGAAAAAGCTTATTATCTTCTTGCAGACATTGTTTTTAAAATTGAACCCGTGATTCCCACAGTCCCAGAGGAGTTTGAGGGGCCAGATAATTTCAGAGTTAAATAAGCTGTAATGACTATCACATGTACCCAACCATAAACCTAGTATTAAAAATTATTCAGAAAAAAGTGGCATCTCTTCCTTTTTTAATTTACAATAACCAGCCAGGTGGTTTTCTAAGGCCTCCTCTGCAAATTGCTTCCAGCGAACCTTCCGGTCACAGACCACTGCACACCTACGTGCTGTCATTCAGCATTCCCTTCAACTTGGGTGTCCCGTGTTTTCACAGTGGACAGAGGCTTCGGGGCTGTTTGGGTGAACCCGTGCAGCATGCAACCTGAACTGTGCGGGGTTAGCTAGTTTAGATGGTTGGGCCTGCTAAGGCGCTGCTCCCAGCAACCACTCCCAGGGTGTAATCAAGGGAGTGTCAGCCCTTGGTTACCTACTGCAGCTCCAGCATCCCAGCCCTGGCACCAAGTACCCCCAGGCAACTTGCTGGCCTGTCCTGTTTCCAAACCTATCTGTAATGATCTGAAGTGGCAATACTGGATGTGACTCAGACAAAGGAATGTGTTTCTATTGATGGAAGCATCAAGGAACCTTAGATGTAGGCAATGAGAAGTTAAAAGAGCCTTTTGATCAGTCCTATAATATAATTATTGATTCTGTCTGCTACAGGGATTTTTCCTCTAACTTCTCCATCTTTAAGATGTGTATGTCATTCTATCACTTGACCCTATCACAGTGTCTGAAAGGCAGTTGACACTCAGTGAATATTTGTGGAATAAATGAATGAGTGAAAGAATGAATACACTCCTCAGCTCAGGCATTACCTTCTCCATGAGGCCTTGCTGGACTACCGGGCTGGGGCAGGAGTGTCCATTTCTCCTATGGCACCTGGGCCAAATTCTATCATAGCAATAAGCCAGTTACGGAAGTATCTATTTCTCTGCCTCTCTTCCATGGGAGTCCTTAGCTTCTTTGGGGGCAGAGTCTGTGCTTATCCATCTAAACATTCTTCGCACCTAGCGAGCACCTATAAGCACAGTAGGTCCTCAAGAAATGAGGACCTGCAATGGGCTGGACTTTTCCTTGGAAGTATCATGTTCATCAATCTTTCCATCTCAATATCATGACCATTTGCTAGCCATTCTATCCCCCACACCCCTGCCTGCTATATTCATTGCTTATGTGAGACATCAAGATCATGGCCTTCTCGATTTCCTATGCTAGAATTTGTGGAAATTGATTCCCCCCCCTATATTTTATAGCTATCTTATCTATTTTATTGACATATATAATAATACATACATACAAATATTATATGTAGATGCTTACATATAGACATATGTGAATATACATGTGTGTATATATATATGCCAACATTTGTCATCCTTAGCCAACATTGATTGAGCACATATTCCGTGCTGTGTATTGTGTTAGGTGCCCCACAGATGTTAATTCTTTAATCGTTTCATAAACACTATGAATTGAATGCTTTCCTTATCCCCATTTTATGGATGAAAAAACTGATTCAGGGAATTTGGTAAGCTGCCTAAATGCCCCAGTGGAGCTGAGGCTTGAACTGAATGTTGTCTAATGCCAAAGTCAGGGATGTGAGCATGTCACTTTACTCTTCTGTATCAGTGCACTAATACCTTCCATAGCCCAGCTGTTCCTGGTGACCTGGGTTAATCTGTGTGCCCAAAAGCAAGCAGTGTCCTGGGCCCAGGCAACCAGGTGGGCATGTGAGTCTTAGGAGCTTCATGATTCTGACCAGGGACATATTCCAAAGGAGAAGGGCTGGAGTGGAAGCAGAGAAGAATGGAACCTTTTTATGGCATAACAAAATAAATAAGAAATGCAGGTCACCTCTCTCAGGTGAAAAGATGGTGTTGTCTGCCTCACACCACTCCCTGTCACACCCTGAAATCTTGTCAGGGGCCATACCATGAACCAACACTGCCAAGTCCACCTCTGTGGCTCTCCTAGTGCCCTCAGGCTGCTGGATTCTGGGTCCTTCCTCCTTGGTGGGCATTCCATTTCTCAGGGAGAAAAATGGATCTTGACCATCGCTGGCTGAGAACTCATATTTACTTTGCTTATCTCTTTGCATATTATAAATTCAAGCCACTGGGGGTCTCTTTTCTGAATACTTGCCCCCCCAATACTTTGCAATTGCACAAAAATGGCTTTCTGAAAAAGAGTACTTACCTGTTTGGATGACAGACCAGCAAATATACTCTATTTGCTGTTTGCATTGTTAAGCATTTTTAAATTTAAATATAAAACTACAAAAGTAGGAATGAATCTGAAGAGGTTTTGAGGGCATTGGAAATAAAAAGGAAGGCTTACACTCAGGAATTATATTTGTGGTTTCTTTGCTTTTTACTGAGAGTCCAGCTGTCGGGCTCTGTGTGTGTTTAAAGCTGACCTCCCTTCCTCTGAGCAGAGTTCACCAGCGCTGATTTATTCTGCATGGAGAATGAGCCCTCCGACACTTCTGCCTGGAGGGGATGAGAGTTTTTTTGTTTTGTTTTGTTTTTTAAAACCCCAAACATGAAGCTCTCGGGCCTTCCAAATGAAATTATCTATGTTTTTATTAACAGAGCCCCTGAGTTAAAAAGTTGGTTTTGATAAGAGAGAATAAATGAAAGAGAAACTGCTGACATAATATTTTGGTTTCCAAACCCACTTCCACATTCTGCTGTACATGGCTGTGATCTCTGGACTTACACCAGAATCCCAGATAGAAAAAGTGCAGTTAATCCTGCTTTATGCTGAAAGGCAGCTCTAAATGTTAAAAATCTGATCATACGATGTTTCTCTTCACCGAAGTTTCTCTCTCTCTCCTTCTCCCTTACTTTCTCTCTAAAAAAAATCAATGAAAACATATTAAAAAAAAATAAAACCTGATCATAGTGACACTTCCATACCCATTGGCATTTGTTTCTGTCTTTCTGGAAGTGTAGTGCTGTATGATTTGTAAATAACTTAGTCTTGTCCTTTCCTTTCCTGTGAGAGGGAAAATAGGTATTGTGATGCTGAAGGGGTCTTTAGGTTTGGGAGTAAAAGATCCTAAATTTCTCTTCTGCATAAGCTTTAGAATTCCTCTGACATTAGCAGAAATGGAAAGAAAAGGGAGAGTCAAGCATCATCTGGGTTTGAGGCAGGCTAGTAAGCCAGGACAAGCAGAAGAGGGAAACTGAGATCGTAAATGGCCAAGCAGCTTATAGCCATCTAGCAAATCTCAAAATCCTATCCTCTGTAACCAAGGACACTTAAGAGTAAATGGTTTTACACTCCTCCCCAATCAGAGGGTAAATAGTTTAAATCATCCTACTCAGGGAGACAAAGAGCAGAAATCCAGTTAATGCCTTTGGACAACCACACTCAAAGGCAGATGAAGTTAGGGAATAAATCTCATTTTGGCACATCAGCATAAAACTGATGAATATTCTTTTGAGATCCTCCCCTAAGATCTCCCCTAAATTTCCAACATTTAAAACACCTCAAAATGAAGCTCCTAGCACCTGCCCTCTCTCCCAGGAGCATGCCTACGTCTTCCCCACCCTCTCTTCTTCCCCTACAAGCATGCATCTCCTAAACCCTAAGGGACCCCAGGAGACTTGCAACCAGGCAGCAGCAGCTCATCCTGAGCTAATCCCCTGAACCTGTTCCCAAGGCCCCTTTTCTCTGACTTCTTAGTGAGTGAAAGCAGCCTGGCCTGGGCCCATTTCCCTGACTAGTCTCTCTCCTGTTGCTTCTTCTATCCTAGGCTCTCCCTTGTTGCACTGTCCCAAGTTTTAATAAATGTCCTACAGCAAGCATGTCAAACTCAAAGGCTAACACGGGCCAAATAAACGAGGCATGCGGCCCACAGGCCGAGAGTTTGACATGCTTGTCCTACAGGCTCTAGGGCAGACCCACTCAGGGCCAGGTCCCCTTTCCAGTAACAGGCCCATCTGAGTGCCCAATTCCTTTCTTTTAGTAGCCACCCAACTGGAAAGCATGATTTTAAGCTGTGTGAGAACCTACCTTTCTTGAGCAACAATCCTCCTCGAGAACTTCATGAAAATTGTGAACCCTCCTTTTAACCAGGAACCCCAAGTTAAAGCTCAAGAAAAAAAAAATCAAACACATGTTCTCCTTGTATTAAACTTTAAGCTGTGGTCTTTTAAAGGTTAAGAGAACAGGCACTTACAGATGAATCTCGATGCCTTGAAGGCTAACGCCTGGACTGGCACTATGACCAGAAGGCCTAGGACTTTTTCTAGCTCAGTGTTTTTCAGACTTGTGTACCTAAGAATCCTCAGAGAACAGATTAACATGCAGATTTCCAGGTACTACCACAAAGATTGTAACTGTCAAAGTGGGGCCTAAATATATGCATTTTTCTTTTCTTTTCTAAAATATGTTTTTATTGATTTGAGAGAGGGAGAGAAATATTGATGAAAAATCTACTGGCTGCCTCCTGCATGCCCCCTACAGGGGATAGAGACGGCAACCCGGGCATGTGCCCTGACCAGGAATCGAACTGGCAACCTCTACATGCACAGGGCGACGCTCAACAAACTGAGCCACACCAGCCAGGGCTCCCTAGAGATTTTGATGCTAGTGATTCACAGACCTCACTTCAAGAAAGACTGAATTCTATTTGGTCCTGTGGTCATAAAAATATTACAAACAAATGAGAAGAAGAAAACAAATATAAATACATGTGTAATTTCTCTGCTGTTCAGGTTCTAAGATTTTTCTTTCACCTCTTATTTTTAAAGTTAAAAAGTAAAATTATCTGCCCTGAAATTATCAAACCTTTAAAAATGGGATAAAGTGGCTTTTCCAAAACAGGATGTCTATAACAGATGGAAATAAAACATACATGTTCACAGTAACATGACACCATCTAAACAGTCTATGGTCTCCAGGACCCCTGATAAGATAGGGTTTCCTGACCTGTGGCATGTCTCTCCTATGTTTACTATCAATGCCTCCAGATGTTTACTTTGCAATATTCCCAGTCTCCTGATGTGATAATCAGAGGGAGAGGGCTTCAGGGAGGGGAAAAGAATATTAGTGCTAATTGAAGAGTGTATTGCGTGGGACCAGCCCATCGCGTCTTTGGCATAACTTGGTTATCTTCTAGAACAGGGGTGGGCAAACTTTTTGACTCAAGGGCCACAATAGGTTCTTAAACTGGACCGGAGGGCCGGAACAAAAGCATGGATGGAGTGTTTGTGTGAACTAATATAAATTCAAAGTAAACATCATTACATAAAAGGGTACGGTCTTTTTTTTTTTTTTTTTTAGTTTTATTAATTTCAAACGGGCCGGATTGAGGGCCATAGTTTGCCCACGGCTGTTCTAGAACTTTAGTTAAACATCAACCAGTGGTCTTGGTTCTGTACAATTTAGAACACTACAGAATTATACACAGGGTCCCCTTTTCCAGTGTTCCTTACCCATCACTTAAATGTTATGAAAGTTTTTCATAAGTCTTTTACTCTTAACGTTGCAATGTGCCATAAACACTTGAGAGGACAAAGTGGCAGTCTATCCACAGACCCAAAAACAAGAGTGACTGATGAAGGGGAATGAGGATCATGACTTGTGAATCATCAAGGCTGCATCTACTAAGTGGGAATTAAGTGTCTGAATTACAATGATAGTCCTTGTATCATTTCTGTTAGACCAACTCTCTGTCATATTAATACTGTCATAGTACCACTGTACCACTGAAATCACAGTTCTAGACACCACGCACAAGCCCAGAGAACAGACAAAAGAAAAAAAACCTTGGTAGTTGCCGAATGTCTGGGAAAATAATGCTGAAATACGAGATAGCAATGTTCTAAGAGATCAAGGGCAACGGACATGAAAAATATTGATGGATATGACAAAATCAAGAGGCCGCTTAAGCATGTCTTTGGTCACTTACTACCTTTCTAGCCAGGGATTGTCATGCCCCTTTTATTGTGACACTTGTTAAAGCTTTTAAAATCTATTTACTCAGAGAAGGTTTGTGTTGACAGAAGATGAAAGACTCCAAGATTTGGAGAATAAAGAGATACTGATTGTTATTTGAAAAAGTTTTGGGGTAGCACATCTCCTTACAGTCCTGGATAATTTCAGGAACAAATAATCTATAATTGTTAGCAAATTGTCTTTTCCACTTGGTGAAAAAAAAAAAATCCCTTCTTGTTGGCTTCTCATAGGCAAACCAGAGTCTTCTTTGTCTCAAATATGAGATGCCATGTTGTGTATGAAATTAACTGCACTGTATCCCAAGCTGAAACAGCATCCACAATGCCTGACTGCATAGGGTAGCACAATTTTGCAAGGTTAGATGTGTGTGAGTGTAGAAGGCCCCATAACTCATTCTGGGCAGCTCTGTTTTAATTCGTCCAAGTTTCTGTGATTTTAACAAAGGCTATTTGGTGTTATGTGATACCTCTTGGCTTGGCTAAACCTCAGCAAAATTAAGATCCTTTTGTTTTCTCTCATCTCCCATTTCAATATCTCTCTCTCTCTGTTTCCTGATGCCCTTTTAAGTCATCTGGCAAAATATTTTAACTGAAAAAGGCGCATTTGCTCCATTGAAAAAGCTGAGAACTCAAAGACATGCAAAGTTATAAGGTCTCATGGTGGTGGTATTGGAGATACCAGGACAGAGGATGGAAGGGAAATGGTTTGGCATAAAGATGCTGCTGAACCTTGGGTTCTAGGTTTCAGAAATAGCAGAAAACAAAACAAACAAGGTCTCAGACCCCAGGAAGCCAGCATTGTAATGGGTAGAAAGAGATGATAAACAAGTAAACAAGCAAATAAATAACCATAGATAGTGATAACTGCTACAAAGACATTAGAACACAATGATGAGATGGAATGCTGGATGTGGTAGAGTCTTCCAGGTGTTCAGGGAAGTCCTCGCCACAGAGATGACATTTTACCTGAGGACTGCAGAATGATCTAGAGGCATAAGTGTAGACAGGGAGAAAGAAGTGTGCCCCAAGGCAGGAAAGAACTTAGTGTATTCCCTGCAGGGAAAGACAGTCAAGGGCGGAAGGAGAAAGGGCGGGGAAAGTGCTAACCTGGGAGAAGTGAGTAGCTGTCTTGCAGGCCACAACGAAGAGTTTCTACTTTGTTTTAAGGCAAAGAGAAGCCATTGGAAAATCTAAAGAAAGGACTGACATCATCTGATTTTTATTTGAGAGACATTGCATTAATTGTTGTACGGATTGTCAGAGAGTGAGAATTCAAGTTTGGGAGCAGTTAAGAGATTTTGCAATAGTCTGGGTGAGTGGAGATAGAGGCTTGCACTAGGCTGGTAGCAGTGCGAAGAGAGGAGGACGAAGCCAGGGTAGATTGACATAAAGCCAGCTGCACTACCTGAGTGGGCCACAGGACAAGGCGCATAAGGAATCAGAGAGGACTCCGCATTTTTGACCAGATCAGGTGGGTAAACGCTGTTGCTATTAACTGCCATGAAGAAGGCGGGTAATGCAGATAGATGGCTTGGGTGGATCAAGAGTTTTGCCTTCGACAAGTTAACTTTGAGATGCTGAGTGACATAAAATTGGAGAAATAAAAAAGGCAGAATTGAAGATAGCCATAGGGAATCAATTTTGATCCACTGTCTTTAAAGCAACAAACTGGGGAGTCTTAGAACTGAGTCATGCAGGACACTTAAATCACAAGTGGGCAGAAGAGGATTAGCTAATGAGATGTGAGAAAACTAGGAAAGAGGCAGGGAGAGTCCTGGGAGCAGTGTAAGTACCACAGCCACTTCAGATGACCAAGAAGTACGAACTTGTTCAAAATAACCTATTCAGTAATCCCTGGAGCTGTGCTCTGCCTAGGATAAGATTGAAAGGCAAGGGAGAGTCGGCCAAATGAGAGATTAGACCATCCTCCCTACCACCTTCCTGCAGACACTCCACCCTTCTCCCCATGACTGTAAGTATTAAGAAAATTATTGTAATGCAGAAAATTTGAAGGTTTTATTTGCAAACAACAAAGGATAAGGTGCTTAAAAAAAATATACTTGGGGACGAAAGCTTTTAGATACTCTCTGCCTGGCCGCCTTTTCCTTTTACAACTGCTGTTCTGGGGTAGTTTAAACATGGCTCTAACACACTGGTGAATATATAGTTTTTATTAGAAGGAGATAAATTTTCTGTTGATAAAGACTTCTGCTTTATTCATTACCATTTGGGCGAGTTAGCAGAATTGATAAAATTGAAATTTTACATGGGCATTGGTCGGAGACTTTCATGTGTCTCAAAGGCGAGGGAGAAAAATTCAAATGAAAGTCCTAAATCATGTTTTAAACACTGACCCAGGAATCAAGAGGTTGCTGGTTCAATTCCTGGTCAGGGCACATGCCAGGGTTGTGGGCTTGATCCTGGGTGGGGCTGTGCAGGAGGCAGCTGATTCATGATCCTCTCTCATCAATGTTTCTATCTCTCTATCCCTCTTCCTTCATTTCTTTCTAAAAAAAAATCAATAAAAGCATATCTCAAAAAAATTAAAAATGTAAAGGCTATACTATGGATATTTTTATGAAAATCCTTATATTGTTCTAGGTAAATCCCAATTTCCCTAAACAGCAGTGGCATTGGGTCTAAATAAATTTGTCCCTCCCCTAAAGATAGTCTATATCAACTTAGAAAGGGCAACAGAGGGAAGGTAAGGGATTGGGCAAGTAATAGGGCACAGGGAGCCAAGGTAATCCATGAAGCTAAGGACTATAATGATTATTTTAAATTTGGGGCAACAAGCAGAAAAATATCCTGAAATTTTCAAAGTACTTTCTTAACACAACCCTATAGAATATTAATTAGATCATGAAGATTTTAAAATCCACTCTCCTGATTTTACAGATGAGAAAGGTGATTACCGGAAAGTTGCCATGTGCTTAAAATCACCCTAGGCCGCCTTGTGCCAGTTCAGAGCTCTTTCTGTCACACTTTGGGGAGGCTGGTGTCTCTGGACTGTGGACAGAGTCTCATTCAGCGACTTTCCTGAATTCCTTCTTGGCTTTGGTCTCTTGTGGGGAAAGGCTGGGCCCTGAACAAGATGTCAGCCAAGGGGCAATGGAAATGGCCCACTGAACAGCAGCTGGGCCCCGGGTATTTCCCCTGAGCGGAGTCAAGCCAGCCAGTGTCTGTCAATCAGAGGTGGTCAGAGCCTGTTTCCTACCACATTATTAAATGCCCTGATGTTTGTGTAACCAAATCAATGCATTATGAACAGGACATTTTCCCTACAACATCCTGCATCTGTTCTTAGGAGTGGATAAAAAGCAGTGGGGACTCTGGCCACAATAATGCCAATTTATATGTGATACAAAGCAATCTGTCACCTCATTTCATTCTCCTAGAGCTTTTCCCAAGGAGAAAGTTGAGGTCAGGATAGTGTAATGACTTAGTCCAGAACACAGTTACTAACTAGATCCTGGGTCTTTGACATCCTGTGGTCCAGTGTGTTTTCATATATATATTTTTGGTCTGGTCTCCTGGATGAGTGTTGTTTATTTTGGAACGTGATTTTAATATTAGGCTGGGTAGAGTGGTTGGAACTCTTTTTATTTTATTTTTATTTTCACTCATTATGTTTGTTTATTATGGTAAAATATACATAACATGAAACTTACCATTTTAATTTTTTTAAGTGTACAGTTCAGTGGGGTATGAGGCACATGGTTGAACTTTTGAGGTAGCAAAGAATAGGAAGTGTAATAGTAACTATTATAAAATAAAAGCTAATTAATAAGTTCAAGTTCTTACTAAATGCCAAGCAAAGTGCTAAGAGCTAATCTGTAATATCTCACTAAATTTTAAAAGTGAATCTGCTGCAATTCTTATCCTCCTTTTGCAGATGGGGAAACACAAGTTCAGAGAGGTTAAGTAACTTGGCCAACCTAGTACCCAGGAGAGTCATGTGGCAAACCCAGGCAGCTGACTGACGTATTCATACTCTAATCCACCACACCTTGTTGCTTTTTCTCTGGGGCTGCTGTTACACAAAACAAAGAAGAACTGAAAGACTCAGTTCTTTCTTGGGTTCTCTGTCCCATTTGAAACCTTACATGTTGATTGGTCATGAGCAATCCAAGTGCTACCAGAACGTGAGAAGTACTTGAGACAGGGAAAAGGGCCAAAAGTTTCTTGCTTCTCCCCTGACAATCTGAGAAATTATGATTGTTCTCTTCTAATTGAAGCTGGCAACATCTAAGATTGGCCCAGGGTATCCCAATTATGCTTATGCTAACGCAAACTGTAATAGAACCTCAGTTGTTTTTTTGTTTTTTTTTTTTTTAGAAGAGATCATGGAGAGCAGGAAACTTATTTCTAAATCGGAAGTGTCTCAATCATTTCACAATAAATGTCACTAAATGACTTAAGCGATCTCATACACACTTTTGGATAATAGATTATTGTAGAAAATGCAATTGTAAATTCAACACAGCAGGCTGCTATAGACTGATGGAAAGAATACATGCACACTGTATAAAAACGCACACATTATTTCCATATTAGTAAACTTCTATTGTTTTGACTTGTAGTGATCTGTACCTCCAGGCTTTTTAGATGGCTCATGGGATATATGTGGAATTAAAAACGAACTTTGGACAATGACCTCACATTATCTACATATTTCCTCATGCCATGATCTTTGTATACAAGTATGAAATGAGCTTATATTGTTTTTGGATAAACTGTCATCTTCACTTAGCCTGCATTAATGATGACAGAAAATATTTCCAATGGCAGAAATACATTAGCCCCTAGAATCTCAAACTCAGATACATGGTTAATGGAGAGATACACTTAAAAATCACCAATTAAAAGGCAGTCAACTTAAGCACTTCTCAAATTATGTGCCAAATGGTCTTAAAAATGGCTTACTTTCTACCCACACAGCAGAGAACATTCAGAAAGACATGAGGATGGAAGGGGACAGCAGGAGAACTGATAGAGAAAGCGAGATGACTGGATAAAGAAGCTGTGGTTCATATGTACGATGAAATACTATTCAGCCATAAGAAAAGATGAAATACTGCCATTTGCTACAACATGGATGAATCTTGAGCATATCATACTAAGCGAAATAAGCCAAATGAAAAAAGTCAAGAATCATTTGATTTCACTCATATGTGGACTCTAAAACTAAACGCAACAAATCCAAACAAGACAAACGAACAAAAATTCATATACACAGAAATAGTATGGTGGTTATGAGGGAAGAGGGTGGGGCAGTAGTAAGCGGTAAAGGGAGTCAAATACATGATGACAGAAAAAGATTTGACTTTGGGTGGTGATCACACAATGAAATATACAGATGATGTAGTATAGAACTGGATACTACTTGAAACCTCTGTAATTTTATTAACCAATGTCACCCCCAATAAATTTAATAAAAAATATTTCAAAGGAAGAAAAAAAAAAGAAAGCAAGAAACAATGCCCCAGGAAGCTGGACTCCACCTCGTACCTAATGCATGGGTCCCCAGAGCAGCCCTGAGCTTCCAGCGAAGGGGTAGATCTTTATGGCCAGCACAGGAAGCAGCAGACCCTAGGAGCAGGTGAGGTTACAGCACAATGGCAAATGCTTTATTTCTGTTCTAGGAGCTGGGCTTGTGGTTACAGCCAAACCATCCCCAAATACCCCTCATGTGTATTCTGTGCTGCAGATAAAGTGCCATAATGGTATTTCTTTATATGTTGAAATAATTTATTTTTTAAAACATTTTTAATGTTTTTATTGATTTCAGAGAGAAGGAGAGAAACAACAATTGGCTGCCTCTAGCACACCCCCTACCGCGGATTAAGCCCACAACCCAGATATGTGCCTTGAGGAGGAATTGAACCAGCAACCTCCTGGAGAATGGGATGACATTCAACCAACTGAGCCACACTGCATGGGCTTGAAATAATTTCTGATTTTCAGAAGAGTTGCAAAGATAGTGCAGAGCCATCCCATACACCCATCACTGAGCTTCCCCTAATGTTCACATCTTAATTCATTTGGGCACATTTATCAAAACTAAGAAACTGACATTGGTGGAATACTATTAACCAAACTATAGCCTTCATCAGTTTTTTTCACTGATTTTTCTTCTTTTCCAGGATACTGCCATAATAGGGCTTTTATAATTTGGCTAGAGACCCGGTGTATGAAAATTCATGCACTGGAGTGGGGGGTCCCTCAGCCTGGCCTGCCCCCTCTCACAGTCTGGGAGCCCTCAGGGGCGGGAGGTGACCAGGCGATCAGGGGAAGGTGACGCCCCATCACACCTCTGCTGCTGCCACTGCTGGCAGCACAAGCCTCAGCCGGCCCTGGTTACCTGAGCCTCAGGCGGCCCTGGGCAGCTGGGCAGCTGCCATCCCAGGCTTGCCTGTACCTAGGGCCAGCCCTGAGCGGCTGGGGGCTGAGGGAATTGGGGGACTCTGGAAACAGGCGCGTGAGTGGCCGGGCCTGCCTAGGGGTGGGCCCAGCCTTGCCACACGCCTGCCGACCTGGCGGGGCTGAGGGAACTGGGTGCCACCATCTTGTGGCTGTGGGCGCTGCCATCTTTGAGGGTGGGACAGTCAATTAGCATATTCCCTCCTTATTGGTTGTGGGTGCTGACATCTTTGCGACAATGTGAGGGTCAATTAGCATATTCCCTCTTTATTAGATACGATTCCCTTGACCAAAAACAAGGTCTCAATAGCTAATCTAAGTAAATGTTCTTCAGTTATTTGGTTGCATCCTATATTTTTAGAATCATCTATCACTATTCGCCAACATGTACCCTATATGGTTTGGCTAGAACCAAACTGGCATGTTTGCTTTTTCCCAATATATCCCAATCTGTCCTACATTTACAACTTTTCTCACCCTGTTCCCTCTCCTTGTAATATCTGCCAGGACTCATGGTTCTATACTTTCTTTCGGGCTCAGATCAAGTGCTTTGTACTCCATGAAAGTGTTCCTAGTTCCTCAAGTCAGACGTGTTCTTTCTTGCCCAAGAATCTTCGCTGTACAGTAACTGGTGCTTTTCTTGTGTGCCACACTGGGAAGGGTACCACCAGATGGGCATCAGATCAGGGAAGGCTGGATGGGCAAGGCCTGGGCAGCTGAGGAGCAGTAAGAAAAAGGCACTGACCCCGACCCCCTCAAAAGTGAGGTAACAGGAGTCCCTGGATGTAGTGAATTTGAAAAGAAACTTCACACTCTCCTCTACTGATAAAACCCAATGCTTGAGGCATCACAACATAATTTGATTCTGATACTGACTGAAATCCTATCATAAAAATATAAAAATAGCATATTATGTCTTGCCTATAACATTAGAATAAACCAGTTTTCACCCAAACTCTGTTCAGAGGAAAACCTAACTCTTTGTATACTTTTTTATTTTGATTTTTGTTTCTCCCTGCTTCTTTCCTTACTATATTAGAGATTATAATAAGCCCTTTTTCTTTTGTAGGCACACTTTAGGGGAAAACATAATTTGTATCACTGACTATAGCCATTGTTTGTTCTTTTATAATTATATGTTCATATTTATATAATTACAATAGAATTTTGTATAGTTAAGGGTAGATATAGAAAGGATTACTAAAACAGATATAAAATTTGACATCCAGAGATGTTCTCAAAACCCAGACAATGGAAACGACTATATGACGTGACCCCTCATATTGGAATGCAGAACACTGATTTTTTTTCCTGCAAATGAAAAGATGTGACATGCGTTTTATTAATTTTCCCAAATATCTTTTAGCATTCAGTTAGCAAAGAAATTGAATAAAAACTGAGATCAGTATAAAGTGAGACCATCCACTATACCTAGGAAGGGAAACTTCATAAATTTTCTTTACATATCCTCACAATAAATTCTGACACAAGTAGAGTTTAATAAAGTTTAAAATGTGAACAACAAAACAAAAAATTATATAACCTGAAAGAGAGAACTTTATGGAAAAGTTTGATTTCTGTATGTGACTATGCAATATTCAAGGCTGGGGGAGTTATGCAGGAAGACTTATGATTAGCAGTGTGACTAAAAGGCAGGCATGCAGTTTTTAAACTTTCAATTATCTTATACTCTGTAACTTTTTCTTTTTAAAGGCAAAGCAAAAGTTCAGAAAAATCTATTAATAAGAGCTCAATATTCACCACTTGTAGGCTTTTCAAAGTCTAATGCGTCCCTCAAATAAAAATATAAATGTGGACTGATTTCAAGTCCATTGAAGAGATATTTGTTTTTGTTTCCTGGCTTTGTCATTTTAGGGAGATAGGCTGGGTATAACTTCAAAAACAATTGTATGGGGAAATGTTTATTTTATTTGCAAACTCAGAAATATTTTACCAGTTTACAAATAAACAGAACAATTTTTTTCTCTTATGTGACACTGAGGGTATTTTTATTAACTATTTCATCTTTTTTTTTCTTTAATCATCCAATGAGATTTACTTAGAAAATAACTCCAATCCCAAAGAAAATATTTAGGTAGATTTATCCTTGATTTAATAGGAATAGAAGCAGTCTAAGCATATCTCATTGAAGAAAGGAAATAGGCCCACAGTTCCTTTTGCATAACAAAAAGTGTTTTTTACTCCAAAATAATTTCCATATCTTTAGGAATTTTAACACTCTCATAACAGCAGCTTCTAGAAAGGGGCACCATAGCACTTTAATTGCCAACAACAAAATTGGATGGTAGTTTCAAGCAGCTGGGT
The DNA here is from genome assembly GCF_963259705.1 of Myotis daubentonii. Lineage (NCBI taxonomy): Eukaryota > Metazoa > Chordata > Mammalia > Chiroptera > Vespertilionidae > Myotis > Myotis daubentonii. The sequence continues at coordinate 65,786,925 of NC_081849.1, read as the reverse complement.
GTTTATAAGAATACACACTAAGGACTAGTATCTTTTTTTTTAATATATATATTTTAAATATATTTTATTTATTTTTTACAGAGAGGAAGGGAGAGGGATAGAGAGTCAGAAACATCGATGAGACAGAAACATTGATCAGCTGCCTCCTGCACACCCCCCACTGGGGATGTGCCCGCAACCAAAGTACATGCCCTTGACTGGAATCGAACCTGGGACCCCTCGGTCCGCAGGCCGACTCTCTATCCACTGAGCCAAACCCATCAGGGCAGGACTAGTATCCTTGTGATGGCTCTGGTCAGCACTGCAGGGCCTACCCTGGGACTGAGTGGGTCCCCCAGGGAGACCATGCATCTGACAGCATCTTGATGGGCTGTGCCCATCTTCTGGATTTGTTTAGAGTGGTTTATTCAGGGGCAAGTCAGAACTTTCTATAGGATCCCAAGAGCATCAACCCTTGTTTCAGTCTTCATATTAAAGCAGATCCACAAATATTGTCACTGATGACCCAACCCAAGCAAAACGTATGATAACCAAGCCCCAGTACAGTCCAAAACTTTGGGGGCATCGTGTGAGTTTCTTGAAAAGGGATTGGGCCTGCAACTGATCATTACTCTCTGGTTTCTGCTGCTCCCTTCCTTTTTTTCCCTTTCTTTGGTCCATCCCTCTCCTAACCAACTTTTATTTTTAAAATTTTTTTTATAGCAAATAAAATTTGGACTGCTTCTCAAAAAAAGCTGCACCTGCATATATAAAGAACCCGTTAACACCAGGAAGGGAAAGTGATTTGGGATTGACTCAAGGCAGGGTACTACCCAGTGAATCATCGCTGACACCTCCAGGGTTTCTGTGGAGGTCTCCCATAAGAACACGGCCTAGCCCAGCCCTGTTCAGCTTATGAGAACTTAGCTGAAGGTGGTATGGCCGCCAGCCATATTACTCATTGGGGATATTGAGTCATATACATTTATAAGGGGTGGGCACAGAACATTAAATATCCCTGAGGTGTTTTGTAGCTTGAATGATGCTGCTGAGCCAGTGATGGAGCTCAATTTCTAATTCTGGGTATAATGTGCAAGTTTCATCTTCACAGCATGCATTTCTTGTTTATTACCTAATGTTTTGGCAATCGCTCCTTGTAACATTCACACGTTTCCAAATAATAATTTTATTTTTTTTTTGAGAGATGAAAATTAAAAAAAAAAAAGCATAAAGTAGATTTCCTTGGACAGTTTAGACCATCTGACCCATCCTGGGTAGAATGATCTTTATATGGGATTTTGTATATGTTTAACGTGTAAAAAACACGTTATTCTTCCTTGTGTTTTAGACTTGCCTCTTAATTTTACTTGGGTAGGTTGTCCTCAGAAGTTAGATTATGCCCACAGTAACATGTGTGAGATTCTACCAGACATTTCTGTCTTACTTTCCATTCAAGCAGAACACAATCTTGGAATAATCATTTTGCAAGGAGAGGAATGGACCTTCTATTTGTTATCTCAACCACTACTTCTTCCTTCCTTCAGAGAGGAAGGAAGAGGAAGAGAGAATCATTGATTGATGCTTCCTGCATGCCCCCCACTGGAGACCGAGCTGCAACTGTGGCATGTGTCCTGACTGGGAATTGAACTGCGATCTCCTGGTTCACAGGTTGATGCTCAACCACTGAACCATACTGACCAGGCTCAACCACTACTCTTAAGGCATTGATTCAAGCCATTTCTCCACCTCCCCCAAATCCTTCCCAAATTTCTCTTTCTTACAAAAAAAAAAATAAAAATGAATAGATCTTGTTTGTCTGTTTCCCTGCCCTTTTTGTCCCCTTCCCCCCACCTTCTTTATAAAGTTCCTAAATACATTCTTTTAAGTTTCATTTAAACTGGGGCATTTGGTAAGTTAATAGTTATAGCATGCTCACAGCTGTGGGAAAAGTGACATAAAAAATAACCAGCTCAGAAAAATGGCCCATGCACAACATCTTTGAGTTTTTATGTTTTATTAGCAATTTGGACTCATTACTGTTTGGGGAAGGAAGGAAGGGAGGTTGGTGTTTCTGCAAGTTGTTTCTTTAATGTATTAAGCAGAGCTTTCCAATCAGCTTTAATGTAACTCTGCCCAGTCCTTTCAGCTGGGCTCCAGGAGATCCAGGAAGTGTTGCCCATTGGCCCCCATTCACCTCCACCCACTACCCCCACCCTGATACCGCCTCACTTCTCCCCCTTTTCCTTCACTGAAAGTCATTATCCAGCAGTAGAGGTCAAGCTGAGTATTTCAGGAAGCTTCCATAGAAAAATGAGGTAACCTCTTTTTCTCAACACAATATGCTCTCTGATCTTTCCTAGCTTTTGTCTTCTTCTTAGTCTTTGGGGCAAAGGCAAGATGACCATGTGTAGCTACCCCAGTGTCACTGCAGTTCTGAAATATGGCAGCCAGGAAGAACTGGATAATATTTAATGGCCTGAGATCATAGACTTCCCTGACATAATGCTTAGCCAGGTCTGTCTTTCTTTCATAACTCTCATTATTTGTATATGTTCAATGATTTCTGCAGAGGATATACTATCCCTTTCCTTTCCTTTCTGCTCTTCTATGGTACTCATTGCCCCACCCCCAACCCAACTGAAAGGGCTGTCCATTTTGCTATGGAAAAGCATTAATGTAGACTGAGAGAGTTCTGTTGCTAATCTCTTATGCCTCTTGGTCAATCTTTAGAATACAACAACAAGCTGAAATAGCCTTCAGTGGCAAGCCTCAAGAAAATCAGCAATTATCACATTTGAGAAAATGTTAAATACACAGGCATCATGTTTTCCAACTCAGTTGCTACTCTTTCCCTAGGAACACAGGAAGGAGGACGATGGAAAAACAGCAGGCACAAGAGGCATCAGAAGCGTAAAATAGGAAAATTCACTTACTTAAATCCTCACCCTCAGAGGAAAGAAAAAGGAAGGACGGGAATTAGGAGAGAGGAAGCAAAAAGGAAGGAAAAAATTGTTTTTCATCTTTCCATAGACAAAAATTATTTTTAAAGTGCTATAAGGAATTTACACTGGAAAAGATTTGGAATCTGAAACATCAAATCTTACTTGAAGGGCTGAAGTAGCTAAATGCTCCCTGACTTGATACAGAGCTGGGAGAGAAGAATGCTGGTTCCACCTCTGTCCAGAGGGTGCCTGGCTGAGCTTGTTTGTCATGACCAGGTCAATAACCCCCAGGAAAAAAGAAACTGGGAGCTAAGTAAGCAGAAAAGTCCTGTGTGGTGGCTTTCTATGGTAGGACAGCTCTTAATTGAGGTCCCGGGACCAGCAGCATCAGGATGGCCTGGGAACTTGTTAGAAATGCAAATTCGTGGGCCCCACTCCAGACCTGCAAATCAGACGCTTTGAGGGCGGGGCCCAGGAATCTGTGTAATTGCCTTCTGGGTCATTCTTCTGCAGGCTAAGTGTGAGAAACACTGTAAACACTCTTCCCCCAAAAGATTTAAGCCTGCACGTGGGGAGGAAGAGCAATTACCAAGCTTTCATTCAATGAAATAGCAATAGTGTAGAATACAAGAAAGAATACAAGACAAGGTGTAGAAGAACACATTTATTAGGAGCAAGTGAGAGAAGAGGGTAGAATAAGTGAACACACATAAACAGAGAAGATTAGAATCCTTAAGTTTCTAGAAGAAACATAAATATCAGAAATATGTGGGGAGAGAAATTAAATCATCATTTGACAACAGGCTTGCAGTCCCTGATGCCTCCATTGTGAAACCGGAAATGGTTCCTACTGGAAAATATAGACATGGAATCTTAACCCAAAGACGGACGGTCCCATCTGGCCTTAGAGACTCCTTTGGGCTTCACACACAGGGGAGAGAGATCCCTGCACATAATAACATAGCCACTATACTGACACATATAAGATGTGGATTTTAGTAACAGAGGAAATTGTGACTTTTCAACTATACGATGCCTTCACTTATATCTTCCTCTGCAGCAGTCATGAGTATAACATAGTAAACCTGAAAGTTAAGCAAAATAGGCAGATTATGGCTAAACTCATAAAGCAGAGACTTTCCCATCCTGCCATTATCCTCCCAAGAGAAACAGAAGCAAAACCTGTCCGGGGCGGAAAGCTCCAGAGAAGCTTTTCAGCACATCTCACAGTATATTCATTGGTCAGCTCATCGAGGCTGGTGTGTGAGTGTGAGTGTGAGTGTGTTTGTGTGTGTTGTGTGTGTGTGTGGAAGGGTCATCACTTGAAGGTAAGTGTTTAAATCAAACTTCAGAGAGAGATGACAAGTCAACTTTATGGTTTGGCCCCCAAAGACTTACTGTGGGGAGCAAAATCAACAACCCAGCGCTGCACGGGTTTCTGCAGGCCAAATGTAACCACCGCTGTTTCCTGCTGGGCAAGCACGAGAGCGCACTGAACCCACATGGTGTTTGGACCTCCTCTCTGCAGAGTAAAACATGGAGCTACGGAACTGTGGTGAAGCCACCTGGTGAAGCCACCCAGCGTTGGGAACTCAGGAGGTCACTGCCTCAGAAAAGCCCAGGCCCTTGGACATCTTGTCAAATCAAGTTAATTTTTGTTCTCACTTTTTCAATCAAGGTTGGGGGCTGACCTGGAGCCATAAGACACCATTTTTGTTCACTAGGCCATCAGATGAATGACCCAGCTCTTCTTCTACATTCCTTAGGTGATCAGGAGGTCTGTGCAGCTGGAAGGGCAGCATACTTTCCTGCTGTTCACAAAGGGGAAACCACATTGTCCCCTGGGGGCTGGCACACACAGAGCTAATATGAAACACACTCAAAGGAAATGGATCCAAACAAGGAACTGCTTCCCTATTGCACGATGCTTCTGCTCAAGTACAGCATGTCTGTTTCCTTCCCACCTGGTGTGTGTGCCTGTTGTTACAGGAAAAGCAGTGGTCATTTACAACGTTTACAATTTGTCCACAGCTTTCATATTAAATCTTCCCCTTTAAAATAATACATTAGATTTCAAAATCTGTGTAAACGCAAGGGAAGGTAGGGATGCAAGCGGGATCCCCACTGCAAGGGCAGGGCGAATGCATGTGCCTTCAGGCTAAAGTAAGAATGAATTTGAAAAGTCAGTCACTGTTGTCACTTAAGAGAAAAACAAAATTCAGAAAATATCAGAGCTTTCAAGACTTTTGTGAATCTGATTCAATACAGGGAGTTTTGCTTATGAAGTTTTGTCTCTCCAAATCTAGCAAGTAATTTATGCTGGCAGATGTGCAAACAGCCAAGAGAAAAGAGAGAGTCAAGAAAAGTTTGCTTTCATGCAGAAAGAGAGAGAAGCAGTTTCCAAGAACACGGGTTCCATGGAAGCCAGGGGGTAGGGAGGATGGTTGGGGAGACCAAAGAGAATATTTATGGGAAAATCTTTATCCCCATCCAATATACTGATTCAAGAAACACTGAGTATTCAGCAAAAGTGATACCCATAAGTCACACATAGTTATGATATAACTAGAGGCCTGGTGCACGAAAGAGGGGATCCCTCAGCCCGGCCTGCACCCTCTCGTAGTCTGGGACCCCTCGGGGTATGTCCAACTGCCGGCTTAGGCCCAGTCCCCAGGGAGCGGGCCTAAGCGAGCAGTTGGACAGACGTCCCTCTCACAGTCCAGGACCCCTCTCTCCTTACCGCCCGCCTGCTCGCTGCTCTTTACTGCTCAGCTCACTACTCCTTAGTGCTGCCATGGAGGCAGAAGAGGCTCCCGCCACTGCCACTGTGCTCGCCAGCTGTGAGCCTGGCTTCTGGCTGAGTGGCACTACCCCTGTGGGAGTGCACTGACCACCCGGGGGCAGCTCCTGTGTTGAGTGTCTGCCCCCTGGTGGTCAGTGCGCATCATGGTGACTGGTCGTTCTGGTTGTTCCGCTGTAACGGTCGCTTAGGCTTTTATTATATAGATAAATGCTATGGGAGCATGGTATGATATGTCTGAAGGGCCATTGGGAATGAGAGTCAATGAGGAAAATACCAGAAGCAAGAGACAATAAGAGCCCTAACCGGTTTGGCTCAATGGATATAGCGTCAGCCTGTGGACTGAAGGGTCCCAGGTTCGATTCCAGTCAAGGGCATGTACCTTGGTTGTGGGCACATCCCCAGTAGGGGGTGTGCAGGAAGCAGCTGATCGATGTTTCTCTCTCATCAATGTTTCTAATTCTCTATCCCTCTCCCTTCCTCTCTGTAAAAAATCAATAAAATATATATTTTTAAAAAGAGACAATAAGATTCTTGATTAAAAAAAGAAAAAAAGCCATGTCTTCATCTTCCACACTCTAAGCCCCCTCACTCCATCCCCCAGGTTCAGCCTAGAGCAGAGGCTCAACTGCTGCTCAGTGAACGAGTACTGAAAGGCATTCTCACAGAGAGAACAGCGCTAAAGAAGACAAGGAGTTGCCAAAATGGTTGGCATGTTCAAGGCCTGGCAAACAATGGAGAATGGCCAAGGGCAAGGTTTATGGGGAGATAAAAAGGAGGGAAAGTAAGCTGAGGTCAGACTATGAAAAACAGCTTTGTAGGCAGTGCCAAGGAGGATGGTTTTTTCCCCTCTGGAATCCAGAACTTACCAGAGTGTGCAGGGGAGAACATGAGTTCCACAGAATACTAATTGGAGAATAAGAATGGGAAGAAAAAGAGAAGGGGGGGAAGGAGAGGAGGAAACATGATTCTATATTTAAATACATTTAAGAAACATTAGGTTAAATAAGTTACCCATGAATTTTACTGTTAAGATTTCTTAGTCTTTAATAAAATAATATTTTATATGCAAATCAGTGTAGGCAATACCAGATGGTGTACTAGTTTGTTATTATGTATTTGTTTGAGTGGTTATTTATCTCTACTTCCCCAACTAGATTATCAGTTTCAACAAGATAAGGACTAACTTTGTTTTTGCTCATCATTACATCTCCTGTGAATAATAGAATGTCTAACACACAGTAGACATTGTTAAATAAATTGTTAAAAAAATTGTTAAATGAATAAATGATAGTTTGGCTGGGTATGGAATTTTAGGTTCAAAATAATTTTCCCTCGGGTTGTTTTTTATTTTATTTTAAGAAAAGCTGTTAACCCCCTCACCCCCCTCAGTAATTAGTGTTGCTGAAGAGAAGTTCGAGGCCATTCTAAATCCTATTCTTTTATTGGTAACCAGGACTTATTTTTCTTCTTCCTAAAACATAAAATTGTCTCTTAATTTTTATAGATAAGCTATAAGCCTTATCTATGTTATAATAGCTATGTTATTCTACGCATAGTACATTTTTGGTATTATCATGAGAACAAAAAACACCACTGATAGAGGAGAAGGGAGAGTCCCAATAATGTCAACTCATTAGCATGCAGTTCTTTAATGAGTTTTGTCCCAAGGCCACCCTTATTCTCTGGAATTGCTGACTTGAAATTTAGAGCCTGGCTGAGGGAACTGGGATGCTGATTCCTCTACTTTTGCTCCTCTGTCCTAATCATATCTCCTAGAAAATCCTCAACATTTCTGATTTAATTATAGTACCCTTTGTCATTTCCCAGTATTGTTATAGTTTTATTCATATATATATATATATATATACACACATATATATATATATATATATGTATATATATATATATATATATATGTATATTTGTATATTCTTATTTCAAGGGGAGATAGGTATATGCACTTGGTTTGCTATCTTGAACAACTGTATTTGTATTGTACTTTTGTGTTTTATTCTTTTTTCCTGTTTCTTGTATTTTGTATTTTAAATTCATCACTTATTAGATATCAAAACCAGATATGAAATTTAATTCAATTTACCCTAGTCTATATTGAAATAGATTTCCTGTGTGAGTAAATTAAAGGGCAGCTTAAAGACTAAAAATAATTGCAAAATATGTTGTCACAAAATGATATGTATTTATCTAACCTGGTTTTTAACTCCTCTGTCAAAGGATACACTGGGATTAACAATAAGATGTGCTCATGAATACAGGCGTGCTTTAGGTGCAAGTCCTATCTGGCTGTAGGACAGTGCTGCAGCATATTGCAAGAATAATTAAAAAGCTTCAGAAACGTGTTTAGGAAAAGTGTTCTGCATGCGACCCCTTAAACTCCCTCCTTAGTGGAAGAAGTGCCTGGTTGTCTCTTTTGGAGGCCCGTTTGCCTTTCTTGCTTACATGTCCAACTTCCTATCGGGCTTTTTAATCTTAACACCATTTCCATCTCCTGATGTGCCACAGGAACTGATTCCAGCTGCTGAGGGGACTTTCCAGATACAAAATAATTGCCTGCAAAGGCTTTGCTCATGCGTGCCTAATAAACAGGAAAATTCCCATCCGCCCAGTACACTTATGGAATAGGTTGTTGAAAACACTGACTCCCTTGCACATTTGTGAAAGGAATGAGTCAGTAGGTGAGTGTTCAGAGGCAGAATACCAATAAAATGTTCACTCTCATTTGGGAGACCCCTCAACATGAAGACTTATTATAAATTATGACAACTATATCATATTTACTGCATAGTATATGCATAGTTAGTGCATATTTATACTTAAAAATTAGAGACCTGGCCAAGTGAGGGACTATTGAGAAAGCATTCATTTATTGCAGATAATCTATAGCATATCTTTGTGCTGTTCTTATTTTTCCTATAACAGGAGGCTCCTATCTCTACCATGTTTGTCTCTAGTTGCGAAGCAGCTGTCAGCCCTTTTCTTTCCCCCCTCCCCACACTAGAGACTCAACATGGCCTTCCCATCACCCCTTGCTTTAATCAGCTCTGAGCCTGAGAAAGCCAGGCTGTGTCCCCCTGGGAACACCATGAACGGCTGGTGGGCCACTTGGCCAGACCTCAGCGAGCTGTCTATTTGATAGTGTCTCTCACGTTTCTGTGTGCATGAGTGCAAACGTGCTTTATTCAAGGATGCCTGAGCTCCCAGTGCAGCTGCAAGAACTGGCTTCTCTTGCAATGAAGAGAATTGCTGTATGAACAGAACAGAAACTCTTGCCTCCTCCACCAGTGCTAAGCATCTCTCTCCTGTGTGAAACTCCAAATAAAAGTTAATCTAACAAAAGAAGCCACTGAAACAAAACAGACACTTGAATCAGATCATGGGCAGAGTTCGTAGAGAGAAGCTTTTGTTTTGACCATAAATCTTTGACCATGTTTCTTCCTGGATTCATGCAACCACTTATGGAGTAGATTGTTGAAAACACTGATACTGGAATAGATTCTGAAATAAATTTTACTGTTTGACTTTGGAAATTCTACCCTTATTCTTTGGAAAACAATAGTCAGGGGCATTCATGGGAGAAATGGCTCTAGAAAGCAATTAAAAACTCATCCTATCATTTGTCTGGAGCCATCATTATCCCTTCTGTGCAAGTCATGCTCCACCCTTATCAGTGCATTTATTCATATTGCATGCTCTGCATTAAGTAGGAGAAAGGTGTGGCATAAATGATGCTCATGTTCCCTAATATATTGTTTATACAAGAGTAACCTAAAATAGACTATAATGTGCCTGCTCAGTAAACAGGCAAGAAATGGTACCAGCAGCTCATCATTTTGTTCAATCAGTGCTCTCTGTGTGCAAACAAAGAGATTTATCCATACAATAAAGCAAGGAAAACATCCTTCAGAATACTTCTATGAATGAGTTTATGACTGCACTATAATGAGCTGTGCTGGCATATATCTAAGCAGCTGGCTTAGGATAGCTGATTGGTTCCACTACTTTACAAAGGAGACACAACGACTAGAATAGAGAGCTTTGGAGCAATTTTTTAAAGTGTAGGCTAAGGGGTGGGGTGGGGGTGGGAGGGTGAGGAGTAGAATTGCAGAGACGAAGGGGACTAAGGGTCACGCAGCTGTAATGCCGCCACTGAGGGCTGTCACCACAGGCTCTGGCTTGTTCCTGGATTCCTCCTGACCTGACAGGTTATATTTGGAAACCAATTGTCCAGAGACATCTCCATGGAACTTCGAATTGGTCACCCACTTCTCCAATATATGGCACAAAACATTGTTTAAACCACATTCACCCTTCACCTAAGACCCTTGGTAAGTATGGCAGGTGTGGGGAATGGGCTTGGTGCCTCGCAGATGGGACAGGTGTGCTTTCAGAGGGATTATGTGTGCTTGGGATCATGTCTGCATGGAAATGTATTCTATGCACCCCATGATTCTGAATTCTCTAGAAAATCTCCTTTCCCCCCAGTTTTTGTTCCCTTCACAAGAATCTCATGTTGTCTGTGAGCTGGCTGTCTTACAATCCTTAAGAAAAAAGGGAGGATACTGAAAGAGGGGTTAAAATCACCCTATAATACAAGTGAACAAAGTCAGAAAATTGGCGTGTGATGATGAAGGAGAAAGGTCATACAAATAAAGTGCCCTGGAATAAATGGCAATACCTTCCCTCTGGGGACCCTTAGGGTGAGTGAAAGTGCTGACTGAGCAGAGATGCAGTTTCTTAGAAAGGTCTCCTCTGTTCTACCCTCCCGAGCCTCTCTTCCAGGGAGAGAAGGTCAGGGGTGGTACTGACAACCTTTGAAGGTATTTGTAGTGAAAATCCCAATTGCTTGATTGGGACATTGATATTCCCCATTTAATATTTTGGATCCAGAGTTGGGATCATTTATACACCATGCTGCTCTGAAAATCATCTGATTTTAACTCAGAATATTGCCTCCTTTATAGCAAAGGAAGAAATTATTAAATGGAAATAAGTGAGAGTGATTTATTTTTAGTTGTTCATAAGAATCAAGAGCCCCAATCATACTGCCATATTGATTCTGGAAATGAGGAATGCTATGCCATACACCACCCTGGATCTCTAAACCATTTGCAATCTACCTCTGGTGACCCTATTCCCTAAAGGTACAAAACAAAGTACTACAGTGAAGGCAAATGAATTATCCAGAGTCACACGGCATCTCAGTAGCAGAATGAAGAAGAAAACTGGATGGACGGCTCCCACCCATGGCCCCCACCAGCCCTGATGCTGCTGTGCTAGTGCTTCATAATATATTTATAAGCACTCCACAATATGTGGTAAATCATTATATATTGATTTAAACAGTGCCATTTGCAAGCCTCAAAGCGCTTTACTGTATTACATACATAAAGGAATTAAATCACTTCGCCAGCGACTGACAAGCAGGCAGCAGTTAGAAGCCCGGGCTATTAGATGTGTCAGCAAAACTCCACAGCAGGCTGAGAGCTAGAAGAGAAGTGAGTCGCATTGACTCCTGTAAGCAGCAAGCCTTGGCTAATTGCCGAGCAAATATATTTTTAACTGTTTGGGTAGAAAGAGAATCTTTTATTTGCATGAATCAGTGTTTTCATCAGAGGTCTGTTGTGTCTGAAAGTCACAGGTGTCATGTATATCGGCTACTGAAAATGAAAGACAGCTTTAAACAATGCAGGAAAGGCCAGTAAATGGGAAAAATAGGTTCCTCAAGTGACAGGAGCATGTTAGCTTCATCTTTGAGCCAAAAGAAATTCATATGGTCAGGGCTTGAGATTTTAAAACTCACTCTAAAGGCTGTGGTGAGCTACAGCTAGTTGTAACAGCTTTGTGAGAGCTAACTGTTAAATATTCAGGAATCCTGGAAGCAAGTTCTTAAATTGTTGGTAAGTTGAAATGGACCATGGTAGGAGCAAGAAAACTGGTAAACCTGTGACTCAGGACTTTCCTATAGGATGCTAGTTCACCAGCACACTGCAGCTTCTAACCACCTGTTGGGGGCTGGAGTGTGAGCTAGAATCTAATTTTTCTGCATTCTGAAAAGAGTCTTTTGAACAGCCTACGGATTCATTCCCATGTAGTTATTGTGGGAAAACATCTCTGGACCTGCCTGGCAAATAATGTGAGGCGATGTTTATCGCATTCTCCTAGGTGAGTGGGGAAACTCACATTTTCCCAAAGTGCAAATCAGACCAGGAAATGGCTATCATGGAAATAGCTGCTTCTAAAGAAGTAAAATAAATGTATAATGAATGTTTTCACCTATGTTCAGTCAGGCTAAATAAAACACTGCTTGGCTTCACACTGGAAATCCGAAAGGGCATGCCATGTCAACACACTGACAAGTTACAGAATTACTTCTGTCTCCCCCCAAATCACTGGCACCTCAAAATACCATCATCCCCGAGTGCCTCAAAGGGGAAAATGGCCCATGTTTACAGACGTGAAAATACCCAGTTCGACTTTTCAAATATATGGATGGCTCTTCAAATTTCAGACTTGTTGTTAAAGTACCTTCACATCTTTTGCTTAAAAGAAATATTTTCTATGCGATGTTAACATTTTGCATGGAAATCATCCAACATAATTACTCTAACCCCTGCCAAATCAAACACATTGGGTTACTTATTTTCCCATTTTAGTTATTTTCAAGTTTTAGTTCCTAATTTTAGTCACACTCATGTCTGGGGGTATAGAGAGCTCAATGCTGTACCAAGTCTCATTAAATAAGATTTTCATCAGTAGAAGAAACAAGTTTGAATTGAGAAATTTTATCACCATAATTTTTACTCTTTGGGCATGTGTGCAGAGGTAGCTGAACAGCAGTCATCTTTTACTGAATCAGGTTTTCCCTGTACTTCCACGACAGCCGGAAAGGAAACCACATCTTTGGGTAGCATCATTGGAATCCATTATGATGATCCCATTAGCAACAGGCACCCAAGCCTAAGAGTTCATTCCTAGAAGGATGTGGATGTAGGGATAATTATTGAGCATCCAATCTGTGTACAAGGCACCTTGCATGTATTTTCTCTAACCCTTAACATTACTGCAAGATATTATTATTCCTATTTTATAGATGAAGAAACTAAGGCTCAAAGAAAAGAAAGTACAGGAGACAGAACAACTGTAGCTAGGCCGGTTTCTACTGTATCACTATCTCAATATAGTGCTATCTTAAGTAGATCACAGAATAATACTCTCCCTTCTGTAATTCCTTTCTATAGTCACGTGTCTGACATTAATAAAATTAGGACCCTTTAGAGGTTAGGTTACTAGAATAAATTTCTTTAAAACCATAATGTGAAAACATCTCCATTATAACAATTTAAAAATGGGAGCTTTCATGTTAGGAAGAAAATTATGAAATGCTATCCTGTTATTCTGTTAATAACCACTGTTAAGATTGGAGATGTCATTATTTAAAGCATTAGATATGAGAAATTAATTTAAAATTTGAAATATGGTATGCTCTTCATGTACCTTTAAAATAAACTTGTTTAATAATTATTTGGGGAGCAGATTACTCCACAGCCAAAGTACATAATTTGCTTACATTTACCAACTTGCATAACAATAATGTCAATGTCTTTCACTTCTAACAACAAAAAGCAAGTAGGTCAAATTTTATTTATCTTGTTTTACAAATGAGGAATTGAGGCTTAGACAGGTAGAAAGGAACAGAGCCAGAACTGGAACTCAGCTCTTAGGATTCCCATGTAGTCCCTTCCTCTACCACCCAGAAGAGTAAATTATAAAAGTTTGAAAGAGTGAAAGCACAAGAGACAGGTGTAGCACTCTGATAAAGGAATAACAAATTTCAGGTCAAAAAGTGACCAACACAGCTCATACTGCAAACAGCATGTTGAATAGGTAAGTTTTGATGGGGAAAGTTCAGCAAAATCTTAGGTCTGGCACAGGTTGGTACTCAGTGCCTGGTGGATGAAAGAACAGCCGGAAAAGTTGAAACAGAAATAGAAAGGCCCAGAAGTCTTTCTGAACCTTTGTTGCAAGTTCATTTAAGGCTTATTCTCTACACTTGTCCCTTGGTAACCTTGGAGGATTGGTTCCAGGACCTCCCAGGAGACCAAAATCTCCAATGCTCAAGTCCTTTATATAAAACTAGAGGTCCGGTGCACCTAAATTTGTGCACTCGGAGGGGAGGGGGGTCCCTCAGCCCTGCCTGTGCCCTCTCACAGTCTGGGACCCCTCGGGAGATAACGACCTGCTGGCTTAGGCCTGCTCCCGGGTGGCAGAGGGCAGGCCCAATCCCTAGGTGCAGCCCCTGGTCGGGCTCAGAGCAGGGCCGATTGGGGAGTTGGGGTGCCGCCCCCTGTCATGCACAGAGCGGGGCGATCGGGAGGTTGTGATGCCACCCTCAATCACACTCAGGGTAGGGCCGATTGAGGGGTTGGGGCACCGTCCCCTGTCACACTCAAGGCAGGGTCGATGGGGAGGTTGAGGCGCCACCCCCTGTCACGCACAGAGCAGGGCCAATCAGGGGGTTGGGGTGCTGCCCCCTGTCACTCACAGAGCAGGGCCCATCAGGGGGTTGGGGCACCGCCACTGTCACACTCAGGGCAGGGTCGATGGGGAGGTTATGGCTCTACCCTGTCACACACAGAGCAGGGCCCGTGGGGGGTGGGGGGGGCGGCGCCGCACCCTGTCACACACAGAGCAGGGCCGATCAGGGGGTTGGGGCGCCGCACCCTGTCACACACAGAGCCGCAGGGCGATCAGGGGGTTTGGGCGCTGCCCCCTGTCACGCTGATCCCGGTGCCAGGAGGCCTCGCGGCTCCACTGATCCCGGTGCTGGGAGGCATATTACCCTTTTACTATATAGGGTAGAGGCCTGGTGCACGGGTGGGGGCTGGCTGGTTTGCCCTGAAGGGTGTCCTGGATCAGGGTGGGGGTCCCCACTGGGGTGCCTGGCCAGCCTGGGTGAGGGGATGATGGCTGTTTGCAGCTGGTCACACCCCTTTCAGGGTGGGGGTCCCCACTGGGGTGCCTGGCCAGTCTGGGTGAGGGGCTGAGGGCTGTTTTCAGACTGGGGGCGACTGAAGCTCCCAACCGCTCCTTTTTTTCTTTTTCCATTTTTTTTTATTTTATTTTGGGCCAGCTTTAGCTTTGAGGCTTGGCTCCAGCTCTTAGGCCTCCGCTGCTGAAAGTAGGTTTCTGGCCTTTGCTTACAATGTTGCGATCCTGCTGGCTAAAGCCCTGCGGACTAAAGCAGGTTTCTGGGGTTTTGTTTAGCTTCTATATTTGTTACATAGTTGCTTAGAGTTGCAGCTCAGAGGCCTGCAGTGGCAGGCGGGGAATGTTGGAGTCCTCCGTCACTGAAGCAAGCAAGCCTCATGTTAGTTTCAAGCTGCCTGGCTGCCGGCCGCCATCTTGGCTGGCAGTTAATTTGCATATTGCCCTGATTAGCCAATGGGAAGGGTAGCGGTCGTACGCCAATTACCATGTTTCTCTTTTATTAGATAGGACTAGGGGCATGGTGCATGGAATTTGTAAACGAGTGTGGTCCCAAGGCCTGGCTGGCGATTGAAGCGTGAGCATCTGGCATGGAAGGGCAGGTCCTGGCTGACCTCCGAGCCCTGGGCAGTACCTGGGCCGCTGAGCCCCACGCGCCCCCCTCTACCTGAGTCATGGAATCTGAGTCCCCACTGGAGATGTGATGAGTGCAGCCGGATGCCGCCGGCTGGGGCGCAGTGTGGGCCTCTGGGCCACCCAGTGGCGCCTCACTGATGCCAGATGGGCAGTGCGCTCTTTCCCGGCCAGCCTCGCAGACCAAGCAGCCTGCGCAAACCCATGGGGAGCCGTACCAGCCCCTGCGGCTCACCCAAAAGAGCCCTGGCATCCCGGGGGGAGGATAGAGGGAGAGTGAGAGTGAGTTCGGTGGACACCCTGCATTCTCACTGCACTTCCATCCCCATCACCCCGACCCCTAGGTAGCCAGCGAGAGATGGCAGCACATCACCAATGCCCGCCATGTTCCATGCTGCCCCCCTGGTGGTCAGCGCATCTCATAGCAAGCAGTTGAAACTCGCTGTCTTCTGGCTGAACTCCCCGTTGACCGACTGCCTCAGGGGACAATTTGCATATTAAGCTTTTATTATATAGGATGGTACAGTATTTGCATAGAACCTATGCACATCCTCCCATACACTTTAAATGATCTCTAGGTTACTTATAATACTCAATACAATGTGAATGTCCTCACTGGGAAACACTTTCTCTTTGGCTTTGCCCATTCTTCCAAGAATGTAGTTACTATCTGTTGTGTCATTTTTAGCATAATTTCCCCCACATTCTAAAATGACGACAATAGTAGTATTCTTCTACATTGACCTTTAGTCACTACTGTGATGCTCAATAAAATTTACCTGGCCCCCATGCTAAAGCATATTTGTTAAAACACATGTTTGTTTTATAGGTTAATTTGCCAGGAAGTGCAAACCTGCTTTTCCTTTTAATTGAAAAAAAGAAAACCAACCACACAAAAAAATAAACAAATAGTAAAAGCAAAGTCACGTGCTCAGCAATAAGCTGTCTTTATATTCCCATTCTCCCTTTACCACCACTACCAACTCTGGATTGCTGCCACTAGTGAAAATAACCTGTAAAGGGGTTCTGTTCCCATTCAGAGTGGTCCTTGACTTTCCTAGACCACAGACCTCTGCCATCTTTATGTAAACCAAATAAACACATCAAAAACTTCGGTACTAAATATGCCAGCACCCAGTAATCAAAGATGAGTAAATATTTTCTATGTTTAAAAAAAGATAATGAAATTTGGGATCTAAAGAGCCATCTGCTACCAAAGGTGTTTATCATCTAGCTAATTGTATACTTAATTTGGAAAATAATTGGTGATATTCTATTCTCTGTTATTAAGAAACATGTGTTCCATAAATTGCTGATTTATTTTGTATTGTTGAACGAAATAGCCTACTAATAATCTTAACACTAATTTCCTAGAGAAAAAAAAAATGCTAGGCTGATGCTTCTGGAGTTTGGTGTTTTGATGTTCTAGTTTTCTGTTTGAAGGAGTTGAGGCTACCTGGATCACCACGATTCAAACAGCACAACTGGGACCTGGCAGGAGCAATCAGTCCAGGCAGCTGAATGATGTGCAAATGGAAATGGCCACACAATTGATTTGACCAAGGCAATCAATACTGCTTATGAAGACAGCAACACACAGCAAATCAGCTGGGCTGTGTCCCACTCTGTAGCGACAAGTAGATACAATTTACAAAGAATGTGTACGACAGAGAACCAGAACCAGCTGCAGAGAATCTGGGCTTCTAGGTGTATGTGAAATATCCAAGTCAACACCTGGCTCAGAGAAGGTATTTAGCAAATGTTGCTTTTTCTCCCCACTTTGTTCTGGCCATAGAATTATTTAAGTATTTAATTGGATTATGCATTTTCAGTATCAGCACACCGGCCATAGGCAGATACTGGGGGCTATTGGTATGAACACAACTCAACTGGTGGAAGCAGATGTAAATGGAGCCAAAGAAAGCTACTTACTGGCTTTGCACTTTGTAGGATGTGGCCATCAGCATGTTTCAAAAGGGAGTGGTCGGATGGCTTTCCATAGAGAGCTTCTTCTATTGCATTTTACTGTTCTTAATATCTCCTGCTTTCTAGTAATTAGCTGATAATTTATGATGGTATTATAATTCTGATTTTTCATATGAGGCAATAATGTAAAGGTAAATAATGTGTTCCAAAAACTCTTCTTTCTTCCCTCCCTCCCCTCTTTCTGCCCTTTCTATTCTTTCATTCATTTATTTAATCATTCAAGCATTCAATAACCTTTTATCACCTTCTATTTATAAGGCACTACAGAGGATATAAGAGATAAGACATGGTCTACTTCCCAACAAGATTATAGTTCAGTGGAAGGATGGTGAAAAAGTTTCAAATGAAAAGGCAAAAGTACTCTCTCTGATGCGGAGCCAAAAACATCCCAAGTGGGTCAAATACCCTCTGGTGGCTCAGAGGATAAGACTCGCTTTGTGGCATCTCCAAGGTCAGGAATTAGCAAACTTTTTCTGTCAAGTGACATCTTTACTAGCATATGGCCATATGGTCTCTATTGCAACTCCCCCACTCTGCAGCCACAGACAATATGTCAATGAATGGGCACACCTATGTTCTGAGAAAACTTTATTTGTGGACACTGAAGTTTGAACTTGATGTAAATTTTACATGTCACGATATATCATTCTTCTTTTGGTTTTTCCAGTTACGTAAAAATGTAAAAAACTGTTCTTAGCTCATGAGCTACACAGAAACAGGCAGCAGGCTGAATATGGCCCTGGGCTGTGCTTTACCAACCCTTGTCCTAGGTCTGTGGTCGGCAAACTGCGGCTCGCGAGCCATATGCGGCTCTTTGGCCCCTTGAGTGTGGCTCTTCCTAAGCCTTAGGAGTACCCTAATTAAGTTAATAACAATGAACCTACCTATATAGTTTAAGTTTAAAAAATTTGGCTCTCAAAAGAAATTTCAATCGTTGCACTGTTGATATTTGGCTGTTGACTAATGAGTTTGCCGACCACTGTCCTAGGTTAAAGGAAGCCGTGCTGGAAATCTTGTTGGTGGCCAGGAATCACAGAGATTTCAGCCACCTGCTTTGTATACAGTTCCCCTTTGGCCACATATGTGAAGATACCGGCTAGCTACATGAGGCTATTTATTGCTAAGTTTAAACTGAGTAAAATTAAATAAAATTAAAAATTCAGTTCCCTGGTCTCACTGACCACATCCCAATTGCTCAATAGGCATCACTGAAGAAAGTTTTACTGGACCGTGCTCATCTCGATGAAAAAACAGGAAGCCAAGCAGTTATGACTTTCAATCTCTTGATTTACTTATGGCAGCTAAGAATTATCCTGACCAACTTAGTTCTTTATTTCTCTAGAATAAAATTATAGATTTTTTTGAATGGTAAGCACTAACAATGTGACAGTTAGAAGACACTCCCCTCTAATAATAGGCTAGGATGCTTTTCTCTTTAAGCCTCTATCCCCCATGTTTAAGACCAGGAATTAGTAAAATAATTTCAATCATACCTACGTCAGCATATGCTACCTTCCTCTTTTTTGAGAATTCTTATTGAATAAAGTCTGAATGAAGCACACGCTGCAGGCTTGGTCAATCAAAAGCTCCACCTTAACCTATGGTTCTGGGGCAAGTGAGGTCAAGAAAGGGCAGACTGAATCACATGTGCCATGTTTGTGACGATGCCCATTAGTGATGGTGGGCAGTGCCCAGGGGCAGCAGCTGCGGAATCCTGGCCAGGCTGTTTCTGCTGCGAGCTTTCTAAGTCATCTGAAGCTACCCTGATCTCTGCCCACTTTACAAAGTTGATGCCCTTCAGCCTCTGCGTAATTCTGGGAGCCCAAATAGCCTTTGAAGAAATTCTTTTTTTCTGTGTAAGATAATAAGAGTGAGCTTTTTCTTCTCACCACCAAGAACTTTCACTGACACCTCACCCATATTATTTCCACATTCTAGAAACAGCGTTTACAGGTTAATCTACATAGTTTTTGTCTAAAAAAAAAAAAAAAGGAAAAACCACCTCAAAACACCCAGATGCAAAGTATTTTGTTAATGTTGCCACTGTTGTATCAGGGGCTACTTTTAAAGAATTTATGATCACTATTAATTGTAAAATAAAAAAATATGGCAACCCAATTAAAAAATATGTATCTTGCTTGCAAAAGGATTATTTCAGTCTACAATCAAAAACAGAACATAAAGAAAACACATTTCAAATTTTCAGTGGTATTTCCAATCTGCCCTTTGGGTTTCTGTGTCAAAAACATTCTTTGAAAGATTTCCTTCTTCTAAGTTTAGAAGCTTTGTTCTCTGTTATCCTTGGTTAATACTATCATGGTAACTGGCACTATCTCTCTTCAAAACACATGAAATAACCCTGAGCTGAAATGCACTCCAAGGATGGCCTTTGTACTGTTAGCACAGTCATACTAGAGTCTCTGCAAGTGGGGATGGCTTTGAAAGATAAAGAGTGTGTCACCCCCAATGGTTACTTCAAAATACTGCAGGAGATGACAGCACTGGGCTTTCACAGAAAGGTGTGACTTACATCTCTCACTTTTCTTGAGACCTCTGGACTGAAATACTGCTCATGGAAAAATGAGGTTGGGGGGACTTTTCATTCAAGAGGGAATCTCAGGTTTTCCTAACTCCCTGACAAAGATATTTTTTCCCTAAACAGAAGCAACCTCATTTGCATGTCAGCCTGTTTCCTGGTATATATCAACCTCACAGAAACACTGATCCTGTGGTATTTCATATGATCTTATTAAGCATTATCACTCCAATATATTTAATTTAAAAGAAGAATAAATAACCCCTTCCTGCAACCCCACCATTCTCTCTCTCCCCTCCTCATGCCCTCTTTTTCTCTGCACAGTTCCATATTTTATAATCTACTAGTGGCCCGGTGCACAAAATTCGTGCACGGGGAGAGGGGGGGGGGATATTCCTCAGCCCAGCCTGCACCTTCTCCAATCTGGGGCCCCTTGGGGGATGTCCAACTGCCAGTTTAGGTCTGACATTCCTCTCGCAATCCGGGACTGCTGGCTCCTAACCGCTCGCCTGCCTGCCTGCCTTATTGCCCCTAACCGCTTCTGCCTGCCAGCCTGATCACCCCCTAACCACTCCCCTGCCTGCCTGATTGCTCCTAACCACTCTGCCTGCTGGCCTGCTCACACTCAACTGCCGCCCTGCTGGCCTGCTCACCCCCAACTGCCCTCCCTGCCAGCTTGCTCACCCCCAACTGCCCCCCTCCCCCGCCGGCCTGATCACGCCTAATAGCCGCCCCCACCAGCCTAATCACCCACAACTGCCGTCCCATCCTGGCCTGATCACCCACAACTTCCCTCCCCTCTTGGCCAATAAGCACCTCTATGGCTTTGTCCAGAAGAACATCCAGAAGGTCTCCTGGAAGATCTCCCAGACTAATTAACATATTACCCTTTTATTAGTATTGATAGAGGCCTGGTGCACAGGTGGGGGCCGGCTGGTTTGCCCTGAAGGGTGTCCTGGATCAGGGTGGGGGTCCCCTTGAGGGGTGGGGCAGCCTGGGCGAGGGGCCTGTGGTGGTTTGCAGGCCAACCACGCCCCCATTGGGGTGGGGCCCCACTGGGACAGTGCCAGCCTGGGCGAGGGGCTGGGGCAGTCTGCAGGCCAGCCACGCCCTCATGGGGCGAGGGTCCCCACTGGGGGGGACGTGGCCAGCCTGGGTGAGGGTCTGATGGCTGTCTGCAGGCTGGCCACGCCCCCCCAGTGGGGACCCTCACCCCATGGGGGCATGGCCAGCCTGGGTGAGGGGCTGAGGGCCATTTGAAGGCCCCTCCCTCGGCGACCAGCCTGGGCGACCCAAGCCTCCCATGTGCTCAGGCCAGCTCCGTGGCTGCCGCCCACAGGCCCCTCCTTCGGCGGCCAGCCCAAGCGGGTGGAAAGCTTGGCTTCCTCCATGGCCAGGGGCAACCCAAGCCTCCCACCTCCTCCAGCTGGCTCTATGGCTGCTGCCATCTTTGGCCTGCTAATTTGCATATTCCCTCCTGATTGGCTGTGGGACATTGTGGGGGTACAGTCAATTTACATATGTATCTATTGTTAGTGTAGATGGGCAATTGCAAGCATCATATATTTGCATAACAGACTCTAGGCTCAGAAAAATCAACCTAATTTGCCACAGCATCTAATTACACTAACGACCAGCTTGAGCAAACTAGACACTCCACAAGGTTTCCCAGAAAGAACAGCTATAGTTTTATGCCAGCATCCAGGGAGACCACATTTCAGCCATTTCTTCTCCCTGATGAAGATTCAAAGGTAATTAGGATTTTATCGTGGCAGTAAAATATCAAGAGACCTACAGTTTGTAGGATAAGATGAAAAACTTATTCTTAAGGCTGCTCACCTTTCCAAGGCTTCAACTCCTGCTAGGTGTACTCTTTATTACTCACGGGAAGGCCAGGCCAAAATCTAGTTATATGACAAACGAGGGGCAGCAACTGGGGTAGAAGCAGAACTTGACCTAGAGATCCCCATCTTGAAAGGGGCACTGAAGATTTTTCTTTGAAAATAAGGATTTGGCCATGGACTGCTGGGAGAACCCCTTAATCCCCCATGTCTCTTCATGTCTCTGTGTTCTAATAAGGATAAACACTCCCTAGATTTTGTGTGCTAAGTGTAACTGGTCATCATTCATAAAGAAGAGCAAGCCAGAAAAACTGTTTCAAAGTGATATTAGTAGGACTGAAATACTAACTAGTTTTTTTGGGGAGGAAAAAAATCTAAAAATGAGGGTCAGTAGACACTCTTAATTTTAACAGATAAAAATTCTAGATGCAAATGGGTGTACTAGAATCCTCTGGACTTTATTTATATTTTATTTTCAAAATTTTTTTTATTGATTTCAGAGAGAAAGGGAGAGGGGGAGAGAGAAACATCAATGATGAGAGAGAATCATTAAAACATTTTGGGGATGAAACCCGCAACCTGGACATGTTCCCTGACCAGGATGGTGACCTCCTGGTTCACAGGTCGCTGCTCAACCACTGAGCACACTGACCAGGCATTTATCTTTATTTTTAATCATCAGTAATATCTGCCAATGAAATTTCAAATTAGATCATAATTTTTTACCTCTTCCTGACCATCTCCCTAGGTTCATTCATGTATGATGCCTTTTGTTTCCTGGTTGTCAGCAGGTTGAAATTTGTGGGGCGTGGGGAGAGAACCAATTGCATTGATCAAGTTTGGTGCCTCAAAATGGGTTCACATATGAATAGTATAAAATTCCCCTTGGTAAGCTGGAAATCCTTTCTCTGGTGGTATTCTGAAAAGCCTGCAGGATAGGCATTCATGAAAGGGTTTCTATTTTTTGAAGAAAGATGAACAGCCATCATTCAGCCCAAGGTGGTGTGTGAGGATTAGCTACCACCAATATTCTCATCCAAAGCCCTACGCTGCACTGTATGGGCTACTTTCTTATGAAGATTTGCCTCTAGCTCAAAGTAATGATGATGGCAAAACGTGCTATTTCTTGAACTCTTATTGTGTGCTAGGTACTTTCTAGCATTATTACTGGTATTATCTCATTTAGTCTCACAAATGAGAAATTAGATACTTGTAGCCCCCATTACAGACACACAAAGACAGATAGAGAGGAGCTAACTAACCTTTCTAACTAAGGTCATTACACTTCCATTCAACTTAGAATGTGTATCTGAGGATGTGTGTGTGGGGGGGTGGCTAAAGGTCACTATGAGAATCAAGTGGACACTATAAATGAATGGAGAATGAAACATGTGGGTGGATAGGAGTGGAGAATACACGAGAACATCTAGAAGTTCAACCCATATACTCCAGCCCTTCCAGTACAATTAGCTGGAAGATTCCCTTTTCAGATTTGCAAGTGTTTTTAGAAATGCTCAGGAAAGCTGGTTCCAGGGGCAGATCTGTGACACTACAGGATTCTATGATATACTCACATTATCACATAACCTGAGTGAGAGGAAATGTTCATAAAGTCTAAAAGTTCAATGCAACTGCTATTGCAAGCCTTCAAACCCTGACAATTGAGAATTACAGCTTGAGAAACAGGCTTCCTCATAAGGTGTCTAGATATTGGGGGCCAGCCAGACCAGAGTGATGAGTGTGTGTGCATAGAAGGAAGAAATCAACAGTAGTGCACCAACATGAAAGATAAGGGTTAATATCTACTCCATTTCCTGTCTTTTTCTGGCAAATATTTAACAGGATTCTGAGCCAAGGTTTAGGCACACTTGCTTTCATCCACCTTAACAAAAATGCTAGTTATTACATATGCATCTGTATCTATTCTGATTGCATACAAAACTCACAAAAGGCAGTTTAGCCAGCTAGAACTACAAATCTCTTTAACAGAATTGGGATGAGGATAATACATGAGCCTTCAGTTAGGACATCTTCAGCAGAAGGAGTTGAAGTTCATATGTGAACTGCACCTAGCGGCTCTGAGTATGGTCCCATTGTTGGCCAACATGTCTACTCCTTGACAAATATTAACAGGCTGATTGGCAAACCATATTAAAGCACTTACATGGAGAAAAGGCCCTTGTATGTAGCAAAATGCAGTTCAGCTTGAACTATTTAAAAAAATGAAGTTGGTAAATGCATGATTCTGTTGCACTAAATAGTTATGTTAGTATTAGTAACAGCTTCTCACTTTCTGGAGTTTTAATTATGTCTCTTGGGACTGGGAGAAGGGTGAGGGAGGGGGATACAGATTTTAACAGCTTATTTGGTTGCTGTCCCTACCTTTACTGCTGCTGAACTAAAAAAAAAAAAAAAGGAAAAAAAAACACCTCCACAGGCTAAAATTCTTTACATTGCAAATAAAATAGTTTTTCCCTGGTTTTTATCAGCATAGGTCCCACAAGGAACCTACAGCCGGTTTATGTCAATGAACAAGACTTATTGTTTTCAGATTTATTTTTTACAGAAAAAAAAATTGGTGTTGAGCTTAAAACAAAGGCAACAAAGAACAATGAAGACTCTAATTTGGGGTTCCAGTACAATTGCTGGGTTGAATAAAGGCCACTGCATACTTGGCTATCTGTGGATAACTCATTAACTTGGGTGCTCCTCTCAAATTTGCTTCACATTATGGTATGTACACACAGGAACATGTACATACACATGCACACACGTTTTTATTTTTACCCAGTGGGAAGATGTCTTTGCTGTGGGGGTATTTCTGGATTCCATGATCCATCCATAAAAACTAATGGTATAGGAACTGGAGGTCAGATAAGCAGGAAGTCAAGAACAAAGGAGAAATGCTAAAGAACTTAGTATATTTTACCTGGGACAAAAACAAGGAGGTGGTAATATTCCTTGCTAAGCTGGATTTATAAGATATTTTCTTTTTTTAATTTTTTTTTTTTAAGAGAGGAAGGGAGAGAGGTAGAAACATCAATGAGAGAGAAACATGGATTGGCTGCTCCTGCATGCCCCCTACTGGGGATTGAGCCTGTGATCTGGGCATGTGCACTGACTGGGAATTGAACCCATGACCTGTTGGTTCATGGGTATTCAACCACTGAGCAACACCGGCCGGGTTATAAAATCTTTTCTTATTTTAGTCTAGTTCACCATTTCCTTTCTTCTTGAGAAAATGATATAGCTAGATATGTGGGAGACCTAAAGCACATTTTATTTTTCCAGAAAAAATGGTCCATCTTCCTCTATCTCTGCCATGCCCAAGTATAAGTCCCTTTTGGAAAAGTGTAAAGAGTGGCTAGAAGTCATGAAACCTGTGTGCTGGTCTGGCCCACCTAAAAGTTTCTATGTCAGCTAATCCCTAAACTCCTTTGAGTCCCAGGGTCTTTATCTGAACAATGAACTTTCAAGGGGACTGTCTGAGTCCAGTATTTCTTGATTCCATATTTTTCTCTTTGAAATTTTAGCCCCATCATCCATGCCCCAACATATCCCTGCAGTCATCACCTGATGGAGGCCATTTGTCATGCTCCTTCAAAGCCAGCTTCTGGATTGTCCCCTTAGAGCGTATTCATCACCAGGCCCTGAGTTCCATGGGAGTAACCAGGGATAAGTAATCTCCTTTAGGGTATTAACCTACATTAACCCAAGGCTGTCAGCTCCCAAGAATTGCATTTCCACTAGGGATTCTTATAGGCCAAAGAGCCTGCTCTCATAGTGGAATCTCAGCCCTGAACTTGATGTGGGCGTGAAGGAGCAGTTTTGGGTGATGTCTTTCAGAATTACACTCATCACCTATATGGAAAAAGCCAACATTCTGAAAGGAACCTCAGCTATGCCAAAGATTTAGAATCTGGACAAGTAGCAAAGTAAGCTTGAGACTAAGACTTGATTTTATTTTATTTTTTATATTTTTAAAGAGGAAGGGAGAGGAAGAGAGATGTAGAAACATCAATGATGAGAGACAATCACTGATTGGTTGCCTCCTGCAGGCCCCCTACTGGGGATAGAGCCCACAACCTGGGCATGTGCCCCCACTGGGAACTAAACTGTGGCCTCCTGGTTCATAGCTCCACACTCAACCACTAAGTCACACAGGTGGGGCAAGACTTGATTTTAAAGCATTGTCAATGCGGCTCTGAGGAAAACCGGGACTAGATATTAAAACTCCTCCTCATGGCTACACTGCTACAACAACCAATGAACTGAAAGTGAGGAAATAATTTTCTCTCAGTACACCATGGAAGGGGGTCTTGCTTTGGGGAACAAGGTATAAATTATCAGCTTAAAGAAGGGGAGACATGAGTTTCATGCATTTATAGAGGTATATAATTTTAAAATGCTGCCCTGTCACATTCCCAAATTCAAGGCTCATTTTCTTCCAGCATGTGGCCAGCTCATATTTTGAAATCTTTTAATTATGGACCTTACCATATGAAACTTACTTCCATGTTCTCCCTTATGATCACCATAAAATAAAATAAATGCTCTCAACCTAATTTTTCTCAATCCAATGGTGTTACAAGTAGTCATTTGATAAACAATATAAAAAAGCATGTCTTTCCTAAATGATGACATGAACAGCAAAATATCTATA
The DNA here is from genome assembly GCF_963259705.1 of Myotis daubentonii. Taxonomy (NCBI): domain Eukaryota; kingdom Metazoa; phylum Chordata; class Mammalia; order Chiroptera; family Vespertilionidae; genus Myotis; species Myotis daubentonii. The sequence continues at coordinate 65,760,539 of NC_081849.1, read as the reverse complement.
GTTTGAAGTAGTTGTTGCTGAAATTGTTGTTTCTGCATTGCTGCTGTTTTTAAAGATGTGTGGTAAACTTTTCACCAATACCACAGCATTTGGGCATTTTTTTAGTCCATATGTAAAAACCTCAAAATCCCCCAGAGGTATTGTCACTGAGTTCATATGGTAAATATGGAAAACTTTTAAGTGGTGTCAGCCAGGTACAGGCTTCTTAGCACATTTCTGAGGTTGTGCAGCCTGAGTGGAGAATTGAGCTCTGTGGCTCACACTCCGGACTTACTGTTTGGGCTGAGCTGACCAAACAGGACATTACGCTCACTGGCCTAGGATGCTCGAGCATGGGTTGTCACTGAGGTTAACATTTTCAATCAAATTCTTCCCAGAGGTGAGACTGTGAGGCCCAGGCTTTATCCAGAGTGGAAAGGCATGTGAAATACAGGGGGATTAATTATATTCCACTTTTATGATGGGGATGTGTGTGAGTGTGTGTGTGTGTGTGTGTGTGTGTGTGTGTGTGTGTTTTCTCCAAACTCTGCAGCAGTGTGCGCATGGAGGACCACATGGCCAGCTATAAGTTCCTGTGGTTGGTCTCCAGCAGGGTTGATAGGCGTCTATTTTGACTCCCCAGCACTGCTGCTGGCCTCAGGGTTGAAATGCTTGTTAAGTGTCAAAAGAACCTTGTTTAATTTGTGCCAATTTAGTGGAGAACTAGGTTCTCCTGCATAGCAGATAAGACAGGACATCAGGATTCCTTGTCATTCCCTCTTCATGAGCGTCAGATAAGGCTTTGTGTGGCCTCTGAGTCCACATTTAAGACCCAGGCTGCTATTCAAGTTCAGGGAGAAGCTGGCAGTAAGGAATGATGGATGTTTTTCTTTTCTTTTTCTTTTTTTTCAATTCACTCACATGCTATGAAAAATTGAACTGTGTGGATTCCTTTTATTGAATTTAGATATATGTTTATTGCTCATTTTTGAGTCGTAAATGTATATAGTTGAGAGAGAACATAATAAATACCACAAAAGTCCATATTTCTTTTTCTTAGTTCATATCTCTGGGACACAAAAATTAAACCTATCGGAATGCTTATTCCCTTTTCGAGAGTTAATGTCTGTTGACGTTTGTTTGAAGGAATTTTGTTTTGTTGTATTCTGATTTATTTTAAGAAGACACCCATGCTTGCATCAGAATATTAGACTTACCACAGACAATAGTGTGCTGATGGACAGAGAAAAGGGGGGTGCTGGGTGGAGGGGGGCAAAGGGAGTAAGGAATGGGGACATCTGCAAGAGTGTCAACAATAAAAATAAAGAAAAAAGAATTAGATTTTTTTAAAAAAATATTGGCTTATTCTAGAAAATGTGAAAGACCAAACAGAGATAAGGCCAAGACACTTATCAGACCCTACTTGAGTATCAGGAGAATCTAGAATCCTTATGCTGAGTCATTATTATTCAACTCCAGAGGAATGAATGCTCTGAAGCAGTCAGGATGCCCAGCACAAGGGCTACTGGGCTAGGTGTGGGAATTACATGTTCCCAGCTCAAAATATTCCATGTAAAATGTTTTTCAAAAAGTGTGGCCAAAAGGCACTTCATGTGAATAGATGTGCTAACTTTCCTCTTACACAACACATAATCAGGGCAAAAAAATGGATAGACATTTCACCTCTCTGAATTTTGGGAAAGATTAAGCAAAGGATTCTCTACTAATGACCTCATTTCCATCTCAGAGAAAACAAACATCCAGGTTTTATTTTCTGATTTGCCATGTGAGTGTAAAACAGCCTTGGTAGATTATCATTTTTAGGTTATTCAAAAATAAAACTAGAGGCCTGGTGCACAAAATTCGTGCATAGGTAGGGTCCCTAGGCCTGGACAGGGATCAGGGCCAATCGGGGCCTTCTGGCTGCCAGCCGGGGCCTTCCTTCATTCTGTGCCGCCCCCTCGTGGTCAGCGCACGTCATAGTGGGTGGTCAAACTCCTGGTCTCCCAGTCGAACTCCTGAGGGACAGTTTGCATATTAGCCTTTTATTATATAGGATAGACTAATTTCTAAAGGCTATGTGGAATATATTATTAATAGAAGTTGTAATAATATCAAATTACATTGGTATAGTCTCTCATTTAGATTAAGAGAGAAAGAATATGTACATGTACTCTCTTAGCAAACATCTCTGCATATATATATGTGTGTATATATATATATATACATATATATATATATATACACACATATATATATGCATGTCTATGTAAATTTGATGCCTTGATTTAAGATAGCAAGGGGATCTCTTTCATCCCACTGTTCCTTCTGTGCAAATACCCTTCCTTCTGTATCTTTACATGGATAGCTCTTTCTGATTCTTAAGGCAGCATCTGAAATGTCACTTTTCAGAGAAGTGTTTTCTACCTAACTCTTCTAAATCATCTTTCTCTCTCTCTCCTCTTTCCCCCTCCACCATTACTCTCCATTATTAGCACCCCACTTGTTTCCTTCCTAATCACAGTCGTCACAAATTGTAATTATATATTGAAGTATTTTATCCTTGTTTAGTATCAATCTTCCTCAACTAGACTATTATATTAGCCTCAACATAGGAGGCCCCTGTACAGTATCTAGCAAATGATAGCCTCTCAAGAACTATTTCTGGAGTGAATGAGTGAATAAAAGTTACAGGGCACCATTAAAGCTGGAGATATTCTAGGCTAAGAAGCATTTGTATTTGAGAAAAGTAACTGTATCTGCAGGACTATGGACCACGCAGGAGGCAGGAGAAAGGAGCTGAGGAGCTAAATGAAGAGTGGGAATGAAAATGAATGGACAAGTGTGAGACTTTCAAAGTAGGTGAATAATATCACAAACTTCCAGGTTATAGGTTATGGTTAAAAGCGCAGAGGTGAGGATGAATATGGTGATTTATTCATTCAAAAAATAATTGGGGATGTAACAGGCAGGCATACTATCTGTTATCATGGAGTTTATAGTCTAGGAGAGGAGATATTAAACCAATAATTATACCTAAACAAAATTTTCAGCATAGCAAAAGTGAGTGCTACATAGATAAAGGGTGACCAGGTGCATGGTGATGCCTTTACTGAGGCAGGGAATACAGAGGAAAAGCAAAAAAGATGAGAGAGTCATCAGTAATGTGGTATTAATAATCCTTGCCAATCCTTTCATATGTGATGATGATCACAAGTGAAAATGTGCTAAACACATTCCACAGATGAAAGCTATTACTATTACTCCTCTCTATTCTTCATCTCCCCAGCAGAGAAGCTCAGATATGGTTCCTCAAAGGAGCAGAGGGCATGAGCTAGAAGCACAAAAATGGCTTCTTGTCGTTAGTAGTGTGATCTTGCCCTTAATTTTCCTCTTTCATCAAATGAGGTATAATGTGTGAATTTATTTGTTCAATTAAAAAGATTAAAGTATGAAAATATAAAACCAGCATGTATGTACTTGCATCAGTAGGCCAATTTTGATGGAGAATCATATTAAACATTTTTTATAAATGAGGAAATCAGAAGAGATGATTTCTAAGGTTTCATCCAGTTCTGCAATCAGATGTTTTTGCTACTCAATAACTATTTGTTGATTTGGCATGCTCAGATGATGAGTTGCTAGCCATGCTTCGTTCATCTCTTCAGAAAGCTTGGCTCACAGGTCTGAGCTACATACAACAATAGCATAGGTTGGGAGCAATTCAAAATTCTCAGGTGAGCTGCCAAGTGTTCAGAAGGTACCATTTTAACTGGCACATGCCATTCTGGAATGTGACTGGGCCCAGAAAACAATATGAATAAACAAATCTAAAAATCAATAGAAACCCTGCAGAGTGGAAAACTGAAATAGGTGGATCCAAAAAAAGGCAACCAAAACTAAACCAAAATAAATATAGGCATGTGGTAGACAGATACAGAGATAGAGAGATAAAGAAGCACAGAAGTATGAAGACAGAATATTACTGGCTATTTTGGAGAGTCTGTAATTTCAAAATGGCTAACCTGTCTTGCTTTTGCAGCTTGTCAACAGAGCTAAACATTCTAGTAACATTTTCATGATGATAAAAGAGACTGAGCTCCATCAAAATTGGTCTGCTGATACAAGTACATACTAAATGTTTCTTGATCCATAAAAATAAAAAAAACACCTTTTTGCGTGTTTTGTTTTCATTCTTGAAAATGTATTCCTTAACTGACACAGTGTTCTACCTTACATTGTTAATATCTCCTTGAAAAGGCCATATTAATATGCAGAAAACACCAAAAATATAAAATTAAAGGAGGATATTAGAGATATAAACTAAATTTCTCTGAGAGTTCAGAACATGCACGCACGCACACACACACACACACACACACACACACACACACACACACACACACACACACACACCCCAGAGCTAGAAAGTGAGGGAAGAATGGGAGGCTTGAAAGATAGATGGTAGTAGGATTTTGGCTTATGGAAAAAAGAGACAATAATCATATTGAGGTTCTAGACATGAGTCACTGAGGAGAACCAGTTGACAACTGAGGCAATAAAGCAAGATATACTGGAGAGGGCTCAGAAGGTCCTTAGAATCAGGCCATAGGAAATAGGGGCCACCTAAGGGTTTTGAGCATGAATGACATAATGAATATGGACTTTTATGATGCACAGCTCATAATACTTTTTAAATAAAAATTGTCAAAATGATGTAACAATACACACTTGAAAATATTTTTTCCTTAAGAAGAGAGTGAAGCATATAATGAGAATATATGGATATCTTTTTGCCCTTCCTATTATAAAATATCAGCTCAATTTAATTCATGAGTATGTTTCCATCTGTTCAACAGGTCTGAAAGGGCAATGACATGATTAAAGCTTTGTGTGAAAATAGTCTTTTTTAAAAAACACTCCTTTAAGAGCCAAGAGATGCCAATCACCGTTCGAAGACAGGCTGGGTGGGTAAATTAAAACTCAAATAAAATTCGTGTGGCAATTTGTCTGCCATTTATAAGGTTGTAATAAGAAACATCAAGATCATACTTATGAAACACGGCCAATCGCTGAGAAAAAGCTGAAGGTCAAAATGTTATCTATTACCTCCATTTTACTTTTTATTCTAGGAATCTTAACTGATCAGACAGCCAAGAAGACAAGCTAAAAAGTCAGACTTATTGATTTTCTTTTCATTCTTTTGTTTCAGAGTCAGACCCCTGGCTTCAGATAAGAGTGACTTAGAGATTTGGTCTCATTTTATAGTCAGCACAGAATTTATGCTACTCAATAACCAGAGACAGGGTAGATTCTTATCTTTTAGGTTTGAAGATGCATGGTTATGGGAACCCAAAGAGAGACATAGGGGCACTGCCTGTGTATTTATTTATTTGGACAAGCTCATGCAGCCTATACATTCACAATCCTCCTTCCCTACTCCCCACACCATTGTCACTGTCACTGTTAGGTCCATAGCTAACCATACACAAAGTGACCAGCAAATCAAAAGGAGAGAGAACTCATGAACAAGGACAATGGTGTGGTGATTGTGGGGATGGGGAATGGGCAGAAGTGGAAGAGGGCACAGAGGGAATAAACGGTAATGGGAAATAATGAGTGAATGAATGAATGATGGAGGGATGGATGGATGCCTGGAAGTTCCTGACTCACTCTTTACTTTTTCTTCAGATGTCCTCAAAAATATTTTTCTAGGTGTGAAATGGAGACAGAAGCAAAAGAAACACCTGATAATTGAAGAGTTCAGGTTAAAAGAATATTCAGTGACAAGTATTTTACATTTCTTTTCTTTACACACACACACACACACACACACACACACACACACACACACACACACGCATGCGCACGTGTGAAACTGAATACCTAGGTTAAACTCATCAAGATTCTCATTTGTGGGAAACAATTTTGTTATAAAAGGGTTTTATTTCTTTTGTTTTAGTATCATCAGTATTTCTTTTGGAACTGGAACATGTCCTATAGAATATCAATGTAGGAAATAAAAATACAGATTCTAGATAGTCTGAGTTTGGATCCTAGTTCTTGCACTTATTAGTTGGGCAAATTACTTCATTTCTCTGTGTCTTAGTTTACTCATCTACAAATAGGAATTAATACTAATGCCTAACTCATATGTTCATCATAAGGATTAAACAATCATGTTTGAAGTGCTTGAAGAAGAGCCTAGAACTTGATGAGTGCTATGGAAGCACTAGCTCTCATTACTATAACTTGATCTATTAGTACAATCATCACTCAGCCATTGAGTACTCATCATTTGATACTATTCTAAAAACAGGGGACACAGGTGAACAGGGCATATGAGCAACCAGAACTTAGAGTGCTTACATTGTATGAGGGAGGTAGACAATAAACAAACAAACATCATTTCAGAGAAAGGAAAATATTGTGAGGAAAATGACAATGGGTGATGTCATAGGTGACCCGGGTCAGGGGCTGGTTATCCTTCAAGAAGTTGAGCAGAAAATTCCTTCTTGATGACAGTGTTACTGAGACCTTAGTTATGTCTCCTGTGTAAGAAACACTAAGCAGATGCAGGTTGTGGCATTCCTCATTCTCCAAGGTCAAGGAGATCACAATAAGACTGATCACAATAGGTAATTCCTGCTTTAGCATTTCCAATGTGCTTTACACACCAGAGATATATTTAAGGATAGTGAACAAAACATTTAAAGATCAAAATATTTGAAAAATAGGATCTCAGCCCTACTGATGGTCACCCCCAAATCAAGGCACTAACAGGAGAGAGGGAGTGAAGAATCAGAGAAGGACCCTCATTGCTTCTTTGTCAACATCTCATCCTAGCTCTAGTCAGGCAGTTCAGACTCCAGACACCCATATCCTGAGATCAGTCAACTTCAGGAAATTTTTGGAAATTGTTGCCCAACCTGCAAGGACAGGAAGTGGAGGAAATGGAAAAGTGAGAGAGGGAGGAAGTTCTGCTCCTTGGTAGATGATGGAAATCAAAGAAAACATTACTGCTTGTGTTTGTTCAGTCCGGGCACCTAAAATTTTGGTGTGGGGGGATAAAAGCTGTTATCTTGTGGAAATGGAACAAACTTCACAGGGTTGGAATGTTACTCTTGACTCATATGGGAAGAATATGGTGCAAGCTGTATTTTGCAAGTGGCCAATGCCGTTTTTCATTTGCAAAAGATTTTTTACATGTATTTTAGTTAACAATGTGCCCTTATACATATGTACATACATACATACGTACATACATACATATGTACGTGTGTGTGTATATATATACATACACACACATATACATACATATAATATAAATTTTCATTTAATCCTATTTCCCAGGTCAGGGCCCTAATAATGTCATTCCCAGGCCTGGAATTCTCTCTGCTCTTCACTTGGCAGATGCCTCCTCATCTTTTGCATACATTCTCCATGTCCACCTTATTTAAGCAGGGGATCCCACGCACTCCATTTCCTAAGACTGAGATCTTCCATATCCTTCAGAATCCTTATCCCAACTTGAAACTATGCATGTGTTTCCTTACTTCTTGTCTACCACCCCCACTTGACTGCAGGCTCTACCAAAAGGCAGCACCTATGTCTATTTTATCTATCAGCAAACACCCAAAGCTTCACCAAGTGCTTGGCACATACTAGATGCTCAGCATTTTTTTGAGTAAAAGAACCCTTCCCACAAACTTGGAAGAAACCAAATCCCAAGGGGTTGAGTGCCTGGCCCAGGGTCACATAGCTCATATCTGGTAAAGCTGAGACTCTAACTCAGGGCTTCTGATTCTTAATGTTAGGGCACACCACATAGAAAGAAACTCACAAAAGACTGTCAAGGGCACTGAAGAGAGATGTGAGGTTTTCAAGTATTCCAATGGGAGGCTGTGATATAGTGACTTATATAAGAAATATCTTTGTTTCTGGCAGAGTTCCTAAAATACCTGGAATTTCCCAAGGTGTTTTTTGTCAATTTCATAAGGTGACTTTTGAACCCCATCCAGGATGGAGCTGGCTGCCATATGGCTGCCAGGAGAACCAACCATATGATTAGAGGGTTGGAACTTCAGTCACACCCCTGACCTCTGGGGAGGAAAGAAGGACTGAAGGTTGAATCAATCACCAATGGCCAATGCTTTCATCAATCGAGCCTCTGTAATGAAGCCTCCATAAAGCTGAACAGGAGGGTATTTGGAGAGTTTCCGAACTGGGAACACATGGAAGCTTGAGGAGAATGGTGCACCTGGAGAGGGCATAGAAGGTCTGTGCCCTTTCTCCATACCTTTCTCTATGCATCTCTTACATCTGGCTGTTTCCAAGTGATTTTTTTTTTAAAAAAATAAACCAGTAATCTAGTAAGTAAAATGTATCTTAGAGTTCTGTGAGCCACTCTCGAAAATTAATAGAACCCAAAGAGAGTTTCCTTGGAACTCTAATCTACAGCCAGTTAGTCAGAAGCAACTGGGGTCTAGAGTGGCAAAGGGGGGGGGCAGTCTTGTGGGACTAACCCCTTAAGCAGTGGAATCTGATGCTATCTCCATGTAAATAGTGTCAAAATTGAGTTGAATTGCAGCACACCCATCTGGTGTTGAAGAATTGCTTTGAATGTGTAAAGAGAAACCCACACACTGGAATTGGGCTATAGTGCTTTCCTGGGCAGATAAAAGCAGATGGCCTTCAGAATCAGCATCCTGAAATCCTTAACACAGAGAAGAAGAACAATGGTCCTAGCCAAGATACACTCAACAGCTTGAGTTGAGTTGAAAGGTTTCCATACAACTCTGTGTCCCACTGTTGGTGCAAGTGGTAGTTGAGATTATGTAATTTGGGGGCCAGATTTCTGGTCCTAACCCCAGTGTGACCACTTACTAGCCATGTGACTTTGGGTGAGTTGTTAATATTTGTGCTTAGTTTCCTCTTCTGTAACATGGAGAGGATAGTGATATGTACCCACTATGTTGATACCACACAAACTTCATCTATAATACAAGGGAAGTGCTTCATAAATGTTGAGTCAATATTAAAGGAACATATAGACATATGTCTTCTGTATGTAAAAAGTCACTCTTAGCTAGTATGGTGGTGATCAAGGTGAAAAATGGTTGAAAATATATTTGGAATTTTTTAGACTCTTAGCCATGTTATTGTCCATCAATTTAACACAATGATTACAATCACCAAGCTATAAACCAAACTGCTTTACACACTGATCCTTCTGCTTCTCCATGTGTCCCTGTATCACTATAGTTTTGAGTGGCTACATTTTTTTCAAAGTTTCAGCTGCTGCACACCCAGCATAATGCCTTAAGATGCAATATGTCAGGTGAAAATGAAAAACACATGTTTTTCAGTACTTGGTTTCAAGTATTCTTGGGTTTCCAAAAAACACAGTTTTGAGAATAAGATTTTCAAACAGACTGAACAGAAATGTAGATTTCTCATGTTTTGAAGCTTCTCTTAGGAACAGATAATTAATCAAAAGTGAGCAACATTTGTTACTTTCACAGATTGGGTGGTACTAGAGAATCAAGATCAAAAACTTCATCAAACTGTGATGTTTGGTGTAAAAAAGAGAAAATTCAAGAGACCTAAGATATCTATCATTTGGGAGAAAGAATACATGAGCTTAGTGTTATAACAAACTAGAGGCCTGGTGCATGAATTCATGCATGGGTGGGGTCCGGCCAGCCCGCCCCTATGGGGGCCAATAGGGACCAAGCCAGTGGAGGAGAGGGGATGTGGGAGGTTGGCTGGCTGGCCCCACCCCTGATTGGGGCCCAATTGGGACTGGGTCGGCCATGGGGAAGGGAGGGCGGTGGGAGGTCAGCTGGCCATGGGGGGGTCACGGGAAGTTGGCCAGCTAGCCCTGCCCCTGATTGAGGTGGAGGGGGGCATTGGGGCTGGGCTGGCCAGGGGGAGGGGCCGTAGGAAGTTGGGGAGGGGGGAAATTGGGCCGGTTGGCTGCCACAGCGTGCATCATAGCGACCGGTAGTTCCATCGTTCTGGTCACTTGGCTTTTATATATATAGATGAGGAGAACCATGTCCTATGGATAGGAATTCTCCAAAGCCATAATTGATTCATAGAAGTATTACTTTCTAACAATTCATGCTGTCCAAGTAGCCCTCACAGAAACAGGGTACTGTAGGAGCTAATGAGGTCAAGGTATCACAGAATGGCTCAGGTAGAAGCTGGGAAGGCCCCTCTCAGGACTTCTTTGAAAGTTATCCAGTGGGGAGGTTGGACTGAAAGACCTCTGAGGGCCCTTCTGAACCTGGGAGGCTATGTTTTCTGAATGTGTGATAGAAGTCCATCTTTTCAGATGTTTACATAAGCATAATCAATATTGAAGTTTCCCTGAATCAAGGTGGAAACTCAACATAGCAAAGAGCCTTAAGAATGTCTCTGATAAACAAAGATTAACTTTTGCAAATTATTAGACACAGTCCCTCATCCAAAGCTGAGACAGCTGTTCAGAATATCTGAATCAGGGAGGGTCAAAGCTTTGGGAAGACTTATGACTCCAAAGAAGCAAAGGTCATCTCAAAAGGAGAATGCTATGGCCCTATGTCCAAGGGCCCTTCCTAACTCTAGCAGGCCAATGAGTTTTCTGAAAGGAGCACAGTCCGTTCAACCCCTGACAGTCCTACTATCTTTTGGAGCAAAGATACTCCCTGTTTGCCAGCTGCCTGCTCAACTGTGAATGCAGAGTTATTTACTGGCTGCCCCCAGTTCTCTCTGCTCCATCTATAGAGGCAAGAAGAGTTCAGGAACTAACAGCCACTGAACAGCTTGGCTGACCTGTACACCGGGTGTGTGATTCCAGGACAACTCTCTAAGGGAAGGGAGGAGGTGGAAGGAGGATGGGGCAATAAATTAGTCATTTGGATTTCCCTCCAGGGCCTGCCCGTGTGTGTCCATCTTCAGTCACTCTTTCTTAACATATTCTGGTAGACTAATATTAGTAATCTAACCTTTGCTGCATGTTTACTATGTGCTAAACACTTCTCTAAGGATTTTGAATTAATTATCTCTAATCTCCCCCGTTATCAATTGATCAATCTCAGTTTAACTCAACAGCATGTGAATATTTTTATTATGTTAATTTTCAAAAAAGTAAACTGAAGTATCATTTAGCCTAAGATCACACAGATAGTAAGCAATAGACATTCCATATAAACACAAAGTCTGGCCTGGCTGGTGTTGCTCAGTTGTTGAGTGCCCACCTATGAATCAGGAGGTCACAGGTTTAATTCCCACTCAGGGCACAAGCCCAGGTTGAGGGCTCAATCCCCAGTAGGAGGTGTGCAAGAGGAGCCGATCGATGATTCTCTCTCATCATTGAGGTTTCAATCCCTCTCTCCCTCTTCCTTCTTCTCTGAAATCAATAAAAATATATTTTTAAAAAAATAAAGTCTGTCTTAGAAGTCTGGACTCTTATTCACTATCCACTAGTTGGGAAGGAAAAAGGGAGACACGAGAAAGAAGAGGAATTAGAAGTTTGGCTTTCCTTTTAGTTTTTTTTTTTAAATTTGATTGTTTTTAATGTAATTAAATCTATCAATACCCATTGCCTCTTTAATGATTCCCCTCCCCACCAGATTGTACTGCATGAGTCAGGACTGGCCTTTCTGCTTCTCAACTCTTAGTAGATTTCCCAGCCAATGATAGGCACTATGTCAATGTTTGCTGAATTAATGAATACAGCAGAGAAAATGCCTAAAAAAATTCCTGTAAAAGTCAGATAAATATATTAAAAGCACTAACATATAGCATATCATCTCTAATTTCTCGGGGCTACTGTTTGACCCCATGCATCTAATCCTCGAGCACCACATCCCTGGCCTCCATGCTACCCGGCCATCCTCCTGCAGGACACAATGTTCTCTGATTTCACACTTTCCTCTGTCCAGTTCAGTCACCTCTGGCTGCCCACATAGAAGCTGCAGACTTCTCTCTAGAGTTGTCTACTCCTTCTCTGACTCCCTGAAGTACAGATTTCCTGGTCATGTCCCTGGGGTCCTGGAGGAGCCTGTTTATTTCCCTTGGATGTTGAAACATCTTCTGGAAGGTTTTGAGGGTGAAGTAGATTGACAGATGCTAAGCCTACTGGAGCAAATCAGAACTATGAGAGGTGATCAGGCGGGAGACTGAGGATAAGCAGGCATGGTGGGTTGCTGCAGCAGCCCTGCTAGTCACAGGGTCTGCTAAATAAATAGGGAAGTTTAGGAAATCTGTGTGATCCTATCATATGTGCTGTGAGCACAGACCACAAAGTCCCCGAAAACGGTTCGTTTTTAGGGTCATCATCGCAGACAACCATGAAAGACAAAGCTGATGGTGTTGGCTGATATCATGGTAATAGCAGTTCAAATGAGAGAGAAATGCCCTTCTCTGAACTGGGAAGTTTCCAGATCACTGGGGAGGGGAGGGGAGGAGAGGAAAGGAAAGGAGTCACTGCTGTGTGGTGGCAGGTAGATCGAGAGTGTTCACATAAATGGGGTCATTTAATCTGTAAAGAGTCCTGTTTGGCAAGCACAACCATATTCTTGTTATGGATGAGAAACCACTCATCTCCAAACTCACACAGTCACAGCATTTTGCACTGAGCCACATATGAATTTTGATTTCTCAAACCCTAGTATGCGCTAGGCACGTCATGAAAATGATTTCTAGTGATTACACTGGTCTGTATTGCACTGAAGATAAGCTGGAAACATCGTTGTGCCATGAAACACTTTGGACACTTGCAAAGGATGTGGCCAGAGGAGGCCCGGGACAGGGGTGTGTGTGGGGGGGGGGGGGGTGGGGGGGGGCGGGGGGGGGAATCCAAATGTACCATGAACTTCATCCTTTCCCTTTAATCTGGGGGTGACCATAAATACACAGAAAAAAATCCCTTTTCACGTTTCAAGAGCATGGGAATTATAATTAGCCTTTTAAGTGAATTTTATATATATCTGAGCCAAGGCCTTTCAGGGTCTTGGTATTCAGATTTAAGCCAAAAGATTAAATTAGCCAAGTGTTTCTTTACCATGACCTCATGTTAAAAAATGCTGATGCCTGGGCTCCACCCCTGAAGAAATGATTCAGACTTTCTGGAGGTGGGCCCAAGCACTGGGTTGTTATTGTTTTTTAAGCTCCTCAAGTAAGAGCCACAGGGAGCCATGGCTGAGCCACTTTTTAAACTAATGATCTGAGGGCCAATTTTTCCAATACAAAGAATTGAAGCTCAAGTTGACTTGAAAATTCAAGGTAATCTTACATCTTCTCCATCCAATGTTGGCTATCAGAATCTCCAAGCTGATAGTAACAAGGCAACGGTGATGGAGATTTTGATACAAATGCCCAGCAGCCAGGGCAAAAGAGGGGTAAGAAAGATTATACAAAAGATCAGGCTAATTATAGAAAACCAGAAGCCCTGGCAGAAGGCCAGGGGCGTGGCAGAATGAGTAGGGGTGGGGGACAGGAGAAATTCTAGGAAATTAGAAATTTTAATAACTTTGACTGTCGAGGCTGCAATTGGATGCTGAGTTCTTTCTTAACGTATTGCAAGCCTTGAGAGCAAAACCAGATGAGGAAAGAAACTCCCGCATTGCATTCTGGCTGCTTTTCATTTCTCAAGCATAGGAGCAGGAAGGAAACAAAGCCTTCTTGGGGTTCCTCTCCCAAAACCTGATTAAGGGCCCCCTAGGCTCCCTTTCTCAACACCAGGGGGAGTAAGACACACTCAGCCTTGTTCACCAAGTCTTTCAATAGAGAGCTAGAGAAAGAACACATTTTTGCATATTGTTTAGATCCCTTCTTGAACAGGCTCTGCCTTCTCTCTCTGGCTAAAGATAACAATCTATTTTTACTCATTTAAAAAAGTAAATGTCCTATAAAAGCAATAAAATGATTCTATTCAACCTCCCCTCCCCACCCCTGGTTTAAGGTGGCACTAAGGGGAAGGGGTTGAGAGAGCAGATCCTGGAACCAATCGCTTGGGTTTGAATCCCAGAAGCAGCACTTAGTAGCCATTTTACCAAAGGCAGGTTCCTTAACCTATCATGCCTCTGTTTTCCACTTTGTAACTTGGCATAATAACAGTAATGCACCTTGTAGGATGATTGTACAGATTGATGGGTTAACATATAAAAAACTTGGAACAAGGCCTGGTATATAGTATGCAGTTAGAGTATTAGCTAGTGCAACTGTCAGAGATGACTAGGAAATTTTTACTTGAAATGTGAACTCTCCCATACTTTAATCATTCTAAGTATTTTTTAAAATTAAAAATCATACAACTCGAATAGCAGGAATGGTGAAGCCAGTGGAGGATTTGACAAGAAGTGATATTTTTAAGGCAAAACAAGTACCATTTCTTGTTTTGAAGGTCACTTATTCTAGTGACCTACAATAAGATGCTGCAGAAAATAATGAATTATGCTATCATAATATGGCTAATGTATAGTTAAAATATAAATAATGTACCCCCTAAAATGAACATGCCATAAAGAAGAAAGACAGTATAACCTGTTAGGATATCATTACCATAAACTATCCCCACAGGATATATGGAATTAGGTGAAGAAAAGGAGCAAATGGTACTTAATGACAACTTCTATGTATTTTTAGTTTGACAACAGCCCAAAACTCAACAGTAGTTATTTCCTTGGAATGTGTGAACTTCTATAATTCCACAAAATTGTTCTGATTGAAATATATTATCCTCTATGATGCTCCATCATTTTAACAAAATGAGCAGCCAATAAGAAAGCTCTGGGTCAACTTTCCCCAGGTGAGGACTGATGGCACATTTTCCATGGATGGAGGCCATGGAGCAAACACTGCTGTATCAATTGAACATTCCTGCTGACGAGGGAGAACACTTGCATGTTTTTGTACTAGTGCACATAACTTTTTTCCCCTGTGGATCTTCAGCGAGGCAAGGCAGTTGCCTTGGCTGTATGGAATTCAGCAAAGAGAAATGCATGACCAGTGACCACACACTCGCATCTGGATGAGGTTTTGGCTGACTGTGCTTTGGGATTTTAACTCCAGCCACTAATAAGGATCTCCTTCTTTTTGACTATATAAGTCAACTCTGAGAGCCACAGGGTAGAGTGGATTTTTTTGTAGTTTCTTCCATGTCTATCAAGCACTGGGGGTGTAGGCAGCAGAGATGGACTCTCTGGTACCTCTTGTAATTGGAGGTACCAAAGTCTGGCAAGAAATAGGAATGATGGGGGAGGGAGCTGTCTTAAGAGCAGAGTGAAACTCACTCTTTTCACTGTCCTATCAACATGTGTGCAGAAAATGTATAAAGCTATCTGACAGAATAATAGTCAAAAGATGGCCTAGGGCTGAACTTGAATCCGGCTCTACATCTACTAGCCCCATAACTTGCATTCAGCTGCTTAATTCCCCTCATCTATAAAATGAGGAGAGGTGGGATAATTGTCTCCACTTACAAGGTAGTCATGAGAATAGAACACGGTGGTGCTTATAAAATGCTATAGCCTGAAACACCAATCAGAAAGAATGTATGCACCCCTATGTTCATAGCAACACAATTTACAATAGCTAAGATCTGCAAACAGCCCAAGTGCCCACCAGTAGATGAATGGATAAAAAAGCTGTGATATGTTTATGCCATGGAATACTATGCAGCAATAAAAAAGAAGGATCTCTTACCCTTTGAGACAGCATGGAGGGACCTGGAAAGTACTATGTTAAGTGAAATAAGCCAGTCAGAGATAGACAGGTATCATATGATCTCACTCATATGTGGAATCTAATGAACAAAATAAACTGATGAACAAAATAGATCCAGAAACATAGAAGCATGGGATAGACTGTGGAATCTCAGACGAAAGGTGAGGGTAGTGGGTGGGAAGAGATCAACCAAAGAACTTGTATGCATATATGTATAACCCATGGACACAGACAATAGAATGGTGAAGGCCTGGGGCGGGGGTGGGGACAGGCTAGAAGGGGTCAATGGGGGAAAAAGGGGACATCTGTAATACTTTCAACTATAAAGATTTTTTAAAAACATATAGAAAATGTTTTATCCTACCCTGTATGTTTAAATTCTCCCCAAACTTCTATGAGTGGATACTAGAGAACTCATCTTGCCCATGGGAAACTGAGACAGAGCCATTATATAACTGGCCCACGGTCACCCAGCAGGCAAGCGGCCTAGGACTGCCCTAAAGATGATGCTTATCACCACTGCTCTATGCATTCATTGGCTCATGACACACTGGCCCATGCAGAAAGTTAGGGCAAGTGGGATCTCAGACCATCTGAGCCAGCCCTGTCTTTCATGAGTGTGTGGTTCAAATTAGAACAGACCAAACTAATTTACAGTAAACTCAAGGGTGGAAAGTGGGTACAAGAAATCAGTTCTTTAGACTCTGCCCAATGATTGTTCCTCTGTTGACTCATATCCTAGCAAGGAAGAGCAAAGAGAAAGGTGAGAAAAGTTTCCAATTTAGACACTAAAATAACAAGAGCATTGATTGGGGATAGGCAGAGGTATAGGAGTAAGGGAGGAACCAGGTAGACCCTCTTTTCTGTACAAAACCTGTTGGTTTAGTATCCAAAAACTTTGGTATAAAATCCAACTTTTTGAATTGCAAAAAATTGAGATTTCCAAAACTGTCATTATTTATTTATTTATTTTTCTTTAATATGTTTTTTATTGATTTTTTTTTTTAACGAGGAAGGGAGAAGGATAGAGATAGAAACATCGATAAGAGAGAAACATTGATCAGCTGCCTCCTGCACACTCTCTACTGGGGATCCAGCCTGAAACCCAGGCATGTGCCCTGACCGGGAACCGAACCATGACCTCTTGGTTCCTGGGTAAACGGTCCACCACTGAGTCACACTGGCTGGGCAAATCTGTCATTATTTATTAATTGTTCATTAACCATCTCTTAGCAAAAAATAATAGATCTTAGTCAAACTAAAGAACAATTAGCTTTTACAAATATAAACAGAAAAGTGATCCATGAATTCCCAGCTGTTCTTCCCTGCTTCTGACAATGGCCTCAAATATACATATTCAAAAACTCAGAAGAGAATATTACCATAAGTGAGCTGTTACATTCCTGCTTCATCTCTGGCTTCAGAATTCACACAAATTAGACCTGCAGAGTATAAAGCTTTTACTTCTCTAATTGGTCTCAGTATTCAATTTGCATGTGTGTATTTGAAAATGCCTTATCTATTTGTACAAATCTAATGCCAACTGGTTTAGATCGAATACCTGTAGAGGGCAGCATGCCATATTTATTTAATGGATGGATCCAGAATCTCTACTAATGGTGGACAATCATCATCACCATCATCATCATCATCATCATCATCATCATAGTTCTTATCAGATTCTTGGTTTTTGATCTTCAAGAAAATGTCTATTGCCAAGTTGCAAGGGTGGCAACAGGTAACAATTTTTTCCCTTTATGAATATAAATTGTTCATTTTTTCCTGACTTATTATTTTTACTTAAAATCCAGAAGACTCTCCCATTTACACACCACAAACCTCTTAGTAAGATGCCAGCATATAATTCTGCCATTCTGCTATTTATAAATAATTCAAAACATTATTTAACATAATGTGCAAAGATCTATCACTATCAGAGAGCCGTGGGCAGTGGAAACAAATGGAAAGAAAGTTCCTCACTGAGATATGTTTTCACTCGCACTAGCCTGTGGTCAGAAACAAATGCTCCCTGTACAATCTGTTTCTTTAAGATTCTAAAAATAAATTGATCTGTAAGTGACTTTGCTGTAATACATACAGTGGGTTAGATCAAGGAGTAACAGCCATTTATAGAATGTGAACTAAACACTGGCCCGAGACACCATTTAACCCTCAGCACACAGAATGACATTTCAGATTGTGCAGAGTTTGACCTATAAAGTCAGTTTGAAACATAAAGATTCTTTCATTATAACCCTGGCTAAAAATATCAGAAATATGACCAGAGGCTACTATAAAGTCATAACATTTGGTAACAGGACAACTAGTATGAAAGTGCGCATGTCCAATGAGGGTACACTCAGGCCCAAACATATTACAGATACATCTACATTCACATGTACTTAAGTAGGGACTGTATTTGATGCTAAGTAACAAGTTGTCATTCCACACATTCTCCTACAAAGAAGTAGGTGAGAGTATTTTGACTTGCATTGCACAGTGGGTTAGAGTGGATTTGTGCGACCATAAATAAGTCGTTTAACATCTCTGAACCCCCGTTTCCTAAATGGAAATAAATATAGTCCCTACCTTAGGAGACTGATGCGAGGATTAAATGAGATAATAAATACAAAGCACTCAGAACATATAATACAATGTTAAGAAACGTCAGCTATACTTCTTCTCCTCAGCCCCAGCTGCTATAGGATGGTGTCCCTTCATTGCTAGAGCATGTCTTCATAGCCTTGTAAACAGCTGCCTCAGGGGGCATGTCCAATGCCTACAAATTGGGTAGGGTATGTTTCCCCCCCACACACACCTGCATGGCCAATATAATATCTTTAAGGGGACATATGACTGGAGGGAGGGAGGAAGGGTGTGTGTGTGTGTGTGTGTGTGTGTGTGTGTGTGTGTGTGTGTGTGTGTGTAAGAGAGAGAGAGAGAGAGAAAGAGAGAGAGAGAGAGAGAGAGAGAGAGAAAGAGAAGAGAATGTGTGTATGTGTATAAGAATTCACATCGTGACAAGAGGAATTTGCCACTCTCTTCACCCAAGTTTCACTCACAGGCGAACATGTCAGTGTTGCCTGCACACATATCCCAAACCTGGCACACTGTGAGGGCTGCATTACAAGGAATATGACCTCACATCACAATGTTAATCACTGCCCTCCGCCCTAGTAATAAGATCGCTTTGGCCCTCGCACAAGCAGAATCCACCTGAGACTTCCTAACCATGTACTCGCCAGCTCGCTGGCAGCACTATTAGGAAATTCCATGTTGGTGTTTGGATGAGTCTTTTCCATTGATACCGTTTATTTGGACTATAGGTTCTTCCTCAATTAAAACAGTAAATCAGCCCTTTTCATTTTCTTCTTATCTCTGGATACATTTTCTTAATGCATTAAGGTGCAGTCAGAGTGTATGCTGGTATGATGACACCATCCTGTCCTTCAGGTGTAGTTTCAGGGTCACACAGACCCCTTGTGTCTGGAAGGCTGACTTCACAGCACACCATGGACACATTCTGCTATTGAGGGAGTGAGATCATGGTGCTGGCATGAATTTATTGCTCTTTTAAATGAATGGGGTTGGACTCAATCTACTGACCTTGATTGGGAGGCTAGTGATACAGGCTGTGTAACACAAAACAAGACAAAATAAACAAGGGAAAACCACAGCACATGCGGCCACTTGGTTCAGAAGGTGACACTACGGAATTTGGTCTGTGAAGGTCCTGTCACATGAAAGTCTAGAAATAGCTATGACCTAAACATGGGGGTAGGAGACAACCCATTTAGAAATGAATGGACACATTCCATTGTGGTTGTATAGTGGTTAAAATCTATTTTGGGACAAAAGGGATATTGTAAATACTTTCCTTTGTTCATGGCTATCAAAACCCAAACTCTCTGGCTCTCAACATTTTGCAGGAACCCTGCATGCCAATAATAGTTTAGTACATGAGCTGACCAGGCAAACATTATTCTACCAGGGTAGGAGGATTCCCTATGCCCTTCCGAATCCCCAGGGCTAGTGAAGACCAGATTGCACCTCATGACGGTCCTGGTCTGAACATCTCCAGCGGCTCCCCAGTCTGACTGCACAATTCCAAGGCCATTCAGTTCTTATGGCTCTAGGGAGATGCTGCCATATTAGGCATGTGGAAATGTCTGTGTCACTCTTCAATTATTTTGAAAGTAGAGATTTAACATGACTTTTTTTGATCAGCATTCAATTCCAAATTTGGGACTAGATTTAAGTGAAATTCATTTCAGGGACTCCTCACTGGTTTTGTAAAATGTTAATGCCAGCAAGCATTCCTTTATCCTCAGTACCAACTGGATTTCAGGCTGCTTTCTTTTTCATTTGATTCTCCCTGTGGTAACAGCATTTCCATGGTAGAGGACACGATGATCTGTACAGACACCTCTTGACTCTAAAGTGGTTGGCTGGACAGGTTTATCATTTAATTCAGGTAAATCTGGAGCCTCCTTCCCCTTGATCACAATAGCTCTAGATGCCAATAAGAGGGTCCAAATGGGAGGAGCCTGGGGGCAGGTATGAAAAAGTGAAGGGTTTAGGCATTTCCTAGATATATGGTTCCTAGTATCTCTTTAAGACCAAATACAAATGGTATCTAAGAACTAATTACCTTGTGAACAACTTCATCACCTAAGAAAATTCTTTTCGAAGACAATGATGCGCTTCCATTAGGCACGAGACCAATGCTAAGATCTGGAGATACCCAGACATGGCCCTGGTAAATATGACCTCACAGGAATAGTGGACTCTCTAATGCTCTCTTTAATAGCAGAATGCCCCTGTAGCACTGTTCACGGAGACATTCGGTATAAATGAGACCACCTTTTCCAAGTGGACTGAGTTTTTGAAGAAATAAAAGGAATTACTTATAAGTCAGCTTATCTCGTCAGATGGCTCCAAAATAAAGACCTCAACAATATCAGCCTAAAGGGCTCTAGAATAGTTATTTTTGGCATTTCCAAAGAGTAGTTTCCTTCTATTTCTGCTACCTCAATAACAGAGAATAAATCAGAGATTTGGCACTGACTACTTCACCGAGCTATTAATTTTTAAATCTTTCACTGATTGGGTTCCAACATTATGTTTGACGGAGACAACCTTTATTTATTGTTTAAATCAAACAATAATTTAAGCAAATTCATCAGTTCAAGGATAATATAGCATAATCTATTTGTTAATGAGTAGGATTTAGTTTAAGATGAAGGCTTCCTGGAGATCCAAGTCTGGGGATATTGAGACCATCCTATCCTACAATGATATAAGAAAAACAACTATTTGGAAACTCACCTAGTAAGGTACCAGGGTCCTGCTATTGATAAATTTGTACAAAATAATTTACCAGGTTAATGTCTTTTATCTTCCTATCCAATTGTTTCTTATTAATCTCTTACTTAAGCGTTATCAAAAGGTCATTTGCCAATGCTATTTCTCATTCAAAGATATACTATTAGGCTTATATCATATCCAGTGGTTCTCAACCTTCCTAATGCCACGACCTTTTAATATAGTTCCTTATGTTGTGGTGACTTCCAATTTCATTGTTACAAATTGAACATAATTAAAGCATAGTGATTCATCACAAAAACAATATGTAATTATATACGTGTTTTCTGATGGTCTTAGGCGACCCTGTGAAAGGGTCGTTCGACCTCCAAAGGGGTCGCAATCCACAGGTTGAGAACCGCTGATCATATCAGTCTTAATAACTGACCAATTCTGTGAGGATGATCTGCATAGCCATAATGGAACATATTATTTCCCTATAATTAGAATCAGGGGCAGACATTCCCAATTTTCAGAACCATTTTAAAAATCCTTATTTTATTGTTGTGAGAACACATAACATGACACCTACCTTCTTAACAAATTTTAAGTGTATCATTATACCTTATTAAACATTATTATATATTATTATATTACACTTCATTACACATTATTGATTATAAAGTGCAATGTTATGTAGATCTCTAGAGCTTATTAATTTTGCTTAACTGATGGTTTGTGCTCATTGATTAGTAACTCCCCACATCCCCTCACCCTGCCCTGGCAACCACCATTCTACTTTTGATGCTATGAATTCTACTATTTTAGATATTTCATATAAGCAGAATCAGCAATATTCATCTTTCTGTGACTGGCTTATTTCACTTAGCCTAATGTCCTCATGGCCAACAGGTAGATGAAAAAAATCTCATTGTCATTAACCATCAGGGAAATGCAAATCAGAACCACAATGAAATATTACCTAACACTGTCAGAATGGGTATTATGAAAAAAGAACACAAGTGTTGGCAAGGCTGTGGAGAGATTAGAACCTTGTGCATTGTTGATGGTAATGCAGCTATAGTAGTAAACAGTATGATATTCCTAAAAAAAAAATAAGAAAAAACTATCATATAATTCAGGAATCCCACTTCTGGGTATTTATTTTTTTTAAATGAAAATCAGGATCTCAAGGAGATATTAGCACTCCTGTGTTCGTTGCAGCATTACTCACAATAGCCAAGATATGGAAACAACCTAAATGTCCATCAACAGATTGAATTAATAAAGAATATGTAGTCTGTAGATGGAATGGAATATTATTCAGCCTTAAAGAAATTTCTTCAATATGCAACAAGAATAATCTCCTTTCAGATAAGCTGACGATATTGCAAAATCGTTTCTCTTCTCTATACAGATTAAATATATCCTTGGCTCAAATGGTAAGAAAGGAGTTATTGTATCATTTTCAAAGTTGGTACTCTGAGAATCTTAGTTAAATTAAGCCCATTTCATTATATGCATGCCCAAATTATGCAGAAGTTTACAAGCTGTTGTCAAATCTCATTGTTAAGAGTCTCTTGCGTTGAGGCATGAGGTTGAGCTTTGACAAAAGTAACCACTGGCTGGAAACTGCAAAGCATGGCAATAAGCCATTTCATTTGTATGGCATGCTACCGATTTCACAGTAATTTTTATAATATTTAAAACATGAAATAGGCAGAAGAGTCACTACTTAATACAGTTAAGGCTCAGAGAGGTGCAACTACTAGCCCAGGATCACAATGTCCAGGTTTTTCCACAGCTCATTCAGTGCTGTTTCCCCATGATCCTGTGCTCCTTACAAGACTTGGAAAATCCCTCTTGTCCCCAAGGTTTGCTTCCTTGTCATCTGGACTAACATGGGCAGGCTTAGATGTGTGGTTTTATCACTGAAGAGGATGGTGCTTGTCTCAACAGAGAATGGTGGGAAAACAGGCACCAAACAATCTTCTCCTTAATAGCTTTCTTAAAAATCCACCCCAGTTATAGTAGGCCAGTGAGAGAAAAGAGACATTTGCCATTGGGGAGCTTGCGATATCTAGGTATCCTCTTGGCTGGGTAAATGGTAGATGTGGATAACTATTCGTTTCCAGACCCTGTTCCATAACACTGTAGAGCCACACTGGCTGAATTAAAACCCAACCTCTACAATTGACTAGCTGTGGGCCTTCCAGCAAGTTATGTAACTTCTCTGTGCCTGTTTTCAAAATGGTGATGATAATGACCTACCTCCTAGGAGAATTTAGGGGCTTTAGTAAGATAAATGTAAAGTGCTTAGAATAGGACTTGGCAACGTGCCCAATGAAAGCAGTTATTTATATTATCTTAACAAATGAGCCTTTTGATTTCTTTATATATAAAGTGAGAATAATGAAAATCCCTCTAAAAGAATACTTAGCCATAAGAAAAAATGAAATATTGCCATTTGCAACAACATGGATAGATCTTTAGAATATCATGCTAAGCAAAATAAGTGAGATGGAATAAAACAAGAACAATATGATTCCACTCACATGTGGGATATAAAACAGAAAGCAACAAATGAACAAACAAAACAAAATCTCATAAACACAGACAAGACTATGGTGGTTACCAGACTGGAAGGGGGGTGGAGGGAGATAGATGAGGGTAAAGGGAGCCAACTATATGGTGATGAAAGGAGACTTGATTTGGGGTGGTGAGCACACAATACAGTATACAGATGATGCGTTATAGAATTTTACACTTGAAACCTTTATAATTTTATTAACCAATGTCACCCCAATAAATTTAATAAAAATTTTTAAATTTATTTTTTAAATATATTTTGATTGATTTCAGAGAGGAGGAGAGAGAGATAGAAACATCAATGATGAGAGAGAATCATTGACTGGCTGCTTCCTGCATGCCTCCTACTGGGGATCGAGCCCACAACCTGTGCATGTGCCCTTGACCAGAATTGAACCCAGACCCTTCAGTTGACAGGCCAACACTCTATCCACTGAGCCAAACCAGCTCAGGCAATTTTATTTTATTTTATTTTATTTTATTTTATTAAATATATTTCTTTATTGATTTCAGAGAGGAAGGGAGAAGGAGAGAGTGATAGAAACATCAATGATGAGAGAGAATCATTGATCGGCTACCTCCTGCACACCCCCTACTGGGGATCGAGCCCGCAACCCAGGCATGTGCCCTTGGTCGGAATCGAACCTGGGACCCATTGGTCCTCAGGCTGATGCTCTATCCACCGAGCCAAGCCAGCTAGGGCAGCTCAGGCAATTTTAAAAATCTATACTTGCCCTAGCTGGTTTGGCTCGGTGGATTAGAGCATCAGCCTGCAGGCTCAAGGGTCCCAGGTTAGATTCTGGTCAAGGGCATGTACCTTGGTTGCGGGCACATCCCCAGTAGGGGGTGTGCAGGAGGCAGCTGGTCGATGTTTCTCTCTCACCGATGTTTCTAACTCTCTATCTCTCTCCCTTCCTCTCTGTAAAAAATCAATAAAATATATTTTTAAAAAATAAAAATAAAATAAAAATCTATACTAATAAAAGGATAATATGCTAATTAGACTGGGTCGACCAGACATCTTCCGGACATCCTACTTCCTTCCAGACAAAGCCACGGTGGCGGGGGCTGAGGCAGAGGTGGTTAGGGGCGATCAGGCTGGCAGGGGAGGGCAGTTGGGGGTGATCAGGCCAGCAGGGGAGCGATTAGGCAGCAATCAGGCCAGCAGGGGAATGGTTACGGGGTGATCAGGCTGGCAGGCGGAGGCAGTTAGGGGCAATCAGACAGGCAGGCAGAGGCGGTTAGGGGGTGCAGGCTGGGCTAAGGAACACCCACCTCCACCCCCCCCCCCATACAGAATTTCGTGCACTGG
Organism: Myotis daubentonii; assembly: GCF_963259705.1. Taxonomy (NCBI): domain Eukaryota; kingdom Metazoa; phylum Chordata; class Mammalia; order Chiroptera; family Vespertilionidae; genus Myotis; species Myotis daubentonii. Next base: position 65,735,641 of record NC_081849.1, on the reverse strand, counting down.
GCCTCTAGTAATAAAATAAAATGATTAAAAGGAACCAAATTACATCTTGTTTTTAAAAGTTCTTTATAAATCATATAATGCTCTAGAGCAGCGGTTCTCAACCTGTGGATCGCGACTCCTTTGGCGGTTGAACGACCCTTTCACAGGGGTCGCCTAAGACCATCCTGCATATCAGATATTTACATTACGATTCATAACAGTAGCAACATTACAGTTATGAAATAGCAACAAAAATAATTTTATGGTTGGGTCACAACATGAGGAACTGTATTTAAAGGGCCAGAAGGTTGAGAACCACTGCTATAGAGAATGACTGTCACTGTTTTGAAGAGAAAGTTGTAATGTTTAAACTACACCTACCTTCTATTGAAAGGAATTTCTCCTTTCTCATCAAATCAAATAAGAATGTCATCCATATTCTGACCTCTAGGCTAAACCCATCAGTAGCTTGTTAGGCAGGAGACATGGGATGGGTGATGCTGTCTAACAGGGGAGGGAGCTTACTTAAGGCCTGGGGGGCCTCCACCTCTCAGGATGGGAGGCCTGTCCCAGCTGCGTGTGGTTGTATCTACAGACAGATATGGAATCAAAGAGCCCTACCGGTCCTGCAGGCTTACCTGGGCAAAACCACAGGCTGCCTGAGCTCTGAAAAGTAGGACAATCACTTCCTGCGTGGGTGGCTACTCAGGGGAGCCCAGGGCAACATCAGTTCTAAAATCAGAGCTTCGATGGAGAGAAGCAGATGTGTTGATGCAGCGTGAAAAATAGAATGAAACTGATTTCTCCAGAGTTGGAGATGACATGCTACTCCTGACAAGACCAGTAAGAATGCAGTTGATACAAGAGAGAAAAACTTTAAAAATATCTCTTTCTCCCCTGGCTGGCATGGTTCAGCAGTTGAGTGTCGACCTATGAACCAGGAGGTCCTGGTTCAATTCCAGGTCAGGGCTCATCCCCAGTAGGGGGCTTGCAGGAGGCAGCCGATCCATTGTTCTCTTTCATCATTGATGCTTCTCTCTCTCTCTCCCTCTCCCTTTTCTGAAATGAACACAAATATATTTTTAAAAAATCTCTTTCTTTAACATCATGGTCTCACCAGTGACACACACATGTACTCCGAACTCTAACGTCTTTGAGGAAGACATGAACATGGATGCCAAGTGGGGACAGCTGCTCCCCCAGTGCTTTCCCAGCTCAGTGTGTGCCCCCTTGTGGCCCCCTCCTGCTGGCTTCTCTGGATTAGTTTCTGCCAAGTTTTCCATGTTCAACTTCAATGCCATCTCCATTCTTAAGCTGCTTCTCAATCCTCCACCTAGAACTAATTTTGTATGCTTTCATTTGTACACTTTTAGTGCCATCAAAGTTTGCCTAGTTTTACAGTGAGCTGTGGCCTACCAGCTTAGAAGGCACTGCTTCTTGCCATCTGTGTGTCACAGTGACACTGCACCGCATGCTGCTCAAAGGAGCACTCAATAAATATTCATCAAGTGAATAAATAAATATTTGTTGGTGATAATTAAATTGAACTGAGAACTTCATGGCCTCCAAGAAAGGCTCTGGATTTGTTAAGTGGAACATTGCTCTTTTTCCCCTCTATTATGCTTAAGGTAGTTTCATAACATCTCCTGCCAGGAACTACTTCTATTATTAAATTATTAAGTGTCAGGGGAGCAGTAGCACCTTGTATGACTAAGTACTGGGTGAAACTGTGATAAAGGGAAGTCCCCATTTGCTCCTAGTTTCAGAGGCAAGAATTGTCAACTTTATTTTTGTGCTGCCACTGCCACAAGCCAGTGTGATTCAAATGGTTGATTTTGAAATTGTGTTTTCTCTTTTCCTCTCCCTACTCATTCCCTCGACCTGAGCCACTTTTAATACTGTACTCAGAGTGGAACATAAGGTATATTAACAAAGAAGCAGAGTCTGCATTTCTAATTTGGAACCTGAGACTATGCTAAAACTAGACTTCATGCTTCTAACCTGTATTCATTCATTAGTTGTCTGGGTAAAGAGAAAAGGTTGGGGAAGAGTTCGGAAGTAGGATCAAAATCTATAATCTGAGGCTAACTTTATCATGTAGACAATTAATGAGAGTTCTCCAGATGTTCTTCTAAACTGCTTTTCGCTTTTAGGGAACATCCCAGGAAGAGACAAGCAGAGGGTTGGTGCCTCCTGACAGAAGTACCCCACATTGTCTATTAAGTACTACTGCCAAAACATTGAACTGGACTCTAAATCGAGTCAAGAAAGCCCATAATTACTAATTTACAGGAAATACAAGAAACAGAGGAACCTGTTAAGCTGGCATCATGGAAATGAAATCAACAACATTCAAATTGTATTAAACTCTACAGGATCATCAACAAGTAAATTACAAGAAAAAATATAGTTCAGGGTGGCAGGGAAGAGCGTGGATCTGTGATTTATATATAACACAATTGGCCCGGAGCATGAAATTCATGCACGAGGGAGGGGTGTGTATCCCTCAGCCCAGCCTGCATGCTCTCCAATCTGGGACACCTCGAGGAATGTCCGACTGCTGGTGGGATCGAGCCTAAATGGGCAGTCGGACATTCCTCTCACAATCCAGGACTTCTGGCTCCCAACCGCTCACCAGCCTGGCCACCTGATTGCACCTAACTGCTTCTGCCTGTCAGCCTGATCACCCCCTACCCACTCCCCTGCCAGCCTGATCGACACCGAACTGCTCCCCTGCCGGCCCTATTACCCCTAACTGCCCTCCCCTGCCGGCCTGGTTGCCCCTAACTGCCCTCCCCTGCAGGCTGGTCACCCCCAACTGCCCTCCCCTGTAGGCCTGGTTGCCCCTAACTGCCTTCCCCTGCTGGACTGGTCACCCCAAACTGCCCTCCTCTGCCAGCCCGGTCACCCCTAACTGACCTCCCCTGCCTGCCTGGTTGCCCCTAACTGCCCTCCCCTGCAGGTCTGATACCCCCCAATTGCCCTCCCTTGCAGGCCTGGTCCCTCCCAACTGCCCTCCCCTGCTGGTCTGATTTCCCACAAATGCCCTTCCCTGCTGGCCATCTTGTGGCGACCATCTTTGACCACATGGAGGCGGCCATCTTTGTGTATTGGAGTGATAGTCAATTTACATATTACCTCTTTATTATACAGGATATATTCTGTTGTGTATATATTATGAATATATACACAACAGAATATTACTCAGCGATAAAAAATAATGAAATCTTGTCATTTGCAACAACATGGATGGACCTAGATGATATTATACTAAGTGAAATAAGTCAGACAAAGAAAGACAAATACTATATGGTTTCACTTTTATATACAATCTAAACAAAATAAAACAAAAACATATTCATAGAAACAAAGGCCTAATTGATGGTTGCCAAAGAGGAGGGGTGAGGGATGGTTGAAAATGTGATGGGAAATATAGTCAATAATATTGTGATACATTTGCATGTTGACAGATGATTTCTAGACTTAGCGTGGTGATCACTTCATAAGGTACTATATACATGTTGAACTACTATATTGTACAACTGAAACTAATATATTATATATTGACTATATTCAAATTAAAAAAACACTTATGAGACATGCCAACCAATTTCAAATATGGATCTTATTTCAGTCCTAATTAAAATAAAGGGCAGTTCTTTTCTCAGAATACACCAAATGGCGGAGGTAATGCAGGTGCTCCTGGGGCCTTGGAGTGGGACACAGCAGGGGTCCTGCCTGAATCCTGGAGCTCAAGGAAGCTAGGCTGAGCTGGGCCACCTGGTCAAGGACATAAAGATAAAATCCCTGGAGGAGATCTCTCTCTTCTTGCCCATCAAGGAGTCTGACATCACTGACATTTTTCTGGGGATGTGCGGCAAGGATGAGGCTTTGAAGGTCATGCCCATGCAAAAACAGACCTGTGCTGGCCAGTGGACCAGGTTTAAGGCATTTGACACCATCTGGGACTACAATGGTCAAGATGGTCTGGGAATCAGGTGCTCCAAGGAGGCAACCATTGCTTTCCTTGGGGACATCACCCTGTCCAAACTCTCCATTGTCCCCATGGGGGGAGACGACTGGGGAACAAGACGGGAAAACCCCACCATGTTCTGGCAAGGTGCCTGCTTCCATGCTGAGAGCCTAATCTTTGTACTTATATGTTAGAAATTTTCCTTAATAAAAAAAATTATTTAAGAAGGTTTGTTCACAGTTACAACAAAAGATAGTTTTTCTCAATTGTTTTTTAAAAAGGCTAAACACCATAAATGGATTTCACATGAAAGTAAGAAGCTTTTGGAAATTCAGGGACCCTCATTATGAGTGGGATATGAAGCATGAGGAATCTCTTCCCAAGTGATAACAAGGGTATCTAGCCTGTTTGACTAAAGCTGGACTAGACCAGGACAGGAAAATGCATAATCTCACTGGCTTGGGCTTGGCCTCACTATCTATGCCATAGGTGACAACAGCAACCTAGCCTCTGTATGTTTTAACTAAATTATAACAGGACATTGTAAAACTATATGTTTTGCAATGTAATTAAAAGATCATTCTATAACCAGGAGGTCAAATCCCAAATGAATAGCACAAATGATGGCCACCTGAACAAGCTTTCAAATACCATTATACTATGCCTACCCCAAGACATGGAGCTCCTGAAGAAGATACAAATGCCCCAGATTGGCAAGGAGCCCGTTGGGTTGCACGTTGGAAAGATGTCATCTATGACTCTAAGCCACCCCAAGATCATTTGTAAATTACTGCTGGGCTCATTACTAACATTGAGATTTGATGACCTGAAGAAATAAAAATTTCCACAAATGCCTAATGTGCTTGTGCAGACACTCACTGACAAGATCCGTTCCAACTGTCATGAAGTTAAATATGTCATCAAATATAACAACTTCCAAAAGGGACTCAAGGAAGGTAATGACCAGTAATCAATGAGTTAAATCAAAGCACATGGAGGGATCCCAAAGTTCACCTCTAACTCTACCTTTCAAACACCCAAATCCAATGCAATAATCCTCCTCCATTCAGGTCACATAAAACCAAATGACCTTTCATGCTGGGAATGATGACTTGATGGTCGGACACATATGAGTCATGAAGCCCTTTGTAACGGGCCCAGGATGCACTAACACACATTTAAGCCTCAGAGTGCTTACCACTCTGTTCCCGTTGGTCCTCCAGCTTCACTGCATCGAGGTCAGAGCTCTGGGCCTGGGCTCCAACAGTGTCCCCGGTTTCAGACCCAAGGTATTACAAGGAACACTGAACAATCTCAGATAGTCACACATTTGCAATGAGACCTTTTCTTTTTTACCCATGGGGAAAATCTATTTTTTGTTATTTGGCCAAAACAAACAAAATGCTCAAAATAGTAGGGCCACCACTATTCCCTCACTGCTCTGCTGAGACACAGACGTGAAGGCCTTTGCCTTGGTGGCCCCAGCAAGCAGAACATTCATCAGCCAGGATGCTTGGTGATGGATATCTAGTAAGATCCACCAGTCCTCTGGGTAATTCCCAATTCCTGCACAGAAAGCATCTGGCTTCTTTGCCTATAATGACTGCATTTGGGGAATGAACTAAAATGGCCAAATTTTTCAATATACCTACGAGGAGGGTTAAGCACAGAAATCCCGTTAAACAATAATGGAATTTGTGTGTGAAACATTACCCTCTTTGAACATTTTTAAGAAAGTTATTCTCCTCTTTCCCCTCCGACTAATAACAATTCAACATTATTTAACATAATCCTACTGACAGGTAATTTCTGACATGAAATTTATTACTGGCTTGCCCTTTGAGGGCATGTTTCGCTATTAATGTTTCCTTTTAAAAGCTACGGCATACATTAGATTCTCATACAGCGTTTTCCCATGTTTTCCTTGGAAACCTCTACTTTCTGTGGTATTTTACATTGCCCAAGTCTGTTTTAACTCCATATCCTTACACACACACACACACACACACACACACACACACACACACACACACAACCCCTCCTCTCCCAATGTCCAGAAACACATTTTACATGGAAGCATTTTATTCTGCCATTATTAAGTTTACCTCTAACTAAATAAGCGACATTAGAAGAGCATGCATTTAAATAAGTCTCTCCTGAACCTAACTGGGTACGTGATGAAGTGAGCTAGAGGGCTTGAATTTAACACGATCATGACAGGAAACAAGAGAGCTGCAGGTTGGCAATGTGTCCATATAGGGCCAGGGGACCTGCAAGCAGACACCCTGACTGGGGCTGTAAGCCTCTCACACTGCAGGGTATGTGAGACCATTCAGAATGCAGTTGTGATTCTGACTCATTCAGAGAAATGATTTTTTTTACCTGGTGAGTCAGCAGGAAGCTAGGTATTTCCCTACCTGTGCTAACCATATAAGGGCATTGCTACCTGAAGGGTTAGATCATCTGCCCCAGAAGGAAGCACATACCATCTCTGCTTTTTCCTGCAACAGCTTTACTGGCATCATGAGCTCATAAGTAGGGAAGACTATGTGGTGTCCTTCCTTTGAACAGGAGGCATCATCTGTGGCTCACTGGCTGGCAAAGCAGCAAGGAGACAAGTGACAAAAATATTGAATGATATAGAACCAAGATATAGAACAGTTCGATCACCTCAAAAAATTCCCTTGCTCCCTTAACCCCTTCACCACCCACCATATTTATTTTAAAATAATATTCCGATGATTTATAACAAACACAGGAATTCACATGCAGCTTGATTCATGGAAATCCTTGTAACTTATTCTTAATACAGTGGCAGGCTTTATTGGTATGAGCTTTGTGGACTATCAATACCACCAGAAGGTGGGGGAGACATATTGCCTCACATTTTCTCTAATGGAGAACCTATTTCTGCAGAGAAACACACCCAGGAGTAATTCCACTAGGCAATTCTTAGCCTCCCAACTCTTGCTCCAAGTGTAAGAGGAAGATTTATATTTCCCTCTAGTTTAAGGAGACTGAGTCAGTCATTCACCTCAAGCAAATTCTAACTGAGAAAAGCTGGGACACACTCTCCCCTACTTGCCCACAGACTCACACATGCATACAACCCTCTTTTGCGCACACGTGTGCGTGAGCACACACACAAACACACATGCACACTCACACACATACACACACACTCACAAGAAATGGAGGCAACACAAAAACTGGCAGGACAATCTGTCCTCCCAGGTGGTTGTTAAATCTCCAAGGCCATGACTGGACCATTCAGGCTCAGAACTGTGCAAAAAGCCAGGGTGCAAATTCCCATCCTGCAAAGTAGGAGCTCACTCGAAGTTCCTGCACATTAGGGAAGAGTTAACTTCCTCAGTTACTGGGCCATTAGCAGCTCAGCCATCCATTTTTCATTTGAAGGAAGCTTTGTAAAGGTTGAATTCTTATCTTCAGGAGGCCTGTAAATGCAGTTCTTGTGTTTTCAGTGGGTTTATTTAGCCTCTGGGATTTAGGTCCCTCTGTTTAGGCAGTAAATTTTCCTCTTTGTGTGACTGTATGTGGTTAATATACTTAAAAGTCCATCAGGCAAGACTAACAAAAATGCAGCCGCCTTTACACAGCAGTTTTTTGGCAACAGTAGAGTCACTCAGGATGGCTGTGCGGTGTTTATAATTGAATTGTGGTCACTAAGCCGAATGCTATCAACTTCTGTAAAAACCCAAAGCCAGATACCCAAGCCTGCCTTTCACCACCTCCCCGCCCCCCAACCCCCAGCTGCTTACCCTGTTGCCAGCTCCCCTGTCACTAAGTTAGCAGAGTGGGACACAGAGAGACCCCAAACTGATGAGAAGACACTGCTATAGAGTTGAAACACATACCATGGAAGACAGACTCCAGGGTCTAAAATGACAGAGCAGAAGACCTGGCAGATGAGCTACAACCTTGGGAGCCAGCAGAGGAGAAGCAGCCCAAGAAAAGGGAAGCTACAAAGGCCCTCAAGATGCCCTTGGGAGGGTTCCAACTCTCCGTTGAGAACAATGGTAACATTTAGACATTCCAGTCAACACTGCCTCACACTGGACTCCAGCCCCCAAGGTCCCCTTCTCAATGGTAACCTCAGACAATCCATAGTCCATGAGCTGATCTTTCCTCCTTCCTCCTCTGACCCCAGGTGCCCACTTCTGTGCCATCTCCCTCCCTAGCACTTGTGCCCAGCCACTTTGGCCAACAAGCAGGCAGCCTTCACAACTCAGCAACCACTGTTGCCAGCGGCAGGAGACCAAACTTCTGCCACACACAACGAGGGCACCGAACTCAACACGGTGGCCTTGGTTCCTGACAGATTTGAAACCAAAGAAGAAAACCAGCCCATTGAATGGGGTCATCACAGGAGCAAAGAAAAGATCCTGCCACACAATTCTTCCTAAGACAAAAGCAAACCAACATAAAAATACATGCCAAGGGACTGTTCTACTTAAAAACTACCTATTTCGTTAGGCTCAGGGATAGCAAACTATGTCCTGTCCCTCGTGGGCAGTGCATTCATCTAGTAAACAGTATTCTACATGGGACTTGCTAACCTGCATAAGCCCAACCCATATGTCATGCAAAGGATAGAAAAAGCACTTTAGGCTCAACTAACACTCAAGAGGGAATTCTACTGACAATGTGCTCCTGGAGCTAAGGAGCCTAGATGCAAGTCCAGCAGGGCTTAGAAATTCACAAGCCGAAATGGCTTCAAGGCCAGGGACAAACTGTTCCACAGTCATAGGTCCTAAAAGAAACTGAGCCATGTCTAAAATGCATGAGTAAGAAGAGCACACATTTCTCAAAATTAAACACACAACTTACTACTCAAGAATTACTGTGCTAATTCAAATTATCACTGCTTACCACTGACAGTGGTTTCATAATCTCAAGTCTACATTTTTAGAAAATATTTCTGTAAGTCTATTTAAAGTTGCACCTCCTCTGACATCCGGCTTTAGATGGTAAACTCCAAGAGGAGTTATATGCTTTTCTTATTATAACTACAGACACAGCATAAAATAGAAGGTCATAGATTATGAATCAACTCTGATTGATTGCTATTGATTAATTGGTATGTCAATAATTACAGAATCCCCCCCCTTTGAATTTAAGGTAGGCAATTTAAGAAGAAAAGTAGATATGCTATTTTTTTCATATTTGAGTCAGGTAATACTTAAGTTTACATATAACTGACAGTCCTTATCATTTACCTTTACTGATCTAAGGATTACTCATATAGCAACACATGTCAACCCATCACGTTACCCCACACTCTGAGGAATTTCAGAGCCCAGGTTTCCAGAAAAGTAGCAATGATTTCTGAAGGATTGAACAATGAATCTGATTTTCTTAAACAGATTTAGGGTCATCAGTGCAAGTTCTTACACTTAGGATTTGAGCCTGTTCACTGTGCCGTCGGGAGGAGGGCAGGCAGGAGCCCGGGAGGCAGGAAGACTGGGACTGATGTCATAAAAGTTTCAGAGGAGCATCCTTAACAACCAGATTCTGCCTGGCTCTGACCAGAGGCTAGTTAGCAGTTTCAATTACATATTATTTCCCCTTTAACACTCCCCATTTGTTTTAAATAATAATAAGAACTTATATTATTGCCCAAAGGATCTTTCTGGAAATTTACTGCTAAAGTCCTATCTTTCCAACTACACTCCTCTACCCCACTGCTATACAAAATCACAATCAAAAGGAAAGGGAAAAGTATAAAACCTGTGAACACACATAAGGAGGAAATCCATTCCTTGCCCTGCCTTCTCCTAAAGAGTGAGGAAAGACACAAACCAAAACGAAGAGCAAAAGGGGTTTGACTGTAAGAGTGTGCGTGTGTTCCTGTGTGTGGTGTGTGAGAAATCTGTATGGTACAAGAGGAAGCCATATAAGATCTCTCGGTGCCCTAATGTCATGATTAATAAACAAAGCTCACAGCGAGTGACATTACCCAGGAAATACAATGTCCTGCGCTGCTCAGTGTTTGTTTCAAAGGGCAAAGTCTGGGGGAAAACAAAGGAAGCTGGAGGGAGGAGGCGAATTCAGTTTAACTGTACCGCTGTGAGCTCTAAAAGCAAGCCAAGTTTGAAGTTGGGCTTTTTATTTCGTTAGAATATATTTTCAAGTATGTATAAGATAAAGAAAAGCCTATGGACACTGGTCTTCCTTTGGGTAAGTCAGTGGGCTTTTATGCTTTCATGATTTTACCCATAAAAAGGCATTGAACCACTTCTAGTTCCAGAATTTGGTCCCATAACTAACTAAGCCTTGTGCACTGTTAGAACTCTGAGGTCCTGCCTAGTCTAAGGATTTTCAGGTCCATAAGCAACAGTTGAAATGGGCACAGTTTCCTCATCTGGCAGCAAAGCAAATCAAGCCTGTTATTAGGGATTGGATCCTCCTGGCAATGCATGCATCAGAGTGATCAGGGTGCATTTGCACCCTCCAGTCCAGAGGTCCTCAAACTTTCTAAACAGGGGGCCAGTTCACTGTCCCACAGACATTCCACACATGCGCACTGCGGGCCTGGGACGAGTGGCTGCTAAGCAGGACAGGCAGCGTCGGCAAAAACACCCGGCGGGCCGGATAAATGTTTTCGGCGGGCCGCATGTGGTCCGCGGGCTGTAGTTTGAGGACGCCTGCTCCAGTCCCTAGAAGCCTCAGAGGCCTCCAGTGCATGTGCATACACATTGCCATGCCCCTCTGTGCAAGGTCTGTCTCAATCTTGCTTCCCCTTACATTGTCTTGCATCCACACATTTTACACATTTGTGGATTTGTTTTATCCAAAAGCTCTGACATATTTTATATACTTTTTTTTTACTGTCTTCACTCATTTTGCCCCCCGTATTCCTCCAATCCCTACCCCCACTGTGCCACTAATCCAGTCTCTGTATTTATGCTGTTGGGTTTTTTTACTAGATTCTACATATAAATGATATCAAACAGTTTTTGTCTTTCTCTGTCTGGCTTATTTCACATAACATAATGCCCTCAGAGTTCATCCAGACTGTCACCAATGGCAGGATTTCCTTCTTTGCTGTGGCTGAATACTCCTCCACTGTGTGTATGGGCCACATCTTCTTTATCCATTCATCTGTCAGTGGACACTTAGGTTGTTTCCACCTCTTGACTACTATAAATAACATGGGGGTATAGAGATCCTTTTGAAGCTCAGATATTTTAAATACTAATTGAAGGGTTACTATTTAGCTGGAATCTCTCTGAAATTGGTCCTGAAAGATAATCAGAAAATCACAACTTTTATATTTATCTCTCAAGCCTAGAAAATTCTCAATCTAGTTTTTCTAAAGGATCATTAAATTTTTCACCTGATAAATCTTTCTGACCACCTGATATGAATAACATAAGATGGCATTCAGGACAATTATAAAGAAAAGGGGAAAAGGGCATACAAACAAAGAAAAGCCACGCTGTATCTAACAAAGTTTGCAAAAGGCTTAATAGGAACCAGTTTTGATTAAGAGCATTTTGTAATGAATATTAGTCATTCCTGCCTGCTGAGGGCCCTTTCCCAGGGGTGAGTGGCTGTCCCCACACCAAAGCTGGGCAGGTTCGCCAAAGGTCTCTACCAGGAAGGCCAAACAAAGGTGTGTGATTTGAATCAAGAGGACATGGGAGTACATCAGTAGGGTAATTATTCATACTTTATTAGCAGGGCAAGAATGAAATAAATATGTAAATTTTAAGTCAAAATAATGGTTCTATCTACAAGTGTGGAATATCTTGAAGAACAGAGGGTAACAACTCTAACTAAGTAGATCAACCCTGCTTTGTGATCTTTCAGTGAGATTGCATGGACATTTTATTCTTATGAGATATAAAAAAGTGGCTGTTGCTATCAAACTGTTGTCCCCAAATATTGTCATTTCCTCTGTACTGAAGACAAGATTAAAGGACAAGCAGGCATTTGTAGTAGTGCTTCCCAAATTGTATTCTAATCACAGTTTTTTTAAAAAGTCAACTTTATTGAGATATAAATTACATATGTTAAGATCTATCCATTTCAAGTGTATAATTGTTGAGTTTGGGCAAGTGTCTACACCTGTGTCACCACCAACAAAATCAAGATACAGTGGGGCCTTGACTTACGAGTTTAATTCGTTCCAAGACCAAGCTCGCTAAGGAGCTCATTATCTCAAATTACTCTATCAACTCAATGCAAAAAATCGGCCAAGAGACAGCTGGTATCTTAAAAAACCCATTAGTGGGGACACTCGTAAGTCAAGGCCCCACTGTATAAGGCATTTTCATCATCCAAAAAGTTCTCTCATGTCCCCCTCCTGAGCCTCCACTAACTTGCTCTGTGTCTGTACATAGCATTTTGCCTGGTTTAGAATTTCATGGATGTAGAATCACACCAAATGCATTCTTTTGTATTTGGCATCTCTAATCTCAATTTGCCAAACCCAACATTTTGCTCAAAGCCCTGAGCCCTTCACTCTGGTGTCTCATGGTCACGAAATCAGCTTCGACTCAGAGATGGACGTGTGCCATTTTTGAGAAAGTCGCTGAAATAGCAGGAAACAAGGAGCAGGAACTAGCAAAGGTCAATTCCAGTTCATTTCCTTTTGGGGTATTAATTTTAGCACATTGTTTGGGTTTCCCCCAGAAGATATTTTTGGAATAAGGGAATTCCAAGCATGAAGGCCAAAAATAGAAAAGAAGAAGACCCTTTGGTTTTTCTTTCCCACACTCGCCTTGAAGAACTATATCTTTGACCAAACAGATAAATGCATGATATAAACTCAGGGGTAGAGATGGGTTTTCTCATAATGCCTAGAAGAATTTATGGAAAAAACGCAAGTACAAAGCAATATGGATTATTTATTTCTGAACCTCCCAATATTCTTCTCATTTAAAATATAATTTTTTGGGTTTATATATTAGAAATTTTCATTTGCCACCACTTTACACCAAACATGAATACTTTCTTTTCCTTGTCAGGACTAGGCAAGGGTACTTTTGGTTGTGTGGTATCCAGTTTTCTATGGACCTGATACTCTCTATAGAAACCATCCCAGTGTTAGAAGAATCCAAATTATCTAAATTATTGGGCTAGTCTGTTTCTTGATGTCCTTTCAGACCTTCCTGTGTGACTCAACTTTTTTTTTTTTTTAATGAGAAAAGGCATAAATTGTTCTGTGTCCTATGTATTCACATAAACATCAGCTCCCGGTTCTATTTTCCCTCAAGCTGCTGTCAGATAATGACTGGGAGAGAATGTATTAATTCTTCCAGGGCCCTGGGGTATAATGGAAGTAATGAATCAGTTTACATCATTTTTTGAAATAAAGCAAAGGGGTAAATTAGTTTAAAATAATTAAGAGTAATGTTTGTCATGATGGTACCAATGATAGAATTATTTTAATCTATGGTATTATAATAGATGAAAAAAACAACAACACTATGGCACAAAAGAGAAAAGAAGCAACATGCAAGATGTATGTTGAGAATAATGGCAGAGTTGGCTGCGCTCTTGACTTTTATCATCTTGTTATCTTTATTATTTACTATGTTATCATTTAAGGAGATATTACTTGCTGGATTCTGGCCCTTGACAGAGCAATAGTTCCTTAATTGGACAAATTATTTGATCAATGAAAGAACCAAGGAGTAAGTTGATTAAAATACTAAGGTAGAATGAATATTTACAAAAAGGAAGTTATTATTTTCTGAATGGTTGGCACTTTTTAGCAGGTAGTCTTGCCTTATATTATCTAGTTCTACAGAAAAAAGGTTTATAAATAAACTTTCTAAACCATATATTAAAAAATCAATGGCAATAAAAATGATCCCCTCACTGACATTTCTCAATCTCTCACCCACACAAGCATCTAATGGCAGAAAACAAACCCAGATCTCACTATAAACACAGATTCTTCAAATATCTACAGTCAATATAAAAGAAAAACAACTTATATTTCTTTGGTATTAATGGTGTGTGCAGAGCAGCAATGGGTTCTAGTAAAAAGAGCACCATAGTACAAATTTATAACTACCTTGATTCTTCATTTCCTGTGGTGGTGGTGGTGGAGTTAAAAAAGGCATGGCCCTCTACTCTTCTTTTGTTCTTTATTTGTCCCAAAAATGTAGGTGGATGGTGTTGTTCCTGTCCTACCCCTATCTTTTTGTTAGGTAACACATGGGAAAAAATCGGAAGATGGCGGCATAGGTTAACGCCGGAGATTGCTGCCTCGAACAACCACTTCAAAAAACAACTACAAGACGGAACGGAGATCATCCAGAACCACAGGAGGGCTGGCTGAGTGGAAATTCTACAACTAGGAGGAAAGAGAATATCATACCCAGACTCAGAGGAGGCGCAGTGCTGAAGTGAAATACTAAGGTGCGGAGTGCATGCAGAGCAGGCTGGAGGTGGAGGGCGCGGTTGTTGTTTTCAATCGGGAGGGAGTTTCAGACTCTGAGAAGCGGGACTGTCTGGCTTCAGTCGGAACTCGAAGGCAGCTTTCTCTCGGAGGTTTGCAGCGGTTGCTGGGACTCTGTGAGGCAGAGCCCCTAGGGACGGAACTGAGAGCAGCCATAACTGCTCGCTCCAGCCCGCCCTGTAGATCCCCGGGGACCCGCCCCGCCCAAGCCCTGCTCAGAGCCATTTGCCGGATAGCCTCAGGCAAACGTTAGATTAGCACCCCCCTAGAGATCCAGCACAGAAGCTCTCCCACTGCAGACACAGCTGACTCTCATAGCCAGTTAGCCTGGAGGTCAAATCACCCCCGGTATTGCCGACAACAATCAAGGCTTAACTACAACAAGACTGCGCACAAAGACCACTACGGGGTGCACCAAGAAAGCATAAAAAATGCAAAGACAAAGAAATAGGACAAAACTGTCAATGGAGGCTATTGAGTTCAGAACCACACTTTTAAAGAACTGTCTAGAAGCCGCTGATAAATGTAGTGAGATCCTCAAGAAATCTAATGAGACCCTCGATGTTATGATAAAGAACCAACTAGAAATTAAGCATACACGGACTGAAATAACGAATACTATACAGACTCCCAACAGCAGACCAGAGGAGTGCAAGAATCAAGGCAAAGATTTGAAATGCGAAGAAGCAAAAAACACCCAACCAGAAAAGCAAAATGAAAAAAGAATCCGAAAATACGAAGATAGTGTAAGGAGTGTCTGGGACAGCTTCAAGCGTACCAACATCAGAATTATAGGGGTGCCAGAAGATGAGAGAGAGCAAGATATTGAAAACCTATTTGAAGAAATAATGACAGAAAACTTCCCCCACCTGGTGAAAGAAATAGACTTACAGGTCCAGGAAGCACAGAGAACCCTAAACAAAAGGAATCTAAAGAGAACCACACCAAGACACATCATAATTAAAATGCCAAGAGCAAAAGACAAAGAGAGAATCTTAAAAGCAGCAAGAGAAAGAAACTCAGTTACCTACAAGGGAATACCCATACGACTGTCAGCTGATTTCTCAACAGAAACTTTGCAGGCCAGAAGAGAATGGCAAGAAATATTCAAAGTGATGAATGCCAAGAACCTACAACCAAGATTACTTTATCCAGCAAAGCTATCATTCAGAACTGAAGGTCAGATAAAGAGCTTCACAGATAAGGAAAAGCTAAAGCAGTTCATCACCACCAAACCAGTATTATATGAAATGCTGAAAGGTATCCTTTAAGAAGAGGAAGAAGAAGAAAAAGGTAAAGATACAAATTATGAACAACAAACATGCATCTATCAACAAATGAATCTAAGAATCAAGTGAATAAATAATCTGGTGATCATAATAGAATCAGGGACATAGAAAGGGAATGGACTGACTATTCTTGGGGGGGAAGGGGGCGTGGGAGATGCGGGAAGAGGCTGGACAAAAATCGTGCAGCTATGGATGAGGACAGTGGGTGGGGAGTGAGGGTGGAGGGTGGGGCAGGAACTGGGAGGAGGGGAGTCATGGGGGGAAAAAGAGGAACAAATGTAATAATCTGAACAATAAAGATTTAATTAAAAAAAAAAAGAAATAGCACAAATAGCAAAAAAAAAAAAAAAAAATCGGAAAAAAAAAAGATTCACATGAAAAGGTAGAAAATTTTGTCACAAAAGTGCAGAGTAAGATTACCACCTTTTTATGCATGCCATCTCTCTAATTACTGTACACTGCACATATTCTTACATAAACTTGTAAAACAATCTAGCTCTCAGCCACAGATCTCCTGGGAACACATTCCTCCTTACATCAACAATGGTCAGACCTCTATGGATACATTTATAAATTATCTAAAGATCCCTAAATCCACATCAAAACCTTCCATGTTCTATTTCCTAACTACAAGCACAGCTGGCTGTAACTTACCAGTTAACTGACCAACTAACTAACTAAAAGATAGGGGCATGTTCAGTAAGTTTACCAGGTTTTGAAACAGAATGGAAAAAAAAAATCCAAATCCAAAATATGGTCAGAAAAAGGTTCCAGACAAATCAGTTATTATTGCTCAAAATCAATCACACTCCTTGGAATATCTACAAGATAAATAAAATCTCCCACAACAGGATGCCACACACATTCAGTTGCAGTCATTGCTCATTAGCAGCCATTGCCAACAAGACCTTCTTTAAGACAGCTTCCACATGGTTGGGGCACCCAAGTTCTGAAAAGTCTGCTGCTTACCACATGCATCTCCTCCCTGCTTGCCATCTAGTTGAGATAAGGTCACAGGAAGAGTGATCAGGGTGCTGGCTTGTACTACATGGAACAAGGATTCAGATGAGTGACTGCCTGATTCCTCTTGAATGTGATCAAAAGGCCTCCAAAGATAGGCTGTGATCAAGACATAACATATTGGGCCACATTGGCTAAGTTCTCAAAGAATATGGAAAAATTATTCTGCATGTTTTTAGTGCTCACCAAATTACACATAAAGGTTTCTGCCACCGAATCTTAACCTAGCAGCAATGGAATACAGTGAATTTATGAATTTGCGGGGGCAAGATGAAGTTGCTCACATTCAAAGAGCAGTCAGTGTCAGTCTTTCAATTAATTATCATGAGTGCCTGAAAGGAACGTACATTATCTTGTTGTGGTTGGATTGTGGAAATCAACTAAGTTAAAATCCAATTAGAAATAAACATGACTATGATTTTTTTATCTTTTATTTTGAAACTAGAGGCCTGGTGCACAAAAATTTGTGTGCTCAGGGCATGGGGGTCGTCCCTCAGCCCGGCCTGTGCCCTCTCGCAGTCTGGGGCCCCTCGGGGGATGACTGCCTGCTGGCTTAGGCCTGCTCCCAGAGGGATTGGGCCTAAGATGGCAATCAGACATCCTTCTGGCAGCCTGGCAGCCCTCGGGGGATGTCCACTTGCCAGTGGGGAGCAGACTAAGCTGCAGTCGGACATCCTTAGTGCTGCCAAGGAGGCAGGAGAGGCTCCCACCACCACCGCTGTACTGGCAGCCATCAGCCTGGCTTGTGGCTGAGCAGAGCTCCCCACTGTGAGAGCGCCCTGACCACCAGAGGGCAGCTCCTGCATTGAGCGTCTGCCGCCTGGTGGTCAGTGTGTGTCATAGTGACCAGTCATTCCCAGTCTTTCTGCTGTTAGGGTCAGTTTGCATATTACCCTTTTGCTATATAGGATAGAGGCCTGGTGCATGGGTGGGGGATGGCTGGTTTGCCCTGAAGGGTGTCCCGAATCAGGGTGGGGGTCCCGCTTGGGTGCCTGGCCAGCCTGGATGCTGGATGATGGGCTGATGGCTGTTTGCAGCTGGTCACACCCCCTTCAGGGTGGGGGTCCCCACTGGGGTGCCTGGCCAGTCTGGGTGAGGGGCTGAGGGACGTTTTCAGGCTGGTGGGTTACTGAAGCTCCCAACCTCTCCTTTTTTTCTTTTTTTTTTTTATTCTGGGATTTATTTACCTTCTATGGCTGTCACTGGAACTGAGATCTGGCTTTAGCTCTGAGGCTCGGCTCCAGTTCTGAGACCTTGGCTGCTGAAAGCAGGTATCTGGGTTTGTTTGGCTTCTATAATTGAAACACTGTTGCAGCTCCAGCTCTGAGGCCTGGCTGGCTGAAAGCAGATTTCTGGGGTTTGTTTAGCTTCTATAATTGCAACATTGTTTCTTAGAGTGCAGCTCAGAGGCCGGCAGCGGCAGGCAGGGAACCTTGGATTCCTCCATCACTGGAGCAAGCAAGCCTCCTGTTCGCTTCAGCTGTGTGGCTGCTGGCTGCCATCTTGGTTGGCAGTTAATTTGCATATCGCCCTGATTAGCCAATGGGAAGCATGTCGGAGGTACAGTTAATTACCATGTTTGTCTATTATTAGATAGGATAATTATAGATTCACAAGAAGTTGCATAAAAATGTACAGGAAGGGCCTGTCTGGTATTGCTCAGTGGTTGAGCATTGATTCATGAACTAGGAGGTCACTGTTCAATCCCTGGTCAGGGCACATGCCTAGGGTCAGGGCTCCATCCCTGGCAGGGGGCTTGTAGGAGGCAGCCAATCTATGATTCTCATCATTGATGTTTCTATCTCTCCCTCTCCCTTCCTCTATCTGAAATAAACTAAAACAAAAACAAAAACACAAAAACAACACTAAAAAAATGTATAGGTGGGTCCTGTGTACTCCTCATCCATTTTCCTCCAATGGTAACAACTTGCTTAATTATAGTAACATACCAAAACCAGAAAATGAACATTGGTACAATCCATAGAGCTTATTTCACCAGTTTCATATGCATTCATTGTATGTGTGCATACATGTGTGTGTATGTGCTTAGTGAAATTTAGCACATGTGTAGATTTGTGTAGTCACTACTACAACCAAGTTACATAACTGTTCCATTACCATAAGGATTACTCCTGACACCCTGTATAGCTACCTCTTAATTCTCCACCAACCCTATCATCTGGCAGCCACCAATTGGTTCTCCATCTCTATAATTTTGTAATTTCAAGAATGTTACATTAATGGAATCATATACAGTGGGGCCTTGACTTACGAGTTTAATTCGTTCCAAGACCGAGCTCGTTAAGGAGCTCGTTAACTCAAATTACTCTATCAACTCAATGCAAAAAATTGGCCTAGAGACAGCTGGTATCTCAAGAAACTCGTTAGTCGGGACACTCGTAAGTCAAGGCCCCACTGTAGTATTTAATCTTTTGAGATTAGCTTTTTCATCAACTATAATTCCCCTGAAACCCATCCCAAATTATTGCATATATCACTAGTGCATTGCTTTTTATTGCTGACTAATATCCTAAGGTATAGATGTACCACAGTTTGGTTGACCATTCACCCTTGAAAGACACACACCTTATTTTTAAATAGTCCAAATCTGACACTATAAAACCTGTAATAATAAAAGCATAACATGCTTATTAGACCGGACAGCTGAAGAACCCTCCAGACGTCCTTCTGGACAACCTTGCAGATGAAGCCGGATCTGCGAGGGCCGAGGCAAGCCACTGCAGCTGAGAGGGCCGAGCCCTTTGCATGGATTTTGTGCATTGGGCCTCTAGTTAGTGTACCGGTTAATAATGCAGATTTTGTAATCAAAGAAAACATGATAATTTCAAGAGAAACATCAAAAGTGCTTTATTCAAAGTAATATCCATAGCTAGCTACACATTTCCCCCATCTTTCAGGTAATTTTCTTGTTTTGAGGCAAATCATTCAGAGACCCAATTTTCCAGTTCTTCGTACATTTTGAAGTGCTCAGAAAGTGTGCATGCCAGCAATAAAAACAAGTGATAATCTGAAGGACCAAGGTCTGCTGAATACAGCGGGTGGGTTAATACTTCCCAGGTAAGATCTTTTAACGTGTCTTTATCTGGTTTTGAGGTGTGTGATGGTGCATTATCATGAAGCAAATTACCCTGTCGTGTCTTACACATTCTGGTTTCACGATCAAAGTGTGTTTCAAATTGATTATTTGTTGTTGGTAGCAATCAGTATTAACAGTTTCACCTGGTTTTAGAAGCTCGTAATACACCACACCAGGGGTCCTCAAACTACGGCCCGCGGGCCACATGCAAATACAAATATTGTATTTGTTCCGGTTTTGTTTTTTTACTTCAAAATAAGATATGTGCAGTGTGCATAGGAATTTGTTTATAGTTTTTTTTTAAACTATAGTCCGGCCCTCCAACGGTCTGAGGGACAGTGAACCGGTCCCCTGTTTAAAAAGTTTGAGGACCCCTGCACCACACCTTCCTGATCCTACCAAATGCAGAGCATTGTCTTCTTTCCGAAGCGATTTGGCCTTGCAGTCGCTGTTGATGGTTGACCTGGATCAACCCATGATTTTGTGCATTTGGGATTCTCAAAATAAATCCACTTTTCATCGACAGTCACAATTCGATGCAAAAAAGACTTTCTTTCATGCCGTTGAAGCAACATTTTACTGCTGACTTTTCGGTTTTCTATTTGTCTTTCATTCAGTTGATGTGGCACCCATTTTCCTTCCTTTAAAATATTTCCCATTGCTTGTAAATGATTGGAAATTGTTTGCTGAGCAACGTTTAATCTGTCTGCAAATTGTTTTTGAGTTTGACACGCATCTTCATCCAAAAATGCTTGTAATAGTGCTGGAGAGGATGTGGAGAAAAAGGAACACTTGTGCACTGCTGGTGGGAATGCAGACTGGTGCAGCCACTATGGAAGACAGTATGGAGTTTCCTCAAAAAACTGAAAATGGAACTCCCATTTGACCCTGTGATCCCACTTCTAGGAATATATCCCAAGAAACCAGAAACACCAATCAGAAAGGATATATGCACCCCTATGTTCATAGCAGCACAATTTACCATAGCTAAGATCTGGAAACAGCCTAAGTGCCCATCAGTAGATGAATGGATTAGAAAACTGTGGTACATCTACACGATGGAATACTATGCTGCTCTAAAAAGGAAGGAACTCTTACCATTTACAACGGCATGGATGGAACTGGAGAGCATTATGCTAAGTGAAATAAGCCAGTCAATGAAGGAAAAATACCACATGATCTCACTCATTCATGGATAATAGAGACCATTATAAACTTTTGAACAATAATAGATACAGAGGCAGAGCTGCCTCAAACAGATTGTCAAACTGCAGCGGGAAGGCCGGGGAGGGTGGGGGTGCAGGAGGTAGGGGGGTAAGAGATCAGCCAAAGGACTTGTATGCATGCATATAAGCATAACCAATGGACATAAGACACCGGGGGATAGGGGAGGCTAGGGGATTGTCTAGGGCGGGGAGAAAAAATGGACACATATGTAATACCCTTTGTAATACTTTAAGCAATAAAAAAAAATAAAAAATAAAAAATAGAACTGAAAAAAAATGCTTGTAATTGTTGGTCTTCAAACTTTTTCGGTTGACCTGGACATTTTATGTCTTTCACATTGAAATGATCACTTTTAAAGTATTTAAACCAGAGTTCACAAGTATCTTGAGATGGAGCATGTTCACCATAAGCTTCCCGAAGTTTACAGTAACTTTTTCTTCAAAATAATGAATTAAAACTTCCCACAAATGATCTTTTTTTGGCATGAAATTCAACATTTTTAAGTGTAAAAATATCTATGATGTTAACACCTCCAGCAAATTTGACATATGAAGTTTTGAATCTTGCTGTCAATACAACAAAATAGCATACATATCAAATTGTATGTATACCAACATATGTGTAACTCCATCTATTGAAAAAAAATCTGCATTATTAGCTGGTACACCTAGTAGAACTAAAAGATTTGTCCTTATTGGAAGAAAATATCCTATACCATAACTCACCCACAAATTGATAATAAAGAAACATTAAACATTCACTTTATGGCTTTTACCTCTTTGGTGACCATGTATGGTAAAGTTCTTAATAATATGTCCTAATTTTTATTGTATTTAAAAAGCTTAAAAACAAAAACAGCTCTAACAAAAATTTTCTGCCCAAACATACCATTTCTGTTCTAGACTTTTATTTGGTAATTTATCTACAGTAAATGCTTCAAGGGCCTCCATAGAGCCCAGAATTTTAAGAAAGATCTATTTTTTCCAGACAGAACTAACAATCTCCAAGGCTGCTGAGTGGTTTTGGTCTGCCTTGCCTAACTTTTCAGCCATTTACTACACTGAAATATTCCCACTGCAACTACAAGTTCTAGGTGTAATCTTTCCTTTTCCATCATGTTAATCTATTAAGACACTATATGTAATAGCGTCATATGGTAAGCACTTGTCATGTACCCAAGGCTTGTGGATTCGCTCCTCTATATACTATAAATATCCTTTGGCATTGCCTCTATTATTATCCCCATTTCACAGATAAGGAAACTGAGGCCCAGAGTGGTTGAGCTGCCTTTCTCCTGGTCACACATTTGGCAAATGGTGTGCTCAGGATTCAAACCCACAGGGTCTGGTTCTAGCACCTGTGCCTTAAACACTGCTCCCACTATTTCCCCCCCTTTCAAAGAGTGCATCCCTGCTTGTCCAGTTGGCTAAATGCTCTTTTCATTTGCAGCCCTCTCCTCCCATTTTGTTTTACATTGACCCTACTCTCATGTTTTTTCCTTGTTATCATCTATGCTTCTGACAATTCTTATTTTACACACCCCCATACAAACAGAAAATGTCTATGTAGAGCCAGGTGTCACTCTCCCTGCCACCCCACCCCCACCCCCAAGAAAGAGAGAAATGAAACAAAGTCCAAAGATCCCCCAGGAGGAAGCTCAACATGGCAATTATTTGAAGGAAGATAATCCAATCTTTGAAATTTTACATATTCCCTTTCTTTTGTTTGCTCGTTTTGGGACTGAATAGTCCCAACTAGAAAATGGACAGAAGGAAAGGAGAGCATGAAACTCATATTGGTTAAAATGACCTTTCACAGAAACTCTAGTGGCACAAACAGTAGGAGGGAGAGGCAAAGAGGCTGCTATAACTCTTAGCTGAAACATGTTAATTTGGGCTGAGCTATTTATTTGTCTGTGTGGTTACTGAGGCCCACAGCTCCTCTCCCGGAGAGCATGTATTTAAAGGCCCTAGGATACCTATTGAAAATATTTTTGATTACTCCCATTTCTGTCCCTCACACCTTTGGCTTTTATACAACATGGACAGTGCTGGTAGTGCAAATCTTCCACATTTTACCTTTCATTTTCAGTAGAATGTAAATAATCTGAAAAGTTTGCCTTTGCCTCCCACCAAATCTTGAAGCAAAGAAAAAGCTTCAAAAGACATCTGGCCTGAAAAATTTTCTCTCTCACACAAATTGTACATTAACCATCTCCTTCTCCTCTCCACCCTCTCCCTACCAGTCTTTGTTATCACCTAACTAAATTAAGCAAACAGGCATCTGCCTGTTACAGTGAGCTTCATCACAAAAGGGACTCTCAGGAAAGCCATGCTGGAGAACTTTGCATATATGAAATTACATACCAGGCCCATATCTGATCTTCATATGGCTGCTTGGATTAATGTTAAGTCCTGTCCCTGGGCGCTTGGCTGGGCACACTGAGGGTATGTCAAGATAGTTCTTGCCCTGCTTCCCCACTTCCTGTTCAGCAACTACTGGATTCAAATAACATTTTCTTTCCAAACTACCAACGCACGTTTGGGAAGTTAGGGAAAGACAAATGTTAAGGAAGAGAGGCTACAAGGCTGGTCTAGGGACACAGGGATGTAAAAGACGGGGTATGGAACTGGAGGTGGGAAGAGAGGAAGGAAGGAGTTCGGAGTCACTACCATGTAAGTGCTACTGACACCCCTCCCCAAAGCCCCACTCCTACACACAAACTCTCCAAACACCTCAGCCCCACGTCTCCACATGGCATGATTCCTTTTTAATAACTCAATTATTGATCCCCCGTGAACTTCACAAGAAGCAGAAATCAACAGGTGGCATTTCTATAAAGGCAGGTCACGTCACAAAAAGAATGGACAATAGATATCTTAAAGATCATTGTATAATTCTCATATACAGGCATTGACTAAATATTCTTGACCTGTTAGATGGCTTTTAAAGACAATATTATGATCAAGAAATAAATAATTAAAAATACAAAACTGAGTCTGTCCTGGAACCTTAAAATCCAAAGTTCCTCATTTATAAGATGGAAATAGATTTTAGAATTTTAGTGATTTGAAGTAGTGCAGAGCTATGGACATCTTTCATTATGTATTTAGGAATTCATCATTTATAGATGCTAAGCTGTGAGACAGGGTATTTACTTTGGTTAAATGAGGTAACTGTAGAGACCTTCTGAATGTATTAACCCCACCCCCAATATACAGTCTCATATTAATAGCAGACCAAAATGCATGCAAATGTAATCTTGTAAAATTACTTTAATATTTCCAGACATTCTCATGGATTAAGTTTTAATTTGTGGGTAAGGGTAAAACCCAAGAATGAATATATATATATATATATATATATATATATATATATATATATGTATATATATATATATATATATATATATTTATGGGCTTATTTTCACATCTTTTTAAATTATTATTATTATTATTATTATTATTATTATTATTTTAATCCTCACTGAGGATATGTTTCCATTGATTTGAGAGAGAGGAAGAGAGAGAGAGAGAGGGAGAGGGAGAGGGAGAGGGAAAGGGAGAGGGAGAGGGAGAGGGAAAGGGAAAGGGAAAGGGAGAGAGAGAGAGAGAGAGAGAGAGAGAGAGAGAGAGAGAGAGATCAGTTGCCTCCTGTACACGGAATCAAACCCACATCCTTTGGTATACAGGATGACGCTCCAACAAATGAGCCAACCAGCTGCCAGGGCAAAATAATCAGCATTATTTGAGAAAGAAAACTCCAAATAAAATCTGAGATGATATAACATATTTGTTACAATCTCTTTCTCTTTCTGTCATCTTTCCTGTATATTCTTCAAACTTTGAGAGACTTATACTACAGTAATTTAGTTCAAAGCTATAATTTCAATCACCTCCAACAGATCAAATTGCCAACACAATTTGAAGAAAAGGGTATGTTTCTAATCTCATGTCATTTACAAAAGCAAGCATATTTTTTTCTTACAGAAAATTCTCATCAAAATCTCTGTCACCAAAACAGGAGGAGGGCTGAGGTTGTGGATCAGACATACTGAGTCAGAAAAGCTATGAGTCTCCTTTTGCTTTTGCTTAAGGTACCAACAAGAGGAAAAAAAAGGAAAGGAAAAAAAGTGAAGTACCCCTCACTTATAAAAAACATAATGACCCCTGGCTGGTGAGGCTCATTTGGTTGGAGCATCATCCCATACACCACAAGGTGGTGGGTTCCATTCCCCGTCAGAGCACATACCCAGGTTTAGGGTTTAATCCTCAGTCAGGGCATGTGTGGGAAGCAACCAATCAATGTTTCTCACCTCTCTCTCTCTCTCTCTCTCTCTCTCTCTCTCTCTCTCCCTCTTCCTCTCTCTAAGAATCAATTTTTAAAAAGAAGAAAAAGTTTAAAAATAAATAAATCTGAGGGGGGACATGGGTGGGATGGAAGAGGTTAATGGGGGGAAAAGGAGGACCTATGTAATACTTTCAATAATAAAGATTAAAAGTAAATACATAAATAAATAAATAAAAAAGTGTGGAAAAAACGTAACGAAACTTTCTTCCATTAGAATACACCATACCACAGAGCACAAAATAATCTTGCCCTACTTTAAACTAAGACCCTCTTTAAAAACTCTGCAGGGAAGACTCATCAGCTATATCAAAATTGAGCTTCTGAACACTACCATTTCACCCACACAGAATGCAAATTGAGCACGGCCAATTCAATAGAGCAGTACTCAGATAAAGTAATGATGGATAGAGTGAGGTAAAGGAGGAGTTTGGCCGACCAGATGCTCCATCACTAGCTCTGGGTTAGGGGTGAGTGATAATACACTAGCTTAATGGACTTGCCAGTGCTAATTAACCTGGGATACAAGGAATGGCCGAATGCATCATGAGAAGTTGTTATAATTCTTCAATTAAGTCTAATGATCACAGAAATAATTCACAGGCAAGTGTCTCATGCTTGAGGGTAGCTTTAAATACTTTCCACTACACACAAAAGATCATTCTAGCACTCAGAATGGTTACCTATCTTTTCACACGTCTTCTTCTCTTACATGAGATAACTCATTAAAATGCTAACTTATCTAATATAATAATAGACAAATATGTAAATTAGCCTGGATGCTGTAACATCACGATCAATCTACAAGCGGCGGAGAGCTACAGGAGGGCGGGGCAGCGAGCTACCAGCCGAGGAGAGCTACCAGCAGCAGTGGGCAGGGTGGCCACCTGAGGCAAGCAGCAGCGAGCTACTCACGCACAGATTCATGCGCAGGGCTACCAGTTAATAAATAAATTTTAATTCTACCTCCCTTTCTTGACATTTCCTTCTATAGGAAATCAACATTTGTTTGCCAAAGATGTATAATTCCAGGATCATATTTCCGCCTTCTCAAAACGCAAATGTAGTTAACAAGTATTATCTCTTTTGCCTCTGGTGGATGACAGTCTGATTAGTATGTTGTTTTTTATTTCCTGTTTCGCTCTCCCATGTCTTGGAGACCATCCTTATTCCCATACATGGTGGAATCCTCCTCAAGCAGAATCAGAGAAATTCGCTAAGCTTGGGGTCACTAGGTTCCCAAATTCTGTAGACTGAGGAGGCTCCACAGTTGAGATAGAAGATAATGAGGTCCTCGGGTGGGACCAAGGACAGGTTATTCACTCCCCCTCAATCTGGTCCAAATTAAAAGAAGCATCCAAACGAATATTATTTGCATGGAATATGACTTACATCTAGGCCAGACCTTTCAGGTCCACGGTTTATCTTTCTTGATCTGGAATCAAGTCTCTCCAAACATTCCCAAGAACATTGTTATCACATTTTATCAGTGGAGAGTGCACTGGAAATGCCGTATCATTTGAAGTCCCCAATGGACATCTGAAAATCATTGTAGTAGAGCAAGCAGAACCAAAAGATCAGCTTTCCATTTACAAAGAGGTGTGCTCTTCTCCTGTATTGCTCCTGAGAGAACACCTGTTTCTAGTGCTCAAATATCTACACTTCATCAGAGAGCAGTAACAGAGGATCAAATGGAAGGCCTCATGCAACTTGTACTTATCCAACCACTGGGTTCCAGAACTATCCTGTCAACATGCATTTTGTAGCTGGAAAAGGAAAGGAACTGAGCTGCTTGTCCTGCCAAGAAGATAATGGAGCCAGTAATTTCTGAGTTTGCCTCAGGAAGGTTTAACTACCCATTAGCCACATTCTTGAGTTCAAGCTAGAACAGCACACATTTCCGGTTTTATATTAAGTCAAGGTCTTGGTCCCAGTGCAAAGTTAAGAAGTGAGTGTGTTGGGACCAGCATCATATGGTCCTATTTTGGGCCCAAAGCTCACAGGTCATTAGACAAGCTGGGATTCTTTTCACTCTTAAAAATCACTATCATGTGCTAGTAACAAAAGCAGTAATAATAGCTAATATTTTTGAATCATTATAATGAACACAATGCTAAATACTTTACATATGTATCATCTCATTTATTTTTAACTAGAGGCCCGGTACTCAAAATTCTTGCACTGGGGGCGGGTTGTCACTCAACCCAGCCTGCACCCTCTCCAATCTAGGACGTCCCTCTCACAATCTGGGACTGCTGGCTCCCAACCGCTCACCTTCCTGCCTGCCTAACTGCCCCTAACTGCTTCTGCCTGCCAGCCTGATCACTCCCTAACCACTCCCCTGCCAGCCTGATCGATGCCTAACTGCTCCCCCGCCGACCCAATTGCCCCCAACTGCCCTCCCCTGCCAGCCCGGTTGTCCCTAACTGCCCTCCCCTGCAGGCCTGGTCCCCCTAACTGCCCTCCCCTACTGGCCATGTTGTGGTGGCCATCTTGTGACCACATGGGGGCGGCCATCTTGTATGCGGGCATGATGGCCAGTTTGCATATTACTTCTTTATAATATAGAACTAGAGGCCCGGTGCACAAAAATTTGTGCATCGGGGGGGAGGGGGGTCCCTCAGCCCGGCCTGTGCCCTCTAGCAGTCTGGGACCCCTCGGGAGATAACGACCTGCTGGCTTAGGCCTGCTCCTGGGTGGCAGAGGGCAGGCCCAATCCCTAGGTGCAATCCCTGGTTGGGCTCAGAGCAGGGCCGATTGGGGGGTTGGGGCATCACCCCCTGTCACACTCAAGGCAGGGTCGATGGGGAGGTTGCGGCGTGACCCCCTGTCACGCACAGAGCAGGGCCAATCTGGGGGTTGGGGCACTGCCCCCTGTCACACACAGAGCAGGGCCCATCAGGGGGGGTTGGGGCTCCGTACCCTGTCATGCACAGAGCAGGGCCCATCAGGGGGTTGGGGAGCTCCCTCCTGTCACGCACAGAGCAGGGCCCATCAGGGTGTTGAGGAGCTCCCCCCTGTCACTCACAGAGTAGGTCCGATAGGGGAGTTGGGGCACCGTCCCCTGTCACACACAGAGCAGGGCCAATCAGGGGATTGGGGCGCTGCCACTGTCACACTCAGGGCAGGGCTGATGGTGAGGTTATGGCTCTACCCCATCACACACAGAGCAGGGCCCGTGGGAGGGCGGGGGGGGGGGGGGTTGGGGCACTGCCCTCTATCACCCACAGAGCAGGGCCAATCAGGGGGTTGGGGCACCACCACTGTCGCACTCAGGGCAGGGCTGATGGGGAGGTTATGGCTCTACCCCGTCACACACAGAGCAGGGCCCGTGGGGGGACAGGGGGGAGGGGTTGGGGCGCCGCACCCTGTCACACACAGAGCAGGGCCGATCAGGGTGTTTGGGCGCTGCCCCCTGTCATGCTGATCCCGGTGCTGGGAGGCATATTACCCTTTTACTATATAGGGTAGAGGCCTGGTGCATGGGTGGGTGCCAGCTCGTTTGCCCTGAAGGGTGTCCTGGATCAGGGTGGGGGTCCCCACTGGGGTGCCTGGCCAGCCTGGGTGAGGGGATGATGGCTGTTTGCAGCTGGTCACACACCCTTCAGGGTGGGGGTCC
Organism: Myotis daubentonii; assembly: GCF_963259705.1. Lineage (NCBI taxonomy): Eukaryota > Metazoa > Chordata > Mammalia > Chiroptera > Vespertilionidae > Myotis > Myotis daubentonii. The sequence goes on along the minus strand of NC_081849.1, from coordinate 65,706,655 downwards.
CCACTGGGGTGCCTGGCCAGTCTGGGTGAGGGGCTGAGGGCTGTTTTCAGGCTGGGGGTGACTGAACTCCCAAACGCTCCTTTTTTCCTTTTTTTTTTTTTTTTATTCTGGGCCAGCTTTACCTTGAGGCTTGGCTCCAGCTCTTAGGCCGCAGCTCCTGAAAGTAGGTTTCTGGCCTTTGCATACAATGTTGCGAATGTGCTGGCTGAAGTCCGGAGGTATTTGTTACAATGTTTCTTAAACTGCCCGCTCAGAGGCCTGCAGCCGCAGGCGGGGAACGTTGGTTTCCTCCAACGATCCTCCGTCACTGAGGCAAGCAAGCCTCATGTTAGTTTCAAGCTGCCTGGCTGGTGGCCGCCATCTTGGCTGACAGTTAATTTGCATATCTCGCTGATTAGCCAATGAAAAGGGTAGCGGTTGTACGCCAATTACCCTGTTTCTCTTTTATTAGTGTAGATAGCTATGTGAATTGATTGCTATTATCCACACTTTGGGAAGATGTAACTGAGGTATGGAGAAGGTAATTATTTCCAAGATCATATAGCAGTTGGGCCAGGCCATATGGCACTGTCAGGCAAGAACTTGGACACAGGTCTATTTGGCTATAATTTCATGCCCTTAACCCATTCAAAAGAATTCACATATGGCAAAAGGAACTTGTTTTATTTGGATAAAAAATGGGAAGAGGCAATTCCAAATCATTCTCCTCTCATTAACTTAATATTGACTGTTCAAAGTAAGCAATGGAGATGCTTCTAAGCATCAGTGGACTCAATTCTTTTGGATCCCAGAGTGCTGTTATGGAAATAAGTTTCAGTATAGACCATCCTTTTCTTCTAATATATGCAATGCAAGAAATTCAGTTCTGAGTTATTCATGGTGGTTGGCTCCTTTCTTTGTGCTTTAGAAAAGAATAAAATTTCAGTTTGCTTTATTCAGAGCACCTCTGAATTTGAAGTGATTAACATTTATTTTGGTTCTGATTGACCTGTCTGCCCAAATATTTAGTAAAAGCAATTATGTTTGATTTGAGGGAGTAGAAACTCATCATATTCTATGGAGCTGCCACAAACTCCGAAATCTCATAAAAATTGCACCGTATCATCTCTGAGAAGAAGCTTCCAGTCAGATAGACTTTGGGAGGGGTCACTGAAACCCCCATATTTAGGTCCAGTGGGTAACGGGGGTTTCATGACATTGTGATTTAGGAGGTCTTGGCCTAAATTTCTGTGGTAGGCACGATGAAAGTGAGGTCAAGGATCATATTTCCCAAGGAATCCAGAACACCATAGCAGAGGTAGGCGTATGATATCCGTCTGCTGAACTTGTGACGCCAGAGAACTTCAACTGGAGTCACATGAAAACTGGCCTGGCCCTCTGATTTCAAAAGCATCAGTTCCTATCCCCTTTGCTTTGATGGTGTGCAAAATGGGTTTGAAATGTGATCTCTAAATTATTCCCAAAGTTGCTGCTGCCAAAAGCCAGACCCTTTTCCATGTTCAATCTTCATCACCAGCTTTGAAATTAACACCGTGTTGGTGGGAAGGGTTGAAAAGGAGAAGAGGAGGTCTCTCTTTTGCTCAGACTTTGGCTAGAGTTAAAAGTGATTTATCCTTTTTGCACAGCTGGATGCTTGCTATATAGAGTGTGAGACAGAAATAGAACCCACCAAAATAAATCGGATATGTGGTGGGACTTGTGGTATGAGCAGAAATAAATGTTGAACTATTTAAATTTTATTTCAAATTAGATCATTGATTGTATATATATATATATATATATATATATATATATATATATATATATATAAAATAAAAGCGTAATATGCAAATTGACCGAACAGCTGAACAGCGGAACAACCGTCTGGAAGCTGGATGAAGCCGGGGCTGCGAGGGCCGAGGCAGCTGGGGCTGCAAAGGCCTACTCTTGCACAAATTTCGTGCATCGGGCCTCTAATATATATCCCATATAATAAAGATACAATATGCAAATTGACCCTCACGCCCTCATGTCACAAGATGGCCACCCCCATGTCATCACAAAATGGCTGCCCCCATGTTGTCACAAGATCATCAGCAGGGGAGGGCAGTTGGGGGGACCAGGCCTGCAGGGGATGGCAGTTGGGGCGATCAGGCCAGCAGGGGAGCAGTTAGGTGTCAATCAGGTTGGCAGGGGAGCAGTTAGGGGGTGATCAGGCTGGCAGGCAGAAGTGGTTAGGGGCAATCAGGCAGGCAGGCAGTCAGACGAGTAGTTAGGAGCCAGAAGTCCTGGATTATTAAAGGGATGTCCGACTGTCAGATTAGGCCTGATCCCAACTGGCAGTCGGACATCCCCTAAGGGGTCCTAGATTGGAGAGGGTGCAGTCTGGCCTGAGGGACATCCCCCCCGCTCCAGTGCACAAATTTCATGCACCGGGCCTCTAGTGTCTGTGTGTGTATATCCAACACCATCCAAAACCATTCTTTCTAAAAAAAAATTAATATTTCCATCACTATTTATCCCCTCTAAGCCCTCTTCCACTTCCACCCACCCCCTCCACCCCTGTAATCACCATACTATACCATTCAAGTTATAACAATACTCCCAACTTCCAAAATTCCTCTAAAAATCTTCCCTGACCTTTGAAACAAAGTCAAGCTCCTCTCCTAGATGTTTTCATAGCAACATGCATTTGTACTTAGAAGGTTACAATTTTATAGGTATTTGTATAAATAGTCAATCACTGTCCATCACCCTCACTAGACTGTGTGATATATAACCATGCCTGTTTTTCTCTTTATTATTTTTAGAGCCCACCTGAGATTACTTATTATATTTTATTGTATACTTATCTATAAAATATATGAAATATGTATAACATATTTAAAATAAATGCTTTTCATAGAGGAGAATATAGACATTGGATTGTGAGGGAGTTGACAGTTGGGATGCTCAAGAAATACTTATTGAATGAGTAGAGTTAGAAACAACTAAAGGATATGCAAGGACTGAAGTAGGGTATAAGCAGATCTTTTGCAACTCGTGTGTCCTGAACCATATGAAGTTCAGAGAATATTGCAGCCCCATGTAGCGAGAATGGCTTGTAGAGGCTGCTGAACAGAAATTTTAAATTGTAGCAGAGAAAACAAGGAGGAGGGAGAACTAATTTAAAACTCTTTGCGTCCAGCTGGCATGGCTCAGTGGAGCACTGACCTATGAATGAGGAGGTCATGGTTCGATTCCTCATCAGGACACATGCTTGGGTTGTGGGCTCAATCCCCAGTAAGGTGCGTGCAGGAGGCAGGTGATCAATGATTCTTTCTCAACACACACACACACACACACACACACACACACACACACACACGCTCTTTGGAAGTCAAGGGATTTGGTTACCTGGGTCTCTGAGTCTCACATGTTGAAGGACACTCTCACAGGTTGGGTTCTCTGAAAGCAGATGCTGAGATAAAGTTTGATATAAACAAATCTTTATTAGAGAGAAAAATGAATTTTTATCCTTAATGTTAATCAAGGTCCTATTCTGCATTATTCCATTCACCATATACTCCTCAATTATTATTTACTTATGGCCTACTGAGCTCTATGCACATGATGTGCCCAGTCTAGCTGGGGGAGTGACATGCTAAGAGTCACATAGGCATGCCACAGAAAGAGGGCAGAGTTGACCTGGGGAATCAGGAGGACCTGAAAACGTTTCTAGAAGGTTAATTATAACTAGACTAATAACTCGAGGAATGTTTAGGAGACTAGGCAGCCTATGTTTATCCAGCCTTAAAGAGAGTTAAGTGGGCTGTAATCCTTGAAACCAGAGTTGTAGCGGGAGGCAACTACATTTCTCTTACCTTGAAGTCAAACAGACATCATATTCATCAAGTATCGGAATCCACTTCTCCCCGCTAATAAGAGAACAGGGGCTGTGAAAATAGTTACCTAGTCTATGATACCTTAATTAACCATTTGACTTTGTCTATGAGGTTGAGAAAAAGAAACCAGTGATACACTTTACTTTTTATTTATACTTTGTAATTTTAAGTTTCGTGCAGGGTTGTCTAGCAGGCAACATTGATAGTAGTTTGGATTTTGTAAGGAGAAAGGAGGCAGGTTTCCCATCTTCTGGGGAGGAGTGTTTGCCTAAGTCAGGCAGATGAACTTGGCATTGCCTGCAGAAGAGATTGACAAGCTGGCTTCCCACTGCTCCAGAAGGAACCTGCATTCAGGGCTCACAGAGCCCCTTTGCCCACCAGTGGTTCCTCGGCTCCCTGCTGCTGGTGATAACCTTTCAGGAGTTTGCAAATAAAGTTTCTTCCCGGAGTTTTACTCTTCTCACTTGGCAGGCTTTCTGTCACTAATGGATCTGAAATTAATGGGTCCTCTCTCCCTTACTCCTTTGGATCTCTGACAAAGTCAGCACATTCTGGGAAATGTGGCAGGCAGTTAGTTATCACCTATGGCCCATCTCCCAGGGCTGAGCCCAAGCTGCAAGCATCACACCCCATGGCTCTTCCATCAAGAGCCTGGAATTACATGGAAATAAATTCAATGCATACTCATCATCTCTTTGAGATTTTATTCATAGAAATTTCTCCATCCATGGTTGGAGCACACCAACAATTTTTCAGGAGGCATCTTCTATACGTGTATAAAATTAAATTCAACTAACATGAATGGAGCAGCTATTGTGGAGCACACAAAAAAAGCAACTATGCTAAGTCTTGGTGTGGTTATCACAATCACAGATGCTGATATGAGATGCTGATAAGCCAGGCTGAAGCTTATGGCATTTACTTTCATTATCAGCAACTAGATTTGCCTTTGAATTGTTTACCTTGCTAGAGTGGTATGCTGTGGTTGTGCCGAAGCTATTCATACCAAAACCCCTGGTTTGAATCCTGGTCCTGCCATTTAGTATCTCTCTGACCTTGGCAAAGTTATTTAACTTCTCTGTGCCTCAGTCTCCTCATCCATGAAATAGGAATCCTAATTGTATCCCCATTTTACAGATAAGAAAACTGATGCATTAAGGGTTTCAGTAACTAGGTTAGATATGTGGTGCTGAGTGCACCTAGAACAGTGCCTGGTACATAGAACATATCAACTGATCACAACTGTCTCACCTTCTCATTCCTGGGTCACCCTTTGTAGACACATGGGAAGGACAGGCTCTGGCACTCAAATAGGTTTTGCTTCCCCACTTCCTCCAGAGCGAGGCTAAGTGACCTGGGCAGGACTGAACTCTCGACCTCACAGTTCCCTTGCCCACAGAGCTAACTGTCTTAGACAGCAGGGGGAATGCAGGGCTACTAACTTCCAAGCTATCAGTTCTAAAGGATGTCAACCCCTTTTACTCCCTTGTCTAAAATCCCTTCAAGATTTAAGTGTACCTTCTAAGTTAATCTGTTTCAAACATTTGCTTAAGAACTAAAGAAGTCAAAGTGCCTGCTGCTTTACTCAAAGCTGAAAGTGGGATACCTGTCTTTCCTCCCACTGGTCCTGCATTCTATTCCCCCCAAGTTCTTTGCAAGAAAAAAATACCATGTTGGCCACAGTTGCAATCAGCTTTAATTCATTCTTTATTGCTGCTCTGGTTCTGTGTTATTTGAGCTGGTTTAACTGTTAAAAGCGTTTCAAATGTTCACATGGTCTGCATTAGGTTACCGAATTAAAACAGGAACAGCCCACCAAATGTAGTTTTCTGAAATGCAAACCACATGAGTTTGATTTCTTTGTGGTACAACTTTAATTGGGTTCAGAGGTCTGAGAGACTTACCTGTCTATCTGCTCGGTGATGGCCTGATCTGATAAGACTCACTTAAAGGGGCTGAGGGTCCCGAATTGCTTCAGCTCTAGTCTCAGAACCAATGCTGACCACCCTACGGATCCATCCCATCTATGGCCATCCAAACTCAAGTCACTTGGAAATCAAAGTGACCCCCTCAGCTTCACGTGCTAGGTGCTGTTCTAGCAAGTGTCTGGCACCCACAGTGCACCAGGTCTGTCGGCTGCACAAAGTGCACGGGAAACTGCTAGCACTGTTATGGACCTGTCAGAGTTGTCCCTTTCCTCACGCCCTATGCCCCACAGTCAGCTAATACCCTTCCTTTTCTGACCCTCAGGAAAAGAAAGCTTTGGGCTCTGATGGCTCCTTTTTCCGTCTTCTGATGGCACTTTGTAGCCAGTCTTCCTCAAACCCTCTCCATCTTCTGGGACAGCTTCCATAGCTTCTAATTGTTCCTAAACCAGCCTACCTTATCATTCCTGAAGGCAGAGAACAGTGGTGTAGTTCCCAGGAAGACATGAACTTCCCTCATGTAGGTTTCTAAGAAATAGTCACATGACTTAAGCAAGTCTACGAATATTTTCTGAGTATTAGAAGCAGGGTCCCATGTCAGCTCCTGGGAACCATGAGGCTTGGGAGGAAAATCAATCGAATGTGTAAGATGGAGGGCAATGGACTGGAGAAGCCAGGAAGACTCCTGAATTGTAAGCTGGCTGCTTGAAGAACTGGTGCTATGTGTGAGCAAAAAGGAAACCACATGGTGACTTTAAGCTAACAAATGGGGCCCTGGGACCATGTAGGGAAACATGATGTCCTTTGGCTGCCAAGGCATGACTCCGGGCACACAAAGCAGAAACATGGTGAGGAAGACCCACTGGTCCTCCTGTGTGGAGTAACAGTAAACATCTCAGCTGAGACTAAACAGTGCTCATTTCCATTCAAACAGCGGGAAAGATACACTTTTACTCTTTCCTCAAAAATTCACTGATCACACGAAAGACTCATCTTGGTAATCTGAAAAATGTTAGAGCCTTTCTAAATTAACTACACACAGATATACACTTACCTCCAACCATAAACTGAGCTGGTATGGTATGTAGGTGGTAATAATGATAATGGCTGATGTCAATGAGTATGTACTATGTGCCAGATAATTTTCATCCCTTGTCTTATTGAATCATCACAACCTTCGATGATAAGGTTATCCTCATTTAACAGAGGCACTGAGTGATTAAGTATTACTTGCCCAAGGTCAAAGTAACTTGGATCTGAATTGAGGCTCTGTGATGCCACAGCTTGTGTCCCTCACTACCATGTATCCTGTCTCTCCCATTGTTGCAGCAACAAAGGGCTGTAGATGAGACAAAGGAGGTGAATTCAGAGAGGGAAGAAGGAGAGGATGCAGTCTGTTTGCAAAGTGAGGCTTTTAATACACAAGCCTCACATACTCCTTTTCTCTTTTTGCTCCTCCCTGAGTAGAACAGATATCACCAGGTAGAGGAAAAAGTTATGTGAACATTCACCACCTAAAAATGCTAACCTTGACTATGACAACATCCTTTTCATCACGATTAGTTATTAAAAATGAGAAAGGCCAGAAAAGAAAATGACATCCTACATGAAACCTGTGCATTTAACTCTTTATAAATTTCAACAACAAAAAAGAACCATAAACACATAATGAACTCTAATGATACAGATGCAGAAGTAGTAGGGGGTAAAGTTATTGATGTCTGCAACTTAATTTGAAATGCATAAAAAATAAGATGGATTGATGTATGGATAGAGAAACAAATATGTATAAGTATATGATAAAGCAAATATAACAAAATGTAGAATCTAGGTGCTAAATAAACAATTCTTGAAGCTACTTCTGTGTTAAAAATATTCATAATAGAATGTCAGGGGGAAAAGTGACCATAAAGTGAGCCTCACATTTCTAGGCTGCTGGTTTCCTGACACCATACCCAAGTTAGTTAGAAAGCTGGGCAGGCGGGTGGGGAGAAACTGCATCCCCAGCAAGAAAGTCAGCACTGATCAATAATTATGTCATCCCTTCCAGGGAAAACAGAGGTTTGGAGAACAACTTCTTGATTGCTTCTAGCCCAGATCTACCATCTTGAGAAAGACTTTCATGCCAAGAAAAAAAAAAAGAAAGAATAAGAAAACATAGGGGAGGAGATGCCAGATTTCAATATCACTGTACTCTGTGTCACAGGCAGAGATGCAAATAAAAGTTAGAACTACAAACAGTCATTTCTGGTTTTGCAACCTAGACTTGGAAGGCTTATGTATCCTCAGAGAAAACAACAAAAACAAACACACAAAAACAGGTCCTTGATAAATGCTTCCTGAATAAATGGCTGACTGAATAAATGATGAATATTTTGTTGAATGGTAGTGAAGAAGAAAACATCTATAAAACTCATTATCTCTCCTATTAATCTCTCACTGTTTAAATTAATGAACCCTGCATAAACATGAATTCTCTTTTTGACCCTTTTAGATCCATATATATAAGCATACCTTCACACATATAGTTCTCCATATTATGTAACACTAGAGGCCCGGTGCACGAATTCATGTACAGGTGGGATCTGGACGGCCTATCCCAAAGGGGGCCAATCAGGCTGGCTGATGGTGGGGGAAGGGGACGTGGGAGATTGGCTGTCCAGCCCCACCCCCAATGGGAGGGGTGGTGCTTGGGGGCAGGGTCAGCCGGGGAGAGAGGCCACTGGTGGTTGGGGGACTATTAGGGGCCCCCTGATCGGGCTGGTTGGCCTCTCTAATGTGTGTCCTAGCAACTGGTTGTTCTGGTCATTCCTTCGTTCCTGTCACTTGGCTTTTATATAGATAAACTAGAGACCCAGAGCACGAAATCATGTGGGTAGGGTCCCTAGGCCTAGCCTGCGATCAGGACCATCTTCTGCCCACTTGCCAGTCCCCAGGCCAAACGCTGCCTCTGCCACCAGGGCAGGTAGGTCGCAGGCATGCCCCGCAGCTTCCATCAGCGCCATAAGCCCCAGCAGCAGCAGCAGCGCCCGAGTGAGCGGCCCTAAGCAGGCAGCGTGTTCCATCAGTGGCCGGCCCGGCACATGTGCATAGAGATGAAGTCACCAGTGCCTGCTTCCCGCCAGCCTGAGCCCCTGAGCAGCCGGGGGTGAGCTGGGGATCCCAACAGCTTGACAGCCAGCCCAGTCTTCATGCCACCCACCCCAGTTCCCCCATTGGCTGATCCATCGGAGCCTGCAGGCTGGGTGTAGAAACTCAGAGGTCAGTTGTCCCACCCTGACACCACCCACCTGCTTCCCTGTGGTTCCCTGTTCGCCTGCAGGCGTGAGTGGAGGGTGAGGGAAGGGAGGGACTGAAAGGTGGTCAATGCAACCTCATGGAGACTGGTGGAGCGGTCATTCTAGTCATTATGCTTATGGTCCCTGGCCTTTTATATATAAAACTTGGGGCCCGGTGCACGAAATTTGTGCACTGGGTGTGGGGGGGCGGGAGTGTCCCTCAGCCCAGCCTGCCCCCTCTCACATACTGGGTGCCCTCAGGTGTTGACCCCATCACCCTCCAATCGCAGGATCAGCCCCTTGCCCAGGCCTGATGCCTCAGCCAGAGGCATAGACCCCCATCACCCTCCGATCACCTGATCGGCCCCTTGCCCAGGCCTGACGCCACCGCCAGAGGTGTCAGGCTTGGACAGGGGACCCCCATCTCCCCCCGATCACTGGCTCTGGCCCCCGCCCAGGCCTGAGGCCTCTGGCCCAGGAATCATGCCTGGGCAGGGGACTCCCATCTCCCTCTGATCGCTTGCTCCACCCCCCGCCCAAGCCTGACGCCTCTGACCCAGGCTTCAGGCCTGGGAAAGGGGACCATCATATCCCCCCAATCCCTGGCTCCGCCCCCCGCCCAGGCCTGATGCCTCGGCCAGAGGAGTTGACCCTCATCACCCTCCGATCACCAATCACCGGATCGGCCCCTTGACCAGGCCTGAGGCCTCCGGCAGAGGTGTCAGGCCTGGGCAGGGGACCCCCAGCTCCCCACGGTTTCAGGCTCCGCCCCTGCCCAGGCCTAACGCCTCTGGCCTAGGCATCCAGCCCGGGCAGCGGGGACCCGCAGCGGCAGCGGCCCCCGTGATCGTGGGCTCCGCTTTAGGCCCAGGCAAGGGACCCCTAGCTCCCGGGACTGCCAGCTTCGACCGTGCCCAGCTCTCATCGCTGGCTCCACCCCTACTTCCTGCTATCACTGGCCAGGGCGGCAAAGGCGCCTGATTCTCCGATCATGCCCCCCAGCTCTTAGCTCCCCCCTGGGTTTCCGATCACTGTCAGTGACAGGGGGCTTCTTCCTGCTTTCCCTTTCGCCTCCCTGCATTGTGCCTACATATGCAAATTAACCGCCATCTTGTTGGCAGTTAACTGCCAATCATAGTTGGCAGTTAATTTGCATATAGCCCTGATTAGCCAATGAAAAGGGTATCGTCGTACGTCAATTACCATTTTTCTCTTTTATTAGTGTTGATGTTGTGTGTTGCAGGATACACAGAAATGAATCCACCACAGTCTTTGTTTTAAGGACTTAAAGCCCCAGAAGGAGAGACAAACACCGGGTAACTATCATACAAGGTCTGATAGAGTAAGTGCCATCTTGCTTTAAGGTCTGACTTGACACTATAGGTCAGTGATGGTGAACCTATGACATGCGTGTCAGAGGTGACACGCAAACTCATTTTTTTGGTTGATCTTTCTTTGTTAAATGGCATTTAAATATATAAAATAAATATCAAAAATATAAATCTTTGTTTTACTATGGTTGCAAATATCAAAAAATTTCTATATGTGACAGGGCACCAGAGTTAAGTTAGGGTTTTTCAAAATGCTGATACGCTGAGCTCAAAAGGTTCACCATCACTGCTACAGGTCTTACAGACTGGATTCAAGTCGCTAGAACCATTCCTGCTACATGCAGGAAATGATCGCATCCTAGAGAAGGTGGGATCCAGGACATCGGAGGCCAAAATTAGAATTCTGTACAGCACTTCGAGCCCTCTGGTGGGCCTGTGGTGGTTTTTCTATTCTAATGAGAAGGGAGGAATTATCCCTGTGTCCAGAACTTGAGATTTCATGGAGGCGTCGGAGGCCTGCCCGAAAGGACCCTGGAATTCTGATCTGGAGTGAACAGGCCTTGGAGCAGCTTTAAGTGCACTGACATATAACTGGACTTGTGCTGTCGAAACCAGGTGATGAACAAGTAGTCGGGGAGCTGTTTCTTTAGGGAAGAAACAGAATCAGTGCCCAAGAAGAAATTGTAGTCATTGAAAAGGAGGTAATGTTTTCCACCCAAGGGCACCCAGTTGGAGACTGGTCTGGGCTGGCTCTCATTTCATAACCTCTCGACACATGTGTGTAGTCAAGGCTGAATTTAAAACCTATACTGTGAACCTTAGGAAAATAAACCACATTAAACAAGCACAAATTGAAAATATTACACAAGAGATTTCACAGGAAATTGGTCCAAATTTAGCCTCGCTCTTTATGTATTTAAGCCTCTTATTCGTCGCTTAGAACTTTATATCAGGATTTTAATATGAGTCTGCCCTTTCCCCCACCCTCCTTCTCCCCCTCACCCTTGCCCTGGTCCACCTCCACAATGGCCTGCTTAGTTTTACAAAACTTATTTTTTTTAACTCCCCAAGAATCCTGCTACCTTTGGCCTGCTCCTTCAGAGCTCATTAACACATGTTCCAAACAGTGCGCTGATGACGCACAGCATCCATGGGTAGGTGAGGTCGAACATATACCTAAAAATTCACTGTGGGACCAAGGACAAGCTTCGTTTCTCCCTAAAAGTTGTGACTCCTGCAGAAAGTGCCCTGTGCCAGCAGACTCAGACTTGGGTTTTACTGAAAAGATGACAGCAATCGGGACCAATGTCTTTCCCAGCAGCATCTCAGCATCTTGCAGTCTCATTTAGAATGCCCTCCCACTGCTGACCTTCCTTCCATAGCTTTCTTTTTCATGTTGTTGTATTGTACTTTCTGTACGGCTCCACAAATCCCCCCCCCCTTTTTTTTTATTAAAGCCAAGTGTAGATAAACAACTGAACTATTTAAAATCCTATGGATTTGATGATCCACCTTTTACAATAACATTTGACGTGATCTTATGTTATCATTGTGTGGTCACAGAGCAGGAGGGTGACTGCCAGAAGCAATGGCTGGACCACTCTCTCCCCTTCAGTCTGGTTTTTGCCACCAGGAATGCCCTCTCATGCCAGGCTGTTGCCCGCTGGGAAAAGTGATCCCAAACTAGAAGTTCGTTTTGTGGGATGGACAAACATGCTCAAATACCACGCTGGGACACCCCATTCTTTCCCACTGGTGGCTACCAGCCAGTATGTGATTATTAATGAAGCTTGCCTACAAACCACTTTTTAGAAGGCTTATTAAATTAAAACTTGGTTTGTATTTTGATTGGAACTTTTTAATCATTTCAAAGTCCGAGACGCATGATTTGTCTTATCACACTAAAGGAAAATGCTTGCTGGTGAGTGTGCCTACATTATCTGCCCCGTTTGCTTCTTCCTTATCATTCTCTCCTTATGATGGAAGTTCTAAAGTGATGAAAGAGCTGAATAAGCCATGGGAAGAGCTTAATGTTCCACAGCAGCTGGGGAGGGGCAGGGGTTGTCAGGGGCTGCAAGGACAATCACCCTCTTGCTTTTACTTGGGTAGAACTGCAGGAAAATGTTTTATAGTTTTTATTATTTTACGAAGATTTTGAGAACATCCTGCTCCCTCCCAGAGATCTGAGCTGTTTGGGGAACTCTCTGCTTCCTCCCCTCCCCACCTGCTGTAGCAGCCCCTGTGCTTACCTGTGCGTCTTTCATCAGGACCAGAGAGTCACTTGAATTTGGAAGACACCCAACCCAAGTTCTGACCAACAAGGCTGACACCACAAACAGCAGGAGCCATGGGAGGTGTCACTTCACATCAACAGGGGTGTGGCCAGGGGGATTGCTTCCATGTTCTGGTTGATTTAAAATATCAAGGGAAATAAGGTGATATAGTGACTTGAAGAGCCCATTAAGTAAAAGAAAACCCAGGGTGGTTCACTCTGGATCCAAAAAAAATAAAAAGTTCCTAAGATGTGATTATTCAAACTAAGGGAGGGAGACAATAAAAACCCTTTGCATCTATTATATACGGAGGGGCAAACACACTTCCCTAAAGCAAACATGAAACTTTCAGATGTTTGAATACATGTTAGTGTAGTCCCACCTCCACAGGTATGCGCAGCCTACAGCCCGCTACTCAGTGGCAGCCTCACACAGGTATATGTCGGCTTGCTTTTGTCATCTGAGCGGGCTCTCACTCTGGGTGGTCATCCCCATAGCCCTCGCCCCCCAACACAATTCTGGCGGTGGGCTTTACTGGATTTCTCGGGGCATTAGGTTTCTCAGAGCATATAAACTCCAGGATTTTTCCCTTAAATCACTCAGAGCCAGAAAAGGAGGCAGAAGGATGCTTCAAAAAGAATTAAGAAAAGTTAACAGATCAAAAGAACAGTGCTGCCACATAAGTAAGCTACTTCCCTTTTCAAAAACATGTATTAGGAGAACAGCAGCTAAAACCCTGATCAGTCATGAGAATGAGCACCAGCCCGCAGGCTGAGGGGCTGAAAGGAATTAGGCACCATCCAAAAGAAAGCTCTTGGTGATTAGGCTCAGTGTCTGAAGAAGCACACACACACACACACACACACACGGGAAAACAAAACCCATCACCCTGGGGTGTCCTTCCTCAGAGGAGTCACTGGTGCCCGGCCTTCGATGTTTAGGAAATGTCCTCAGCTGCTAAAAACTTCTGGAAGGCCGAGATGAAAAGCCCCACTACCTGCATGCAGTGCTGAGCCTGCTTTCCTTGTAAATTATAGGTTAGACAGCTTAATCAACAATGCCCGCATCCTTTAGAATCCAGCAGATACAAAGCAGAGTGCACAGGGCTGAGGAAAAGCCACCCTCACCTCCACTCGCCTCAAAGTGGGTTTTTACGGCACTGCAGGCTTGCAGCCCAGGTAGACTGTATCTCTCACCACATCTTTCATCGGAAGGTACTGATAGCGGGTCTGTTGATCTAGAGCAGGCCTCTTGGCTTCCTCTCTGTACAAATGGAGAATGAAGACTAACCCACCAAACAGTTCCCAACTCCAACAAGACACCAGTTCTCCAGAGAGTAATTTTACTTTTATTCTTAGTTAGCTTTGTTCTCCAATGCTTTTATCTGACTCTCTGTTCCAGTTGAATAAATGGAGAATAGAGTGATAGATTTCAAAAAAAAACCAACACAATTCTTTTGGCAAAGTTAATAGGTCCCTAGAGATACGAAGACACATGTATTACTTTCCTAGGGGTGTCGGAACTACTTGCCATGAACAGGGTGGTTGAAAAACAACAGAAAAGTATTCTCTCAATGTTCTGGAGGTCAGAAGGCTGAAATCGGGTATGCAGGCTGGTTTTCCTGAGGCTCTGTGCTCCATGCTTCTCTCCCAGTTTCATGCAGTTGCCAGAGAACCCCGTTTTTCCTTGATCTCAAGAGGCATCACTCCAACCCCTGCCTCTGCCATCACATGGCCTCTGGTGAGGAACTCACTTGGTCTATGCCCGCCCTAATCCATATAACCTCATCATAACGTGAATACATCTGAGAGATCCAATTTCCAAATAAGGTCACCTTCCGAGGCCCCGGGGCTAGGGCTTCAACATATCTTTTTAGGGGGAGGTGCAATTTGACTCAGAACAACATATACACAGGAGTTAAAGATGGACATAACTGGGCATTGCCCATAGACAGGACAAGCTGAGCCAGAAGTAAGGGGTTGTCCCAGGGGGCTGAGCGCAGAGGAGGCTTCCAAGGAGGCAGCCATCATATTCCTCTAGGGATAGATGCAGAGAGGTTAGACTGCGGTAAAGGTGAAATGGCGGAGAAAGAAAAATAATAGCAAAATCTGGAGAGCTGAACTTACACGGAGAATGAGGGCAGGTCTGCAGAATAAAGGTGGAGGGGCCAAGGCAAAGGCATGTGGGGTTCTGGGCCTGTGGCCGCTGCCTCTGTGGCCCGCCTGCGTCCCAGGGCCTCAGCCTGGCGATCACAGTGTTCGAGTACCCTGCCTAGAAAAGTGAATGGAAACAACACACCATCCTTTCATTTGCTCTTCCTTTTCCTGAGAGATTAAAATGTACAGGTTCCCATGAAGTCTTAGTGTTTTTCTTTTGACAATTTTCTTCCCTCCCATCCAACTACTAAAAGTTCTTTCATGTTTTAGTCCCCAGAAACCCCCTTCATTTCAGAAACCAGAGCGCGTTTCTCCAATCTCATTTACCAGTACTTGCCACATTGGCGATGGTGGAGCTAGTTCAACAGGAAACCTGTCTTCAAGATGGTCCTACATATGCCTGCCCAGGAATTCACTTCTAAGACAGTACGTGGAGAGAAAGGAATCTTCCAACTCTGGAGTTTTCAAACTTTGGCCTTGCTAAAGAACTTCATTCAAACAATTGCTTATGCAGAAACTCAACGAAATAAACTATGCGGAGCTGCTCTGGGTGAGGCACTTTGGGAGATGGGGTGCCCTGCTGGCTGATCTCCATGTTCCTTCATTTTTAAAAAATGTTTTTTATTGATTTTTAGAGAGAGAGGAAGGGAGAGGGATAGAGAGACAGCAATATATATGAGAGAGAAACATCAACTGGCTGCCTCCTGTACACACCCTACTGGGGATGTGCCCTGACAGGGAATCAAGCCAGTGACGTCTTGGTTCATGAGTCAACGCTCAACCACTGAACAACACTGGTGTGGCATGTCCCCTCATTTCTGACAGCCCCCAAGCAGGCTCAATAGATACCAGGTTAATAGATTCTAGTTGCCCTTATTCTAGTAATTCATCTTTATAACATGGCACATGGGCCTCACATCGTAACATGCTGGGGGAACCCTGCTCATCTCTTATACCAGGCAGTTATGCGTTTTTTAAAAGAAAAAATCTCTGTGCAGCTGAGAAAACAACTGTTTCCTGACTGTTGTCATACGTCAGACTGTGACGTCAGCACCTCTCCCTCAGGGTCTGCCATCTAATGTGACTCTAGGCTCTGATAGCACCCTGTTCCCTTTGGAAGCTCCCCCCACCCTAGAACTCACCACACACCTCATTCTGGAACAAGTAATAGAATTTGCGAGCTCTTTTCATTGCTTGACTATAGAAAAGGGCCTAAAATTAAGTCAATTAATGGAGAGGCAGCTTTTAATAGAAGAAACATCAGGCACATCACTATAAAAACTAATGTAACAATTAGACTTTGGAAAATCCCCAGCTTTCCAGAGAAATCCATTATGGAAATATGAAGGATCAAATGCTTTCTATAGAAATACCATTAAAATAAGCACTTGCTGAGACTATAAAAGATGCAGTCCAGCAGGCTCTCTGAATAAAAAGGTAACAAAGAAACTAAGGACTGATATAAACAATCCACTCCACAGGGCCTCCTGAAATCGTGGTTCCTTGCGAAGGTTACCACTGAAAAGGAACAAATGAAGGTTCCATCTTTATGAAACTCCATGCCAAGGGAGGCCACTTTCCTGGCCTATCTCTACCCCAAATTCCTAGAACAAGTGAAAATTGAAAAAGCAGCAATTCCACACTTGCAGAAAATCTGATCTGAAGACAGCTTTTACTCCTACTGATGAAATTCAGGGTTCTTTTCCTTTACAGACTGCACTGCCATCTTGTATGCAAACGCAGACAGGCATGCAGCTTTGTTGCATTCTCCCTCTAAACAGTGTTCCTACATATAAATCCAGGACCACAAATGCCTGGAAACCACTCCAGTGAAACTTTCACTTGCATCTTAGGTATACAGGCGCATTCACCCAAGGAACCCATTTAATGAAAGTGTAATAACAAAAGAAGTCTCTTTTTAGGGATTCTTGGCACTTCCCCCATTTGGGCACCACATCTGGGAGAACGTGGGTAGCCAGATGCCTCCATTCCTGACCAACGGAGGGATATTGTTGTTACACACACGGTGTCTTCCCTCACGCCCAGCAGGGTTTCACTGGTCCTGCCTGACCCTGTCTAGGAATCCCATTGGCTTTGGGATGGAGGACAGACTGGGCATCTGTGGAGACAAAACCGACCTTCACGGTGTTGGGTCTGACGCGTCTACGTCAGGACGTTGAGTTTTTGTTTTGTTTTTCCTTCTGATTCAGCAGCTTTTGTTACAAACACCCAACCTGGGAGGAAGAGGTTAAAGGGAGAGGACAGACACCCACACTTAAGGGTGTGTGCTGTTCTCTTTAAGCACCCACAGGCCTATGACTGTTATAGACCTTGGCAAGGAACCAACAAAGTCTTGTGGGAAAAATAACCTCTAGAAGAATGTGTGTGTGCCATGCTCTCTTCTCTGTAATGACTTGGTGGGCCATTCTGCCGGGCCCAGCTTCTGCCATGGGCTCTCTGCTGGTTCAAAACACCTGGCCACAGTCTACCTGAGATCCCTGAGAAGGGTGTGGGGGATGCCTACGGCAGTTATTTCAAAATGATAAGGCAAAGGGAGAGGAAACAGTACAGAATCTGGAACCTGGAGAGTTTGTGCGCACAGAGGCAAACAAGTCAGGAAAACATGACGTTAGGGTTGTGACTATTCTGCCTCCTGAATAGCCCTGCTGCTTTTCCATTGGTTGTTCCTCCTGTTCGTCTTCATTTCCATCTCATGCCTTTTCAAGCCCAGCCTCTCAATGAAGTTCCATCTCATTATTTATTTTTTATGTTTAATTAAAGAAATGCAGCAGCAAGAAAGAACTCTCATCTCAAACTTGAGAAAAAAGAAAGAACTCTTGTCTCCAGACTTGAGAAAAGCCAAGAATCCCGGCATCCAATCAAAACGCTTTGCGTGCCAGTGCTCATTCATGCCGGTTCTGTATTTGATGAACTCTTCATTCAGTTTGCAGCTCAATGTGTAGGAAACCCAATGAAGTGAACCAAGAGCAGGATGTCGTCCAAACATGTTGAAGCACTTGTGGGTGAGCGCTCGGTCCTTTGTGCTCCTCTCCTCGGCTCCTGTGAGAAGCCTCTGTCTCAGGCAGGCTCCAAACTGCCAACTCAACGAAGCAAATAATAATTACTCCTAATGGCAATAATAATTATGGAACGCGGGGGACCCAATATGAGGTTGGATGTCTGTGGCTTCAGTGGGACAGCCAAAGTTTCACACACATTGTTTAAGAAAAATCTCTCTCTCTCCCCCCGCCTCTCTGCCTCTCCCTTTTTTTCTCTCTCTCTTTCACACAAACACGCGCACATTTGCCAAAAGAGATCTGGACAAACTCACTCCTCTGGTTCCCTGCAAAGAGCTTGACTACAGAGCTAAATTAAATAAATAGCAACTATCCACACAGTGAGCGGGGATTGGGACATGTCTAGTAGTTGACACCACACACACACACACACACACACACACCTCATTTCCCTTTTAGTTAAACATTTTAAACTTTCTCCAATTCCAGACTTTTAGCCAGAGCTATGGCGAAATGACAGACATGAATAATTTGATACATTCTTCCTTTCCTTCTAGGAGAGATGAAAGGAAAGAGAGAGGGGAAGAGGGACGAAGGAAGGAAGGAACCTCAGATCAGTGCCCTCCCATCCCCATTCCCTGCAGCTGTAAGTCAGAATCTCCTGGGGATGGAAGCCTTCCTTGGTGAAGCTCCAAGCCCATGGTCAGTGCCACACAACAGCCCGTTACCATGAAATAGTCTCCCTCCTCCACCTGAGCTATGCCCCTCCCCCACGCCAGGATTTGGCTGTCTCCACCCTCCTGGGACATCAGCATTAACACTTCAGTATCTCCCCTCACATACCAATGATGCCAAGGTGTCAGAGAAATAAAAAGTAGCTCCTCCTGAAAACATAATTCATCAACCAAATGGTCATTTTCTAGATAATGAGGAACTGTTTCAACTTTATGAAAACTAGGTAAAGGGGCTAATCTGAATCTACATGAGTTTTCTTTTTCTTTCTCTTTTCTTTTCTTTATTTATTTTTAATCATCACCTGAGAATATGGTTACTACGACTATTCTTTAAATGTGGTTTCAAGGTGCTGGTACAGTTTATTGTCATGTAAGAGGCCAGTTATAAGGGGCGTTATGAACACCATGTTATGTGGAATACACAGAATACATCTGGCAAAATTCTTCAAGGGTTTTGAATAACGTTATATACATTGTCAAATGGCCTAAATCATGTTTTAGTAAAGCAAAATATTATGAAATGTGTGCACACAAACACACATAGAGACAATTTTCATTTGGATGCTGATGTTAAAATTTTCTAGTCTTATGAAATAGTACAGTTTATTTCGCATCATTTAAAGAATTCATTCTTTCAATGTTTTAGAGACTATACTTTGGAATGTGCATTTATAAAACTGCATTTTTGTTTCGTTTTTGTCATTAACAATATGACCTGACTCAACACTGGGCTACAGAAAGGCATTAGAGGTAGATGTTGGTTTCACTGAGTTTGCAGGTTTATCAAAATGGCTCCCCCCATACTAGTCAAACAGTACTGAAGTGGAAGTAGCCCGTTCTTCTTCAATTAAGCACTCTACTGCTTCTCTCTTCAGGTACTCAATTTGAGCAAGACACTGGGAAAAGTGAGGGGAAATGTCACACTATGCAGTGGTCCCTGAGAGTCTGCCAAATGCTTGGCCTCCGGCCCCAACAGGTTCTGAGAATGACATTTTATATTTGACAAGTGTTCAGCGGCCTGGTGACTTGGGGATGGGTGTCTGTTGTTGCATTACCATTATGATTATTTGTGTAGAAAATGTTTATGGGTTCTATGGACTGAACATAATAAATTGAAGGTCAGTTGTAGAATGCTATGCATTTGGCTTGTGAATTACCACATCTGAACCAATATCTGGTTCATTTCTGGCATTTCAAAGATGTTTGGGGCCATCTGTTCTCTACAAAGATCTGCACCCCAGCAAAAGCAACCCTAGCACATTCCGGCATGTCTCTACCCCACACTCACAAGGGTCCTATCATTTTACAGACTTTACCGGCCTATTTACCAGCCAAAATACACTTTGCCAAAGGGGGAAAAACTATAAAACTCCAAATTCTTTTAAATGTGTCTGGTGCCATTAAGAATGTTTATTACTCTACAAGAATTTTATGTTGATCTTTACCAAAAGCACAACATACTTGGCAACTAGATTACTAGATTTCCTGCTAAATGTGAATATATCTATTTTATGGAATTTATTCTTTTATAATTTATATGAGCTAAGCAGTGTGGAGTGTTAGTGATGATAAGGAAACAAAGTTGTTCCCAAAGCTAGAAGAGGGCACTTACTAGACAATCTAGTTTCATTCTTTCTTTTATAAGATGGGAAAGTAGGGCCCAGTTAGGTGAAGGGGCCTATTTAAAGTCCCAGAGCTTCTGAGCAGTACAGGCGTAACCGCCAGTCCCAACTTCCCATCTCTCCATCAGTGGCTTTGTACTGACTCATTGAAATAGGATTCCACGATCAAGGACTGCCTTTACTAGTACATCCAAAATCCAAGACCAAATTTGCTGTTTATATGATATTCTCATCCAACCAAAGGTAAAACATCCATAGAGTTTGCATAAACATTAACTAAATACTCATAAGAAAGAATATAAAGAATGGTAGTACAGAAAATCCATTTGGTCTAATATAATTGAAAAACACATGAGGAAACTGTTGAATCAATGATCTTTTGACTCCCCAAATGTCCAATTATATGAATACGTTGTATATGCCATGGGTACCACGGCCCATCTGCAAATTCTAAAAGAGTCCTCTCTTAACTCAGAACCTACTTGTCGATCAGTTCATAGAGAGTTATTTGCACTTTGTGAGACATATAGTACTTAGGAATATGCAAGCTACAGATAATCAGAAATGCCCACTGGGACACTGCCAGATTACTTGGACGTGCTCAGTCTCCCAAAGAGCAAAGTGTACTCCCCTTTCCAAAGGGCCAGTTCTATTTTATCAAGTTCATTTCTCTGGACATGCTCACCTTGCAGAGCACTACACACAGGAATCATTTTTCCATGTTACTATCCCTTTTGGAATTCTTCAAGGAATGGCTACACTTAGTCCTGGGACTCTCTCTAAACACCACACCATGAGCCATGTAAACCTATAGTGGTGAGCCAGCTGGGCATTCATGCTTCTGTCCCTGAAAACAGAAGTTACCCAGCCAATCCCCATAGAGGAACTATGACAAGTACAGAAAGGTACAGTTAATTATTGCATTTTTTATTTTGGGAAATATATACCCTCAACTCTCAATGTTTAGTTATATGGCACCTTACCCAAGGCTTATCCCTAGGAAGATGCTAAATATTGATGTAAGCTAAAGCCCTGTTTTTCAGCTCTTCCACAAAGTAGACACCCCCCCCCCAAATAATAATAATAATGCCAGAATAGAAGATAGTAGATTATATTTTCCCATAGACTTGTGTCTGGCAAGATCATTGTCCATGTTTCTTGCACTGGACTTATTTTACATCTTTTAATATTATGCTATTGTTTTTGTAGTTATATCTCCAACAAAAGCCACTTTTAGCAAAGTGAGCATAAAAGAACAATTTCTTGATAAGTTTAGTGCACAGGTGGAAGTGACACATGGTCTGTATGTAGAACTAAGCTCCCAAAGTAGCTCCCAAGGTCACATTCATTGAGAGAGTACGGTGTGGGTAGCCTGGCTTCTACTTCTGGCTCTTGTCATTATCGTTATGACCCAGGGCAAGTTACTTCCTCTCTGAACCTCACTTTACTGAACTATAAAATGGGCAAGGTCAACAGAATTATAAAGTTGTTGATATTCACATAGGAATAGGAGTTGAGCCTGGAAGTCAGGTCTCTCTGGCTTCTTTTGTGGGAAACCCTCTCTTTGACCGGCTTTCACTTCCCAAGCATTTCCAAGTCCTACACTGTTCTTCACCTACTGGGTATGCGAACACATCCTGGAGCTCAGATAATCCAGAACTCATACTAAACTCAGCTTTTGGATGAAAACAAACCAAGAGAAAAAAATAAATGTGAGAAAGAAAAGAAGCATTGAATGAGGGTACTGTTGCTGGGACTGACTTGTGGTCAGCTGGCTAACCCTATCCTATATAGGTAAAGGAACTGGGGCTTAGAGAAGTTGAGTACTTGGCCAAGGTTATAAACCTTTTTAAATAGCAGAGCCCAGACTATCCTAAATCCATGACATCTGAACCCTTGGCTAATATTTTTCTAAGACTCTGCTCTGACCTGTCATGGTTTGGCTCTGAGCAAGCTGTTGTTTTCCAGGTTTATTTTTTCAATATTCTGCACAAAAGAGTAAGTATTTAGAGTTATGAAAGACATAAACTAAATAATCATGGGCTCTTTGCTCTAGAAACAGACCCTCTTCCCCTCTTCTGTGCTTATCTGTTCTAAAAATGGGCGAAGGGGTTATGCACAGAAACACTTGTATGGAAGATTCTGGAAATTTGTGTGTTCATAAGATAAAATCTTCCTCCAAGAGGAGGTCATAGGCAAAATCACCTATCCACAGAATAAGCCTGGAAGTCACACTTCATTTGGTAGGGCACAGTGTCTTCCTAAAAACCAAGAAGCCAAATGTGGAGCAGAAAGGGCAGTGACTCTCTGAGGTGACTTTGGTTTTCTTAAAAATGAGGGAATTTGGCCAGAAGATCTCCCAGGTACAGACTCAATCTCTGTATTCAAGTGCTCATGACAATCCCCAATTTCCCTTCCTTGAGAGCTAGGGAACTATAATATATTTCTCCTGAAGGACTGAAGTATCTGCTGGCACTGGCGTTTCCATGGGCAGGAGCACAGGGAAAACATCTGCTTTGGAGTCCAACAGACCTACTTTCAAAACTCTGGTCATCTCCCTGGCTGAAAGACTATGGACAAGTTACTTCTCTTCTTTGGGCAATAAAACTGGAGTACATAATGGCTACCTCTCTGGGCTCTTGGAGAATTATAGGAAACAACATGCAAAGCTAGATGAGTGCCTGGCAAGAAGTAGAAGTTGGATAAAGGTTAGTTTCCTTCCCTTCAGTATCAGCCTGCTAATCAAGGGGTTTGTCTAACAAAAATCTTGAGCCATTGAGGAGTGACATCGATTCTCTCTCCCAGAGAGACTAGCTGTTATGGAATAAATGTTCGGAGGTGGGAGCCTTTGGGAGGTAATTAGGTTTAGATGAGGTCATGAGAGTGAAGCCCCTATAATGGGATTAGTGTCCTTATAAGAACAGGAAGAGACACCAAAGCTCACATATTCTCCTTCTCTCTCTCCTACACACACACACACACACACACACACACACACACACCAGGTGAATACACAAGAAGATGGCAGCCCTCTACAAGGGAAGAAGAGAGCCCTCACCAAGAACTGAATCTCCTGGTACCTTGACCTTGGACTTTCAAGCTTTCAGAACTATGAGAAACAAATGTCTGTTGTTAAAGCCACTGGGTCTATGGTATTTTGCTATAGAAGTCTGAGCTAAGACGCCAGCCTTGCTGTGTTCCAGGTAAGGAGCTGAGGCACGAAGATACCAGCCTTACCTGTGGGATCAGAGGCAAAGCCATATTCAGAGAGGAGAGCAGGGGTATTTTTCTGCTTCTTGGAATACATGTCTATGTGCTCTGCTGTT
Organism: Myotis daubentonii; assembly: GCF_963259705.1. Classification (NCBI taxonomy): domain Eukaryota; kingdom Metazoa; phylum Chordata; class Mammalia; order Chiroptera; family Vespertilionidae; genus Myotis; species Myotis daubentonii. The sequence goes on along the minus strand of NC_081849.1, from coordinate 65,683,130 downwards.
CTGGCGCTGTCCCCTTCATCTGGCCACAATACCATGTGGTATTACAACTTTTGAATGTTAAGAAACCTTATATTTCCTCAAGTATCAGTACTTAATGTTTTGTTCCACACATAAAACTCTGTGAGTGGAAGGCTGTTGGCCCCCTTGTCAGAGGTAATTCTCAAGGCTCTGCATGGGATTTAACGGGAGCCATATGGTTAAGCCCATCAACCCTCCCAGAAAGCATCTCCCTGAAGGGCCCTCGTAAATGTTCTCAGTGCTGTGAAAGATCCAGCAACTTTCTAACAATAAAGCAATGTTCATAGTCATGATATTCAACAAAACATAAAGCAGGAAATAATGGCTTCTGGTCTGAATTACTCAAAGAGGGCTTCAAGCTGCCCTGGGGAATGGCCATGGGCCAGTGATGACCTGGGACCTGCTGGCCTGTTGACTCCGCAGGAAGAAGGCTGGTCTGAATGTCACTTGCATTAGCTTGTGGTAGGCAGTGACAGCTGTCTTGTGGTGGGCAGTCTTCATCATGCTCTGTTGGTTTGTGGAGTTTAAGAAAACTTTTAATAATGGATTTGTACACCTATGCATTTACAGAGCAAGTACACTCTTAAACTCTAAACTGCTTATTATTTAAATCTTCTTTAAGCCATGCCTTTCTGTGATGGCATCATTTCCTGACCTCTCTCCATTCTTTTGGGCTTACTTTTTCAGAGCAACAATGACAAAGAAACCCTTGAGTCAATTTACATCCTCATCTCCATGGACAGCTCAAGCAGCAACACCAATTCATACAACAAAACCACATGACTCTTATAGGAGAGGTTCCCTTGCTTTTAACACCAACAAGTTCTAAGATGCAATAAGATTTTCATTATTATTATTATCATCATCATTATTTTCCTCGGTCATGTCCATTGAGCTATTTTGTATGGCACATAGTGTCAGGGACTGCAAAGAGAAAAGAGAGAAAGAAGCACAGAAAGGGTGAGAGAAGGTACAATTTATGATGAGTGTCGACTCCTTTTTATGGTTTTCATAAAAATCATATTTTATATAAATATTCTACAATATTTTATATGAATTTCTGGCTAAGTGTTAGTTCTAGAGTGCCTTGCTACAGCACCATGCAAATAGAGTTTATGGCCAAGTAGCCAATATACCCACATATCACATGGACATGTATATTTCAGGACTAATTGGTATAAAATCAGGGAGAGGTCACATATGTTCGCTGTTGAACATATTTTGAAGTTTCTAGTATATTAACTAGAATATTTCACAATGGACCAGATATATCTTCTTTCCAAATATCAGTCTTGGTAGGAACATTTGTGTATTCTGATGTTAGATGTATCACACTTCCACTGTAAACAATTACTATCAAATAATATCCACCAATAATCTAACCAGCTTATATATTTTTTCAATCTGTACAGAGAATTAACATTTTAGAACATTTTAAATACAGGAAGAAAATTGATGGAATATTTTTGCAGTGGCTCCCATAAACCTGTCAGAACTCAGCACTTATACCTATTCTTGCAGAACTCCACACTCCATATTATCTTCATTGCTCTCCTGAAGAATGACTGATCATGAATTACTCACTATCATTTACTCCAAAAGAGAAATAGACTTCTTCAGGGAAGCTGGGATCTATCAAGATCATAGCCACCTACTCATCTGAGTATTGGCTCCTACAGAAATGTCTCATGTGAGAGAAGACAGAGAGAGAGATAGACAGAGATAAACAGAGAGTCAGAGAAAAAAAGAATTTGCATTACCACTACCTGCTCATCTACCATTTTCCCCGGGCTTTGCTGGCTTGATACTGAATTAATGAGCCTGTTACATGATATATAATAAAAATGACTAGAGTAGAGATCTTGGAATCTGCCACATATTTGGTCCAAGGATGAATCGATTTCATCTATATTTAACACATGCTTGTTTTCTGTCTCACTTGTCTCCCCCACAGCCCGTGCCTCACTCTTTTTTCCCATCTGGAAAACTTATCTCTTAAAATGCTGCCATCAATCAGCCAAAGACACTCTTCCCGACAGAGTGTCTGCCAGTTTGACAATGCACAAGTAGTCACTAGTTTGGGGATACCTCCCACACTCTCTAGTGCTGTGTGTTTTTCTAGCCGGCCTAACCACACAAGTGCAATTTGGGATATTTATACTTACCTCCAGCTTCTATTGGGATAACAGCACTACTTCCACAGAACTGGAAAAAGGGCACGGCAGAGCATGGAAGGGGATGGAATGAAAGTTGCCATGTTGCTTGTCTAACTACTGTTAATCTTATTTCTTCAGATTTTTGCGTTTCCAACCATTTGGAACAATGTAGCTCAGTGCCTACTCAGAAAGTATGAAAATCAAATGCTTACTAGGATGCATACTTTGTCTCCCAAATCCATGAGAACTAACACTGCTCCCATTTCCCAGTCCTTCATGTCAGTACCACTCTCAATACATCCAAGCCTCTAAGCTTAAATACAGTCTGAAAGGAGGGGGCAGAAAGGAGAGCAAAAGTGGGGTTAGCAGCAGAAGCTGAGCACTGGTAGAAGAGGGGGAAAGACAGGGAGTGGGAGACAGGCGGCCCCCTTCCTCTGCACGAAGTCCCAGTCGTGAACACACCCACTGGCCACGGCAAAAGGGCGCTGTGCATGGGCACAGGTGGGTCCCAGCCCTCTGGCTGGATGTAGCTTAAGCACAGAGCCTGAATGAAGACTTTCATTGCTGTTTGCTGTTTTTGTTGGCCAGTTGCCATGGCAAACATTTGCAGGTGGCTTGGCCAGATTTTGACACTTAAATATTTGAGGTTGTGATAAAAATCAGAATATTACTACAATATGGTTCTGTGCAGCCTCAAAAAAAAAAAACTATCTGCAATTTCAAATGCTCATTTAAAGACACAGTCTCCAGAGGGAACTCATGTTTTAAAATAAGTACTCATTTCCTCTTTGCTGAGAGAAATAAAAGAGTCAACCATCCCCAAATGTTACCACCTAGAGTTTCATTCTGAATCCACTGTGAGATGGGTTGGCTTGTTCCTTGCTGAGCCCCCATGATCATCCGGGCAAGGTTTTGAATGGGTCACATAGAGAAAATGGAAATGACAGGATGTGTGGGTTGAAATCAACATGGTAAGCACAACAGGGAAGGATCTGAAGAAAAGAAACAGCCTCCCTCAAGTCTGGCAATGAGACAGAGTCCTAAAAGTGACAATTATCTCCTGGAACACACCAGACATACAACACCCCAGGACTGGGAATAAATGGGAAACGGAGTGGGTCAGGAGGTCACAACTATCAGAGAAACACCCCCACCCATCCAAGCATAGTGACATGGCCTAGAAATGTCACCCAACTGTACAGCCTTGGGCCAGCTAGGTAAATTATTGACAGAGTGAACACCCATCCCAGAATTTAGGGCTAACCCTTAAAAGGCTGTTTCACAAAAACCGGCATTGTACTAACAATGGCCGAATACTAAGGGCCTCCAAGAGGGTAGCTGGGGACTGGTGCAGGGAGAGGCAGAACTCCAGGGGAGAAGGAATGCTGTAAAACTGCTAGTAAACTTTAGCACATTTTATGTTTTTTCCCTTTGAAGGAAAAATAAAATAATTATAATTAGCTGGCCAATTGTGAATTGTCTGCCCAAAGCCAAGCCACTAGAGTGAAAGAGTCCCTTGAGATTTTGACAACCCACCCCACCCTCTTAGTATATTATTATAGGTTCTTGCTTTAGATAGTGGCGACATTTGCTTGCATAGTCATCTGAGAAGAAAAGAAGTCTTTAACAGAGACAGTTGCTAATTGAGTGCTGACTTCTTCAAACAGAGGCAAGGATTCAAATGGCTGGATTCATTTCCTATTTCTTGAATGAGAAACTAAACGGACCCACAGCAAACTCACAAAATTGTCATTGCCCACACTTTCATTTGTTAAGGTGGGTCTCCTCATGTCACAATCCACCCAGATAAGATGAAAAATATGAGGCAAGGTACCCCTTCTAGAGCATTTGAAGGAGGAATAAGCCAGTGGTGTCCCCAGTACTCGTTTCTGGTCTGTTAATTCTTACAAGCATTGGAAACAAGGGGGAAAAGACACACTGACAAATTGTGGGACAACTTCTAATTTTTTTACATTACCATATCCAATATTCAATTGAATATATTCAAACTTCACTCTGATGTATATCCCAAACACAGCAGGCTCCCTTTGCTGTTTTAAACTCTGGGAACATAGAGCAACCAGTTTTCAGCATCCAACAATATAAATTTATCATAGCTCTTTGGCTTAAGTTATTATCTTCTCTTCCTAAGAACTTGAATGCTCTTAAATATTTTATTTCCTCTTCACTCTACTCTTGCGAGGGTGGAAAAAAGAGACACCATCCTCATTCTGGAGATAAGGAAGCTGAGATTCTGCATTTGTAAGAAGCTTCTGGCTAATGCCCAGGCTGCTGGTCCTCAGGCTCCACTCTGAGTAGCACAGGAACAGAGCTCTCAGATGATACTCAGAAGTGAGAGCTCTTTCCATCCCATAATACAAAGTGTCCGGGACCATCCTACCAATGCTTTGGGATTATATTTTTTATGTAAATGAGAGGGAGAGGGCCTGCTTTCTTTAGCCTGTCTATTCCAGGAATGGCTACGGACCAATAGAGAGAGAAGGGAGAAACTTCTTCCTACCATCCTCAAGTATTTGTCTTGAGAACTATGCTTTGGACTTTATAACACCCATAGAGTTTCCTATAGTCATCCTACAATTCACAAATCTTGTTTGAAGAAACAATGATACAGAATGACTTGCTCCCCAACCCCTGCCCCAAAAAGTCAGGGTCAAAGAGCATCCACCAGACACCCTTGTCTCCCTTCTCCTATCAAAAACATCACTGTGAGCTCTAGGCAATATCACATCAGCCAGGAAAATCAACTTCTGTCTCATCTAATCCGGGCACTAGAAACAAGAAGAAAATCCAGAACCTTTCCTGAGCTCCAGCCAGGCCCCAGAAACAACAAGGAGGTCTCCTTACCCGATCTGGCGGTTGGTGGAAGGTGCTTGTGTGATGACAGAGCTGGACTGGGGTGACGGCATGGCTTGCTGAATCACAACACTGGTGTCATGGTTGGGCATCCGTGTGCTGCCAAGCTGGTGAGCTCCGGGCCCTGCCATGGCCCCACCAACTGTATTATGCATTGAGATATTCTGCCCAGAGAAGACAGAGGGGAAAGGTCAGAGGAAGCCAATGTTTTATCCTACTTTCAAACTCTCAAAGACCAAAATTGGGAATCTGGTTATGTCAACTAAATAGAGAGTTATGGCTTCTGGCAAGCCATAGGTCCATTCATCTTGTTATAACTTACAACTATGAGAAGATGAAAAATAACTATTTGCCCTAAGAGTAAAGCACATAAGAAAGTACCTTGAAGTTCACTAATCACACTGCCGCCATCCTGATGTGAGGTTTACATCAGGGACGTTTAGTGACTCAGTGTGATATATACTGCATTTGAAAATGATTTCTGCGGTATGTGCTTAATACTGTGATTTAGTGAAGAGCCCTTTGGCATTCTGCTTTGAATGACAAGCACACTGGGTTATTTCTTTTCTTTTGCAGTCAACCACTATATTTTCCCCAGGAAATGCTACTTTTCCAAATTGTAATCTGGGTACCCATGACCCAAGTCTCAAAACTGGGAGGATGGATGATTGGAACAGACAAGGGGGTGTCTGGGATCCAATAAAACAAGAGCAAGAGTTGCAACGTCTGCTATATTTCCATAAAATCAATTCATAACAATGTTATGGAATCACAGAATACAGAATGAGTGACTGTCTGTTTTCTTATTCATTATCTTTCCCTCTAGAATGTAGAATGTTTGTGTCCAAAATGCTATCCTTATGTTTGGAACATAGTAGGCATTCAGTAAATAACATATTGCATGAACAGACTAGTGAAGGAAAAAATGAGACTAAGTTGCTTGAGGGTTCTAATATTTATTTCCGATGACTTGGATAAAGGTTTTGTTTAAAATTCAAAAGTAAGGTAAAAAAATTGCTTAAAAGACAGCTCTTCCAGAAAAGAAGGTCACTGGGACAAGAGAGGATACATATTTAAGCTAGGAAGGCTAATCAACATGGTGGGGCTAAAATATGAAACATTCAGAACCTAGAAAAGAAAGAGTAAGTGCAGGGCAAAGCAAATTAAGTTATGGCCTCTGTAACCACCAGGTACAGAACTTCAGCCTAGGAGAGGAGGGAAATTCGAGAGGTCATTTGGACAATGGGTTGAGGATGGCAGGAAAGAAATGAAGTGTCACTAGCAATTTACTGGAGGGATATATATATATATATATATATATATATATATATATATATATATATATATATATATATATATATATATATATATATCTGCGCTTTGGGGTTAGCAAAGAAAAAAAGTAAATGTTACCCAAGAGAACTGGAAGTGGTTCTTTGAAGTTCTTCTGCAAAGAACAGGATTTCCTGCACTATGTGTTAAATGATGGTGATAACATATATGGTACTTGGGGTGGCTGTGTCCATCACATTGCACCTTTCCCACGTTTCTGATTTCAAACTCCTGACCACACAGTTTGTTAGGAGTCCAGATGGAAACTGGGCACCTGGCTTAGACTGTGAGTGACTGTTTTGTCGTGGGTTCCCAAAGGCATGAACAGGCTTCTACATACACACGCAGTCCAAAGCTCCTCTTATATACTGGGAGGCTTTTCTGATGTGGGAAAATATTGTGGTTGGGTAAAGTAACATGAAAGGAAGTGGTGATTTGTATTGGGGTGGCACTGCAGGGACATGCTTGAGTTCTTTTTATAGAATCTAGAGACATAGAGAATTAAACTTAAAATAATGAAAATAAAAATAATTGTGTTATTTCCTTTGAAAGTGAACCTTAACAAACTTACTTTCCTGGGTCCTAATGAGATCCTGACGAATTAAACAATTACAAATATTATTTTTTTTCCCCATTGTTTGGGTCCTCAAAGATACTAAAGAGTTTTCATCTTGCTCGCTGTCACCTACTTTGTCAATAATATAATCCCTGACTCTGTTTTTAGAAGCTGCATGATTAAACTTTTAAAATAGTATTTAAATTCACAAACAAGAATATAAAATCTATGACCTCTTTTTGAGTTACATTTGACATCTCTTTTCTATTGCCCCCACATTCAGTCCCCAAATATTACAAATTCAACTTAAGCTTCCTATATTTCTGTCTTTCCATCTATCCTTCCACCAGCTTACACCCAACCAACACCATCTCCTTTCCTGGACTAGACAGTGGTCTCCTAGTTGGTTTCCTGTCACTCACTTTAGCTTCCCTTCCTCCGCTTTCCCATGTTATAATCACAGGGATCTTCTCAAAAGGCAAAACTGATCATATCTCTACAATTCCCCCTACAACCCCTAACCCCAGCTTCTTGAATGGCTGGCTTCCTATGGCTTAGAAAACACTGACAGCACTCTTTGGATGACCTTCAAGGACTGTATGGGATCCTTCTACCTCCACAGCCTGCCTTACACCGTCACTCTAGCTCCCTGTGATTTATTCCACCATACTGAAATGTTCCTGCCTTTAAACTGACCATGCTTCATTTCAGCCCAGGGCCCTAGAATCAGCTCTTTTCTGTTGCCTCTGCTCTTCCCCTGACTACACCTTCAAATGCTAGATCAAGCATCTCATGAGGAAGCCTTCCCTGACCTCTCCAATGATGGGCATCATCTCCCTTTCTTTTGTAGTATTTTTCACAATATTACAATTATTTTTATTATTATTTTATTAACATGTTTCTTCCTCTAGAACATGGGTGGAGAACCTTTATTCTGCCAAAGACCATTTGGGTATTTATAACATCATTTGCAGGCCATACAAAATTATCAACTTAAAAATTAGCTTGCTATATTTAGTCAAACATTTAATTAACTCATCCCTAATGCCTTGGCAGGGCCAGACCAAATGATTTGGCGGGACTTATACAGCCTGTGGGCCAGATGTTCCCCACCCCTGCTCTAGAATATAAGCGCACTGAGAGAAGGGACTAAATCTGATTCTATTCCCATTGTGTCTCTATTGCATAGGTCAGTGGCATAAAGTAGGTGCTCAGTAAATGTTGAGTGAATAAGTTAAACATAAAGTATCACTCCTAGAACATTCAGTATGATAAAATCTTATCTTTTGTCCCCTATGCAATTTTTCAGAGTGTTAACTTCTTATCTATTTACCTCAAAATCTCTAGGTAAACTCACAATAATACAGTTTTAGATGAAGATACTTGTTCGATTATGGGCTAAAGAAATAGAGAGGATCAGGGTTAAGAAAAAAGCCACAAATATGGCATGTAGATTGGAAAGTAAAGCCTTTGTTAAAATATTAAATGAACCTTTGAGGAAAATATAAAGTAGTGAGCTTCAAATCTGAGAACTTTGGCTCAAATGATGGCAACAACCATTCTTTTTTTCTGCCATGAAAACTAAGAAAAACTGACTTGTGCTGCAGCCCAAATACATGGGTTTCGTATCTTCAGAGTAAAGCATGTTAAATGAGAGAAAGAAGTAAGTCCCTCCACCCCTTGCCAAAACCAGTTTAAGATTCTTCTCTGAGAATCATTTTTTAAAAAATACAAAGGACTATCTAGGAAAATACATTCCCCTTTCCCCACCAAAATCATCTCTTTGTCTCTGTGATCCCCACCAGAGATAGAAAAGACATCTGAAAGTTATATTCTAATTCTTCAATAATATGCTTTCTCCCCCACACATGAAATCAGCACATTCTCCAGCCTCCTTCCCCACATACAGAGGGTAATTTCAAAACATAGTGGGAAAAGAAACAATTAGACAAGCATTATTATTTCATATTAGTAGGAGATAATCTTTTTTTTCTTTAAGCATTACGTAGTAACTCAAACATGAAATTACTTTCTGAGTTCACATTTTCCCAATTATTGGTTCAAAACCTGTCTTCATTGATAAAAGAATGGCATTTTACCTCCAGATAAATTAAATATCCAATTTCAAAAATACAAAGAGTGACCCTATCTTGCTGAGTTATTTCTCTGGTAGAGGTACATAGATTTGGAGCTGGTGAAACAATGTCACAAAATCAGTGGACTTATGTCAATATGCTCGGAAAGGGGGGGGGGGGTGTTCCTTGAAGTTCGGCCTTTGGCCTTTTCTTGTTTAACATATTTATTAACAGCTTGGATGAAGATGTAAAAATTGTGCTTGTCAACTCTGAAGTTGACACGTGTAGGGAGGCATAGCTAATGTTCTGCATAGTGGATTCAGGTTTAACTGAGCCAACTGTGTGATCTGGCCTCCAAAAAATGCTAACATAAATCTAGGTGGTTGTAAGAGAAGTGCAAAGTCCAGATCAAGGGAAGTAATTATTCCCCTGTAGAACACGTTGAACTGACCACATTTGGCGACCACATTTTAAGGGGGAAATTGACAAATAGGATGGAATGAAAGCCACGACATCCGAAATGCATCACAGGAAGAACAGTAGAAGAATCAGGGAATATTTAGTCTGGAGAAGAGAAGACTTAGAGGGTCATGATAACTGTCTTCAGATATTTGTGGGATTAGATATAGTATCTGTTGCTCCAGCAGCCATGATTTTAAAAAATGATGATACAAGCCAATAATAACTACAATGTGAGTACCTATTTTGAGGCAGCCACTATGGGAGATGCTTAATAAACTGTACTTCTAAATCCTCACAATGACCCTATAAAGTAGGCATTATTCTCCTCATTTTAAGATGAGAAAAAGAGTGAACTCTGCACCATGACTAAGGCCATGCCATTCACCACCGCTGGCCACCTTCACTCTTCCTGGATTAATACTTTAAGAATATGAATTTGACCTTTTGTTGGGATACATTTACCATGAGTAGAGATATCCCAAAACAAGTTGCCTTATAAAGTATTGAGCTTCTGGCATCAAAGTTAAGTCAGCAAAGACCTGTGGTAATCTGTCAAGGATGTCAGCAAGATGATTCTTGTACCAGGAGGTAGATGGCACTAGATGACCTCCAAGGTCTCTTCCATTGCTAAGATTCTCTCACTTATGATACATGGTTCACACTTTGGCTCAAATGCTTCCAAATGATTAGTAATATGTGATAATGTTGAAAATATATTGGCTTAGGTATTAGGAGGTCTCTTCTAGTCCAGTCTCTCTACGCCTCCTTGTAGCCATATAACCTGGGCAAATCATTCAACTTCCCTGGGATCTGTAGCCTCACTGATAAAAGCAGGGGGCTGGACCACATGCTCTCCCTGATCTTTTCCAGCTCTGATACTCCATAAGTCTCTTTCTATGTTACATTTTATGAGACACTAAATATCCAAACAGACTTTTTAGACTCTGATTCATGAGCCTAGAAGCACTGATTTTTTTTTCTCCATAACTATAAGCTTTTGCAGAAATTAGCCTTCTGAAAATTATAGCTTTCTGCCAGACCCAAGGGATCAGGATTCAAGAAATGGATCTAACAAAAGGTAAAATTTCTCAAGCATCGAAGATGAAAGCTCCACAGACAAACTGTCTTCACCAAATTCTTTCCTATTTGGTTCACATTTCTCCACATGTCCTTGGAATTCTTCTTCCCTTCATGTCCCTTGCTCTCCATTTATTGTTGTTCTGAGACATAAAGGGTGTGAATGAGATGAGAACCAGGAAAATAATGAGTCTTGATTGCATACTCAGTGAGCTTAAGGTAGAGGGGTAATTGTCTTTCTGCATGCATGGACTTGGAATACAATATGCAAAAAAACAACCTGATGCATATGAATATATATCCGTGTTCTTACAAATAACTATAATTTCAGGGTGTGGTAATGAAGGATGAAGGGAAGTGGCCCACAAATGAAAGTGAAGGTTGGAGCATACAGGAAAAATTATGTTGATTCCCATAAGGTCCCAAAATGTTATCTTCAAATCTATAGTCTGTCCAACTGCCAAGGTGTGGAGACTTTATGGGTTTCTCTATAAAGAGCCAGGGTCATCCTGACACACGTTTACAAGTTGAGTTGTGCAATCTTGAAATTGTCTGCATCTTAATGATGCCTGGGCAGTTATGAAGGCTTTCAGAACTTCTCAGATGTAAACATCCATGAACTGCATCCAAAAGATGTCTGAGACATTCACAGAATAACAAAAGTTCTAACCTTCTGGGAGCTACTATGCTCTCTGGAGGTATAGAAGCTATTCTAGAGGGTCCTGACTCCTTTCTGGTGGTCTCAGGAGGTGGAATACTAATATGGGTATTTTGAATCCTACCGAGGGTGGGCTGCTCCATGACAGAGGAGGCAGTGAGGTACTAAGGAGACACAGCAGGTGGGGTGGGGATATCAGGGACCATCCAGGCTGCCTCTCTCTCCAGAGAATTCTCCTTAGTGTAGTCACACAGTGCACAAAATATCACAGTGGACAAAATATCACATGATCTCACTCATATGTAGGATATAATGATCAACATAATTTGATGAACAAAAATAGATCCAGAGACAAATGGCAGGGGAGGTGGGGCAGGGGTTAGAGAGCAAAGGACTTGTATACATGCATATTAGCATAACCAATGGACATAGACATTGGGGCAGTGGGGGCTTGCCCAGGGTGGGAATGGCTGGGGGAGAGGGGTCAATTGGGGAAAAAGAAGACATATGTAAAACTTTAGACAATAAAGAAAAAAAAAAGATGGACAAAATAGGTAAGAAACCATCTCAGGCAACCTCTGCAGGAAGGAATGGGAGAGTAGAGCCCAGGGCACTGTCAAAACTCCAGCTTTGACATACACATTTAAATTCTACTCTTTTAGAGTTTGCTACTTATTCCAGGAAAATTCTAAGAGGGCCCAAGGTACAGAAACAAAACATGAGCTCTGAAATCAGGATCAAGTTCACATTAGGTCTATATCATCTGAGGGGTGTTATTCAGGTTCTCTACGCCATATCTTCCTTATTGTTAAAGTGGTTAGGATTGCAGTGAGCATCACATGAGATAACAGATGTTCCAGCATAGTGCCTGACAGCAAATGTATACTTCTTTTCTTTTTAGTAAAGTTCATAATGTGAAGCTCAGAAAGTAATGGTTCGTTCTGGGTGGCTACTCCCCATGACTGATACTAATAGAAATATTATTAATAATAGTTAACACTTTAACATTATTATAACATGTCAGAAAATTCAATATTTATCATCAGCCTAGGACAGGGGTCCTCCAACTACGGCCCGCGGGCCACATGCAAATACAAATATTGTATTTGTTCCCATTTTGGTTTTTTACTTCAAAATAAGATATGTGCAGTGTGCACAGGAATTTGTTCATAGTTTTTTTTACAACTAGAGTCTGGCCCTCCAACGGTCTGAGGGACAGTGAACTGGCCCCCTGGTTAAACAGTTTGAGGACCCCTGGTCTAGGAGGTAGGTATATTTATTGTCCCCATTGCATAGATGTGGAAACTGAGGAACAGACAGGTTAAGTGACTTGCTCAAAGTCACACAGTCAATTAGTGGAGGAGCTCAGAGCCCAGGTTCTTACCTACCCGGTAAAAAAATATTTGTACTTGATATCCTTTCTATGAACATTAAAAGAAGTTATTAATTGATGCTGGCATGTGATCCTGAGAACTGCAATATATTGTCATACCACTAATTTAGATCAATATTATCACCACCACCTTCACACCGAGAAAAGCCTGGGAATACACTATGAATTCATTTCAAAGTGATTGATTAGTGACTCTTGTCTTAAGATCATGTTGCCATTCTAGCTAGGTGGCTAAGTTGGTTGGAATGTTGTCCCATACACGAAAATGTTTCCGAGTTCGATTCACTATCAGGGCACATATCCAAGTTTTGAGTTGGATGCCCGGTCAGATGGATGTGGGAAGCAACCGATCAATGTTTTTCTCTTCCATTGATGTCTCTCTCTCTCTCTCTGTCTCTCTCTAAAATCAATAAAAATATCCTCAGGTGAGGATTTTAAAAAATATATCATGTTGCCTACTACATAGGCATTTCTAGACTGGTTTACAATGAACAGGGCAGATTAAGATTAGAGAGGGAAAGCTGTAGTTCAAAGAGTGTTGAACAATACTTCAATCAAACTGCTAAAAGAAACCAGATATCCTCACTTGCTCATTCACTGATGCTACTTCACTTTCCTAAGGAGTTCCAAGAGCTCAGGGAAAGCCTGAGAAAGAGATAATTTCTCTGATGTTTGGATCAAGTTTAATTTTCAAGACAAATTCCCTAGCAATGGGTAGAAAGGCAGCCTGCACACTGATGTGATTCTCAGTGGCCTTATCCTACTCACCCATGGAGGAGGTGGAGGAGGCAGAGTCAGAGGCAGAGGAGGAGAAGGAGGCACCTTCCCCATCTCAACTCCTCACCCTGAATGGGGCTCTAAACTGAAGTCTGCAGAATACAGAGCAGCTACGCTCTCCTCCAATCCCAGACCTCTGTCATCTTTTCTAATACTGGGTTTGAAGGCAACAGAGCCCCAGAACCATCCCTGTAAGCGTTTTATAGCTATTCATTTAATACTGTAGTAAAATGCTCAAAATAATAAATGTCTTCTCAGGTGCCACCCTTGACTGTGAGAAACAATTTTCAGGTGTCTCTCAAAGATCCTGCTCCTTCACTTTCGGATTCTCAGTGCCTTGGACTGTCCGTGTTTCTCCTCACATCTATCACTTTATTGTCTTGGTTGCTCTGCTAAATATAATCATATAATTAAAAGGAAGGAAATGGTGCTGCTTCATTCAGGTTACTAGAATTACAGTTGGGCAAACTTCTGTGGTTTTTGTTTCTACAGATATCCTGGAAGCTAGAAACTACTCTAACACCACTGAAAGTGATATTCTACTCAGTCACTGGTAAGGTCCCTCATTTCTCAAGAATCAAGAACCATATCATTTCACTCATATGTGGGATATAAAACTGAAAGCAACAAATGAACAAACAAGACAAACAAACAAGCAAAAACTCATAGACACAGACAACACTATGGTGTTACCAGAGAGAAAAGGGAATGGGGGGTGTGGGTAGTAAAGGATAAAGGAGGTCAAATATATGGTGACAGAAAAAGATTTGACTTTGGGTGGTAAACACACAATACAAAACAGATGATGTATTATAGAATTGTGCACTTGAAGAAACCTATATAATTTTAATAACCAATGTAACCCCAATAAGTTTAATGAAAATAAAATAAAGAAGTGAGGGAAAAATGACTTTTTCCAACGAGATGTACATTTCATCATGCTACCAGTCTACTTAAAGACTTCCGCTGGCCATCTATTACCTCCTCTATGTATGCCATCACATTGACTTTGGTCTTTCACAATCTGGTCCCAATCTTTCCCACATCACCTCCTGGCAGCCCATCCTCACTATCACCTCCACTCCTTACTGGTCACACACACACAGACCTCAATGCTTGTTGACTATTCCACACCATTTCATGTCTTTTTTCACCCTTGCAAATAACATTTCTTCTATGCAGTCAATCCATTCATCAAGATCCGGCCCCGATGTCCCCTCCTCTGTGGAGCCTTCCCCAACTCTTCCTGGTCCCCACAGTTATTTCCTGCTCTGAGCTCCCACAGGGCCTTGTGCGAACTTCATTAGAGAGCATCACTTGTTTCCAGGAGTGATTCCTCCAGTAAATTTGGAGCAGGGAATATGCCATGTTCATTGGAGAATCGACAGTATCCTCTCATGATGGGTACTTCGCAGATATGCAATACATTCAACTATTCAGTGAATAAATGAATAACATTTGAAGTTTATAGGTTCTCTTTGCTTCAATTTTCTTATTTTTAAAACAGGAACAACCCCACCACGTAAGAATTTTATAATGATTATGTTAAATAATATAAATATGGAGCTTAGTGCCATGTTGAACACATTAAATGCCCAATAAATGGTAATAGCCATTATTATAATTACCATTGCTATTATTATGATTACTGCCAAGACTAACAACAACTCTCCACTGGTAGAATTAATTAACCACTCCTTTGTCCTCCATCTTATCTCATACATACTTCTCTCACAGTTCCTGTAACACATTGGTACATTTACCTATCTTTAAGATCAATCTTCCCTTTCTAGCTGTGAACACTCTCACTACAGGAGCAGGATCTGATTTCATATCTCTGTCCTCAGCGCCTAATACAATGCCTGTCACATAGATGTTTGCTGAGTAAATATACAGTAAGTGTAACTAGTGCTGTGGAAAGAGAAAACAAAAATAAGTGCTTGTCTATAAAGCCTATGGTTTAGAGGGAATATGAAAATTTAAGAAAGATGGAAGTGAAAAAACAAATCTGAAAAATACCTTCACACACAGAGAGATTAGAAACAGGAAGAGACATAGCATCTAGAGCTGATCAGACCATGGTCTGAAGGGCAAAGGACTAGTCAATAGCTCTGTGTTTTTATCCAAGCTCTACCATGAAGCACATGATCTTGTTTAATGTCCTCAGTCTGGATTTTGTTTCATGATTTCCACATCTGTCTTTTCTTTGCTATCCCACAAGCTCCAGAGCTTTATCATCTCCTTTCCTGATCGTACAATAGCTTTTGACTGCTCTCCAGGTCCCTCCCAGACCACTCCAGACCAATAATTGGTATAAATCAGCACTTTCCTAATGTCCTTCAATTCTAACCCCCACCCTGGAGTTCCCCTTTACTTACTAAAGCCCACTCTCAGCCTTGCCTCAAGTCTGTATATTCAGCCCTCTTACCCTCATTTCTTACCCAAATCCTCCACTCCAACTACCCTTCTCTACTCACTACACAACTCATGAGTTCAAATCCTCACCTTCACATCTTTACAGGTACATTCCCTAGGCCTGGAATTTCTTCTCTTTGTTACTGCCTAGCTGAATCCTATCCTTTAGGCAATAAATTTGTTTATTGATTGGTGGTGTTTATTCAAGTACAAAATAAGGATAGTATGCCCTTACTTCCTTTGATCTAAAAAGTTAAGACACAGTAATGGCTTGGGAAAAAACTTCAATAACATAACATTACCCTACAACCCTGCTGTCTCTCCTCGGCCATTTCCTCACTCTTAGAAAGACTGCCTTCCCCTCTTTATTTCAGGTTTATCTTCTCAATATCACCCCCTACTATTTTCTACCTCAGCACTCCAATCCTTTCCTTTATAGTATGTGTCACATGGGGTAACTGTTATCATCGTTACTTCCAGTCCATCATATTATAAATTCCAGGAAGAAAGGGACAGTGCCTGTCTTGTTTTCTATCACTATTGCCTAGCTCAGTGCCTGAAACAGAACTGAATGATCATTGATGGAATGGATAAAGAAATGAAGATTTATGAGGTATTAATATGGTAATAAAGAATAGTCAATTTACAACTTCCTCTTGTCTAAGTTGGGCACATGGACATGTTAAGCCTGAGATACAAGGGACACCATTTGCTGATTTGAGTCCACTTAAGTCATATCAACACACAGAGGCCAGAACACATCTCAATAATCTCCTCAAATAGTCATATGCCGTGGTCAGCTCAAACCAGAGGCACTGGTTGAAGTGCAGCAAGATGGGACTTCCTAAGTAACTAGAAGGGGAGATAGGAAAGCTAAAGCAAAATTATTAAAAACAAGCAAGGAACTGGGGTCCTGAGGCCAGTGTGGGTGGGGAAGTGGATAGCCAATGGCATTAGCGCAATCACACCTCTGTGTTGCTTGGGGAAGAAAAGGGTCTTTAATATCAGGAAAGGGTGCTAAGCATACAATGAAATGCTGAGAAGTCATACTGAGAACCTGGTATAGTCATGCAGGAGGCGAATGGCCCATTCTAGAATTACTAAACAAATTTCTCTCCTGTCCTTACCAGAAAATGTAAAGTCACTTAAAATAAGAGTGCACAGAAAACCCCAGGGATGCTGAGGGCTTATTTTTTTCAGCATTTCAAATACTTAATGACCAGAAATATAAACATAGCACTCTCTTAAAAGCTGCTAATGATATACTACAGATCTGAGATGAGATTTTCCTGTGCCTTTCTCTCTCCCAAGCTCCCCCTTCCTCTGCTCTTCTCTCCTGGCCAAAAGAACTGGAAGGTAGGGCTGGCCACAAAGGTGAATCTGCTTGCAAACTTCCCTGCCTGGAGCGTTGGTTAGGCAACATTATGCTCTTAACATAAAATAGAAATGTGATCTTCAGGGAGAAGGAAAGCGTGCTACAAGATGGACTTCCTTCTCTGGAACAATAGAGAATGAGTGTGCCTGCCTGTCATTGCACTTGTGGCAGAACCCGTCAGGTGGCTCACCATGAATGGCCTTGCTTTGTAGATTGTTTAGCACTTCACAGACATAAGTTACTGCTCTGCTGTTCTAACGATCGATATGAATTAAGCAGCATATTTCTATCCTGGGAAGTGGCTGTTTTACTGGAGGACAAGGACCCTTGAATGGCCATTGCTTCCAAGCAAACTGAATCATCGCTCCCAGTGTTTGTTCAGTCTGAGAGCAAAAACCAAATTACATCATGTGACAGAGCAAATCGATGAGAAAGTTCGTCTGTCTTATTTGATGAAATCCTAGTATAAAGAGATAACATTTTCACTTGACCATAACAAACCTAACAGCAGTTGTCACGTAACACAAAGGACACCTTCCAAAAAATGGACAGGATAATTTCCAAAGAAGCTTCTGGAAATCCTGTCTGAATATTAAGAGCACATTTAAAAAAATTTTTTTCTTAGGAGTAACTTGGGTTTTCTGGATCCTTTGGGGTCCAGAAAAGTGCAGTGGGGGTAAGTGAAATGGTTTCTATGTTTACAGTGCCTACCTGATACCCCCACACCCCGCAACCTACACAATCTCACCTATACTACTGTAATCTCATTTCCTACCACTCCTACCTTATTCACTCTTCTCGAGACTCGTGCTGAAACTCCTTGCCCTTCTGTTAATACTTGGGAACCTTGGCACTTGCTGCCTCCACAGGCTTCTTCCCATTATCCTCCCTCGCCTCTTCCCAATGTTTGCTCTAATGTTACCTCCCAATGAGACCCATGTCTGAGGCCTTGTTACTCTGTCTGAAATTCCAGCTCTGCCTCTGTGACCCCTCATTTCCCTTTCTGAAGCCATCCTTCCCACTCATAGCACGTGTCCCAATCCTAGAACACATTTAAAAAAAATCCCGGTTCTTAAAGTAAGAACTTGAGAAAAGAGAAATATACGAAAAAGTTGAATGGCTCTGTGGTTTCTTTGTTTGTTGTTTGTTTGTTTTTCCCATCAAGGATCTCTTTTATGATTTTGTCCCTTAGATGTCATGTTTTTAAAATGCTTCTTAAAAAGTTATGAATGCATTTTCCTATATAATCACCTGTCTTTTGAAGGTTTCACATTCCTTCATTTCTAAAATCTCACTTCACTCCATTGTTCCATCAGATATCAGTGTTTCACAGAGCTCTGGTCAAACAGAATCGGGCCTTAGCTCATCTGGGCAGACTTATTGCATGTAAACGTCCAACTTCAATTAGAGAGTTGGACTACTGCATCACTTGGGTCCCAGTAGGAAACAGATGGCACATTCAAAATGGGTAATTTGAGGAGTGATTAATAAAGGAACTATTTGCAAAGGTATGGGCAGTGTGCAAGGAAGCCACAGCCATAGTGCAGTAAGTACCCTGGACCAGTTACAGCTGGGAGCTGTTAGCATTCCTAGCTTACAGGAGGGAGAGAAAAGGAGATTCAGGTGACAGAGTGGGTAGCAGAACTGGGGGGAGGGGGGCAGCCTATGGAGAGGGCACCTGGCAGGGGCTGTGACCCTTGGTTAAAAGAGGCAACTAATGGACAGAGCTGGGGGAACAGCCACTCAGGCTCCCTCCCTCCCTCTCTGGAGCCTGCGGGGTGCCCATGTGACCAGTGGCCTAAATCCAATGGGAAAACACAGTTCAAGGTGATCATTCATGCAGTAAATATAGCTCAGCCTTGTAGGGGAGAGAGCAGGCTGGGAACAGGGAGAATGGGCCTAGATGGACAAACAGAAAAAAATGCAGCACAACTATGTTTTGATTAAACTTGCATTATTTTATTTTATAAGCAATATATTTTTAATATAATTGCTCATTAGGGTAAACTTACTTGAGAAAAAAGTAGGTGGGAAGAAACAGACAACAAAACTATTATCATTCTTACATGCAGAAAAAGCTAATATTTTACTATATCTCCCCAGATATTTCTCTACACATGCACACACACACACACCACAGAATAGTAAGTACATAATATAAACGTACAGTGTGTGTGTGTGTGTGTGTGTTTGTGTGTGTGTGTGTGTGTGTAGATAGGTAGATAGATAAAGGTATCCAAGGGACACAAAGATCTGAAACTCCAGTTTGGGACCGAGGGACTCATTTTTTAAAATATATTTTTATTGATTTCAGAGAGGAAGGGAAAGGGAGAGATAGATAGAAATAGCAATGATGAGAGAGAATCATTGATTGGCTGCCTCCTGCAAGTCATACTGGGGATCAAGCCCAAACCATGACCTCCTGGTTCATGGGTCGACACGCAACCACTGAGCCACACTAGCCAGGCCATTGACACATTTTTAACTCCATCCCACCTACTATGATTTCAAAAACATTACCTGTATCTGTATTTACTTTCGTCTCATTTATACCATCTAAGGGCAGGCCTGTCACTAACTGAACCTGTTCTGCATTTACCTGTGTGTTTAGTAAATGATAATAGGACTGATAAAAACAATAGAAGGTAGAGCTAAAACCTTCCTGTCCCACCGTGGGCCCAAGAAACCCAGCTCCACCCCGAAAGATGAGCCTGGACAAGCACAGCTCCTCTGAACCCAGATACACACCCTGAAAACAAGGTCTCAATTTTAGGCTGTGGCTTCTGATTTGTCTACATTCCTCGCAGTGAAACAATCGGGCTTGGAATAAGAAGGGCTTTAGACGTTGGAGTCACAGAAGGAAGAATTTGGCTGCTGGTGTGGATGGGCCATAAAGCCATTACAGGGCTGAGCTCCATTCTCCCTTCTGCCAGAGTTATTGGATGGGAGGAGAGTAAGTACACTTAGAAGCTGCATTTTTCTGCCCTGACAGTCAGGATTTATGGGTTGGCTTGCTAAGTAGAAGCACTAAGGCCAATGAAATATTTTTATTTAGATGCTCTTCCCCACCAACCTCTCAACTCCTGTGTTAGGACCAAATCTATAGGCCCCTGGTCTTTGGCAACGTGAACATTCTATAATTTTCTATCTTGAGTCCATTTCAATCCTATGGTTCAACATCTCTACTGACAACTTTAAGGTGGATCAAATTTGCTGATTATTTGATAGGTTAAGAAATAATATTTCTAAAACTAAAAAATAGATGACATCTCCATGGAGTCAGGGACTCATAAGAACCACACCCATATTGCCAGAGCTTTTAATCAATGAGTCCTTGGACAAAAGGCCTGCATCTTTCCCTCTGAGTAAATGCTCATGTCCTTATATGTGTGTTTGCTGACTTTTCCCCTCTATAGATATGTTTTTTTAATATCTGAATGCTATTCAATTACTTTTAAAGAAACCCAATTATAGGCCTATGCATAACAAAATGTCTTTTTATATCTATTAGTTTACCAGTCACTTCAAATCCATATAGATACATTTAGAAATTTAAATCTTCTCTTAAAAGTCAAATAGAATCTCAGTGTGAAAAGTCATTTTAAAGGTTTAGATTAGAACCATTGGTAAAAAGGAATGTTCAGGCAAACAATGAAATACAGTATTTGAATCTCTTCTATTATCTTCACCCTGCTAAGCATCTTTCCCTATGAGTTAGTTTTGCATTGATACATAACACTGATTTCTCTGGGTAGCTAACTAACCCTCCATTTCTCTTTTTAATGGAACAATGACAATGTTGAGGTATCAAACCTAATCTCTCACCTGCTGGCATCAGAAGAGACCATCCCCCAAGGCCTCAGAGCCCTCATGAATGCCTTGTCTTGTATGTTGCTCCATTTATTCAAACATCCTTTCATGTCTCCACATTGATCGAGGTTGTGCTTCAATGTCTGAAGAAGTGCTGACAAGATTAAAATGCATCTCTTTCCCTTTCTTCTCCCCCTTCATTTACTGGGACTGAAACCATCAGGAGCTCTTCTTAAAGGCCTGTTGGTGCTGCTGCAGGGGCAGCAGAGGGAAAGCCCTATTGGAGACCTAGTTTTATCTTTGGGCAGAGGGAATCCAGAAAATCTATCTTTCTAGTACATCTGGGGAAGCTTTCCATACACATACATACACACCACACATGCATGCACATGCACGCACACGCATGCATACACAGACACCTCACACACACGCGCGCGCACATGCATGTACACGCACGCACACAAACACGATGCTGCCTACTCTAAGACAGTTTGAGTGCACTGACCCCTCGCACTGGCTGAATGAAATTCAAATGGCGGCTGAGGGAGAAGGTGGGCTGGAGAGGTTGTAAAGCTTGGTCAGTGGAGGAAGGAAGAGGGTAAAGAGCTTATGGCTTTTCTTCTTAATTTCTGTGACATGATCCAGTTATATCTACTCAATAATGGCCTCTAATTACAAGTGGAGATGAATAATGAAAAATTTTCCTTGTATTCTAGTTTTCCCCCCAAGTTGGCTTCCCTCCTTGGCTCATTCATGCGAACACGTCTAGACTCACCTACTGAGCATACCTGGAGCTGTGGCATGCTCTGTCAAATAAGCACTTACAACTGGAAAAGGCCTTTGGGACTTCCATAGGAGGCTGGGCAGGTGAATGCCACAGTGGCAGGGAGGAAAGGGACTCTGACTCACCTCCAGGCACAGTATCTATAACCAGATGTTAGCCAACAGTGACAATGCCTTTGCTTTGCAGGGTTTGATTTTTAGGTTCTGGTGGTAACTTAGGAATATAAAAATGAACAAAGGAAAAGCAGATACTAGGAAGTTAAAATAATTACTGAAAAGGGAAACTGGGACAGTAAAAAGGAGAAATTACGTTAGCTCCACCTCACCAGGAATAGAGAAAGGACTTCAGACAACGCCAACACGGGAGATCCAGCTTGGATGCAGGCTGGGAAGACAGGAAGCAAGAAATGCCAAGTTCAAGGAAAATATTATTATGAAACTGAGAATTACCTGCTCCCAGAACTTTAGATTTCAAAGATACCATAAAGAACCTTGAACCCAACTCCCTGACTTTACAGAGAAGAAAAAGGAGGCCAGGGGAGGGGATGTGACCAGACCAGAGCCCACATCTAAGTGGAGGCAGAAACAGGACTGGAATCTAGATCTCCTGACTCCCAATTCAGTGCACTTTCTGCTATGATGGATTTTACAGAGAATTTTATTTCCATGAAGTGGTAAGAGTGACTGTATCTCCTGTTTACATTTGGACCTGAATATGTTGGTCCAATATAGTAATTATGTCTTCCTGGAGATGAGAAAAGCTAGGATGAGACAGACACTCAGACACTCAAAAGAGGCAAAGTGACCCTGGCTGGTACCTCAGTTGGTTAGAGCATTGTCCAGCTATGCCAAGGTTGCGAGTTCGATCTCCAATCAAAGCACATACAAGAATCAACCAATGAATGCATAAGTGGAACAACAAATCAATCTCTCTCTCTCTCTCTCTCTCTCTCTCTCTCTCTCTCTCTCTCTTCCTCTCTCCTCCCCCACCCCATCTCTCTAAAAAAAGTAATCAATAACAAAATTTTGTAAAAAAATCAGGCAGGAGTTAGGGTAAAGTCCAAAAGAGAACTGTCTCCTCAGCATCACCGTTGGGGGTCTACAGTGAAAGTAGTCTCTTTGATGCTGGACACGCTGGCCTTCAGCTCCTGCCAATCTCCCACCAGTTGATCAGAATCTCTGACAGCCGAAGACCTGAGGACACTCTTGATTACATTCCAGGGACACTTCAAGTCTCCCCAAAGTACAGCACAGGCATCAGGCTGGGTCCCAGCCAGTTGCTTAAGGTATTCAAAAAAAACAAACACAAAACCCAGCAAAGAGCTCCTTTTGTTCTGACAATCCTTCCTCACACGTTAAGTGCCCGGCACAATTAGGGCCATTTACTCTGTGCACACTTGGATAACGCTCGAAGAGAAAGCCCCTGCTGCAGCGGGGACAGGAAAGCACCACTGCCTCTATGGTTTCATATACAGATTGTGTCATCCTTAATGCTGGAATCATAAACTATGGATTTTGCCCCTCCACGCTGCCTATTGTGTGCTTATAAACAGGAACCTGGCAGCATGTCAGGGGTGCAAATTGATTTCCTTTCCCAAATAAAATTTTAAAAAGCAAATAAACAAGGTTATGTTGGCTAATGAAACATTACATGCCAGGCTGGGGAGAATTCTTTTAAAATGCATTTTCTTGAGCAAAGGCAACACAAAGCATCCGTAAAAGGTTCTTTCATAAACAATATGTTTACACAAAAATGCATTACTTGAAAGAGAAGAAAGTTGTGGTGCATCTCCCATGATATGTTCGGAGTGCGTTTTAAGAAAGAAGTGAGGAATGGGAAAGGCCTGACGGCTGGAGAATTTGGAAATTAAAGCCACTCAGAAGATGGCGTTGTTCTTGCTTGGAAACTTTTTTGGTTTCGGTGTTTTTATCATTTGTAACCACGACATCAGCAGCCCCCTCTGAGTGTCTCCTACTGGCATGAAAAAAGCTGGAGAGAGAAGGGAACCACGCCTGCCGTGCTTAGACATACACGTCTGAGAGCGAGCTTAGCTGAATGGCACCACTGGTAACAGCCCCTGGAGAGGAGCTTATTTCCCAGCAGAGATGCCTGGCCCGGCTGGAAGCAGTGGTAGCGATCCATTGTAAAAGCATCTCCTGGCTCTTGTCTATCTCCTACTTCACCACAGAGCATGAATTGCAACCCAGGCCCAGAATCTAAGCCACCCCCAGTTGGCTGTGAGGCCCAGATCAAAGAATCCTGCCTTCAACCATGTTCCTAATATCTTTTTGCTGTTGAGCCCAGGCAGTAGGAACCTGATACTCCCCAATGAGCAAAGTCCCAAGACGACATCACATGCAGCCTGAGGGATGGGGCTGAGAGTAGAGCTGCGGCCTATGATTGCAGCACAGCAACAGAGGTCCTGTGCCTGTGTCTTGGACCCTAACAAGGCATCCTTCTCTCACAGTTCCTGTTTGTCATCAAGGGATTGCTATCTTGTACGAGAGCCCAGAGGCACAAGGTAGAAAGTCCCCATAATCTTGGATGGCCCTGATTATAACTAAAGAAAAGGAACCCCTTAATCCTACTCAGGAGCTTTTGTTCAGGCTGAAAATGTAACTCAGCTAGCTAGTTAGGTAGACACAGAGAACACAGTGCTCAAAAATCTCAAGGGGACTCTGAGATCCTACCCAGAAGGTTTGCGTGTGTGCGTGGTGACAGGGTGTGAGGTCTGGGGGATGAGTGGTGCCTGAGAAGGCAAGTTTTCCCCCCACCCCCCACTCACCAAGCAACCTTGGTCAGGTCTCCGTGCCACATGGAGCTTTCTTTTTCCACCACTTTTAATATAAGGCAAACACTGTCAGTCTGATGGTTGTGGTGATTAATGAGGTAACATTTGTAAAATGCTAAGAGCTTTCCAGAACTAAAATGCAAATACTGTAGACCAAATACTCTGGATAATAGTTAAAACACAAAAAAGGTTAGTCACCAGTTGGCTGAGAACATGAACCTGGGAAGAGACTGCAAAAGAAGTGTGTTTTGTAAAAGGGTTTGACCAGGGTTGGGTGGACATCGGGGGAAGAGAAAAAAAAGGTGGGGGGAGAGAAGCTTCAGGGCTTGCAAAATCTGAAACATAAATTATTATGCTTCTAAAAGATGCCATTAACCTTTCTAACTCAGCACCCTTTCAACAACACTCAAAATAACTTAATTACACAAAATCTTTTTCTATACACATAATCTTACAGGGTATAATCTGACACGTGAGAGCAGATTACGCTGAAATTTTTGTTCTTATCCAAAGAAAATGATACACTTGACTCTGTGGGGGCCATATACCAATTGTCTTGGCACTTGTAACCAACTTCTCCCATTTCTGTGGAAATGGAAGGACCAAATTAATCACGGGGAAGTTTGGTAACAGATGTGCTTCTCGGCAAATCCACATCAAGCACTCAAAAAGTAATTACCCCTAAAGCTTGTTGTGCTCCTCTGTACACTTGGCACCAAGGAGAGCCTTCAGCCGCTTTGTTTTTATCTGACGGGAAGCTAACGCCGCGGGGTGATACTCCAAATGCTGCTTTAGATTATAAAGTCTTAACAGCCCCTCGCTTTAGGGCACTGTGTTTATTGATGCTATGTAAGCAATTTACAGCCCCTTAATAGTGCATTCACCACAATGTTACAGTGTTTAACTTGTTAAATTATATTTAGAGCTTCAGGGAAAATTACCTCATTGGCTTCACTAGCGTGGGTTATTGATATCACACAGGAGTTATGGCAGCAGCATCCACCTGACTGGGGCAGCGACAAGGACATTACACAGGCCAGAGTCCAGAGGTGGAATGCTAAATTCGAGTGGAGCAATCGAGGCAGCAAAGGACAGATGAGAGAGATGGAAGGGGGAGGGTGGTGGAGGAAAGGAGGCAGAGGCAGAAGGGAGTGAGGTGAGCAGGGCCAGGATCTGATGAAGCCATTTGTTAAGTTATAAAGCAAACAAATTGCCACCAATGGCCATTTTGATTCCAAATTTGATTTAAGCCACCTCCACACCTGGGCAGTGGTCCCATTCCTACGCTCCCTGCCCTTTGGAAAAGAGTTTTCTGGATCTAGGAACCTGAGAGACACACTGACCTCCAGCTGCCGCGGCCACTCCTCCACTGGGCTCTGTGTTTAGCTCTCCAGGGCTAGGATATTGCAAGGGAAATAGTGGACATGTTTCAAGAAAAGTAAGGAGCAAGGAGAGGCGGTGATAGAAAAGGGGAAGGAGGAGGAGGAAAGTGAGGAAGAAGAACGGGAAGAGGAGGAAGAGGATGGGAGAAACAATACTAGCAGAACAACAGCAGGAAGCAGCAAGAGCAAACTGTTTATTAAAGTAAAGAGAGACATCAAATAAGGCTAAAATATCATTGAGCTTGAAGCTTAGTGATGTCATGAGACTTCTTCAAGAAAGCAGCCAAAGGCCAAGGCATTACAAACCACTGTGAAGGCTGGAGGACAGGCATGTGAAACCCACCCAGTGGCTGACGTGCTCTGGGTCTTAGTGCACATGACATCAGCTGGCTCATAAAAGGCTAAGGGGCTGAAGCCAACCCTCAGAAATGACAGGTGTTGCAGTATGTAGCCTCCATGGGAAAACAGCATTTTCTCTTCCCCCACAGGTTGGTTCTGCACTAGGTTTCTCATGCTCAGGATCCATAATAATAATTCATAACCAAAATAAAATGGGAAGTTGACTATGCAAAAACAGCAGGCATCCAATGAAATAAACAACGCTGTGCACTGGGCTGTTTTGGCTGATGTGATTGTTGGCAAGGAATTAGGGAGCTAAATAGTAGATTGTGTGTATTTTCAGAAAGCAGAGAATAAAAAGGCGGGGGAGGCAATGCTCTCCTCTATGTACAGTTTCCCATGGACATGAAGAATAGCTACATGTATTGGTGCTAAATCTCAGAATGCAATCCCCTCAAGAGAAATTTCACATCAGAAATTCTCGCGTATCCTGGATTAACAGATTTTAATGTTTGACCTCATCATTCATACTTAATGTCTCGGGTTGCAGTTCCCAAACTGTGTACTGAGGTGCCCCAGGGTGCTACACTGAACTCCTAGGGTTGCTTCAGGTCTTTCAAAGTTTGGGGAAAGCACGGCAATACTTGACATCTGTTGGATACTGCACAAACTTGAGGTCATCAGTTTCAACATTAGGTCACCTGCATTCCTTTAGATTACATCACACTAAGCAAAGCTGGATTTTTGGTGGTTGCTGTGATGAAAAGTAAATACTATGCAAAAATCAATGTGGAACAGAAAACAAGGGTGGTGGTATCCAATCTGACTCTAGAGTTTGAGGAGTTGTAGAGGGCGCAACAGGCACCTTCTACATTAGTAAGTAATTTGGTTTTTTAAGAATGAAAATTTTTCAATATTTGTGTACTGTTTATTTCAAATAGCTACTGAGATGTTTGTATACTTATTAAGTTGCTTGGACCTGAAGAAGTTTGGGAGCCTCTGGCCCAGGGAAAACAGAGAGAGAACAGAGTGTGTGGGGATATTGAATAAATAAGTAATTAGAAAAAAAATGTAATTTGGGTTACTTAGTCCTCAGTAGGTGATGTGAGTAAAAAAAGAATCTGCTGTTTTCTAAAATGTGGTAGGGATTCAGATGTTCTGGAAACTATACACTGAGCTAGCTCAAATCACGGGGATTTCTATGCTATGAATTTTGGAAAGTTCCCAATACAAAAATTTCTGTACATTTAACTCTAAATCCTTGTGGCACCACCAATGGCCTGGCACTCAATTATCTTACTGTAATTATTCTTTGATCTTAAGGTGGTACTAGGGATGTCATCTGAGACTGACAATAGTCCTCCTATTATGTAAGCCTGAGACAGTTTAGCACATCTTAGGAGATATTTCACCAATGGCTAAATTTTTGCACAGAATTTGGGCCCATTGCATTTTGCTGAACTTGGGAGCCAACACCCCCAAATATATTGGAGCAGTATGCATTTAATTGTAAGGGTATAGAATAGGAAGCCAAAAAGGGCTAGAAAAGATAAAGCTGCATGAATCAAAAGGGACCTTCAAGATACAGAATGTCCGAGCAATAGTCAGGTCTTTTCGGTGTGAAACAGACCAAGAGAATAGCATCAAATTCAAGGACCTGTTTCAGAGTTTAAACTTGTGTTGATATCAGAAAAAGGAATTGAAATGCTTGATGGCTAGAATTGATCCTATTAAGATTCTAATCAAAAATTGCCTGGAGAATTTGTTGAAGTCTTTTGAATTGTAACTGGGGAGTAAGAAGAATATGACAGGAAATACCAAAGCTCAGTTTGTAACGGCCCCTGTTTTCTTTCCATCCCCCAGTTCTATCCACACCAAGAATGGCCCCATATGCATGCATGCAATTTATAAGTGAGGAATCCATAACTGAGATAATTTATTCAAGATCACAGGATGAGTGGCAGAATCAGGGCTTAAATTCATGTTTCCTGATTCCCAACCTGTGTAGCTCAGTTAATTTCAGTGAAGAAAGTTGATCAGAAAATTGCTTGTAAAATAACCCAAAATTAAGCTTATTAGGGTGGGGTGACCCTAGATGAGGATTATCATCATAAAGAGATTATAGCCCACATATACACACTTCAGGCATATCTCCTCCTCCTCCCATCCCCTAAATAACCAGGTCTTGGCTACCCCTCAGTCCAGGGCATTCGGTTCTTGCAAGAATAGACCTGAATTAGAACCCTCAAACTGTTAGAATTGTAAAATGACGCAGCCACTTTGGAAGACAGTATGGCAGTTCCTCAAAAGATTAAGTGTAGAGTATCATAGGACCCAGCAATTTCACTCCTACAGATAATTCATAAGAGATATGAAAAACATATGTCCATTTAAAAATGTGTACCCAAATGTTCATACCAGCACTGTTTATAATAGCTGAGAAATGGAAACAACCCTAATGTCCACCAACTGCTGAATGAACAAACAAAACGTGGTCTACCAATACCGTGAAATGTTACTTGGCCATGGAAAGTACTGATACACACTAAAGAAATGGATAAGCCTTGAAAACATTACACAAAATGAAAGAATTCAGTCGCAAATGATCATATATTATATGATTCCATTTATACGAAATGTCCAGAATAGACAAATCCATAGAGACAGAAAGTAGGTTATGGTTGCCCAGGACTGGGGGGATGGAGGGTAGTGAGTGATGGCTAATGGGCATGAGGTTTCTTTCAGAGGTGATGAAAATGTTCTAAAATTGATTGTGGTAATGAATAAATAAAATGGGTGGGTTCATACTGTGAAATACTATCTAGTAGTTAGATTCCATGAAAAAGTGTGCAATAAGAATAGATCTTCAAAAGTGTTGCATGAAAAAAGGTAATAGCAGAAGATTTAGAGCACACTACCATTCAATTAACATGCCCCTCCCACCCACACAGGACCCTATTTTTACAAGGACATAGGCCGATTTAAGAACATATAATGAGTGTATTGGAGTGGGTGACTATGGAAGGAGACAAGAGCAGGGGTGGGGTGGACACTGAAGACAGAGGGGAGACCTGAGGTGCAGCAAGAGTGGGGACTTTCCCAGACTAGTGATGATGATGTATATTGGCCTGAAAAGTTAGTTAATAATTTTTATTAACTCAACTCAGCACTTGAAGTTGGGATAATGATAAAGAAAGCATAAGTTTTAAAAAGCACATAGCACAGCAGTGGATGTCTTCTAAGTTTCTGGAAATAACATGAATAACAAAATGGCAGGGGCACAACCCTGCTGTAGGAGCAAGAAAGTGCTTCTGCATCCCTTTCTGTAGGGGCTGGTGCAATGCTTAGGTCAGAAGGAGAGAAATATACCTTAGCTTTGCTTGGAGGGATGAGGTAGACCTTGCACAACTAGGCACTGGTGAAGTAGTCTGTGCAAGTTAATCACCCAGAGACATACTAGTTAAAAGATAGTGCAGTCATCAGATTCCAGAAAGAGCTTCCCAAAGTCGGTGGAGACAGTAGGCGGAGGAGAGAAAAACAAAAAATAAAACAACCTTCTTTTATTCTTTTTACTTTGGTAGCGGCAGAGGGAGGAAAGTGGACCTTTCAGAATTTGTTTTGAAGGAAGGAATTTTTCAGACCTGGAAACTTTAAGAACCTGAAGAGGGCTGTCATGGAACTGTAATACTGACAGACACAGTGCTGAAATGAAAACTCCTTCTTCACAGTGACAAACAAAATACTGCCCCCAACCCCCTATCTGCCTCTTCTCCCATCCTGGGGCTAATGCTTGCAGAGAGGGGCTGACCCTGCCAACCAATTACATTATGCTAATTTGTCTGTTACTCTAACTCCTGCTGGGGCCTCACTGCACAGAGCAGCTCCCAGATTTATATTGTCTCTGGCTGCCTCTGAGCACCAACTGGGTTAATGGATCTTTCTGCCCCACCCCCACACTCCCTTCTCTGCATCCAGCCCGGGATGCAGGGCAGTCTCTTCACCAGACAACTGAACTTTCCAAATGACAGCTCTGCAGGCTCCGGGCTGTGCAGAGGCGAGCCTGGGCATTGTCCGGTATGTCTCCCAGAATGCACTGTTTATCTTAGGAGACCTGTTCTCCGGAGAAACTTGTTTTCCTAAGAAAATATATTGCTGCCATTTTTTTTTTTTAATGTACTGCAAAGTACTGGGCAAGTGTGTTAGCCTGTTGAAGCGTCTGTGTTTTATGGTGTACAGTCACCTCGCAGAAAGTCTAATAGAGTAAGAGTTAAATTTAAAAATCATACATACTAAGAAATCTAGACTGTTATTCTGTTAAAAAGGGAGGGGGCTGGAGCTTTGGAAAGTGGGTTGGAACACACATCTGCATTGTAGACTTTTCTCCCAAAGTCAGAAATTCACTGTAAGTCTCCTATAGCGAGCACCCCAACACAACACCGAAAGGTCACAGAGCTCCAGATCAACCAGGATTACAAAGCACCCACCGTGTGCTAGGCTGTGAGAGAGAAAAAAACAAATCCCATGCAACTATACAGCCATGAGACCAGCTCCTATAAGTCACATTTAAAAGTCAACATCTCATTAGAAGTTTGCAATCTATGGGACAATAATAAATGCTAAGTTCTGAAAAGACAATAGCCATTAAAAACCCAGCCTCCTCTGTGGGAAGTTACTTCATCAGCTATAGACTATGAAGCAGCCTTAGAACACTTATAAAACTCACCATTTATCAAGGCAAAAATAATCATCTCGTGTAATGACCACACACTCCTATGAAGTAGAGATGATTAATCCCATTTTACAGGTGAGAAAACTGAGCTCCAATGGGTTAAGTAACTGGCCCAACGTGGTGAATCATGGAGCCAGAATTCAAAATGAGCCCATTCTCCTAACTTTCATTCAGCCCTACCAAACTGTCCTATGTTGAAGATGGAGAAACTAGGTCTAGATCGATGACCTCCGGCACCCCAAAAAAACAAACTGGAGGCCCAGAAAGAGTCAAGGCTATATGACTGGTCTCCAGGAACCTGGTTCAGAGCAACTTCCCAAACACCATGCCCACTCCTGTCTCAACTTCTACAGAAATGTGGCTTTGCAGGATATTTTCAGAATGCTCCACTTTCATATTAAACACAGAATACAGGAAATCATTTTCAAAACAAAAAAATCCATTTCTTTTTTCCTCCAATGGATTTGACTGAGATCTGTCCTGACAAGATCAGGCTAATGACAACCCCTGTCTTCAACCTGAGGTATCCTTTAGTCACAGTTTTTGTGACCCAAAATAACATTTGGAAAACAGACTTTTAAATGAGTGATATTTTTATGTGCTGGTGACAAAGAATGAGAGAAAGCTACTTATAGTGTGGAAAGATATATACAAAGGATGTATAATAGCTGTTTTAAAGTAATATGGGGCAGATAATTTCATTTGGATAAATAAAAAAGGAGAGATGGCTAGATAAATGTATAAACAGGCAAACAAGTGCATAACAAGTTATTCTGGGATGCTATCAATTATGAGATGAATAAAAACTTTTGGAGTGATATAAAAGAAACTATTAACAGGATCACCTATAGGAAGAGGTACTATGGAAAGAGAGAAGGAAAGAAAACTTCCTTTTCATTTTATGCTTCCCTGCATTGCCTGAAAATTTTCTATGTGCACACATTGCTTCTATTCTTACAAAAGAGCTAACAGACATT
The DNA here is from genome assembly GCF_963259705.1 of Myotis daubentonii. Taxonomy (NCBI): domain Eukaryota; kingdom Metazoa; phylum Chordata; class Mammalia; order Chiroptera; family Vespertilionidae; genus Myotis; species Myotis daubentonii. The sequence goes on along the minus strand of NC_081849.1, from coordinate 65,651,150 downwards.
TGTCCCATATAACACGAATAACTAAATTTCAGATGTTCCAGAGGAGAGAAAAAAGCAAGTATTAAGGTTCTTATGATGCTAACAGGATCATGTATGAGGAAACACTCTGTAAAGTAAAAAGAAAGTTATCTGAATACAAGCCATTCATCCTGATGATGATCTGGCTAATTATGATGATGAAAATAATAATCAGAAGAAGCAGGAAAACAAAGATTCTAAATTGGGGGGCGGGGGTTGGAATACCCTGTGAAATGGAAATAGCCAGATGGCATCAGCTGATTTGTTTTTAACAGGATTTAACATTAAGTAATGTACCCCCCCAAAATGTACACCCAGTAAATTAAGGCTGTAATTCCATCTCGGTGTCATGGTGACATGAAAATCCACTCAAGCTTTTCCGTCAGGGTTTATGAAGTTATCAAAGCCCCTTGATGGAATTACAACACTCTTATGTACAGCTGGAGGGACATTACTCCTTATCTTAACAGCAGTTAAAAGCACAGTGGCACAAAAGGGCACTAAAATACCAGTTCCTCATTAGTGAGCAGCCGGGAGAGGGGACACATATACACATATGCACACATGCGCACATGCACACACATGCCATGTCCATCTGCATTAATGATTACTGGTCAGAGATGCAGAGTGCTGCATATTCCACACTGCCTTGTTCACAGGATTTAACAGAACTGTTCACAGATCACACTGTCTGAAACAACCAGTGTTTCATCACCTTCTGGACATAAAGGAACATTGGCAGGTGGCCAAGTTTGCTCCCCAGAACCCGCCTCCCAAAAGTAGCCATAAACATAAGAAGTCAAAACTACTTAAGATATTTAAAATTAAATACCATGAAAGTTATGAGCACAAGGTTTGGGTTCAGTTTGGGGTAGAATCTGGCTCTCCCATGTACTACTAGTAACTGTGTTACTTTGGGCAACCTACTTTCCCTTTCTGTGCTTCAGTCATCTATAAAATGGAGCTAGTAATGGAGCCTACTCTTTTGGTTGTTTGGAGAATTAAGTGAGATAATATTGATTAAATATTTACTAAAGTGCCTATATACAAAGTAAGCCCTGGTCAAATATTACTGCTATTATAGTGTCAGCAGCATTATTATCTTCATTTAGCAGCAAATGAGCATATTTGATAAAATAGGCTAAACCTATAAACAGCCTTAAGAAAGAAACTAATGAATTTAAGAATCATGGAAGTATAGTAGGACTCTCAGGAGAAACTAGAAAGAAGAGTCAAGATAACACTAACCTTTCAGTTCAACACAAGGAAGAACAACAAGGATATTTTTAGCTATAGTAGAAACCATGGAACGAAGTAATTAGTTGATTTGCTAAAAAGTTGCATAAGGGGGAAGAACCATAAAAATAATAGGTGTATATTTGAAGCATCTTGTTAACTTAAACTGTATGAACACACATGCACTGCAGATCTTCAGTGGGGGACCAGTGCCTATTCTGGGTTTGGGTCTGTTGACTGAGTTCTGTGTGTTTTTTCTTGCAGACACCACATCTTGGATGTATAGTCAACAATTTAAAAACTTAAAGACCGCTGAGAAGCAATCTGAGTGTAGGACCTGTCTATATTTCCACAAATATATTCACAGTCTCTTACAGTTCTTGCCCCTATTTAATTTGATAGCATTTCTAAAACATTCTTCTAAGTTAAGTCTTAGCAAGCATTCAAATTAGATCTTCCCTTTCATGCTCATATTTTATTCATGTGTACATTATTTAATTAAGTTATGGAGTTATAAGAATAGGTACAACTAGCATTGCTGAATGGCAGGCACACTAAAATGATAGCTGTGAGCATTCACAGCCTCCTGGGCATCAGCAGGTTTTGTTTTAAGGGGAAGATGAACAGCATCAGTTCATCTGCCAGGTGGGCTCAATGGGCTGGGGGGGAGGTCTATGAAGAGATGGCCCGCCATGTGCTCAGGAGTACCGATGGCAGAGAGAGAGACACACACATCTGGGCTGATGATACCAAGTGTCTTCCACTGTAATAGTTCTTACTGACACTCTGAAAATACCACTTTACTTTCCTGTTCTCAACTCTTCTTTGCTATCAACACCAAATACAATCCTAAGAACTGCCCAAGACCAGGAAGGAATACAAATGTGCTACCAATGAAAAACCAGGAAAAACCCCCCCACAATTTTTAGTAAACAGAATTCTGTTACATGACAGTACTGGTGTTACTGCTAAAGGCTTGCAACAATTATCTAATTAAATGGCATTTGGATGTGTGGTTAGAGGATGTGGGTAGTGGAGCCCCAGGCAAAACAGAAAGCCTCCTGTGCTATCACATGCCCAACTCAGACTCCAGGGCTATTTCACCTATAGCTTCCACACCCCGATGCCCATTGCTCTACCTTCTCCCCCTCTCTCTGTTCCTCCTCAATCTAAATCAAAACATGCTCTTAGGAGCCAATCTAATAAACTCATTCACCCACATTATGAACAATTAATGAAATTTAATGTTATCTTTCCCAAAGGGTTGTATATTGCCGGGAGCCGGTCCATCCTTGCTGTTTCAAGGGACCTGGCATATATGGCATACGGTTCTTAATATGCTTGCTCACCTTCTTGGCGCTGTGTTTTAACCAAGGTCACCTCTCCGAGAAAGGTTGAATCCCCAGGTAGGGATTTTCCCCTGAAGTTAGGGAGGGAATAAAACCCCTCAACTAAGTGCCAGGCGGGTAATTAATCCCTTTAACTACGAACAATCATGCTTAAACTACATAATCTTTTCTCCCTGGAATGGAGATAAGAAACGCCCTAACCTTTGTAATAGAAATTGACAGGATTAGAATCAACTAGTATAAATACAGATGCAACAAGACAACAACAGACAGAATTTAGAACACAGAACTAGAGACAGAAGAACTTCGCTGGAGAGAGCATGCCTGAGGATCCTGGAGAGGGACTGGCCTCAGAGCCTAGAGACAGAGCCTAGCGGGAGAACATGGCAAGGGATCCTGGACTGAACCTGACTACAGAAATATGGCAAGAGAACCTGACTAGAACCTGGTGACCGAACCTGGCTAGAGATCTCGCACAGAACCTGGCTGGAGATCTGAAGCAGAACCTCTCTGGAGATCCGGGCTAGAGATCCTAGCTAGGTTGCTGATCAACTGACACTGTCTCCGTGTCATTCCTTCTTCGCCGACTCCGTCCTCACCCTTGGGGACCCCTGGACCCGCTGGGGTTGGACCCCGGCATATGGCGCCCGAACAGGGACCCCTAGGTAAGCGCCCCGCACTCGGGACGGATAGGACTCCACCATAGGAAAAGGGTGGATAGTCTTCGCCGACTCCGTCCACACCTTTGGGAACCCCTGGAACAGGATTCCCCTAGGTAAGCCCCCCTCCCCCATTGAGAACCCCCACACTCGGGACGGTTCAGACTCCACCGTAGGAAGAGGGTGGATAGTCTTCGCCGAATCCGTCCACACCTTTGGGAACCCCTGGAACAGGATTCCCTTAGGTAAGCCCCCCCCATTGAGAACCCCCACACTCGGGACGGATAGGACTCCACCAGGGTGCTACAGACCCCCCTATAGAGGATAAATAGGGTAAGAAGGTGGATAGTACAGAACTTAGATTGAGAAGATGTGCCATACTGAGTCCAAAGAAAGAAGACTCTGTATTGATCTTTAGATTAAGAAGATGTGCCATACTGAGTCTAAAGAAAAAAGACTCTGTATTGATCTTTTAACACATATGCCTGCTAGCAGAAGAATTAAGGTTACTCCCAGTCAGACAGAACGTTTTATACAAGAAATATGTCCATGCTTTTCTGAGGAAGGAAAGGTGCCGGAAAGGTAAATGTAGAGGCATGGGAGAAGGTAGGCCCAAGGAGCCTTATCCTTAACCCCACTGCAGCCTTTCCACCCCGGGAAAGTGCAGGATTGGCAAGCTCTCCCTGGTCTGATAGATCAGGACTCAGGTAATAACAGAAAGTGCCAATCCTACTCTTAAAATGGATACAAGAGAGCATTTGAGGTTTTTCTTTTTAATGCCTGCTTTTAAAAAATAAAAAAGGGGGAATTTGCCGGGAGCCGGTCCATCCTTGCTGTTTCAAGGGACCTGGCATATATGGCATACGGTTCTTAATATGCTTGCTCACCTTCTTGGCGCTGTGTTTTAACCAAAGTCACCTCTCCGAGAAAGGTTGAATCCCCAGGTAGGGATTTTCCCCTGAAGTTAGGGAGGGAATAAAACCCCTCAACTAAGTGCCAGGCGGGTAATTAATCCCTTTAACTACGAACAATCATGCTTAAACTACATAATCTTTTCTCCCTGGAATGGAGATAAGAAACGCCCTAACCTTTGTAATAGAAATTGACAGGATTAGAATCAACTAGTATAAATACAGATGCAACAAGACAACAACAGACAGAATTTAGAACACAGAACTAGAGACAGAAGAACTTCGCTGGAGAGAGCATGCCTGAGGATCCTGGAGAGGGACTGGCCTCAGAGCCTAGAGACAGAGCCTAGCGGGAGAACATGGCAAGGGATCCTGGACTGAACCTGACTACAGAAATATGGCAAGAGAACCTGACTAGAACCTGGTGACCGAACCTGGCTAGAGATCTCGCACAGAACCTGGCTGGAGATCTGAAGCAGAACCTCTCTGGAGATCCGGGCTAGAGATCCTAGCTAGGTTGCTGATCAACTGACACTGTCTCCGTGTCATTCCTTCTTCGCCGACTCCGTCCTCACCCTTGGGGACCCCTGGACCCGCTGGGGTTGGACCCCGGCAGTATATTAAAACCAATAAACAAAGTATCAAACTGACATATTAAAGAAATAAAGGAATAAAATTGTGCAATTACAGAGCATCCATGGAAATTAAGGATACTCAGAAAAATTACACCAGCCCCTTTGAAATCACACTAAACAGAGACCAGGTGCTCTATATTATAAATATAGTTTGAAAAACTGGCACCAATATGGTTTTGGTAAATGCTTTTTATAAAATATGTTAAAGTCTTCAATGTTTCTTAAAAATACAAACTGGTCTCTCAAAACTAAGCTTGATGTCAAATTTCCCTGAAAGACCCCCCATTACAAGTGTACCATGCATCCTTGGAAACAGCCATAACAATTTATGCCCAATGAATGGGAAAGAATGTTGATTTCACTTGCTTTACGACCTGGGCGATGGGGGGTTGGTGACCAAAAATGTCTGTGCTTATTTTCAGAACTGATACCATGACGGTCCATCAACCACCATTTGCTGAGTTCCCATAAGGTGACGATGGTGGATTTTGTCTTTGGAGGATGTCAGGGGCTGGGAAGCTGGACAAATTTCCAGCTCTTGGGGACTTTTCTGAGACTGAAACTGAGTGGCCGAGGCCAGGCTAACCTACAGACTGGGGGGCAGACCTTCGCCTGGCCTGGAGGATGTAGATATCTGCAGGGAACACCTGATAGTGTCAACCACAAAAACACGTGATTGCAAAATCGACACTTTTTTTGGTGTACAGTCACCTCGCAGAAAGTCTAATAGAGTAAGAGTTAAATTTAAATAGTCATACATACTAAGAAATCTAGACTGTTATTCTGTTAAAAAAGGGAGGGGGCTGGAGCTTTGGAAAGTGGGTTGGAACACACATCTGCATTGTAGACTTTTCTATTGCTACTATCTTTAGAAAGGGAGTCCCCAAGTTTCTTACCTAGCTTGTGCCTTAATCCCTTTATCTGCAAAACACAGGTAATAATAGGACCTACCTCTTGGGAATGCTGTGAGACTTAATAAAATGATACTTACGAGTCACGCCTTACAGTTTAGCAGCAAATAAGAAAAGACAGGCAAGGTGGGGTAATGACAGGCACTGGATGAATATTAGTTCCAGAATCATGAGTAATCACATTAATTAATGAATAATAGCTAACATTTACTAAGTACTTACTATGTGCCAGGTACTGTTCAAGAAACTTTTAATACATTAGCAAATTTAATGCTCACAAGACCTCTCTGAGGAAGACACCATTATTATCTCCATTTTATAGACAAGGAAACTGAGGCACAGAGAGGCTAAGAAACTTGCCAGTGATGTATACACTAACTTTTCCAGTAGGGTTACTATAACTGCCAAAGTAAAATGCAATGGCAGGTTATTCATTCCAAGCCATAAAGAGTGCCTCAGCAAATTCCACAGAATTAAAATCATAGTGAATATATGTTCTCTGATCACAGTGAAAGTAAGCCAGAATCAATAACAAAAAGATGACTAGAAAATTCCCAAATGTTTTACATTGAAATACTATATTTATAAATAAATGGTGGGTTAAACATGCAATCAAAGTGAAAATTAGAACCCATGTTAATTGAATAATAAAAATATAATACATCAAAACTTGTGGGATATGTGAAAGCTGTGCTTAGAAGGACATGTTTTGAGAGGCTGTTTTGCAAAGGAGGGGTGTAAATACATCTTGACCACTGCTAAAGTATGATTATGGAATCATTATTTCAAGTAGCTGCAAGCATTTGCAGGCTGGCGGAACACATTCAATGCTACTGTCTGGGTCAAAATCTCCTAGGTTTCCATGCTAGAATTTTACTAAAAAGGAAATTAAAATTCAAAGCCAAATTTCCTCAGTTCCAATGAGTCTGAAATAGTTTTTTTAAAATATATTTTTATTGATTTCAGAGGGGAAGGAAGAGGGAGAGAGATAGAAACATCTATGAGAGAGAATCGTTTGATCGGCAGTCTCCTGCACACCTCCCATTAGGGATCAAGCCCACAACCCAGGCATATGTCCTGACCCGGAATCAAACTGTGACCTCTTAGTTCATATGTTGATGCTCAACTACTGATCCATGCTGGCTGGGCCTGAAATAATTTTAAGTTCACTCAGAGATGTCTAGGAAGGACATGGCCTCTAGCTCCCTTTAACCTAAAGCTCAGAAGGTCTCAAAATAATCATGATCTTGGGTTTCACTGTTTTTCCCTCAATCTCTGTCAACTGTAGAAGGATTTTTAAAGTTTATTCATAGAGAAGAATTCTCATTTTATCGCATGGCAACCCTACGAAGTGGACGGAAATATTACTGTTGTCTATTTTGTCCATACTTAAACACTTAAGTGATTCGCCCAAGGTTACAGTGGCCAGTGATGGGTGAATATAGAACTTGAATACAAGCCTTCAGACTCCAGATCCAGTGCTCTTTCCAATTCTCTGACACATTGCTAGAGGGGTCAGAACACAGCCAGAGCATCCTAGGAATTTTGGACCTAGTCATACTCAGCTCTAAGTCTCTTGGATAATTGGTGCAAGCACAGCCACAGGCCAGCTGAGGCCATGAGAAATGGATGCTCAGGCTGTTTTCCTCCTATGGGTTTCTTGCAAAATAAAATTTTCTTCAGTGAGGGGTTCCCTAGAATGATACTGGGATCTTATTTCCTTCACAGCATAATATAAAGACAGCGCCTAGTCTGGTATTAGGCTCACCTGGCTTCAAATCCCAATTTACACCATTGACCAGCCTATGTGACACTGAACATGCTGCTGAATCTTTTTCTTTCTCAGTGTCCTTATCTGTAAAATGGGAATGATAGTAGCATCTGCCTTATAGGTATTCTCTGTGTTTTTGTTTTTATGAGAAGAAACACAAAAGCACTTAACTGGCATATAGTTAAGCTCTCAATAAAAACAAGATATAACTTTTAGGCATCACTCTCCCATCCATCATCACCTCTAACTTTATCTTGGCTTCAAATTTTAAAAACCAAAGTCTATTTTTGCTCACTCTTCTTTAAAGCTAAACACTGGTATGTGAACCAAAATGTCCCCCTAAAATACTTACATAGTTCCTAGAATAGAGAATTTACAGCTGGGCAAATGATGCTAGCTCCACTACAAATCCCCGCAGGAAATGGAGATGTAGGAGACTTCAGCACAGGACAGGGCTACAGGCCTAGTTAAAATGACTTAAGGAACTGTGGAGGCAACATGTGGATTTACCCCCCAGTATTTCCATAAATGACATTTTAAAACATTTCACTGGAACTTCATCACATTCATTTACAGAGACTTCTTAGTGAGAGGCCTAGATCCTCCTGTGTACCTAGGTAGGGAATAACCAGGTGGTGCCTGGTTAGGAACCCAGCTCTACTCCAAACTGCTTAATATAGAACAAAGATGGAGTGAGGAAAAGTGGGCTGTGCATGTATTGAGTATGACACAGAGGGCCTGAAATTAAGGTGGAGTTCTCCTTTCTCCCGGCAGACTCCTGTCCTTATTTTTGGTCTCCAGAAAATCCATTATGAATCTTCACGATTTGTAAACATAACCCTTCTGTTGTGGTTCATGCTTCTCTTGTGGATCTTTTCCCGCTTTGCCCCTGGCAGAAGCACCCAGCAGCTCCCCTGTTCTGCTCCTTGGGTCAGCTCCCCTGTCCACATCTGAATGCACTGTTCCCACTTCCCCAGCCACTCCGCAGTCTGCACCATCTCCACGTCCGCGCTGTGGTGTCCACACCAGGTGAGCTGTCTCAGGGTGTAATTTTAAATGACCATGTGCTCAAAATAAATGCAGACACTCTGCTATGCTGAAAAACCGCAAGTCTTTAAATGCATGTTATAGAAAATTCTTTTGTGTTTTGGTGGTGAAGTTCAGGGCTGTTCTAAACATTTATTGGGTTTCAGTGAGTACACCACAGTGTATTCAACTTGACTTCTCTAAACCTCTCTAAACCTCAGTTGCCTTCCCTGAAAAATGGAGCCAATCCTCTGATCTTGCAAGATGGTTATGGGGATTAAGTTAAACCATACACGTTAAGCTCCCAGCACAGTTATGGTAGGTACATGGTAGGGCTTAATGCATGGTAGCTGGTATCATGGGAGGTAGGAAGGCATGTTAAAGCTGTACTGGCATTGAAGAAAAACAATCCAGGGTTAGTTAGACTCCAGGTTTCTCTACTTACTGATAAAATAACCTTAAGCAAGTTACTTAACTGCTCTAGACTTCAGGCTCCTCATCTGTAAAGTGGGAATAAAATAGCTGCATTTTAGGGTTGTGTAAGATTAGGTGAAACTAAACAAGAGTGTGCGTGTAAATATTACTGTACTGACTGGCAACATGTAATACTCACAATCAGTATGTGGCTCAGCACCTGGTGAATGTTCAGTGACCAGTGGCAGATATTATTTCTAAAGGTGCTGAGATTATTAAAGATGTTAATACATTAAAACTGATGACTGGTGCTAGACTGGATGCTGGAAGTGAATCTTATTCATTAAGTGATTCCAGAACCTTCAGGCTGGTCAGGCCAACACACTGCTGCCTCATGAAGCTATCAAATCCTGTGGCCAGGGACCCGAGATCTGGGCAGAAGCAAGCCAGCAAAGAGTGGGGAACAGAGCTCCCACCAGGTGGGCGGGGGGTGGGGGGGAGAAAAACTTTACAGGGAGATGCATCTTTTTTTTTTAAATATATTTTATTGATTTTTCACAGAGCGGAAGGGAGAGGGATAGAGTTAGAAACATCAATGAGAGAGAAACATCGATCAGCTGCCTCCTGCACACCTCTTACTGGGGATGCGCCCACAACCAAGGTACATGCCCTTGGCCGGAATTGAACCTGGGACCTTTCAGTCCGCAGGCTGACGCTCTACCCACTGAGCCAAACCGGTTAGGGCCAGGGAGATGCATCTTGGATGGAGTGGCAGAGAGAAGTGGCAAAGGGAGGTGAATGAGACCCGAGAGGGATGGGGATGCCCCGATGCTGTGTCGTGTCAGCTCTGGGAAGGCTAAAGGCTGGCATGTCCCACTGTTCTCTTGAAACTTCTGTCTTTGAAACAGAAAGAGGAAGCTAGAGAGAAACCCAAACTGTACCCCAAACTTCTTAATAGAAAGCAGTGTGTCCGATAGGCTCCAGGTGCTTTCGCGCTGGCCTACTGGTCTCCCAGGCCTCTGCCTGTTATCCAGATGGGAAAAAAAAGACCTGCTATGAGGAGAGACTTGCAACAATAAACACTTGGGCAGCAGCTGCAACAAAGACAGGGTCTCAGAGGGACCCATTTACAGCTCTGGGCTCAAAATCTTGATTTGATCTGATGTGTTTCAATTACGTTGCAACATATTTTTTCTCATGCTTTATCAATAGGTAAGTAATGAAGCTTTAAAATGTAAAATCTTGGCAAGACAATAGCGAGACCCAACCAAGGAGAAAAAGAAGTGTGCCACAGAAATGGTCGGGCCTAGGAGGGCAGAATATCTTTCCTAAAAACTCAAGGTCACCAAGAAAACGAATATTCATTTCTTCCTTCTTTTCTCCTTTCCATTAGTTCCTTTCCTTTAGTTCCTTCCTTCTCTTTCTTCTTCCTTTCTTCTTTCTTTCTTTTCTTTGTTCTTTCTTTGTTTTCCTTCCCCTTTTCTCTTCCTTTTCTTCTCCTTCCTTCCCTTCCTGTCATCTCTCCTCCTCTCTCCCTCCCTTTTTTTCTTCCATCCTTTCATTCTTCCTTCCTTACATCCTTCTTCCCTTCCTTCCCCCCCTTCTTCCTTCTTTCCTTCCATCCTCATTGCACTCTTCCTAAAGAAAAGAGCTTAACCATGGAAGACTTAGAATCTGCAGCCAGCAGGGGACAAAGCCTCCACTGTTCAGCCCACAAGTATGTGTCTTCCTGCAGAAAGATGTGAGTTTTTTATCAAATCAGGCCTGACCCAGCATTCCTAGCAGGGCTGCCCCTGCATGACTGTGTTGGGCCTTATTTAAGGAGGGGCTATAAATGGGGGATCATACTATTGGCAAAGGATTCCCCTTATCTCACTGTATAATCACCGAGGACTGGGAGGAACCCCAAATGGGAGCAGCAGCACACAGCCATCCAGTAAGAAACAAATTGTTAGCGAAGAATGAATTCCTAAAAATAAATACATAACAAGAGGGAAGTGATGCGAGACAGCAACAGTTTGAGAACTCAAGACAAAGGGGTCAGAGAGTTGGGTTCAAATCTGAGTTTGTCACTTGGTAGCTATGTGACCCTGGGAAAAATCACTTCATCTTTCTGTACCTTTTTCCTAATCTCCAAAAGGCAAAACTAGCCGCACCTGCCTCAAAGGGTTGTTGTGAGGACTAAATAAATTAGTATGGAAGCTTTACATAAGTGTTTGTTATAATGAGATGAAGACTATGTGAATATCCAGGCCTTTTAAACAAGTGTAAGTGAAGGAAAGCAAGATGAATAGAAAGAGGCAGTAAACAAGAAGAGATGAAAAATATTATCTTGCTTGAAAATTCTTATATTTGGAGGAAAGTGGAATGGCAGCTGGAAATGTCATCTTGCTGTTGTAATAGTTCTGCTAGAGGCCCCCCAATCAGCGGAGGGATTGCATTAAGGGCGACTTAGCTTACAATAATGTTCTCCCTTCAACCCGAGTAAAGGGGTCCAAGTAGTCCTCCTGTCCCTGGGAGTGGGAAGAGCCCAGAGAGGGCTCTGGAGGGAGGTGCAGGGTGGGGCTAAGACAGGAGGCCAAAGCATCCATCCGCCCTTCCTAGAAGCCAGAGCCTCCCCATTCTGCTTAATAAAGAGTTCCTTGTCTTTCAGCATACAGAGTAATCTCTGAAAGACTGCACTACAGTTTGAGAATGAGCCAAGAGGCAGTGGGAAATTCTCTAGCAAACTGGACAAGGAGACAACAATACGAAGGGTAACTGGATCAAAACACCTCGTTTTTTCCCTTCTGGAAATTCCTATCCCTGAGGCCCGAGGCACTGTTGGTCTGGGATTCTTTTCACCAGAAGTTGTCTGGCTAATACTCTTCACAAAGCAGATACAGATTTGCTTTTCCAGGGCTGAGTGACAGGATCTGGGTCCCCAGAACATAGCTGAAAAACCCTGTTTCCAAAGCAAATGTTGGAGTCCAAATGTGACCTGTTGTTGTGACTCATAAATGTTTTCACTTGTTTTTTATTTTAAAAGGAGATTGTTGACCCAGCCCATGTAGCATCATTTAAAAGGAGAAAAGGGGAGGGGGAAGAGGAAGAAGAGGTGGGAGTATAAGGGGAGGGGCAAGAGAAGTAGAAGGAGAAGGAGAAGAAGGAGGAATGAGAGGAGGAGGACAGGGGGAGGAGGAAAAAGGAGTAGAAGGAGGGGGAGGATGGGAAGGAGGGGGAGGATGGGAAGAAAGGGAAGGAGGAAGGAGGAGAAGACTGGACCAGGACTTACCTCTGAGGGCTTTGGCTCAGGATGAGCACCCCACAATATGTTCATGTTTGGTTACTGTACCAAAAGCTAAAAGTTGGCAGTGGAATTTTAAGCTCCTTTAGGACAGAAGAGGAGGCCACCTTTGCCCAATTCTGGGCTAAGCCATTGAAGGCTTCTTATAAAGAATAATGTTATATATGGTGGAGAGCTCAAAATCCTATAAAAAATTTCCCTTAGCCTTCTAGAAATTATGAATGGGAAACTCCTCATCAAGTAGAAATAAAACACTATTCCTTTAGGAAATCCACTTTCTCTAATGAGTTATTTGTCACATGACTTTCTTATGTGATATGTGTGATAGGACTTTCTGCATGAGTTAGTTCACCATCTCCATGTAAAGTGCAGGTTTAAACAAAAGAAAAGGACAGCAACTCTGATGGAACTGGCAGGGCAGACAACCATACATTCCATGTGTCAATGGCCCTGAGCAAGTTATCTGGCCTCAGTATCCCTTCTACAACCAGGGACAGTTACTTGTCCTCCTAAAACTGTGTTTATGTATTTACAAAGATTGAGGAAAGTAGGTTATAAAAGCATGGTCTTACCTTCATCACTTAAGTTCCGAGTTCACATTTCCTAAAAGGCTGCCTCTGTAGCATGCATCCTACCTAATTCAACCGTCCCGTTGTATGTCCTAAGAATTATCATCCCACCCCTGTGTTCTCCAAAACAGAGAATTTTTACCACATGACAAAAACAGCTCTAAGCTATTGCCTATATTCATTCTTTTCTATGACCTAGATACTATTATTATTATTATCCCATGTTACAGATGAGAAAACTAAGGCTGAGAAGTACATTAACTTCCCCAAGATTGCACAATTGGTAAAAGCTGGGATGTGAACAGTTAGTTTGGCTCAGAACTCTGTGCTCTTCCTGCTGCTTAAGTGGTCCATTAGCCTCATGCTTAATAAATAAATCTATTTTCAATCACCTTGACAGTACATTTTCCTAAATGTCTTTAAAAAACAAAAATAAACAAACAGAAAATCTTCTTACCCAAAGGCCTGAGGCACTGCTGATCTGAGACCCTTTTCCACTTGATATTGTCAGGATGATACTGTTCACAACATAGGGACAGATGGACTTTCCCAGGGTTGTGGTGCCAGGAACTGTATTAGATCTCTACTATTGCATAACAAACCACCCCAAAACTTAGTAGTGTAAAAACAATAAACATTTGTAAGCTCATAGTCTCTCTAGGTGAGGAATTCAAGTGGTTTAGCAGAGTGCTTCTAACTCAGGATGTTGTTGAGGCTGCACTCATCTGAAGTTTGACTGGGGCTGGAAGATCTGCTCCAAGATGGGTCATTCAGATAGCTATTGGGACAGAAGGCCACATGACTTCTCCATAGCACCTTTTGGGTGTCCTCACTACGTGAAAGTAATTTCCTCAAAACCCTACAAAACCTGTTTCACAAGCAAATACTGTAGTCTCAAATTGAACCAGTAGTTTTCCACTGATAAAGTTTTAGCCTCAGTTTTTAGTTAGGTCTCAACAACCCTCACTATTGGTCTATTTTCAGAATTGCAATGTAAAGAGAATATGGATAAGTCTGTCAGATGGTATTATGGGTTGAACTATGTATCTCCACAAATTCATATTATTGAAGACCTAACCCTCAGTATTTCAGTTTGTCAACTTATTTGGAAATAGGGTTGTTGCAGATATTATGAGTTAAGATAGACAGTATGTTGGGCCCCTAACCCAATATGATTGGTCCTTATAAAAAGGGGAAATCTGAACAGAGACATACTCAAAAGGAGAACACCATATGAACATGAAGGCAGAGATCCTGGTGATGTATCTACAAGCCAAGGAATACCCCAAGACTGCCAGCAAACCACCAGAAGCTAGGGAAAAAGGCCTGGAACAGATCCTCTCTCACAAATCACATAAGGAATCAACCCTGCTCACACGTTGATCTTGGACATCTAGCCTCCAGAACTACAAGACAATAAACTTCTGTTGCTTAAGCCATCCAGTCTGTGGTACTTTATTACACAAGTCTAGGAATCTAATACAGATGGTAGGAAGACTAACTAGACATGTCTAGTACCACGAGCTCTCTAAAGGACAAGGAGGAGTGGTTCTATTGCATCCATGGATTTTGGGGGTTTCCCTCAAAAGATTATATGGAAACTCTTTCCTGCTACCCATTAAAAAAATTTAAAAAGCACATTTCCAAGTAAAACTGGCAACAATGAAGAGTGGACAGTCAGGGTTTCCTGATCTTGCCCAAGAAAGTGGAAATTGTATTGCTCTTTCATGACCACGAGGTATTTCCTAAGCTCGTTAAGCACATTTTTCCTGCAGATCTTGTCTTAATAAGGCCACTGCCACCCGGCTCCTCCAGCCTCAGTCATCAGACAGGATAAAAGGCAGAAGTGAGGGTGGAGATGAGAGGGGATGCTGGAGAGATCCAACTCTGCTTGTTTATTTTGAGACACACTTGTGCTCTGACTGGGCCATCACAACTGTGGTCAGAGCATTCTGAATCTGAAGAACACAAACAAAGCTCACTGTGGCAAAGGGCCAGGGTAAAGTTTTCTTCAGCATCATACAGGGAGGGCGACTTTGCATAGCCTTTTATATGATAATCACAGCTCCTTTGTATGTATTGAACTCTGCAGCAAGAAGAAAAAATAAATAAATAAGGCTGACTAATGACTTGTTTCCCCAGAGGACACTTTTTATGGGATCATATGTTTTTTCAGCTTTTCAGTCACAGTTTCCTGCTTGGACGTTAGGAACCCTTGACATTGGCTATGGCTTGGTGCAGTCTGGACAGCTGCCTGAGCCACCTCTGAGTGACTGCAGAGGGGTCCAGCTAGACCACAGCACCTTCCCAGGTCACAGCAATGGCGAACCTTGTCTCCTTCCATGAGCTACACGCAGCGGCAGGCCTTTCAACACCTTCCAGGTCAGGCATGACCCTTCTCATCCGGCATAGTGAGGAAAACAAGGGTCGAGTGGATTGGGAGCCTGTGACAAACAGTCTGTAGGCATTTAAAAGCAATAACAGCAACTCTAAACTGCTTTTTTCCTGCTACGTTCACCACCACCCCTTTCAGCATCAAGGGGGACTCTGGGAATTGGTTAGTCTTGAGTTTAAATCCCTGCTTTGTCACTGGGACTAAGAACAAGGCATTGAATTTCTGAGATTAATTTTTTAAAATATGTTTTTATTGACTTTAGAAAGAGGAAGGGAAAGGGAGAAAGAAACATCAATGAGAGAAACGTCAATGGCTGCCTCCTGCACACCCTCTACTGGGGATCAAGTCCATAACCATGGCATGTGCCCTGACTGGGAATTGAACTGGCAACCTCCCTGTGCATGGGACAACACTCAACCAACAGAACTACATCTGTCAGGGCTGAGATTCACGTCTTCTTTTTTTTTTCTTCCTTATTTATTTATTTATTTATTTATTTATTTTGCTTCTTTAATTCTTTATTTATTTTTAATTGTTTTATTGCTTAAAGTATTACAAAGAGTATTACATATGTCTCCTTTTTTCCCACCGCCCTTAATGAGATTCATTTCTTATTAGTAAAATTGTAAGTGTTGAAAACTGCCTCAAAGAGCTCTTAATGGGGATAAGAGATAATGTTAGTAAGACATCTGGCAGATAGGTGCTCAGTTAGCAGTAGCTATAGTGTCATTATCAAGTTTCCCAAATACCCCCACCATCAAGGAAACTTACCTATAGATTAACATATGGAAAGGTAATGCAAAGTGTTTTGGAGCCAAACTAATCTTGCAGTTGGGTTGAATTAACAAGCAAGCAAAAAACCATAGTCCTCCAGCTCCCTCTACTCAGTTTTCACTTTATTTCACTACTTTTGAGTGGGAGGAAATTATTCTGGAATGCCTTCTGTTTTGTTCTCCCTTGTAGAGGACCACGGGGCTAGGGGAGGTAGGATGGAAGACGCAAGAGCGACATATTCATTCTTTAATTTCCCCACCTTGGATTGGGTGGTTCAGGGAATGACGAGGTTGATTAAAATGCACCACCCTTGTACTATTGGGTAATTGCAGTTTAATTATACTGAGGGCAGTGGTTTTATCATATTAAATTTTTGGGAAAAGTCACAAGATGAGTCATGGAAAATATTTTGATAAAATTGTGGAAACTTGGGACATCTGTAATTTTTTTTTCCTCTTGCCTCACTCCTTTCCTACTTTCTTGATCCACCCTTTTCTGCCTGCCAACAGGGCTCCCAGCAGGGAGCCACGCTGAGAATGCTCCTTTCCCTGCCTCAGCATCTACTCCTGAGGCCTCAGGCTTTGCCAGAGCTGAGCTTTCCAGTCATTTGACCCCTCGCCTGCATTCTAGGGTGGGGTTTCTGCAGCCCAGCTCCTTCCAGGGGGCCAGCTGGTCTGGGGACATAACCATCAAGTCACACAGTAATATTATGGAAACCAGTTGTGTGTGCCAGACCATGGCTTTAGAGTTGCTCACATAGAAGAACCGGGAATCTGTTGCCTTTCCTCATAAATCACATCCCCCACCTCTAAGTTTGTTGCCTCAGAAAAACTGGGCTGTTTCCTTGGTTATGGAGACTTATTGCAAAGTCACTTGATGCTCTACCCTCTCATTGCCTCTCTGGGGTCGAGTCTTGAAGCAACAGACCCAGAATAGCCCCTGAAAATTGTGGAGGTCCCACCCCAAAGATATTCTGAGATGGATAATGGTCAGAGGATGGCCAAAGATGGGAAATAAATATCATAATCTTCCTTGAAAAATGAAAAACATGCCTATTCCGTAGTGGCAAGACTTTTTTTTTTAACCTAAAACATTTGTCAAGGTAATTGTCATTATCATCACAACCGCTCACTTTTATAGCACATTGAAGCTTATAAACTACTTTCACATAATTTAGAATTGAAATGCTAAGCCTTCTTGATGTCACTGCATCCTCAACAACTATCTGTTGGTTGTTTTTTGTCACCATGAAAATATTCCCCTTGATAATTTCTGATCAATTAGTGCTGACTCAATTATAACTCATATGGGAAAATCTGCTCACCTGAAGACAGACAGAAACTAGGGACCCCAAGGTTTCAAGAAATCTTTGGACACATTGTAGATGTCCCGAAGGGTCAGTACATTCAAAGAGAGAATGGGTGGGGCAAGTGTCAACATAGCTCTCACTTGAACTAAACAAAACATACTTCTCATTTATTAAGTGTGTTCTACATATAAGGCAATGTGCTGGAAACTTCACATGTAATTTTGCCTAAACCCTACATAAATTTGCAAGGTAGAGAGACATGGAAGCTCAGGGGAGTTAAGTGACTTGGTTAAGCCACATAATCAGTAAGTCTGGACATCTTAAGCTCTTTCCATTACAGTCACACAAAGTAGGTTATAAGGGATCATGGTTCCATCGGATGTTAGTGGCTGTTCCATAGAAATAAAGGTTCAGTGGTCAAATAATAAGTTAGAAAAATGGTGGATTGAAGACGGACTTCTTCAAGCTTCTAAACTGCCAATGTCCATTGTTAACCCAAGGGAAGGGTAAGATTAAACTGATAGTGAACATATTTGATAAAGGAATTCCTAGAGCAGTGGTTTCTTATAACAGTGGTTTTCAAAGTATGATCTCCAGGCCAGCAACATCAGCCTCACTCTGGAACCTGCCACACCCTGACTTCCCGAAGTGGTCTAGGGTGGGCCCCAGAATGTGTACTTTTAGAGAGTTCCTGAGTGATATTGGTTATGCTGGTGATTCTGATGCAGGAGTAGTTTCCCAAGGAAGGCATTTTGGTAAACACTGAAATAGAATTATTTGTGTGACACTGATCTCTGGATATCTAATAAGAGGACAGATGCTTACTGGGACAGAAAGTTGGTCTTTCAGCTCCTACTTAGGAAGGAACAATGGTAACTATGGCTATGATGGTCTCAAACTTGTGCTTGGAAAATGGAAAAGCCCATTCATGCCTGTTCCACTGAAACTAACCAGGTTGGCACAAAAGGGGCAGGGTGTATGTCCCATCTCAGCTCTAATTCCCTGACAAGTTGCTCTCTCCTCTGATACAAGGTGGAAAACTGAAGGTGGTGCCACCATCACTAATTTAATATTTTGCAATATTCCCATTTTTTATAAGGGCCATAAAAATACATATCCAGAAGTTCAACACCTGCTCTCACAGAAGTAATAATGTATGGATGATCTATATAAAAGACAAGCAACTGGAAGGACAGAATGACAGGTTGCTGTGATGCACACTGTGGCAGCCAACCGGCCCAATTGGGGCCTAGATCAGCAACCCCCTAACCTCCCATGGCCCCTCCCCCCAGGCGGCCTAGCCCCTGATATGCCCCCCCGCCACCCTGATTGGGGTGGGGGCATGCAGCCAACCTCCTGCCAACTGCCCGTGGCCCCTACCCCTGCCGGCCCAGGCCCCAATTGGCCCCCCACCCCGATTAGGGGCAGGGCCAGCCAACCTCCTGTGTCCCCTCTCCTCCCCCCGATCCCCCGCTGCCACTGGCCCAGCCCTGATGGGCCCGCATCGGACAAGGCTGGCCGGACCCCACCCATGCACAAATTCATGCACCGGACCTCTAGTTTATATACAAATTCAGAATGGAGGGTATTACTGAGCATCTAACATTTGCAACAATAACAAATAACCAAGAATGAATGAACTGTGTGGTTATGGAGCTGTGGTCCAAGTTTGTGTGGATCTGTGCATGAAGCAATATTCTCTCCTGGACCCCTACCCCAGGTGGATCAGGACTGGCAGGCAGGCAGCATCTCTTTTGGGCATAACTGGCCTTGAAATTTCCAGCATGGCCAGCTTAGGTGGTTGCAGATTGTTTTCTCCAATCAGGCCAAGCTTGACCAAGCTATGAACTCAGCCTTGATGGTGGATCTGCCCAAAGAGAAAGTTTATTTTTCTTTCCCAACAATGTTCTGAAATAACTAAATAAATTACTCTGGTAGTCCTGAACACCCAGACGCTGAGAGCAGCACATCTTTCCAGGAAGTTACTCAAATGTCAATGAAGGCCAGTGAGATGCATTGGTGGCATAGACGGTTTTGTGGGTAACTAAGGAATAGGTGAGCCTGTTCTAAAAATGTTAAGATTTAATTTAGATCTGTCTCACAGGAACATCTATTCTATTACTCTGAAGAAATCATCCTTAAACATTTTTCTGACCTGGAAGTCAGCCTAGCCAACATCTGTCAAACCTTCTTAAAAGTAAACAGTGAGTATACTGCATTACCTGGTCTGGGAAAGGAAACATTAGGGAAGCCCTGACTTTTGATTTATATGAGAATCACCTGTAACAACAGAAAGACTATCTTCTGCTGGGTAGAGATCATAGACACTAAACCCGCCCCAGTTTAGGCCAAGAGACTAAAGGAAGGTTTTAGTCTGTTGGCCAATGGCAGTGATGAAAGGGACTTCTGAGTCCCAACTACCACCTAAAATTTTGGGGATATTATGGGCATAGAACAGTGGTTCTCAACCTTCTGGCCCTTTAAATACAGTTCCTCATGTTGTGACTGAACCATAAATTATTTTCGTTGCTACTTCATAACTGTAATGTTGCTACTGTTATGAATCATAATGTAAATATCTGATATGCAGGATGGTCTTAGGCGACCCCTGAGAAAGGGTCGTTCGACCGACAAGGGGGTTGCGACCCACAGGTTAAGAACCGCTGGCATAGAATATTTTCTTAATTTCCCATCCCAGATTTCACATAGAAGTCTCATCCTCAGGTATATGTATAGTGAAGAAAAGAACAAGAATGATTGAGCTCCACTGCATACACATTACTGTGCTTTACATAGGTTTCATTTATCATCAACACCATCCTATGAGATAAGTAATTATTATCACCCTTGTACAGATGATAAGCACGAGGCTCATAATATTAGGTTACTTAACCAAGACCACTACTGACACCTACCACTCTCCCCACCACACACACACATACACACACACACACACACACACACACACACACACACACACACACTACTGGATCAGGAGATTAGGGAATGGAATCCTTAGCTTAGCCCTATTATACTGTAGGATGCAGAACATCTGTCACACTTTATTTCACGTGCTGGCATTTTAAGTGATATTCTATTGACTGACCCTATGATATCCCAGTGATTGACATGATTGACATATATAAAACTTCGTTGAATGAATAGCTGAATATCTAATTCAAAGCTTTTTTGCTTTTAGATGAAGATATTCTACACAGTATAGCTATTAACTAATAACTATATTATTAGGTATTTTTCATCTTCAATCATTTTAGGGCCTGCATGAGCAAAGCCTATATGCCAATTACTCCTGATGCTAATGCCCAAAATCCTATGACACCCAGAAAGAGTAGAAGAGCAACCCTCTGAATCCCAAGGCAATGCCCTAAGAGATGAGAGCAAAGTTCTCCCCAGTGTGCTCTCCTGAGGCAGTCATTCAGCAAATAGCACTCTATTAGAATCTAACGTAGGCTTCAAATAAGCTCCACTCAACCAATGTTCATTTCACTCTAGGAAAGCAGTTATCACTAGGACCAGTATGGAAAGAAATGTCCCATAGCAAGAGGACATTGCTTCCAAAACACTAAAGCTGGGAGGACTGTCCCATGCCTGGGTTGGAACTGGAATTATGCCTTTTGATGAATGGACCAGTCATAGTGAACTGCATGCCTTTGGTGACATTGAAAAAGGCATCATAGTGAGCAACCACCTTTTTTTCCTGAGGTTTCAGGGTCAGCCATACTGTCTGCAGCCACAACCACGGAACACGGAGGAGCTGAGATTGGAGACCTACTGAGCACAGTGGAGAATTTTAAAGACTAGGATAGAGAGGGTACAGCCAATGTTTTTTTTGTGTGTTTTTTTTTCTTATTTGTGCAGGACAAGCTCAGCTTGATGTTTTGTAAAGTGTTCACTGCACATTTAAAAATATAAATGAGCATGTATTAAACATACATGTACCATTAAGAAATAAAGATAGGAACAGGCCATCTGAAGTAGTGGGAAGCACACGAATTCTCCAGCAGATAGTCCTGTGTACAAATACTGAACCTGTAACTCCCTGTAGCTTTGTGGCTTTCAGCAATCTCTTCAGCCTTAACTCCTTACTAGGTAAAATATCTATCTGGCTGCCAAAACCGGTTTGGCTCAGTGGATAGAGCGTCGGCCTGAGGACTGAAAGGTCCCAGGTCGATTCCGGTCAAGGGCATGTACCTGGGTTGCGGGCATATCCCCAGTAGGAGATGTGCAGGAGGCAGCTGATCGATGTTTCTCTCTCATCGATGTTTCTAACTCTCTATCTCTATCCCTTCCTCTCTGTAAAAAATCAATAAAATATATTTTTTAAAAATATATCTATCTGGTAGAATGGTTGTGATGATCAGGGAATAAAATAAACAAAACTTCTAGCGCCATGTCTGACAAAGAGTAGAAACTCAATAAACAGTGGTGATTTTATTATTACTCACTTATAATCGCATTTCTAATAATTTGGTGGCATATTTTCCCACTATGTCCAGATTTGTATTAAATAGGCTTTTAGCTCATCTCTCTAAACATTGTTTGCAGAAAATCATGGCAACTGTAAGTTGAAAAGAAATTTAGCAGTCATATAATCCAACCTGGATGCAATCATAAAGGATAAATTATATCCTCTCCCGAAACATCTTCCTGGCACACAAGCTCTCTCTGTGCAGCAACCCCCCTGCCTCTCCCCCTCCGACCCTTACTTGTATGGCCAGAAGCCCAGCACTCTGGGAAGGAGCACCATGGAAGCACTTTGAAGAAGACAGACATTTGAATGCTGCACCGAGTCAGCCATTCATACTCATGGGGCATGGCTCTCTTGGAGGGGTATTTGCTGTTTGATAAAAAGCTAGTAAGTCTTAAAGGGATAAATGAGATTCAGAAACATATGACTTCTCGGTGGAAGGTAAAAGAAACACAGTCATTTAGGAAAAGCCATTGCTATTTTAAAATCTATTCAATACAGTGATGGACGCCGTAGAAGGGGTTATAAATAAACAATAAATCATGCAATTATTACTGTTTGAATTTTGGCAAGATCATAAAAAGAGCAGGGGTATAATCAGGAAATAATAGAAAAGATCTGCAAGGCACCCCTGCAATTAGTGATAAACAGAACTTGGCTCCGATCTGGACTCCCAATATGGCTCTCATTAGAGAGCTCTGGGACCTGTTCCTGGGCAGACCTCTAGCTTGGGGAGAAGTGAGGTAACCAAAATGTCAGTGCACATGCACACACACACATACATACACGCACACACACACACACACACACCTCTATTCAGATAATCTTTTACTCTAGTATTATAACCACCTGGGCTGAAATGACTACCTTATGCCCAGGGAAGACCAGTCCATGGTCTTCCGAAACTCTAATTGAGATGTTTCCGTTTCTCAGCTTTTTGACTCCTTCCTCTGTCAGACCATAAACACACACACATGCACATGCACTTACACACAGGCACTAGCAATGGGCGCCTTCACTCATTTTTCCTCGCCTCTTTCCTTTCACATCCTTTTATTAATGGTACCTCTTAAAGAGATAAATGCCCCCACACAAGTGATACCACTTAAACAGATAAATAGTGCACGCTGGAGAGACACGGAGAGCATGAGGGAAAACCCTGTCTTATTAGACTGGAAACAGACACACTATATTAATGCAAAAAATCAGCATATGGTTCTAATAGGCTTTCTTAAAATGATTTATCAGCTGTGATTAAGCCCTCAACCAGCATGTCTATCTTCATAAATAAAGCAAAAGTGCACCTTGCTCTCAAATGTATCTGCAGTATCTTATTACCCAGCCCTGGACCGTGCACTCCATTTATAACACGGCTCTGGGGAGCCAGGAATTTGTGTGCAGCACAAAGTGTGTGCTCTGTAGAGGCTGCCAAGATTTAGGACTCTTATCTCAGAGATAGTCTTACTAAAAATCCATTATAATGAAGGTTTATCCCCTCTCTCTGTGCCGTGGAGCTCCGCATCGCTGAAATATGAACAGGTAATTAAAAGGATATGCTTGATTTTACGATGAGCCCAGTGACACAGAATCACCAAACAGCTGTTGGGAAAGGCATTTGGCAGGAGGAACAGGTTACCTCTGCCAGGGGGTGGGGGGTAGAAAAAGAGGACCACTTTAAAAATCAGACTGGGTCTTTTTCTTCTTTTCCATGCCAAGGAGGCACGACTGCAAATATCAGTCATCTTTGCCCGGACTTCATTCTGAAGCTGGGTAATATGTCAAACGGTCTCAGCGGCAAACTTGAAAGTGAAGGAGTTCACAAACACCCTGGGCAAGGAATGAGGAAGGAAGTGCCTCGACTTCCCAAGGAAGGTGCAGGAAGTCGGAGAAAATGTGTGACCTCATAAGTCGTACGTGGATGTTTGAAAACTGCCCAGTCAACCATTTCATACTCATGGGGCATGGTTCTGTTGGAGTGGTATTTACTGCCTGATAAAAAGTCAGGAAGTCTAGGAGGATGAGCTGAACGAATCCCCCACAAAGCATCTAAGCAAAGCATTTTATTGACTAACTTCCTTCCAAGCCATTCCTAGAACACACAGAGCTCCATTCACCCTCCTCCTTCTAACAGCAGCCTCAGGCAGAGATCAGAAACACCCATGTGCCCTGCTCTCTGTGAGCCTCTCTGGCCTTTCTCTCCACGGTCACATCAGGTTGACCAAAGCACAAGTGTGAGATCTCGCTACTCCTTTATAACGACAGGTGATGCTACATGATTTAGGCAGGTTTGCTGTGGCATGGTGAGATATTTGTCAAAAGGCAGTAGACTGTAGGATGGGAAAAATGTAAAATCTCATAAGAGAAAACATGCTTGGACTATTCCATCAGGGTTGTTAACAAATTGTTTTGCCTGTGAAAAGCGCAGTGGCTCGGGTGAGGAGTGCGCTGGTAGCTGTCGTCTGGGAGTGATCAAGCCATTAGAAGAGCAGCACTAATGAGGTCAAAGCCGCTCCTCTCTCCCACCATCAATTGTATTTTGGTCCCTACACATCTCTCACCACTAATGGTGAGTCAACTCTAAGTTCACACCCAGCAGATGGGCAAATCCATGGTATCCTTGTCACAATCAAGGGGCAGCAGATGTCTGCTAAAGCTGGTGTTGAACTGGGCAACTGGACATTGTAGGTGATCCTAGGTGATGGTCAGAGTAATGAGGAATATTCATAGGCCAGAGTGCCCACTTTGCCTAATCATGTGCTCCTGTAGGTGCACTGTTGTGATACAAATAAAGACAACTCTAACAGAGACCTGGAAAAGGAGCTATTCCCCTCCTCCTGCTATGCAGGGATGAGTCGCTCTTTCTGGAAGCAAGGTCTCCACTGTGTTGCTATCTCTGTGAATATGGACTTTGGATTTCTGTTCCTAAGACCCCTTTTTGGACGATTCTTTCAGTCAACATCAGAAGAACATCCAAAGTGAGTGCTGACATAATATGTGAATGTAACACCATCTACCTGGAAACTAGCTTTATTTTCTAATTTCCAGATCTCCACAAATGGAACTACATATGTTTCTAACTCCAAGGTTATAAGCTACTGGTAAGAAAGTGAAGTCATGCATGATTTTAGAGACTGGTGGAATGGAGTCTTGATCTCTTGCCCTTGTCCTGAATCCGGGCAACACTGTGCATTACTTCTCCACAGCCCACTTCTGGGTTGTTGCCAATCACACCGGAAGTGCTGGAGTCCATTTTCCAGGGGAAAGAACAGCACAGATATCTCATAGTGCATATCTCACTTGGGCACATCCCACTGCAAAAAGGGCTTCCAGGACTCTGGACCGCCTTGTTTCCTTCCAGCTACTTGGGCACTAACCAAGTGGGGCTAGAAGGGTGGGGCTCCCACGCACGCCAGATTCTAGAGCTCTGCAATTGTAGGCTCGACCTGTAAAGGACGGCAATGCCTAGGCAGCCGTGCCAACAAGTCCAGCAATAGTCTCATGTTCATAAATCCTCTGAGAAAGTTCCTAAGCTGTGTGCATAACAAATCACACCGGGAGAAGCCAGGAAAGGGACGACTTCTTTGAGAGCAGATGTTTTTCAAAATGCCCAGCAAAGCATCATCTGTAGTCAATCAATCCGACAGCCACCCGGAACATGATTGTTTTTCTTCTTTGGGGACATGACTGCTTGCAGAGCCTGAATAAGCCTCCACCCAAACACAAAGCCACACCGGGCACCAACTTAGGCCGTTGTGGTCAGCACTGTGATCAACTTTCAGAGTTTTCATAAAACAGATGGTGCCTCTGCACGTAACTCAGATCCCAGGGATGCCTGTGGCTATAGCCACACTCATTCCAAAATATAGGGGTTCACCTGGCTTCACGGAGAAGACTGGGGAAGCCCCCACAGTGCCAATGACTGCAGAGTTGGCAGGTGGGACTAACCCGCCGCCTAGGCCCAAAACTTTCCAATGAAACAGCTCACATTCGCCATTAGGCCAAATATTAAAAACATCATCTACCTACACAACAGTCTAAGCTTACCAACACAAGTTTCATTAGAAAATAGTTGCTTAGAGGCAATCTGAGTAAAGTTTCTGGCATTCTATTTGATTCTGGAAACAAATGAGAGAACTGGCCTTGTCTGAAAAGTCAGAAGTTCAAACAGGTTAAAAAGAGTCTTTTAGCCCAGCTAGTGTGGCTCAGTGGTTGAGTGGCAACTCATGAACCAGGAGGTCATGGTTGGGTTCCAGGTCAGGGCACATGCCCAGGTTGCGGGCTCGATCTACAGTAGCGGGTATGCAGGAGGCAGCCAATCAATGATGCTCTCTCATTCATGTTTCTATCTCTCCCACTCCCTTCCTCTCTCTCTAAAATCAATAAAAACATGTATTAAAAGAAGTCCTTTATATCTCAAAAGGCGAAGAACAAAGGGAATCCCAGCAATGTTCTGGAAAAGACCACAGCCAATAGCTCATCACACCTGGGATCTGAGGGCCATCCCAGCCAAAAAATGAGGACCAAGCGGGTGACACTGTGCGCATCTGACCACCTCTTCATCCAACCAGCTGGTGAGCCCCTCTGGTTCATCAGAATAGCTAGTTCCCGGAAGTGTAGGAAGGTGGTACGAGTAATTTAGAGGGAAAGCACTGACATTTTATAAACTTTCCTAGGCCTTTGGGCTCTGGGGGTAGTTGAGTAAAGCACACAGAAAATGCTCCTTTGGGTTCTGATGTGAAAATCAGTAATTGCACCACAAGTTTGAGTTGACAGCCAACGTGCTGGAAATCTGGACAGGAGGAATGCATGGAATCCCAGTTCCTGGCCTCAGCCTTATCAATATGGAAATAACTTAACAACACACAAATGCTAAAAACAGGGTTCCCAGAGCAAATCACTCCCATACCTGCTCTTAATGTTCACCTGGATTTATGAGATGACAGAGGCAGGGATTCTTGCAACCATTATATTATTTTCCTTTTCCCTTTTTACAATGTCAGTTTCTGCTCCCATCTCTGTGAGGGGCCCAGGCTTACTCGATTCTTAGCGGCAGATGCTCACTGTGTCGTCTAACATTTGGTCCAATTTTCCAAATTGGGAGTGGGTGTTTTCTGCCTAGAACGAAAGCTTCCTCTTTTAGTCATTTTGTTTTAATCTGGCCCAGAAAACAGATCTGTTTTCCTGCTTGCCTTGGGAATGCAGGGCTTCACAGAGGACAGCACGGTTTCCTCTGCAGATGCCTCGGCCCCCTGCCCCAGGTACACACTGCCTCTGTGCCTATCTGGTATGTTGGAAGTCCTGAATACTCAAAGCTGGGCATGGATGCCTTCAGAAGACCGCGTCCATTCACTGTTGTGATTCCATTTGGGTTAATACCTTGAAATCCCAGTCTGGTTTGCCGGCCTCCAGATAGGTAAGAAGTGATTTTAATGAGCTGAGAACCCAACCCAACCTGGAACAGAAAAATCATGCTGCTGAGAAAGTCTCCTCCTGGGAAAAGCTGCCCCTTCCTGGGCCCTAACACTGAGCTTCATAATTGTTTTAGCGAAGATTCTCCCAGCCAAATGATTCAATTGGGCTAATTGTCAACTACAGTAAGGCTTCCTGCTGGGAAGGCAGGCCAAACAAGAGGTCCTCATAGCCCCAGTCTGGGTTGATTGTTGTCCCTGGGGAACTTCAGGGCTCCACCATGTTTTTGCTATTTTTTGTTTCTTTTCTTGGTCAATTTTTTAGTGCCCCTCCCCCATCCCTGCTTTGGTTCTTTAAAATACATTCCATGTATAGAATGTTGTAGAATCAAGGCTATATTTAACATTTTTCAAACAACGGACTTTCTTTCATACCTATGACATCCCACACCAACACTTCTACCTTTTAACAGTGGCAATATTTGAAGGAACTTTTAACTGCAAATGACAGCAAGCAGCTTCAAGAAGACATTTTTTAAACTTTTAAATATTTCTGTTAAAAAATGCATTCCATTTTACAATAATACTTAATGTGAAGCATTTCTTTAAAGTTAGGCTGGAGGCCAAAAAACTTTCTTGGAATTTGCAGCAATAAATAACCCACTAGGAAGTGATGATGGTCTAGACTTGAGGTGATGGAAATGGAAAATACAGAGAAGATATGAGGACTCTTTCCTAGAAAAGTTGACTGGACTGAGTGAATGGGGCACAGGAGGGTGGGGGAGGCAAGCTGACTGCTGTGGTGAGTGAGCAATTAGCCTCTGTCAGGACCAGGGGAGTCAGACGGGGCACTGAGTTTGCGCTGGAAAACTCTGAAGACAGTTCTGGGCAAGTTGAGTTCGAAACAGAGTGTTATATTCCAATGAGAATGTCAGTAACAGCTGGAGGGTAGAGATAAATATTAAAGTCCAACATAAGGGCTAGATGTATAGATAAAGGAATTGTCTGGGTGGAGTTGGTTGTTAAGTTATGAGAATGTGTGAATTCTCTGAAGAGAATGTGTAAACAGAAACCACCTGTGAGTGGATACAACCAAAAGACAAGGCAGCAGAAGCAGAAAAGAGAGGTGGGGAAAACGCCAGAACATGTCACTCCTGCCCCAGCTCTCCTTAGTGAGTGCCTATCAACTCTCTTTCCTGATAGTTTGTTCCCCTGTATTTAAAATGGGGACGACAGTACTGGCTTAACCACCTATAATTATTCCCTGTTAGTGAAGGGACCAAAATCAAGTGATCATTAATAACAAGTTCAAAATGTCATATGTGCATCTGAATATGCTTCTCATGAATATGATCATTACCATGTTCAGTCACAACTAAATAGGAAATACTGGTGCAAGAGAACATGGTTTTATTCTGCAAAATCTTCAACACAAATAGAGAAGTTCTGCCAATCAATGTACATTTTCCTCTAGCAATCTTCATGTTATATGGTAAAAAGGGA
Organism: Myotis daubentonii; assembly: GCF_963259705.1. Classification (NCBI taxonomy): domain Eukaryota; kingdom Metazoa; phylum Chordata; class Mammalia; order Chiroptera; family Vespertilionidae; genus Myotis; species Myotis daubentonii. Next base: position 65,622,487 of record NC_081849.1, on the reverse strand, counting down.
AAACCGTTCCAATCTCGTATACTTCATAGCTCCAAGTGGAAACAAGTACCCTCTCCCTCTCCCTCCCTCTCTTCCTTCCTCTCTGAAATCAATAAAAATATTTTTAAGAGAGACCCCTGCCTTGCCAGAATAAATGTCATGTGATAGCAAATATATATATAAAACCCATGACAAGAAAACTTAATTGCTTAATACTAAACTCAGAGAACAATAACACCTGCCACTCACAGGCAGAAACATTCATCTGCAATTACTGCCACCACCACTGCTGCTGAAGGCAGAGCCATGAACTGCCAAATGATTTAGCATTAGAAATTAGATCCTCAGCCTTAAGAGGTAAGACATGTTTTCTTTAATGTGGAACTTAGGCCATGAGGACTCATCCATTAAGGTCCAAATTATCCAAATATACAAATTCTCCATGGGAGGAGAGGGACAACCCCCCAGTGCCCCTCTTAGTCAGAATTCCTCTAAGTCATGGGCCTTCCCTCGTCATCCATGTCAAACATACTGATAGACGTGCTCACTCTTTGCAAGGTAATAAGCAATGCATTTTGCCGCTTCGAGGACACTCTGACTCTCCACAAAACAAAATAGTTTTATAAAACAAAAACTACAAGTTTATTTTATTCCCCACTCCATTTTTAAAATTGAGGCAGTGCCTCAGATCATATCATGAGTCACAGACATATATGGAAATAGATGCCAACTCTTGCTAATCTCTTTTAAGACTATACTCATTAATCCTAAATCCTGGGGAACTAAGGCACATGAAATAGCTTCCAGTTTATCTGTTTGCCGTTTAGTTGTTTGCCAGAGTGGGATATGAAGGCCAACTCAATTTCTCTTTTCCAGTGTCAAATTCCACCTGAGTTGAGGGCATATTTTAAACCTATAAGGGGAAAGCTGAAGTGTACTAAAATGGGAAGAAAAAAATCCTTATAAGGGTTAGGATTTCCAGTTATTTGGGTAGAGGGAGAAATAGGTTGTCTCTCATAACATTGCCAGTGGGTATTTCCTTTTCAACCATGCTGATAAAAACAAAACCAAAAAATCCAAAAAGATCAAAAACAGTCTCATCCACTACAATTTAACAAGCATGGTGACATTTTAAATACTCGGATAAAACCAAGTTTAGGTTTCAGGATATTCTTTCCTCCAGACTTCTGGGGGCAGGGGGATAGTTTTACACAAATATAGAAAACATAACACAACCGGAAACATGCAGCTGTTGCAAGTCTGCTCAATTCTGTGTCTTTTCTTTTCCATCCAGCGCCACTCACACCTTCCCCAGAGAGCAGCCAGGCCAGCTAGTGGCTGTTAGAGCAAGGCTGTGTAGGAAAGCAAAGCAAAGCAAAGCAAAGCACCTCCCTCTCTGCATCCTCTCTCCCCCAAGAGCTGGTGGTGTCGGGTAACATGATTTCCAGGTACAGAATTTAATCAGATTGAGCAGCCTACTCCTCTGAGCTGAGACTGACCCGGCCTTGCCCTGTTCTGTGACTCCTGTTGAGCTGGGATGCAAGATCTTAAGATTGTAGCTTGTCCCTTGTTCCCATGTGTTAAACAGTCAATACCCTCTGGGAATAGGCTGCACTTTTCATCATTTGGGTAGGAATTCTAGCGCATGGAAATGCCCTAATTTGCTATTGCTGCATCAGCATAATGAGTCAGATTTAGGTCCTATGGGAGAATAACAACACTTAGCACTTATTCCAGCACTTTTCATCTTCAGGGTCTTTAACCACGTTGGGCTGGGATGTTAGATCTCTCTCAGGAAGACAAAGGAGTTAATCTCTAGTCCTTTCAACTCCCCTTCCTTTCTTACACATGCACACAGGTACACTTGCACAAAGCTGTTATCAGATGGTGAAGCCTTCTCTGGCTTCCTAGATTTGCATTTACATTAGTCAATCTTAATAAAAAAGAAATCAAATGTAAAAGGTTAATTCACTCTCCTCTTTCTTTCTTTCTTTCTTTCTTTCTCTCTCTCTCTCTCTCTCTCTCTCTCTCTCTCTCTCTCTCTCTCTCTCTCTCTCTCTTTCTTTCTTTCTTTCTTTCTTTCTTTCTTTCTTTCTTTCTTTCTTTTTCTTTCTTTCTTTCTTTCTTTCTTTCTTTTAATAATCTTTCTCCCCCTCCCAACTGCCAGTTGTTGGACTCCATTCAGCATTACTGAAAGGGGTCCCATACTTGACTTGAATCTTCATGTCTCATGATCTTGTGTCATTGCTGGCCACTGAGGAGAGTTAAATACCCTGTATTGGAAGATTCTGGAGGACTCTGCCAAGTTCCATGTTCAGACCTTTTCCTTACTTCATTTCCTTATTGGTTCTCTACTTGGAATACTGTTTTCCCCAACACATACCTGGTTCAGGCCTTCTCCTCCTTCTTTCTGGTCTCTACCACATGTCCAATCACCAGCCATGCCCTCCCTCACCACCCTATGCCTCTTCCCTGCCATATTTTTCTCCTTAGCACTTATCTTCTGACAAGTTATACATTTTCTTGTCTTTACTTGCTTCTTGTTTATCTTGCCCACTAGGAGTAAGTTAAGGCAAGATTGTTTTATTTTCTTCTTACCAGCTTTAGTCAGTAGTATATTCACCAATGCCTTGCACAGTGCCTGGCAAGTGGTGGGCACTTGAAAATTTTTCTTGAATGGATAAATAATGAACAATAATTTCTTATCTGTTTTAGGACATGAACTAGGCTGATTTGTAAGCCAGAGGCAAGTTTAATTTTTTTTAAAATAATCCTCACTCAAGAATATTTTTTCCATTGATTTTCTTAAAGAAAATGAAAAGGAGGGGGAGAGACAGAAAAAGAAACATTGATGTGAGAGAGACATATTGATTGGTTGCCTCCTACATGCACCCTGACTGGGGCAGGGGATCAAGCCTGCAATGGAGGTGTGTGCCCCTGATCAAAACTGAACCCAAGACCAGTCCACAAGCCAACACTCTAACCACTGAGCCAAATCCGTTAGGGCCAACTTTAAATTTATGATGCCTGCTAGTGAGGGAAGCTGTTCCAAGGGGCAAAGTCTCTTATTAAAGAGTTTTGAAGGTCTGAACTTACACTAACACAGAAAATTGAGACAATTGTAAAATGTGTTGCTTGCCATTTATGATATGGATATAGACACTGGGGCTTTTTCTAGTGGCAATGGCCTGCCTTTGGCCTGTCCTCCCTGTATGCACACAGTGGGATACTTTAGGTAAAATGTTAGGGATAGTCCATAGAACGTAATTTTCCCCATTGTACAGCCACATGGGAGAAGCAAAGATCAACTCTTTATTTACTCTTTACTAGATCAAACTACAGCTAGAAATTTAAAGGTACAGGGAATGAACACCTCAATCTTTCAACTATTTTGTATAAAGTACTTAGAAAGTTCTAGCAAGACTTTATAAGCAAATTCTTCAGATCAATTCATCCATCTTCCACTTTACCAAAACTTGCTGAGGAAATGAATGCAAGTCTTTTCTTAAAAGACAAGGAGGAAAAGAAATCAGAAGAGAGCTGTGGATATAGAAAGAAAAAGAAATGATTATCTGAATGTGGAGCAAAAGGGAAGGAGAACATAGCGCTCAGTATAATCAGGTATGCATTAAATAAAGAGCTGTATTCCTACCTGTTAAGCAGGGAGCAAATAAATGAATTAGGAGCGGGGGTTGGCAGTATGCCAAGGATGTTGGTAGTTGGAGAAATGTGGTCCAGTGGTGGATAAGACTATACTGGCAGATTGGAGAGCATCCCCTCCTCATTTCTCCACCCTGTTGCTTCCAAAGAAATTCTAGAGCAGAAGCCATCAATACAGCCCATTTGGATGAGTCGCCGAGTCACCATGCAATGGGCCTTAAGAAGGTGCCCTCTTGTGGAGCCATCGGTACCCAAGACTGAATTTGGCCCATCTGGTTTGAACAAGGCAAGGGAAGAGGATACCTCAACAGCCTTCCAGGGCCTGCAAGTGACGTGGGGGTATGAGACAGTGACCTGATGAGAGGTCTGCCCCCAAACCATGGGGAAATCTGGCTGTAGGATCCCCACCAGTACATACCCATCAAGAAATCATCACATGGCTAAGAGCAACATTTAAAAGAGAAAATACAACTATAATAGTCCTCTTTTTCAACTTTGCTTGCCTAATTATCTTCATTTTTAAAGCTTAATTATTTATACTCTTTTTTAACTCATCAAAGAAATGTATAGCATGAAAATGTTTCTTAAATTAAAAATCTGGACCAGAGGAAATATAAACTGGAATTGAAAGTCTAGTCTTGGAGGAAGTAAAATGCCCTCATGACCATGTTCTACCAAGTTCTCAAAGGTAAGCAGTAAGTTTGGCTTATGTTAACCAAGCAGTCAAAGCGAAAAGAGAAACAGAACCGGTTACATGATTCTCAGGTCCATGAGAAAAAAATGTTTCAGTTCCTCAGGGGGAGCAAACTATTTCCTGGAATTCAGATCTGCAAGAATTTCCTCCCATGGGACTTCATATAGGAGACCATGAGTGCTATATAATGGAGGCCACCTAAAATCACAGCCCTACCATCGGCTTCCTAAAGCTGTCGTCGGTAAATGTCTTTAGGAAAAGCAAAGGCATCCACTCCAGTTACATCCACTCTACCAGAAATGAAGACAGAATGAATCACGCACACACCTTTCATATAGTTCAGTATAACCTAAAACTCCAACCTCGACTAGCTTGAGGCATGAATTAACTTAGTCCTTCAGTCTTTTACATATGCCATGCCTATCAGGAGAGCTAAATTTACTACTCAACCAGGGGAAATTTACTCAAGTGTTTGGTTTGGGGCTCTTCTAATCCCTTGCTATTTTTATAGGATTTTTTAAAGAAATTTATTTCTAGTGGAATGAAATATAGAATATGCGCCTTTTATTTTCATTGTGTTAATTTTTTAAGTGCTTAGAACAGTGTCTGGCAAATAAATGCTAAATAAGTGTTTGCTTAGAAAAAGAAAAAAGGTCCTTCCTATCACTGAGGTGGTAGGGGTAGAGGCATCAAGTATGAATGACAAATTAATCATAAACAAATAAAATGAGTTGACAGAGATTTTATATCCCTCTTACTGTAACCTTCACCTATTCTCCTGATTTTTTTCTAAAGCAATATGGGCTGAATATAAGCCTTTGACTATTTTGATGTGAGAACATGACATGAAAAACCTGGTGGAGAGGGATTATTAAAATTTCACATAGAGGATGATTCAAAGGTTTTGAAACACTTAGGGAAACATCAGAGCCTTTTAAAATTTCTTCTCGGGATGGAACAGCTGGAACTTCAGAATCCATTACAACCTAGCTGGTCCTTCCTGCCAACCAACTTTCACATTTTAAGATTGTTCATGGAATGTGTCTAATTTGTTGTTTCGTACATTTTGGGCACTCAATAATGCTCTATAAAAACAATGAAAAAATACTAAAATGCTTCATTATCACACTTACTTATGACTTCATTTCCTTTCCTTAATCTTATAAAGTGATTGGAAAATGCCAGCACAACATTACAATAAAACTGAATATGTTCTGGGGGGATTCATAAAGTGGATTTTCTACACTTTCCATACCTCCAGTTAACCTATTTATCTTAATAACAACAGATGTTCCATAATATAACTAGGAAGTAACTGTGAACGTGGTAGAGATATATTGGGCAGATTATAGACATCAAAGTTAAAACCTGGGTCAAAAATTAGAGAAACCTCCTTTAATACAGCTATAATTTTTCACCTGTTGTCTCTGACTCTTGTAAGGCTTGCTATTAAATATTTAGGAAAACAACTAGTTTTGAACAGAAAATGTCTGTGAGTTTATCTGACTCAGATTCAAGAATCAGGTAGTGTGTTGTTTTTATTTGTTTGTTGTTGTTGTTTTTTTGCTTGAATTTAGTATTTCAGATATCAGTTTTTTCCATGATTTTTCTAGCTTCAGGTTCTATCACAATCAGGGATTCATCCTTTTTTAAAACAAAACAAAACATTAAACGGACATTTGCAAATGGATAAAATACTGTTTAAGGGCCAGCCCACATTAGCAATCAACCTGCAGTGCCATCCATTTCCACCGAGAGTTTCCACCAGGTGCTGGAGAAGGCACCTCTCGAGATGTCCATCCCAGCAAACCTACCCGCTTGCTGCTCTCCTCCTCCTGAGCCTTCCTGAACTCATGCTCTAGGGAGCAATCCAGCTCATTGAAGAGTCCCACTTCCTCGCAGTTCTTCAGGAATCTCGTTGGTGTCGGAGTCTGATCTGAAAACAGAAACCGAGTGATCATTCATGGGATCTTTTCCTCCAAAGCCAGTGGAAAGCCTGTATTCAATTCACAACTCCCCTCCCCTCACCTTTAGATGCCGACTGGCCACCCATAATCTCCCAGCCCTTTAAATAAAGTGAGAATATGAAAGAAAATTAAACCATAAATCCCAAAGGGGGAACATGGTGTGTAGTTGGCTATAGTAGGTAAGGGATTTCCAAGCCTCCCTCCAGACAACTTGGGGAGGTGCCACCCTTGAGTTGCTGGGTCTATTTCACTGGAATTACACTGCAATGTGTGGAATGACTTTTTTCTAACTGGAAAAAATATTTAACTAAAATCAGCCAAAAAATCTGCTGAGCCCATGATAAGCCTAATTTCACGGGGCTGGGAGGAAAAGGGATTTTGTAGATTTTTATACCAAACAAAGAGAAATACACAGACATGTGAATTCCTTTTCCGTAAAGGAGGACAATTTAGCAATTCCCTCATTTTGAGAGTCATAGAGAATGATGAAAGGTTCCAGGTCAAATACATTCAACTCCTAACCCATTAAAAATATAATAATTAATTTTAGTTTTCTTTGCTACAGCTAAAAGAATGTTCTGAGAATATTCTTTAAAAGGAATAAAATTTCTTTCCTATGTGGACTGTCTAGAGCAACGGTCGCCAACCTTTCGGACCTCACGAACCACCAGTTGGTGACCGCTGCTACAAGGGTTTCCTTAAACTAGCCGTCGCCAACCTCTCAGACCTCATGGACCACTGGTCTAGAGAACTTATTACTTTGAAAACTGGAGGATCTCAAGCCACTATTTGTGACTTAATATTTGCCCATTTTACAAACTATTTACTCACAACATTCTCTATAATCTAGCTCTCACAGATCCTGTGAGATAAGTAGGGTGTATATTATTTTAGAAATGGAAAAATTAGTTAAGTAACTTGAACAAGCTCACAAAAATTGTAACCATCTTATCACTATGAAGTCCTCTTTTACCTACAAACTTAATCTCTTGTCAATCTGAATCCTAGCTTTGACCAGACTCTCTCAGCTCCAAAGAACTCTGTTGTATGTGTAAGAGACAACACTGACAACCCAGAAATCTAGATTTGAAAGTGCGTGATCTGGGAGAAATTATCTCAGTTCTCTAGACCTCATAGTCTTCATCTTTTAAATCAAGTTCTAAAGTTACATGATTTTGTGAATCCTAAAATCACCATTGTAATGGGTTCCCTTCAAACAGCACAGTCATTAGGCCAAAGAAACATATGACCATTTAAAGGACAGCTAAATGGGAATATAAGTAACCGCTGGTTAGGCACTAGATATTAGGCCAGATATAAAGGCTAGACATACAGATAAAGGGGCTTTCTGAATAGAAGGTGTAAGTAGATAAGACGTGAAAGTGGAAATAAAACTGTGTGTGTGTGTGTGTGTGTGTGTACATGTTCTTCCATTTATTGAGTGTTTATTCCAAGCCAGGCATAGTATTAAGTGTCTTGTATGCACCATTTCATTAATGTTCACACCAATCACACTAAGTAAAAATTATTTTACTGATGAGGAAACTGAAATTCACGTCAGGCCAAATTTAGAAATTGGGTTCCATAATCATATCAGTAATTGATAATCCTAACAATCTTCAGTTCTCTTGAAATATCTGGGAATCACTGAATCCCTCATACAATAATACTGTACTACAATCCTACAGACTCTCTACTAACTTGCAGAAACGTCTTTGGTGACTAAAAAACCTGAGAAAATATCACATGTAAAAAATGAAATACTAGACCACTTGCCATCAGTTGGAATTTAGTTTTCCAGGTTTTATGTTCTTTTATTCCCCTATGATTCTTTGTTGTAGATTTATAAGTTGAGGACCATGATTCCAGGGAGAGAAAACAGTCATCCTGGAGGCTCCAAGTCCTGAACAATGCGATGAGTTCAGGAGATGGCCCATGAAATCGAGTTCAGGCTAGCATCGGGGGCCAATCCCCAAACAAAGTTGACAGATGTTTTATGTCTCCTCTAAAGCAAAATTATTGCCAAATACCAGCCCATGCTCACATATATCAGCAAAGGAGGTTGAAGAAGCATGGCACAGGGACAGCAAGGCCACTGTCATCATGGGCCTCTCTACAACAATAGAAGCAAAAGCGAGGGAACAAGAAAGGGGAGCCAGGGCTATACATGGAGTTGGTTCCTCCCATCCCAAGAGCAGAAGACCCAGATGAAGGCCCCAGAGTTGTTGCCAAATGGGACTTTTTTTGCTGTATGATATAGTGAGAGAAAAACAAAACAGATATCTATGTCCACATTTGGAATAGATAAGGCACACTGTTCCTAATTTTTTATTCATTTTCTTCTTGTGAATGAGCCATTCTTTCCAGTTACAACAGAAACCAGACAATGGAGCTTAACTTTTGTTTTAACATTTATTAGAATTAATACAGGGTCTCCAGTTGTCTTTGATCCCACATGGTACCAGTTCCAAGTAAGCCAGGAAATGTGCAAATCTTCAAAAAGGGAACAGCTAAATCTATCAGCAGCTTAAATAAAAGAGGCAGAGGTTCTTAGCCACATGAATGCCTTGTCAAATAACTGTTCCAGCTGAAATTAGACCTGAAGTGGGTAATGTCCACGGCCATAAATTAAAATTCTTGTAAACCACACCCTATTTAAAACTAAGTGCATACACTGGTTAGTTACAGCAGCAGCAATTTCCATATCCTGAATGATAGGGGCCAATGCTTTCTAGTTGGTTAATATCTAATGTGTGTCCAAGAGGCCACACTCCAGGGACTTACAGGAACTCCAGTGGGAACTCAGAGCTGAGATGATTGTTTAAGGACTTTTGCTCGCCATTTTTTTAGTGCTTCCACTTCAGTGAGGACCATCCGAATGACAGGGGGGGCGGGGGGATAACACCAAAGGAAACTGACAGTTAAATAACTTTTGAGTCGGAACTTGGCCCGCATTGACAGTATTTGTTGTTACTGCCTTTGTAAATCTGAACTGCCACTGCATAAGCATCTGCATGTTACCTTCTCTCAGGTTCCAAATAGCACGCATGTTCTTAGGAGACACCTGGGGCCAGTGTACGTGAGAAATATTACCACTTCTACTCATCTCACCTCCTTGGGGATCTTTCTACCCATCAAACAATGAAGATTTGGCACCAGAGGGTTTAAAAAATCCTTTGTAACATTTGTCATATTTTGATACCTATTTACCTTCCTGGTGAATCTATTTCTTGAAAAAAGGAGCATTTTGTTGTAGAATTACAGCCTCCGTAGATAGCTAGGGAAAGGACACTGGTCATGTGGAGACACTCCTTGTATATCTACCTGGAAGAGTGCCACAAACAGCACTATGATTTAAGAATTCACCCACCAGTTATACAACAGGAAATCCTGTACCACATTGTATCTGGGAAGGAAAACAAGTATATGGCTAGAACTATTAGAAAGAAATAGTAACTCATTAAGTTTTCCCATCAGTCCATAGTCTGCCTAGCATCAAATGCTTCAGACTCAGTGACCATGATTATTCCAAAGTCTAAATGTCAAGCACAAAGCTAAAGCCTGAAACCTGATTCTTCTTTTTAAAAGTGGTGAGACTGCTCAAATTTAATAACAGGTTGCTACCTTATTCGGTTTCAGAGCTGCATTTGAGTTATGTGTTTGTCTATGTTTTACTTTCCTCAATGATAAAAAAATGGCAGAGCAGCAAGCCATCAATTAAAAAAAAAAAAAAAAGAAAAAAGGAAAAGAAAATCAGAGTTCCCATCATACACCAGAGGAGAAGAATGTGAACTCCCTAGGTAAAATTTTCTTTCCTATTGGCCTGATATTCTTAACTATGGTTATTACTAAAGGACTATGTAAAGTAATTTTACATCATTTCATATTAAATTGATGGTGGCTAGTAATTCTATAAAAGCCTCACTAATTGAGACCAGTTATAAAAAAGATCAGTTTGAATTAGTGACCATTCTAATTATAGGGTATTTTTTAAAAGGCAATGCATTTTTTATTATTTGCATGACTTAATTTCAGCCAACAAAATGTGGCTTAATGGAATTCCCAAGAGTGCACTCAAATCAATAGAGAAAAAAATTAGAATTAGCTTATCTATTTTAGTAAGAGTTGGGGTTCTCAAACAAGGCAATTTTCTTAGATACTTTTTACATTTGGTTTATATTTACCACTATTCCCATGAATTTTTCAGTAATGCTTTCTTTATAATATTCTTATTTAGTCCCTATATGAATTTTAATAAAGTCCTGGTTAAGAGAGTTTACATTAAATAAATTTGAAAATACATAATCCTTTATAGGAGCAATAATCAGTAACAAATGACAGAATTCCAGACAGGCTTCTTTGCAATAAATGTGCCTTTTATTAAGTATAAAAGTACAGTAGAAGTGATAGGGTCTTCTCAGTGACATTGATATTTCTATTTCCCCATATCCCAAGATGCAGTGCTACCATGAGTCAAACCAAAGCAACTCTGGTTTTAGAACAACAGCTATGGATACTTAAAAGGCGGACCATGGCTGGGGTGATCCAAATCAGTGAGAGATGAGACTCAATCATACTCTTGAATCATCTGCTGGAATCCGTACTTTGTCAAGGTGGACAGCCGGTGGACTAGATACCCTGAGAGTGCCTATGAGACAAGCCAAAAAGGCTCTGACAAGGGCCTTGCTTAGGACACAGAGCTGTAGAAACATAGATTTAGATGTAAATCAAACAATTATATGTTCTACATCTCCTCACTATCAGCCATGGCTTACCCCAAGTGTTCCAACAGCAATCAAGCCATGATTTTAATTTGCTTTAGAAGAGCTGAGCTGGTAAAAAGGGTTAGTAACACTGTGAGATCATGTCTCTGCTGGCCAAGTGAACTAAGGGACCCAAGATGATTGTCTTATCAAAACCTGCCCCAAATAGTGGAAGCTCAAGCTTAACGTTTCCACTTAGTCACTAATTTGCCTGCGTTCTCTGACACTCTTTGTCAAAGGGGAGGGTTTCCAGATGGAATAGCAGGATGCCAGTTTTTCATACATAAAAGACAACTGCAGATCAAGGCCTCTGAGTTATTTAGGTGAATCATGTAAAGTTCTACTTTGCTAGATCAGCTTGAAACATGCTTGAGAAGCTCCTATAAATGCCAATAGCCACTTGTTGCAATGAACAAGAAAATCTAATTTAAAAGCACAATCTTTGTTCCTCTAAATGCTAATGTGTTAGTATAATCTCCTAAAAACTTTCATATTCTTCATTTGATTGCTATTAAAGAGATACATCAATAATAAAAGAAAAGGCAGTTTATAGATTTATATTCAAACACAAATCTAAGGCCAAAGCATGTTTTTAGTATGTATATATAGCTCACCAAATCCAGGTGTAGAGTAAGAAAATTATAGACACACAGAGACTTTAGACAAACTGCTCATCCTCTTGATTTTGTTTCCTCACATAAAAAAGTAGCTAGAATTAAATGATATAATGCATGTAAAGGAGAAGGCACAATTGCAGGCACAAGACAAGGCAATGAATGGAAGCTGTTGTTATTAGCATGCTGCCCTCTGGTGCAAACCATGTCAATCACCCCTGTTCCATTAAGATTGGGTTAATTTACAAAGTGGGAATTCACTATGTATTTTCACCTTCAGTGGAAGAGGAAGTAAATATGGGCTGCGTGTGTGTGTGTGTGCGTGCGTGTGTGTGTGTGAGCGTGTGTGTGTGTGTGTGTGTGTGATTTATTTACTTACTCAGTCTAGTTCATTCCAAAAACAATTTGGGTAAGGTATATTCCATTCCCTTTGGCTTCCCCCTCAAAATGCCCATGGATGATTAAGCAGAGTTTATAACAAAGAGCCACAAGCAATGGATTTGGGCTGACGTTGTCTGGTTGATCAGGATCAGTATCCTGGAAACAATGCTCCACTTCATTGAACAACATTCTTGCTTTCTCAATAAGTGAAGATACACACAAGTAAAAACTTCAGTCATATTTGTAATCGCACTCTAATATGCTAAAACTACAATGAGATTTGAGATAGATACATATTGAAGTCTTTCCTAGAAAAAACAAATAGCAAAGAAAAAATACCCATTAGATAGCCCATTACAGTTCAATGTGGACAACACTGGCTTATGACATGTAGTAGACCTCAGTCCTGTAAATGCAAAGTAATAAAGTTGGACTGGATATCTCTGTATTCCATCCCAGCAAGAAAATTCTACCAGACTACAGACATGCATAACGAGTAACAAGTTAAAAAATTTAGCACTTAATTTCATTGGGAATATGAAATGACTTCATACCAGCTTCAACATAAAGCATGAGAAAGCAGAAGAAAATATGCCAATATATTATTCATGCTGTTTTCCCCCCATTTATTTCTCCCTTCATTTTCTTACTCCAAGTTTGACATAATAAAAATTAGAGTGACTTTTCTCCCAATATTTTTCCACCTGACACTGCCAGTTATTGGCAGCAACAGCCTTAAACTAACAAGTGTCTGATAAAGACCAATGCCGGGAGCCGGTCCATCTTTGCTGTTTCAAGGGACCTGGCATATATGGCATACTTTTCTTAATATGTTTGCTCACCTTCTTGGCGCTGTGTTTTAACCAAAGTCACCTCTCCGAGAAAGGTTGAATCCCCAGGTAGGGATTTTCCCCTGAAGTTAGGGAGGGAATAAAACCCCTCAACTAAGTGCCAGGCGGGTAATTAATCCCTTTAACTACGAACAATCATGCTTAAACTACATAATCTTTTCTCCCTGGAATGGAGATAAGAAACGCCCTAACCTTTGTAATAGAGATTGATAGGATTGAATCAACTGGTATAAATACAGTTGTAACAAGACAGAAAGACTCAGAACTCAGGAGACAGAATTCAGAAGACAGAACCTACACGGAGCCTAGAGACAGAAGAACTTCGCTGGCGAGAGCATGCCAGAGGATCCTGGACCAGGACTGGCCTCGGAGCCTAGAGACAGAGCCTAGCGGGAGAACATGGCAAGGGATCCTGGACTGAACCTGACTACAGAGATTGGCAGGAGAACCTGACTGGAACCTGGACACTGAACCTGACTGGAGAGCCTGGACAGAACCTGGCTGGAGAACCTAGTGAGGGAACATGGCTACAGAACCTCGCTGGAGATCCAAAGCAGAACCTCTCTGGAGATCCTGGCTAGGCTGCTGATCAACTGAACGCTGTCTCCGTGACATTCCTTCTTCGCCGACTCCGTCCACACCTTTGGGGAACCCCTGGACCCGCTGGGGTTGGACCCCGGCATATGGCGCCCGAACAGGGACCCCTAAGTAAGCGCCCCGCACTCGGGACGGATCGGACTCCACCGTAGGAAGAGGGTGGATAGTCTTCGCCGACTCCGTCCACACCTTTGGGAATGCCTGGAACAGGATTCCCTTAGGTAAGCCCCCCCTCATTGAGAACCCCACACTCGGGACGGATCAGACTCCACCGTAGGAAGAGGGTGGATAGTCTTCGCCGACTCCGTCCACACCTTTGGGAATGCCTGGAACAGGATTCCCCTAGGTAAGCCCCCCACCCCATTGAGAACCCCCACACTCGGGACGGATAGGACTCCACCAGGGTGCTACAGACCCCCCTATAGAGGATAAGTAGGGTAAGAAGGTGGATAGTACAGAACTTAGATTGAGAAGATGTGCCATACTGAGTCCAAAGAAAGAAGACTCTGTATTGATTCTTAGATTGAGAAGATGTGCCATACTGAGTCCAAAGAAAGAAGACTCTGTATTGATCTTTAGATTAAGAAGATGTGCCATACTGAGTCTAAAGAAAAAAAGACTCCGTATTGATCTTTTAACATATATGCTTATTAGCAGAGGAATTAAGGTTACTCCCAGTCAGACAGAACATTTTATACAAGAAATACGTCCATGCTTTTCTGAGGAAGGAAAGGTGCCGGAAAGGTAAATGTAGAGGCATGGGAGAAGGTAGGCCCAAGGAGCCTTATCCTTAACCCCACTGCAGCCTTTCCACCCCGGGAAAGTGCAGGATTGGCAAGCTCTCCCTGGGGTGATAGATCAGGACTCAGGTAATAGCAGAAAGCGCCAATCCTACTCTTAAAATGGATACAAGAGAGCGTTTCAGGTTTTTCTTTTTAATGCTTGCTTTTAAAAAATAAAAAAGGGGGAATTTGCCGGGAGCCGGTCCATCTTTGCTGTTTCAAGGGACCTGGCATATATGGCATACTTTTCTTAATATGTTTGCTCACCTTCTTGGCGCTGTGTTTTAACCAAAGTCACCTCTCCGAGAAAGGTTGAATCCCCAGGTAGGGATTTTCCCCTGAAGTTAGGGAGGGAATAAAACCCCTCAACTAAGTGCCAGGCGGGTAATTAATCCCTTTAACTACGAACAATCATGCTTAAACTACATAATCTTTTCTCCCTGGAATGGAGATAAGAAACGCCCTAACCTTTGTAATAGAGATTGATAGGATTGAATCAACTGGTATAAATACAGTTGTAACAAGACAGAAAGACTCAGAACTCAGGAGACAGAATTCAGAAGACAGAACCTACACGGAGCCTAGAGACAGAAGAACTTCGCTGGCGAGAGCATGCCAGAGGATCCTGGACCGGGACTGGCCTCGGAGCCTAGAGACAGAGCCTAGCGGGAGAACATGGCAAGGGATCCTGGACTGAACCTGACTACAGAGATTGGCAGGAGAACCTGACTGGAACCTGGACACTGAACCTGACTGGAGAGCCTGGACAGAACCTGGCTGGAGAACCTAGTGAGGGAACATGGCTACAGAACCTCGCTGGAGATCCAAAGCAGAACCTCTCTGGAGATCCTGGCTAGGCTGCTGATCAACTGAACGCTGTCTCCGTGACATTCCTTCTTCGCCGACTCCGTCCACACCTTTGGGGAACCCCTGGACCCGCTGGGGTTGGACCCCGGCAGACCAATTGAAAAGCTGCAAGAACTTAATCAAAACCCTGCTCATATCTATTATATAGAAATGTTCACAGATCTTTAGCTACTTTTTTCAGACCTTCAGATGGGACCATTTGGAGGCCTTACTAGCAATATGCCGATAAGATACTATGCTCACACCACTATACTGGTAATATGTCCACATAATTACCACCCTCTAAGAGTTACCTCCCACTCCCCTGCCACCATGAAGTCTTTTTTAGGGATCCTATTTGGGAAAAATAAAGGAAGAACTTATGTATTTAAATATTTGGAATTGCAAAGTCTACAGCTTTGCTACTTGCATATACAAGTTCACTGTTGAACTATGAAATTACAGCACCAGTGACTCTATAGGAAGTAATCGATACTATTAAAAGAGGAATATGCAAATTGTCTGGGATGCCATCATAGTAACAGTAACGACCAAACAGGAGGCTGCATGGGGCGACCAGGCTGGCAGGGATGTTAGTGAGGGACAACCAAATGACTGAAGAGCAGGCTATGCAGGGCAACCAGGCTGGCAGGGGGGCAGTTGGGGGCAACCAGGCTGGCAGGGGAGGGCAGTTGGGGGGAATCAGGCCTGCAGGGGAGGGCAGTTGAGGCGATCGGGCTGGCAAGGAAGCAGTTAGGGGGCGATCATGCTGGCAGGCAGAAACAATCAGGGGCAATCAGGCAGGCAGGCAAGCAAGCAGTTAGGAGCCAGCAGTCCTGGATTGTGAGAGGGATGTGCGACTGCCAGTTTAAGCCCCAACCCACAGGATTGAACCAGCAGTCGAACATCCCCCAAGGGGTCCCAGATTGGAGAGGGTGCAGGTCAGGCTGAGGGACGCCCCCCCACCGTGCACAAATTTCGTGCACCGGGCCTCTAGTAAATAATAAAAACACAAGAACTGACCATCCTTCTTAGCCCTTGTAGGTTTTTATAATTCTTACAAATTTGAGTTTCTGCATCTCTGTTTCTAGACTTCACACAAACTAATTCTGAAGAGCCAGCTGGTTCAGTAAAAACAAACAAGGAGAGAGAGAGAGAGAGAGAGAGAGAGAGAGAGAGAGAGAGAGAGAGAGAGAGAGAGAGAGAGAGAGAGAGATGGTAGGTGGTGATGGAAGGACAAGGAAGAGGATGCCTTAGACTTTGGAGAGTCTTCCAAACCACAATGTATTTGAACTATTAGCAAGTCACTGGTGGGTTGATGAAGCTGTGTGGACAGCTCTGTCACCAGGAGTATTTGATTGTGTATATAAACTTGTAAAGGATGACAGTGCAGTGGCCAGTACAAGTCAATGGGTTAGGACTGCAGGATCAGGTCCTCATCTTTGCCCTGTTTGGTGAGCTTGGAAAAGTGGCTCCATGACTTTGTGTGTCACCTCCTCTATCAGTAATAAGAGTTGTAAAAATAATCTGTCTGACAAACTCTTGGCGGATTTACTAGTAATTGGGCTAATGAAATACTTGTAAGATTTAAGTTCCATAGAAATGTTAAATTATAATCGCCAGGGCCGTCAGCTGTTCTTGTGCTATCACTCTAACATGTTCATGGATACCCCACTCTCTCACAATACCAGGGAGCTGGTGGCTCTGGGGAAATATTTCTATCCTAAGAAGGGTAATGGGAAATGCTTCAATTACCCTGCTGAGATTTATAAAACACTTCAATTTACATTCTTTCATTGAATCTTCACAATAACCCTGTGGAATAGATTTGGCAGATAAAATCATTCCCATTTTATGGAAAAAGAAACCGAGGCCCAGAAGGGTGTGTTAACTTCCTCAAGGTCAGACAGCTGGTGGAGTCAGAGCCCAGGGTAGACAGAGTTTAAGTTTCCTCACCCCTGGCCTTGCCCTCTTCCTAACTTACCATACCGCCTAGCAAACTGGGAAGGAATGGCAATTAATTGATGGATTATTATGTTTTACTTCTGCTCACATTTGCTGAGAACTTGCTATGTTTCCATGCAGTATCTCTTTTAATCTCTCACGTATGAAGTGGGTACTGTTTCTTAAGGAAACCTTCACCTACCACTTTAGTCCAGAAAGAGAACTCTTTCTATTAAAGTTGCAGAGTATTTTTCCTTACAATACTCATTTGATATCAGGTGTTCCTTTACTTGTGGTAGGGTTACCTCCAATAAATCCATCATAAGTTGAAAATATCATAAGTCAAAAATGCATTTAATACACCTAACTTACTGAACATGATGGCTTAGCCTAGCCTGCCTTAAATGTGCTCAGAACACTTACTTTACCCTACAGTTGGGCAATTATCTTGAGTTTTATCTCAGGAGTAATTGTCCTTCTCTTCTCACCAGAAGCAGGAGACACAGTTCAAAGTGAGAATCAACGGAGGACAATATACTTCCATACATAGGTTATAGACATGATGGGATGCAAAAACACAAAACACGATATCCCCAAACCACTGACAACACAGGACACTCTAGTGTATCAGTTATTTCACCTCACTGCCTCTGCCCAGCACCATGAGAGAAAAGATCAAGATTCAAAATTCAAAATTCGAAGTTCATTTTCTACTGAATGCTTATCTCTTTCACCATCACAAACTCACAAAATTGTAAGTTGAACCGTCATAAGTCAAAGTACCAGTATCTAGTAAGTTGGGGACCATGTGGATATCGTGGACAGTCCCAGTCCTCTATTTTGGCTAAGTGTTAGGGTACAAACTATTGTGACACCCTTGAGAACAGAAATTATATAAATTTTTACACCTTGCATGTCACTCAGAACAACGCAATATGCATTATAGATGCTTAATTTATATTTGCCGCCTGAGTGATCACAGGTGTGTGCTTTTTACAAAGATATATGGAGCCAAGTTTTAGAGTAATAAATATTTACATGCCAGAAAATGAAGTCACAGCTCTCCAATTATTTGAGTGAACACTGCATTAGCTGATTATATTTTTCTTACCATTATTTTAAGTCTTTTTTATACCTTAGAAATGTATATTTTCATGGCACAGAATTTTCTAGTGGAAATCACCCTATCATGAGTAGAACAAGTATTGGTGGCTGATCACACAAAGCCCTTTGCCTGATGGCTCCTTACCTGATAACATATTGTCTGTTTTTATTGAGGGAAACTTCAAAGTCATTTCATGCTTGTGCCTATGAATCATCAGATGGTCCTCTGTTGGGAAGCGCTGTCAGACAAATAGAGAAAAAAGGGAGAGGGGAGAGTAGCCATTCAGTTTTGTAATATATATTTGCCATTACAGAGAAAAGATTTATTCAGCATTGCAAATGTGACAGGCAAAACAAAACACTGTTCTGAAAAGGTGTGAAAGCATGAGTAAGTAAAATGATAAATTATTTTCTGTGAGCAAATATACTGGGATGCTCCTTTGAATTACTCCCAAATATATGTATCATTGTTTCCATTATAATTAACCAGGGCCTTAATTATGTTGTAGAAAAATCTGGCTGAGTACTAATAAGACATAGAAGATCTTTGCCTTCCACTATTATCTGACTCCCCACACCTCCCCTGTGAATTCCTTTGAAGGCCTTTTATTCTTAGACATAATAATAAAGACTTGAATATAACCAACTGTGATGAGTCATCAGTAAGCTAGATGCTTCCTTAGGAACTAGAGGTATCTAAGGATAGACCTTAACTTTGTGTTTAGATGAAGATAAACAGAGACAGGAAACTTAATAATATTGAAAAATATTAAAATAATATCTACAAGAGAAATGTGCTGTGTTTTTAAAGAATAAAAGATTGTTTAAATGGATGTTTATTTATGATTGCAAAAAATAACTAACCTGACAAAAGTAATCTCCCATTTCTACCTAAACATATGAGAAAAACATGCCCAATTTTTAAAATTAATTTAGACGTGAGTAGTACTAGAGTTTTGCAAAACTATTTGGAACTCTTCTCTAGTAGTTATTGTTAACCATAATGATGTAAAAGTACGTCTAAGACATAATAAGTATGCTAGACATTATCTATAGATTAACTGAAAGTAGGAGAAATGTATGAAGTAGGAAAAAAATTTTGATTCATGTCAGACTTTGGGGAAGAATTACAGTTCTTGATTAATTATTTGACATACTGGTATAAACCTACAAGTATGCACCCTGACATTTGTATAGTATGTTTCTGTTTATGAAGACCTTGGACACTCATTATCTGATTTTTTATAACTATACATATGATTTATAGTAGTGTGACAAATTATTTTTGATATTTTATACTCTGTACAGTGTAGTAAACCAATACTTTATTTTTAATTTTCAAAGAGTGATATTATGGTTGTCAAAATGCTGCTCCCAAATATTTTCAGCTGTCTGTCTTCTGGTCACATGGTGGGACTGTATTTCCTGGCCCTCATGTGGTTGAGTGGGGCCATATGTCTAGTTCTGCCCATTGAGTAATGAATGGAAGTCACAGGTCACCCAGATGTGAGCATCTAATTCTTGATGCAAGACCCTCTAGAGATCCCCCTCCTTCTCCCTTGTAACATGGTGATTCACAATATTAGAAATAGTGGTCCTTCAATTATCCTAGTCACTAAAGGATTATGAAAAACATCCTGCCAACCTACAATAGAAGTGTATGCTTGGGCAATTGAAATCAGCCTTTGTTGTTTTAAGTCATTGAAATTCTGGGGTAATTTGTTATTATAGTAGATCCTATACTGACTCAGACTGGATTTTTTAATAACTGGACATAACAGAGTATCTGCTTTATCAAAGTCAAATATAACAAAAGACAACAAACTCTGCTGACCATTTCCGAATCTTTGATAATTTAGGCAATCTTTCAGGGCTTCCCAGTTCCTCCAGAGAGTCGTTATAAATTTCAATGGCCATTGCTACTAAGATAGAACTCTCTTCTGCAGATAGTATGATGTGTTCATGAGAATGAGGGAATTTACTGGGTTAAATCCTTCAGAATATTCTAAAAGTAATTCTTCAAATAAATATCACACATTTATATGTCAGTCATATATAAATTGGAGAGTATACAATTTGAAAAGCATGATAATTATGAGATTTCTGAATACAAAGATTTATAATGACTTGGGTTTTTGCTGCAGATTCATCTATTCTTTGGTCTTTTGTAACACCTTATAATGACTGCATCAACTATGTGACATTACCATGTATGGTTTAGAGACATAGATTAAATGTCTTACTCCTTCTCTCAAAAGCCTTATTATAACTTTTTCTGTGATATATATAATCAACAAACAACATAGCAATATCCTTTACTTTTTACCTGTAAGCTATTTTTTGGCTCTGTATAATAACATCTTAAAATAGAATGTTAACTAGAACACTTACTAAATAATAATAATTTCCATTATATTTCATATTGACTATAAATTACTTTCCAAAAGAGACAGTATAGGACATCTGTGATGTCTTTTTTAATTGGGTAGGAAACTAACAGCAAGTTATAAATAACCAAAATGGATTGTCTATAACAAAGACAGAGCTAAGAGAGGCCACTGGAACCTGAAACATGATTGATATGGAGGACAAAGGAACAGTGAGCTTAACATTGAACTTTGTGAGATCAGGAAGAGGAGAGAAGCTGTTTTTCATTACTTCTGGGACAAAGCTAATATATAAAGCATTATAAACACAAAAAGTACTCGCAGGTACTATAGGCCGTTCCTCATAGAGCCAAGTGTTTTTCCAATGATTGAAAAGGGGAGGAAAATCCTTCCATCATCCCCAATGCAGCATTGATAATTCATATTCACTCCCCTTTCCAATTCCCGGCCATCCTTTCTTCTCCATGCAGGTCCCCAGGATATGGAATGCCACTGAGTAAATGCCATGATCACAACTGACTCCAGGGGGATTTCCTAACACCCCACCAGGAGATCCTTGTAATCACTGGGCAACTACTACACTTTCTCAATTCCAATACCTCTTCAAATGGAAGATGCACATGTTTTATAACAGCTTGCTGAGGAAAAGAAGCAATTCCACATTAAATAGAGACATCAAGTTTGAAATGCACCTTTACATTTAAATTTGGCGGGGCATTGAGGGGAGAGGCTTAGAGTTTTACTAAAAGCCAAGAAACTATACAAATCCTCAGTTCTCATGTTCATCTGGCCTTTTCCTCAGTCCCCAGCCTTCTCAAGGAAATGACCTACTCCTTTGGTGAGAAGTTCAAGGTCATTTGAAAGGTACCCCTTTCATCCTTTACTACCACCTCCACCTCAGAATTTGATGTAACTTCACAGATTCCATTTCCATTCCGTCCTCTCTCAGAGGAACAGGCACCCCCTCTCCTCCGTAGGATGCTCTACATCCCATATCTTCCCAGGATTGGTGCTTCAGTTGGGGTCCTTCAAGCCAGCCAGCTCACTCATCCTTGCCCTCGAGTAAATCCAGCCATGGCTCGCCTTTAATTTAAAAAAGAACCTCTCTCAAGCAGCATCGTTCTCAGGCTGCCATTATATCACTCTGCTTCCCGTCACTCCCTAGTGCTCTTGAAAGAGTCCTCTATGCTGGCCACCTCCACTTCCTCACCACCCACTTGCTCATTAATCCTTCCACTCTGGCCCCCACCCTGGCTCCTCTCTCATAGGTCGCCGGCAAGCACCCACTGCCAAACCCAACAGACTTTGCTCAGGCTTCTGACTGTCCCAGCTCTCGCAGCATCTGACACCAGTGACCACATGTCTATGGCATTTATTTTTTTATACACTGCCTTATTCCAAAAAGGAGAGGAGATGGCTTAGAGCAAACTTTAAAATCCAGTGGAGAGCATCAGTTAGAAGTAGGTGACCCCCCCAAAAGGAAGGGATCCAAAAAGAAAGAAGGCTAAAGCCAAACTTCAAACCATTGGGCATTCTCAACCTGGCGCAATTTGGGATGGTTAGCAATTCCTGAAGACATTTTTCGTTTTCGCAACTAGGGAGTGAGTGCTACTGGGATCTAGGAGGTAGAGATCAGGGATGCTTCTAAGCATCCTGTAATGCACAGTCCCCCCTCCAAGAATTAATCAGCCCCAGATGTCAATAGTGGCAAGGCTGAGAAACACTGTCACACAGTCTGATGACCTACATGCAGCTCCCTTCTCTCTGACTTATCTAAATATTAGATGTGATTAACAACCTTCCTCAAAGGCTCTCCTCTATTACCAGTCACAACCTGGGCTCTGCTGGAATCCTGACTCGCTATGAACCTCATTGGTTTATAGTATGCCAGATCCCTGGAGGATCCCATTGTGTTAAATGCCCCTTCCATAGCGGAGCTCCCATTATCCTCCCCAAGGAAAGGAAATCCCCCTATGGTACTCTTCAAGGTGGCCTGTACTCTTCCTTCATGGAAAATTGTAATTCAGAAATTAACTGATTAACTGATTATGTGGTTGCAAATATGATGCCTAGACTAGAAGCTCTGTGAGGACAGAGATACATATGTCTTATGCACATAGTAGGCACCCCAAAATTTGCTGGTGGCTTGAACTGAAGAAAACTTAAGGTCACATTTTCATGGCTAAACCAAAGCATAATGCTCAAATTCTCTGGTTCCCTTTGGCCCTTGAGACTTCTCCCTAAGGAAACTAAAAGGGAACCAGTATTACCTTATTTAGGTAAGGCCATTGTCTGCACTCACTATGGATAGTAGGATTTTCCCAGTTATGGATCATCCCATCTATGTTGTCCCAGTGTTTCCTATTTCAAAATGACTTCCAAAATCAGTTTGTTGAAAAGTAGTTTAAATTCAAAATAATTTTTTTTCTACTTCTTTTCTTACTTATAGGTTGCAAATCAACATTCACAAAAAAGCCCTGGGAGAACTTGCTAGAATCCAAGCAAAGGACTCTCATTTCTCAGTAAGTGGCTGATATTACTAGCAACACCACAAGGCAGCGCCAGCAACAACATTCATTTTTCCATGGCGTCTTCTCTCCAAAAGGTTCCCAGACCCTCCAAACTCTCTGGGGAGATATAACAAGGGCCCTCAATAGACATCACCTCTCATCTGACTCCTGGACATGCAGTGCTGCCAACTGCACCACATAAATAGGGTGGCACAGGAAAGTGGGCAATTTAGGGCAAGTGAGCTTAACTACCCACGTTGGAAAGAGCCTGTGCTTTGAGCGTGTCCTATATCCAACAGAATGAAGATCTTGGCATGAGAGTGACCATATGTGGTCATTTTCCAATGCCTGGAACATGAAGACACCCAAAGGGTCATGTATAGAAAAAGTCACCATCAAATTCCCAAAACAATATGTAACACTCTGATGTTAGATGATGGATATTTCCAATTTCTTCCAGGGACAGGTTCCAGTGTAATAATAAGAACAGCAGGAGTAGTAACAAGAGCAAACATTAATTGAACACTTATGTGCAGGCTCTATACTAAACTACATGCAGTATCTCATCTAATTCTCACAATTCCACTTGCTTGGAGCCGCTGGAGGCTAAAAGAGGTTTAATCTAGCACAGTAGGCCAACTTCCCCTCTTAAAGTTTAAATAAATAGAAAAACTGTAGGTTTTCAAAAAGTTACAGGGGGTTTATTTAACTCAAATAGGACAACGAAACAAAATAGAATTCTACCACTGATTGTAAGCTCTTTCACCAGTAAACCAAAGAGCCAATATTCAAGTAGCTGTTATAACAGCAGCCACCCTCCTTCCCCTCTTTCTGAAATAACTAACCTGAGCATCTGGTGGGCAAGATGCAACTAGCGTACTGCCAGGGAGAAGTTATGGGTGGAAGTGGCCAACACCGATGTTTTTCAGAAGTTATGAGGGAAGTAGTTCAAACTATTCAAAATGAAAAATGAACACATTGATGATGATAATGATGATGATGGTGATGATGGTGAGGGGGACTTTGACGATATGATACCTTGGTGAAAAATGAAAGTCCATAGCAGGCATGATTGTCAAGAGAGAGTTGTTCCCCTGTTGGAAGGTAGGTGTGACCCCTGTAAGATGAGCAGAAGATCCCCACACTCACCTGGGAGCAGCCTGGAGCACTGCAGATGAATGGCCTCTCCTGCTCCAGATTCATCTTGGATTCCTCATAAATCTGAAGGGCCAGCGGGAGAGGGAGGAAGGAAAACAAATCCATGAATATTTTCTGCTTCCACCTGAGAAACGTGAGGAAAGCAGTGCGTGGAGCCCCCTCTCTATGCCAATTCCCAAATTAGAAGAGAAAAACATGAATGTGAACATTAGTCTCCCTGCTGTCTGGATTCTTACTGTTTTCTGGAGGCCATATTTACTGTACTTTAAAGAAAAAGGGCATGGGCTTGTGGAGTAAAAATCCTGCCTGTGGAAAACCACCTGGACTGTGTAGTTACCAGGTTAAGACCTCACCTGCACAAGCGGATTCCAAAGCAAAGTTCCCACCTGTCATTTGGGGGGTCTACTTAGGACAGTAAGGGAAGTGGCAGTAACTGGACAATCGTTAGTGTGAGGACCAATCCGAGCAACAGGTCAAATGATTCCTCTATGGTCACCAAAACCACCGAGCTTCAGTATGACCAAGGGATGCAGAGAGGTCCTGCAGCCAGCTTAGCAAATGACCCTGCTGAGAGCCTGGGCCTTAAATTCCCTTTCATCTCAGGCATTTGGTAATGCTTTAGCAAGAACTATCCAACTATGTAGGGGTAACTCAGAAAATGCAAAAATACATCACCTTGGATATTTTGTTGATTTGGTTTTATAGGCTAATTTGAAATTAATATTAGATTGAGGCTCTGCTTTTATGCTCTAGATAAGTTATCTGGAATAAGGTGGCTTTGCAGGGAGAAGCCCTGTGTTATGATCTCAGATACATGTTAAATTATAGTGTGGTCTTTTCTTATTTATGTTGGGGTCAGGTTCTAAGGTAAATTCATTAGGCAAAAATTGAGCATAATCAAAATTACCTTTGCAAAGCTTCCCAAAGGCGCATAAAAATACAGTATACATGGTTTTGTGGTTACCAATGGATACAGTAACATAAATATTTTAAATAATGAAAAGTACTATGGACATTTTGTTACACAATTTAAATCATTTTCTAAATCATACTTTTTGGCAATTTTAAAGTTGAGTTTATGGGAGCTACATGGCTCTCCTGTGAAACTAAAGCCTATTGCTTTGTCTCTGAGCACGGGAAGCAATTTGCTTCTTTGAAATGCTACTTGTGGCTCCAGAGAGTCCCACATCACCTTTGCCCTTGAAAGAGAGAGTTCTGCTTCAACTCAGGTCACAGTCATTGTTTGTCCAAGGAAACTTTATTATCTTGAAGGAAAAAAACTCAGTTCTAATTTTTTTGTTATTATACCCTTCCCCCAAATATGAATATATTTCACATATATTATTTGGGAAATGCATACTTTTGCTTTTATGAAACACAAAGTAAATAGACTTGCCTAAAATAACATTGCTAGTCAGATGTTAAAAAAAACAAAGACAAAATTAAAAATGTGAACCATCTTCACAACACTATTTATCCTCATTGTACAATTTTCACCAAGCAATGCCACTTTTTTGTGATTTACTGATTGATTTTAGAGAGAGAAGGGAGAGAGAGAGCAACACCGGTTTGTTGTTCCACTTGTTTATGCATCCATTGGTTGCTTCTTGTATATATTCTGACCGGGGATTGAACCCGTAACACGTTGGTGTATTGGAACGACACTCTAACCAACTGAGCTACCTGGCCAGGAAAATGCCTTTTTCAATCTTCATTAGTAATATCTCCCATTGATCAGCTGTCAACACATTTACTTAGCATAATTTTCCAGCTTTCTTATATCAGCCATATTGTTTAAACTCTTGCTCTATTACAGTTAGAAGGACAAAACAAACAACAACAAAGATGACAAATATCTTTAGAAGCTTTCATTGCACTTGTCTTAGAAAAGTCATGAGCAATTAAATAACTCCTCATATCTCATTAATTCATTTAATTTTGTTATCACTTTTCATGGAGCATCCCTCCTCTCTGCTGTAAATGCTGATAACTTACTTCTAAGCCTCAAAATAAAGGGTGACTTTAAAGCTAAAAAAATGATTTTGACCCAAGAGTGATTAAACAACAGAGTAATCGGGTTATCCATTAATTAAATATACCTTGTTTTTCTAGTAAAGTTTTAGAAATGTTTCCCAGGAACTTTTTTTTGTCTCTGGGGTCATGACCTGCCTGAGCAGTGCCAGGCCATTGAATTATTTCAGGCCTCAATTTTCCCTCCTTTACAATGGGAGCATGAATATCAGTCTTCAGTAACTTCATTCCTGAATCACACTGATCAGTTAGGAGGCCTGTAAGACATTTCCAACTTATGCACAAAGGTCTGTGCATGTAAAGGTGTGTTTAAACGTGGGAGGTTTACAGGCAAGCTTTACTGGAACCTCACTTTAATATTTTAAAAGAGCATTTGCTATAAGGTGGGTCTTTCTTGGGCACCACACAGAGCTTTAGTTGACAAAGTAACAAAAGAATTCCAATATTCGTAATATTACTAATCAACATTAAGATTACATCACAGTAAAAATGGGAGAGTTCCATATGAATACATTTACAGCCTACATCCAAAAATAGTAACTAGTGATAACGAATTAGATTAATGATCAACAAACAGAAATGGTCAAGATTGAAAGTGCTATTGCTTAACTTGAGATACATTAACAAGCCAACGTGAAAGGAGAGGATGACTAAGCTCTGACTCATAATTATGGAAAGTACTTTCCTACCATAATCACAACTCTATTCCAAATGATAGTCCATCAAAATGCTGATTTTTCCCATAAATTCCAGCCCATAAAGGTGATTATTTAGCAATTCTGCTTGGTGCCAACATTAGCTACCTTTTATTAATTATTAGTTATAATTTGCATATGAGCTGTAACAAATAGCATGGAATTATACGTTGATGCTATGCTTAGAGACAGAATAAGGTCCAGTCATATAGATTTTTAAATTAGTTTTATTGGGGTAACATCTATAATAATAAAAGTGTAATATGCTAATTGGACTGGACATCCTTCTGGACGACCTTCCAGATGAAGCCAGGACTGCGAGGGAAGCCAGGGCACCAGGTGCCAGAGGGAAGCAAGGCCTACTCTTGCACGAATTTCATGCATCAGGCCTCTAGTTGGTAAATAAAAGTATATAGGTTTCAAGTGCATGATTCTATAATACATCACCTGTATGTGTGCCCACCACCCAAAGTCAAATCTTCCATCACCATATATTTGATCCCCTTACCCTTTACACCCCATCCCTCTGGTAACTGTCATCCTGTTATCTCTGTCTATGATTTGTTGTTTGTTTTTCTTGTTTGTTCATTTGTTGCTTTCACTTTTATAACCCACATACCAGTGAGATCATATGGTCCTTAACTTTTTCTATCTGACCTATTTCACTTGATACCGGCCATTTAGATTTACTCTGTCTTATTGAGCCTTCATAGCATGGACATTACATTTAGAGGAATCTGATCGATCAGAGAAAGACTGAGTCTGCCATCAGATAGTTTAGAGTTCAGTCATCAATATGCTTACCTGTCGTTTTATTATTTTACTTGTTAAACATAAATACATCTGTATCAATTTATTACATGCTATGGATCCCATGGACCAAATGATTTGGCAACACAGTACTGAAATGAAAGTCCTAAGGTAAAATGGCAGTTGCTAAAATAAGTTTTCAGTGATTAATAAGGTCTGAGTGGGTGTGTAGATATGTGTGTGAACTTCAACTGCTTTATTTGGATGCTCCACAGTTCCCACATTCAGCCTCTGCAAACAGCACATCCTTGCTCATTCCTTTCTTTGTGGGCGTTTGTAGTTTTACTAAATGGTACCGCTCTACCATGCAGGCATCATTATTTTTATCAACTAGTATGATCTGGTCTGATGTATCAGTCAAGAGCCATTTTTATGGTCTATTATTATGGCTCTTTTCTAGAACGTATTGTAATAATTATTTTCTTAAAAAGACTCCTACTAAGGCCCTACGTATATTCTTTTATCATCCATCAAGTGGGGGCAGATCACTCAGATGTGATTTCAGCCAGCGTGTTCTGCGTTTGGGTCTCAGAAAGGAGGCTTCATCATCTCATTTCCCATTCAGTTGTTTTTCTAGCTGGTATATTCTAATGAACCAAGTGGTGTTTGACAATGGCCATATCCCAGGCTACACTGCACAGAGCTGACTGTAGGCGTTCAACAAATATTTGTGGAATGGACCCTGAATCATCACAATAAACCTTCTCAAACAGCTTGCCTTTTCTCTATTCCTACGGCAGTGGTTCTCAACCTTCTTTGGCCTAGAACCAAGTGTACAGCGAGGCAGAAAGTTGTGCAGGCCTCATTCCACCTGTTCCCAGTTAAGGCCAAAAATCTCCCCAGATTTAATGGGTGGGGGGGAGGAAGTGAAGTTGCTTTTGGTGAAAACAGTGAGTTAAAGCTACTTTTCATTAAATTTCACATGTAAATGTGTTGATTCATGATAAATTCAGTCTGTTAATGTTGCCATGAGCATCAAAACCACTGAAATCCAGTCTGTTAGCCATTTGTGAGCTGCCTGTGACCCCCACAAAGTGCCCTTTGAGGAACATGGAGTGAACCCATAACTTTGGTTAGTTACAGTCATAATTGTGGCTGGCTGTTCAATCATTTGAAAGTTTCTATTTTTTGTTTCTCTTTCCCAAAGTTCAGATTCAGTGTTCACTTAAATGCCTCATGAGTCTAATTTCCCTTCAAATTTTTGGAAAACAACACAAAACCCTAATAACAAACTCTACTAGTGCCTAAAGTGAATAGAGGTTTTTCGCAGTTGACAAGGAGATGACAGGTTGGATTTGCAATTCAGACCCTCAACTGCCACTGGATTCGTCTGGCCTCGCAATGAGCAAGAATCCCTTTCATTGTTCATCATCTGACCCCACAAATTCCTCTTGGTCCAAAATGGGAAATCTTCCACAATGGCTGATGCAATCCATTCAGATGCTTTGCCAGGCAGGGATATCCTTGGAATTACCATTTCATGAATGGCAAACATTGCAAAAAAACAAATGTTTCTAAAACTTGGATAGTCTATGCAAAATACTGTAAATATGTACTTCAAACGAAAGGACAACAGTGAGTCCAAATGGAAAAAAAACATAAACAAAACAACCTACTATATCATTTGTTGTAAAAGCCAAGAGGGCTGTTTCTCCGTCTAAATCACAGGACACCATTGCTGATCCTCAGTTAAACTCCAATCTTAGTGGATTGGCACAAATTTCCCTCAGGAACAGCAGGTAGAGTTGCACAGTGATATAGGATTGAGAACAGTAAGACACTAAAAATGTTGCTTTAATCTGAAAATCTGGCATGCACTTTGATCAACACCAAAAGTTATGGGAACTTTAAAGCTGCAAACTGAATCTAAATGTTAGTGAGCACTAATAACAACATTAATGTGCCCCATCAGCTCTGGTATTGTTAATCCGGATATGAAGGAATTATAGAACTGAAAGAGGGTGTGTGAATTTTAACAGTGATGTTAACAACATCTGTCGGCATTTATTGTCCTACTGTGATTGTGGAGAGAGTCTTCTTGGCAGGACTCACGTGAAACAGACCTTCTACCTTGCTGAATTTCCTAGACTGCTGAGAGAGCACTAGAGGAGGAAACTGGTCCTTCCTAAGTGCCAAGGACAGCTGACAAATGCGCATCTTGAGTTAGTCACACTGTGTGAGTTGACATCAATCCTACTTTGTTTCTAGGAGCAAAGGTTGTTTATTACTGGTGTTTCAGTAAGGAGGAAGCCGATATCTCAAATCAATGTATCCGTCAAAAAAAGCAAAGACCCACACACAATAATAATCCAACAGAAATTCACCAACAACACAGTATAGGTTATTTATTCTGAGATGCCTGACTCTACTTTTTATAAAAAGGACACAGCCCTGGAAGGGTGGCTCGATTGGTTGGAGCATCATCCCATACACCAAAAAGTTTTGGATTTGATTCCTGATCAGGGAACATAACTAGAATGTGGGTTCAATCCCCCATGGGGGGGGCGGGGTGCATGGGAGGCAACTGATGTGTAGTTTACTCTCTCCTCCCTTCCTCTCTCTCTAAAAATCATTTTTTTTAAAAAAGTGTCCTCAGGTGAGGATTTAAAAAATAATCATAAATAAAAGCAAGGACACAACATGGTTCTCCCACCACATGGCTAGCTATTGGAAAGGAATTATATATTCAATTTGGGGCAAAGACTTTCTTTGGGAAGAAAACTGTACCTTTCATAATCTTATTTGCTCATCTGTAAAACAAGACTATTTTAGTAAAACATTCTAAAACGGGAACATTCAAAGAGACATTACTTAAAAATAACTATTGGAAGCTAACTTCAAAATGAGAGAAAAGTAAAACCTGGTATTTTAAATATTTCTTTAATTTTTAAATATGGATGTCATAATTTCTAATAAAAAATAAGCACCCTTGAATTTCAGTCCAAGCAAATCAATTATCTTGTGTGTCTTTGTATCCCTTTCTGAATCCGTGTGTCTTTCTCTATCTTGTTTTTCTATATCTTCTCCCTCTGAAACTCTGTCTCTCTCTCTCTCTCTGTATTGTCTATTCCACTGTGTGTCTTTGTTTTGTTATGTATGCCTTTCTCTGCCTCTCTTTGTGTGTCTGTCACACACACACACACACACACACACACACACACACACACACACACACATTTTATCAGATGTGTCCTTACTAGCTTCACTGGTAAAAAGATCTAGTAAGCTTGTTTCCTGTTTCAGTGTTATTCTTGAAGTGGGCTGCAGCTAGAATCTGAATTTCATTGGGCTATTATTATTTGCAGCTGTGTGACCTTTTTAACCTTGCTTTTAAAGTGACATTTCAGCCCTCAAGCTTAAAACGCCTTGAATGCTGCAAAGTTTTCAAACCAGAGATTTACACAGGGAACAAGACCAAGAGAGGCACTGTACCTTCTAAGTGAAAATTTTACCAGAACTTGGTGAGAAGTGGGTATATTACTGGGAAGTGTACAGCCAGAACGCTTCCCCAGAAGTCCTAAACTTTACAGGCACTATGGCAGTTAAATATTACTATTCCATTCCAACTTTCCTTGTCCTGAAAAGATGCTCACCATCCACTGGTACCCAAAAGTTCAGAAACTCACAGCCTGAATCAAAGACTCCTTTGGGGTTGTTTCACATACTGCATCCTCCTAAGGGACTGCCCAGAGTTCCCTTTGAATCAGGCCTCAGTGCCCAGGAGGAAGGGTTTCAAATAGCTTTTGTTTCTGGATGCTCACTCGCTTCCCGAAGGAGGCCCTGACAGGAGAGCGAGCTGGGGGCTCCCATGCTCTCCTGTACTTCTGCAGAGGTTTGTGGTTTTATTTATGTGGCATTTATACTATGTATGAAAAAACATTCCAGTGGGATTGGGTTTTCATATGTTAGACTCCTCTTTCTTTTTTCTTTTTTTTTTTTAATTTTTCCACATGTTTCTTTGGAGATGAATCGTCTTTTCAAAGTTCCCAGCTAATTTGTACTTAGGTTCCACCCAACCCTATCTCACAGCTTTCCTATGGCTGGGTGCAGGAGTCTGAAATACTTGCTAAGAAGAGGCATTAAAGGTGGTGGTGAACAAATTGCTGTAGTGTGTGGGAACCTAGGTCCTGTTACTCTTCGTGCTCCATCAAGCACAATAAATCTCTAAGAAAAGTTTATTTGACATATGTACAGAGATTCTCGGGTTTTAAAGGAACTATTGAAGGTAATCAAATCACTCGGCTTGTTTCTAATGGGACAAAGACAACCTCAGAAGACAGGCTGAAAGGCGGCAAACTTTTCCTTCTTACCTGCTCTCAATTCAAATGAACTAAAAAGGAAGGGGGGCGGGAAAAAAGGGAGGAAGA
The DNA here is from genome assembly GCF_963259705.1 of Myotis daubentonii. NCBI lineage: Eukaryota > Metazoa > Chordata > Mammalia > Chiroptera > Vespertilionidae > Myotis > Myotis daubentonii. The sequence goes on along the minus strand of NC_081849.1, from coordinate 65,590,347 downwards.
GGGGAAGGGGAGGGGAGGGGAGGGGAGGGGAGGGGAGGGGAGGGGAGGGGAGGGGAGGGGAGGGGAGGGGAGGGGAGGGGAGGGGAGGGGAGGGGAGGGGAGGGGAGGGGAGGGGAGGGAAGAAAGCAAAATTGGGACAAGAGGTGATCAGGGGTTTCCTTGACAATGTCATTTTTACCTTTCCAGAAAGGCTTCCACTGCAATTTAAAATAACTGTCCCCATGAAATCCTGAGAGGAAACACTATGATAGCAAAGACATGAATCGTAAACGGGTATATTCTTCTAAATCAGGGGTCCTCAAACTACGGCCCGCGGGCCACATGCAAATACAAATATTGTATTTGTTCCCGTTTTGGTTTTTTACTTCAAAATAAGATATGTGCAGTGTGCATAGGAATTTGTGCATAGTTGTTTTTTTAAACTATAGTCCAGCCCTCCAGCGGTCTGAGGGACAGTGAACTGGCCACCTGTTTAAAAGTTTGAGGACCCCTGTTTTAAATGGTCAAAAGCCGCTGCCTTTGGAAAATCAGGAGAAAGTCAGTATGGTTCTTTCTTCTCCCCTTGTGCTCCATGATAAAATTGGCCTCTTTAGAGTTATAACACATTCCCAGTGGACCACTCTGCCTCTGGATCATTTTTGGTACATATGGGGTACATTTGGTTTTTCAACTGTTTTTATGTGAAATGAATATTTTAAAGTATTCTGAAAAATTACAACTTTCCAGTCTTGGTTTTATTTTCACTCATTCACATGCTTTTTATTGGATAGAAATGTTTTCTTTGTATCTTTATTCTATACAAGTGTCCTTGCCTCTCCAGCAACAACAATATATGTCTGGCCCATCCAATGTGTGGGCTGAAGTCATCTTTAACAAAGCACCTGAGACGTTTTCCCTGTGTGGGAGTCTGAGCTACAGATTGTGAGACTGGATATAAACACAGTGGGGACTGCGCCAGACCTCTCTGCTTTCTGCAGGGCCCAGTAAGGGGCTGTTTCATCTTGCTCTTAAATCTAAAGATTACTATTACTGACTTACTATTAAAAGGCACTTGAGAATGATGGTATCGACGCGGGTGCTTTTTTCTCTTTGACTCCAGAAGAAAATGAGGCATTCCCAAGTTCTATCTAAAGTAACCAGCACTTCTGTTCAGAGTCTGTGACATCTCACAGTGTCAGCTGAATACAAGGTAAAAATACACACGAAGACTTGATTCAGATTCCTAAGACACTATGCTTCAAATGTCAAGCATGTGAGCATTTGACAGTGCTAGCAGGTCACCTAAAGGCCACTTCAACACAAAAACCTGATGTCATCTGGAGATTCTGCAACCATCCTAATAAGGGTCCCCTTTCTAAAGACTAGAAAAGGCACACTTGCATCTGCCCTCCTAGAGAAGGTATGATTTTCTTGCATGGTCTAATAAGGGGATTTGGAAATCTCTGAAACCAATTTTTCGTTGCCACTGTTACTGGGGACACCACTGACATTTAACTGGGGAGTATGAAATATTCTATGATGTGCCGAATGGGCAGCCCTGTGCAACACTGAAGTCCCTCTACCCATCAGCCAATAGTGCAGCTTTTGCAAGTGTAATACTAATATAAGCCCCACTGCCCCTGGTTTAGAAGTAAGAAGCAGATAGATAAGGGTAAAAGAATAGTCAGGGTGAGATAATAAAAACAAAGTCAGCATGCAGAAGAGGAAATGAAAGTAAAGGACTAAACGCATGCCCACCTCTTTATGCTTTTCAAAGAGCTCTGCAAACCTTGGACAGAACTAAGCTTAGGCTAAGGCTAGATTCAATGCCAATAAAAACATTATGAATATTCAAAAAAGTATGTGAAATTATCATTCCCGCTCAGTGTGAAGGAGGGATGTGGACTGTGGCCAAAACTGTAACTAAGCAGAAGCATACCCGCTCAGATTGGATCCAGAGGAGACAGAGAGTAAGCCAGCATGAGTAGAGTAGATTGCTTTAGATGAATTATCTCGGTTAGCTACCTGCAGCCCCCCACTCTCCAGGCAACTTACCACACCACCTTAAGCAGTGTCGACTCAACAGCAGCAAAAGAAAGCATTGACCCAACAGGGAAAGAAGGCTCTTGCTCAGCCTTTTCAGTCCTGATACCTGCCTGTCGGTTTTCTGTTATTGCTGAGGATACCTCCATCAAAAAGAGCATGGTTCTCTTTCCTTTTCTCCTTTTTAAAAACTTAAATAGAGAACATCACAAGTCTCTAAATTCTGTTTTAATGTTGCTGGTATCATCAGATATCAGTCCATAGAATACGTATTAGGGGAACATTGGTTTCCTAACCGACCTCCTCAGTAAGAAAATATAATAGGCAAATAATAATAATAATAATAACAATAATAATAAGTATATATACATAAACATATATATATATAGTATGTATATATATAATTTACATATATAAACACAAATGCATATTTAATTTTTTCTCTTGTGGCCTATTAAGTTTTCCTATTGAGAAGCTGGGGTGTATTGACTCATGTATGTATTCAAACACACACATTACAGAGATTATTTCATCCCCATAAACTGGCTCAAGACTTAAAACTGATACCTAGTCCCTAACGTAGCCCAGGGGAGGACACTGAACTGGCCAGGAGACAGAATAAGGGCATGCATTTAGTCCTTTACTTTTATTTCCTCTGCAGGTCCACCTCTGGGCGCAAGGTCACCAAGTTCAGGATCATTGCAGTGGTATTTTAAAAGTGCAGAAATAAGCCGTATTTTTGAGGAACACGAAATCATTTCCATAGACTGGAAAAATCCTTAATGTCTTCCTAAACTTCCAACTTTGATTAAACAAATGAGTCACTCACTAAAGCCTCTGAATCTGCTGAAACACCCTGGAAAAGGGATACAGAAAGAAAAGACCTTTTCCTTGAACCACCACCCACAGAGGTTACACTGTACCAGACTCCAATTCAGCCTGAGGTCCCCACTATTCATAAACAAATGCAGGGCCAGCTCCTTCTGTCCCCCAGGGCACGGCCCCCAGACAACAGCACCATTTTTTGATCAACACTATACATGAGCAAGGAAAGGGGAAGGGGATTTTTTTAAATGCACAACCTCAGCCCCTCCCTAAGCATGAATGAGGTCTCTTTGCTCGGGGGTGTAGGTCAGGTCCTGGGAAATACTCCAACCTGGACCCTTCCAAGAGGCAAAGTGAAAGGGGAAAGGGTGCAGGCAGGCAGCACCCAGAGGGGATGTGGAGGAAGGCCTATGAGACATCTCCATTGAGAGGTTGAGTCAAGGGGAAGGGAAGAGACAAGCCCCCAAATCCTCCCAGGGAAACTGCAGCTGCTTAAGGAGGGAATTCAAGGATCTTCAGAGGCCATTGTTCACAGGCTGCTTCAGGGAAAGGGGTCTGTGGACAGTGATTGATTACCTGTCACTGAGCGCTTGTTCACAAATGATTCAGCCTCCACATGCATTGGGGGCAGATCAGAAAATGAGGACACTGGCCTCATTCATTCATTCTTTTCCCCCATTATCTCAGAGCACCTACCATGCATTTGGCCCTGTGACAGGAACATGAAGGCACCGCAAAGATAGCCCTGCCTCTGATCACTGACCGCCCCACGGGAGGTGAGGCCTGTACAGACGTCTGTGGTGGGAGGTAGGGTGTTAAAGGCCATAAAGGGGTGTTTGCAAAGGGCTCTGAGAGTTCAGAGGCCACGAGAAAGCAAGGCTGTTTCATTAACTCCCCGCTCAAATATCATATAATCTCCTTTCACAGTTAAATCTTTTTCATAAGATGTCAACTCAAGGCACACGTGCACACACACTCACACACACAACACACCTTGGAGCAATACTAGAAGTAAGGTTTATGTGTTTGTTTGTTTTAAATTAGGCTTTATTTTGCTTTGTCCTGATAAGTAAGACTACAGTGTTTGTGGTAAACCTAACATCGTGACCAAGGGTCCAGATGTTATGTTAGAAAATCAACAGTTAAATCTCAGCTCCCTTGCTTACTAGCTGTGTAATTTTGGGCAAGATGCTTGACTTCACTGAACAGTATTTTTCTCACTATAAAAAGAGACAGTAGACAATGGCAGCATTATCCGCCTCACAGGGATATTGGGAATGTCGAATAGGATGCTATTTGGGAAAGGGCTATGAAATGTTGGTTACTGTTTTTATTACAGACTTGCCTTACGGTAAGCACAGAGCTGCTGAGGTACCGATGGCACAGTGAGTGACGTCTATATTTGGCAGCCTACAGGATGTTGGAGATGATGATCTTTAACGAGATTCTGACTTCTATGATTTTCTGATACTCTGGTAATTATCCAGCAATACCTTATCTACTAGCTTTTTACTTGAAGGCTGCCGGTTAGAATTAATTATCTTTGTATTCTAATTGAGACGTGATGTCAAGACATGTTGTGGAGTCTCTGGTCTATGTTCGAACCCTAGCTCTACAACACTGCAGCCAACCTATGAGCTTGGGGAATTGGTGACTTGACCCCAGGATACACTTGGCCATTGCTGCCTGAGGCAGCCAGGGAGCATTGGACACCTTGCCCTGAGCTTGGAGGAGCCAGAGCAAGAACTGCACATGAACTTGTTTACCTTCCGAGAGCATTGCTCCTGACTACAGAAATGCAGGTAATGTCCACACCCTCACCTGTGCCTGGCTACACTCCCCTTGCAGTCCAGGCTCCATCACCCTCAAGGTAAGAAAATCATGGAGTTCAGAAGGTGCCTGGGACAAGCTGAGAAACTTGGTGCCTTCTTATCCGTGGGTGAGTTTAGGCTTATGCACGGACATTACACGGAAGGCTAAGGCAGGTTATGACCTTTTTGACATCGACTCTTCATTTGGGTTATAAAAAAAGAAAGCAAATCTTCCTTTTGTTATTATATTTTCTTTAACAAATTACATTTTCCTTTATCATCTTACTTTTGATCTCTCTTAATTTTTCTTTACTTCCCTCACAATTTTTGTTCCCAAAAGATCCCAAGGGGGTAAAAACATTTTGAATCAGACATGAAGAGTTAGTTAGGAAGTCACAGCACAACCAAAGACCTGGTCATTTCAAGCACTTGGGAAAGCAGTGGGGTGGGGGGGTGCTGACATCTCCCTAAGAGCAACATTTCTAGCCCAGGACACTGGGGAGTTCAAGGTGAATGGCTCGAGACCTCCGTCCCTGAAAATAGGTCACCTCCCAAGGCAGAAGGGTCTGTGTGTGTGGAGAGAGCCTCAGAGAGTCTGAGTTTTCCAAAAGCTTGGCAGTAGTCAAAATTTGACTTAATGAAAAGATCTCTTCTGCATCCTACTACATCCTGTGTATTGGGCATTTTTACCTCACGAAAGCATTTTCCATCAAGGCTGAGAAAAAGCCTTGTTTAGATACGACTTTGATTTATCTTCTCCACTAAGTGCCTCTGGAGGGAGCACAGCCTCGGTGAAGCCGCTCCAATAAGATTTAGGATGGCAAAATTCCCAGTTCTTTCCCAAACCTTCAGTATGCTGATCTACCTTCCTGATACCCACATCAAAGGATTTCTGGTCTTTTCCAAGCAAGGGGATTATTCAAAAGCGACATCTAGCTAATGTTTGTAAGTTGCTTCAAGGACCTTGAACATAAGTCCAAAGTCCTAAAGTCCTAGTATCTCCGTTATTTCTTCATCTGTCCTCTTCCAAAGAAACAGAAACAACCACTTAGACACACACACACACACACACACACACACACACACACACACAGGCTCACTCACATCCTCTGGACACCCAAGTTAACCAATGTCTCTTTTCCTCCCAAACCGCCAATCAGCCAGTCACCAGGCAAACAGCTCAAGCACCAGGCAAAGAAAACATGTTATTTTTCTGGGCAAGCCTTAACTTCACTGCCTACAAAACACAGCCCCACAGGGCACATCCCACACATGGGAAGATTAAGGCTCCCCTCTCACGATGGAAACCAATGGTTACCCGTCAACGCCTGCGGAAACTGAGGTCAGGATTTGCCAGCATGCACCCTGAAGTTCAAGCTCATTTATTCTTGCACTTTCCTACACAGACCAGTACTCACATCCAAGCCTCTCCTGTTGATAATATTCAAGGAAAGCTCCAAAAAGAGGATATGAGAGAGAAGGCTTCTCCTCCCCACAGAGCCTGACCCTTCAGCCGCCCTACACCCAGGGGATATCTCAGAATGAATTTGCTCAAAGGCAGTGCTGGATAGTAAGGGAACTTGGATGCCTAAATGTCCCTGAAACAAGCGATTTGGCGAGCCACAGTTAGAAAAAGAAAGCAAAAATAAACAACAAAACCCAGGCTTCAGATGGTCCCTTTAAAAATGAGGCTGTCAGGAGCCAAGTTCCACAGTGTACACAAGTCACTTAAAGGCACACCCCGGAGCACTTGTCAGAAAGCTTCAAAGTGCAGGGGAGGCTCCCTGCCACGGGCCAGGGTCATGGACCCGAAGGTGACAATGAGACACTCCCAAGAACATCTGGCCAAATAAGCCAGGCGCCGGGCCTTTCCAGATGGCGGAGTGCAGCCTCTGTCTTCACTCGTCAGCTGAACCCAGATTCCTGTCCTGGGTTCGGCTGCTTCGTGTGGACAGCAGAGCACAAACCTCACTCGCCCCAACCCAGTGCAGGGTTGGGTTTGAAGGCAGCTGAGGGTCTTCCAGCAGATGTCCCTGAAGGACCCATGAGGTGTGCTTGGGGAAGGAGGTGAAGGAAACAGCTGAGGCCCTATTCTCACAGAGCCAAGGGGAGCAAAAACCACAGCACACGACTCATGTAAGTGACCAAGACAAACAACATTTGGGGAAGTCCATTGAGAGAGATAAAAAGGGTGATAGGATAGAGACAAAGGTGGATGGGGACACTTTTGAAAGGGGGTCAGGTACACTTCACTGAGCAGACACATTTGCCTTGAGGCCTAAAGAATGCAAATGAGCTGTCTGAAGAGAGAAGGAGGGGGTGTTCCAGGTAGAAGGGACCCCAAAGGCAAGAGCTTGGCAGGTGTGAGGGACTCAGAGAAGGCCGGGCAGACAGGATGTGGTGGGTGAGGGAAAGAAAGAGGGGCCCAGGATCGCTGAGAAGCAGGCAGGCCTTGAATCACCCAAGAGTAGAGTCATTGCAAGAGCAACAGGAACAGGCTGTAGAGAGAGGACCTTTGAGAAGTGAAAGTCTCTGTTCCTCAGCCCTCACTCATATGGAACCTGAGGATCATCACTGAACTTCGGGGCAGTTGTGATGATGGCAAGGACACTCTAAAGGTACAGGAGCCTGCCTTCCACTGGGGCAAATGTCTAAGCCTCTCTGAATTTTAGTTTCCTCATTTGTGAAAAGGACAGTCTTTTTACACAGAGTCATGGTAAAGATTGAATGAGGCATCCAATAAATCACAGCTCTGTAGTACTACATAATCTTTAAGAGTATCTGGGTTCAGCCCTGACCGGTTTGGCTCAGTGGATAGAGCGTCGGCCTACAGACTCAAGAGTATCTGGGTTCAAATCTTGGTTCTTTCATTAATTAGTTGTGTGACCTCAGATAAGTCATTTAACCTCTCTGTTCCTCAGTTACTTCACATGGATATGAGTATATGAGGATTAAAGAAGTTAACATATGTAAACAATTTTTTACAGTGCATGGTACATGGTAAGTGCTATGTAACTGCCAGCTCTTATTACTATGATAAAATCTGAATCTAAAACTGTGGAAAAACATATGTTAAATAATCATGTAAATATGGTTTATTTCACGGTGACAAAAATAACAGGCAAGAATAGCATGGCATCTTAGTATCATTCATTGGCAGAGAACCTAATTTTTATTCATGTATGAACTTGTTATGTCTATGTAGTAAAAAAATAAGGTCCTAAATTTTGTTTTCATATACTTAAACAACAAGCTATAATTTCAGAATGACCTAGCAAATTCTTAATTGCCTAAGCTAATTTCTCCAGTGAGCATTTTCTTTGCCAGCACAGCAATATATGCAGGTGCACTCAAGACTGTGTGCCATTCCCCACTTATTGTGGGCAGAGCAGGCATTTCCAGGTCCCTTCGGCTGCCTCTCTTGAAATGTTCTCTTGTTCACCCAACCTCTTTCCTAGAATGCCGCCCTAGCCAACTTTATGGGGGCATTAGGCTAATGGTGATGGCTGTTCTCTGATCCTTGGAAATGTTTGCAATTGCACAGTAGCTTCAACACAGTAGCCCCCAGAAGCGAGCCATGTGGGAAGTTCTGACATAGAGTGACGTGACCATAGGTGACTTCGGCACACCTCACATCACTCAAGAGCGACTCCTCCTCTGTGTACAGAAGGGAAATAAAGAATTACAAATATCAGTAGGACCAGTTTCCATCGTTCCTCAGTGGGGTCTGTGAATGGTGCTACATCTGAAATGTATATTGCCAGAGTTGTGCTCAAGAATCACAACAAAGAGCAGATAGGACTTCTTGGAACCAAAGCTGGGAAGTATTATATCTTTCCCTTCCTAGATGTACAAAAGGACAGAAAAACCAAAAGGGTGGAATAAAAGGTTGTGTGTGTGTGTGTGTGTGTGTGTGTGTGTGTGGTGTGTGTGTGTGTGTGTGTGTGTGTGTGTGTGTGTGTGGTGTGTAGTGTCTGTATAAGGTCACAACCAGTCCGAGTGACCCTCCCTCAGTGGAGGACAGTTCTGCTGGATGGTCTCCCTCTGCCCCTCCAGATCCATTCTCGGCTCCCCACTGTGTCCTAGGAGCTGCCAGCAGATCCCTGACTGGAGGGTTGAAGAGAAGAGAAGTCAGGTGTCTACTCCCTGCGCTGCTCCTCTGCTGGGTTTGGGTTGCAGTGGCTGTGTATCTCCATGCGTGTTGGGCAGTCCCTCTCTCCCAGCTAAGCCCTCTCCAGTGAGTTCTTCCCGTGGCCCCCGTGCCATCCAGCTCTGGGGGTGGGAATGGCTCCCTGCTGTCACTAGACCCTGGTGGTTAGCCTTCCCACAGCTATGAAGTAGTCCCTTTCATTACATCTCCTCTCATTATCCCTTGGAGGCTGCCTTCTATTCCTGTGGGGGCCCTGACCGATACAGTGGCCTATGTGTGAGGACTATTTAATCATGTTCATGTGCCTACGACCAAAGTGACCACTGATTCTCCTAGATCAGAGCCCAGATTGCAAGACCGTGCCCGATGGGCACAGGTTGGACTCAGGGTTCTCTGGAGGAGTCAATGGACCAGAGCGATGTCATTTGACCATCTTGTTAAGGGAGCTCTGGGAATCCAGAAGTTCCTAGACAAAGACACCTCAGAGCATTCAGGGCCTATCTGGGATGAGGTAGAAGGACTTCTTCCAAAATGTTTTCTGATTAAGTGCTGTTGGTTTTATGAGGTAAAAAGCTAAATCAAAAAAGGCAGGGAAGGTAACAACAATTTATTATTGTTTATTAGTCCTCATCTCAACCCTATGGGAAAGGTGTTGTATTCTCCTTAGCTTACAGATAAGGAAATCTGGGGTAAACAGCTTCCCCAAAGACCCAGCTGGAAAGAAGGGAGCCAAGAGCAAAAAAGGCATCTGCCAACCCTGACGCCTGCAGTCTTTCCACCACCCTACCCGTCTTCTTCTCTCAAGATTAAAACTTTCCCCCAAAATCAGTGAAAATGTCCTACCAGCCAATGATAGATACAACACTATCTGGAGAAACATTATCATGCTCAATCTTCCCAAGGAACCACACTAAAAACATAGGGCTTCCCCCGCCCCAGTCATACTTAGGATTAAAATGACCAATTCATCTAACTAGATGGAACTGGCTAGAAAGACCCAGGAAAGAAACATAGAACCTATTTATTCTAATAATGCTTTTTTTATATATAAATGAAGGTGCCATTATGCCCTTCAAGTCTGTTTTTGTTTCATTTCTTCAACTTGCCCAAGTCTGGCTTCTCAGTTGTCTTTATTTTGACTTTTTCTGCCGCCGAGAGGGGCTGCAGGTTCTGTGAGATCATTGCCTTTTCATTACCTTTCCAGCTGTGCTTGCCACCTTGCAGAGGCCAGCGACGCCCAGGTCCTCTGCTTCCTTTCTAAAGCCTGACAATCACACTTTCTCCACTTCAAAGTCACACCACGTGACCTCAGCAGGCTGACATAAATGGACACTCACACACGAGATTATTCACTCCATGGCTTTTTCCATTTGGGAAAAAAAGGGGAGTCATATGTTAACCTTTGTGGGGTTTAGCAGTTTACAAAGACCTTTTCCATACGTTAATTTAATTTGGTTCTTAGAATGATTTATGAGATGTATGTATTTTTTTTCTCATTTTGCAGATGACGAATCTGAGGTATAGAGAGGAAAGTGCTATGACTGAGGTCACACGGCCAGGAATAGGCGGAGCTGGGACTTGAATTCAAGCCCCGAAATACTAGGGAAGTCTTAAAATGGAGGAGAACAATGAATTTTCCAGTGTTTGGGGGATGTTTCTGCAGCTGAAGAATTAGCCTAAGTACCAGTGAGTCCTAAAAATACACTTATGATACAAAGGTGCAATTATTGCTCTAAGGGTTCTATGTCCCATGGAGTGTCCCAAAGACAAGGGTGGAGGTTGTCCTCTAACCTTGGGGGCTGGAGAAACTGCATCCAGCACCTTCCCAGCACGTTCTGCCCTGGGTCAAGCTGGAAAACTCTCTGTGCTGTGTCCCCAGTCCACGTTCCCAGCACACCCCTACATCTGAGCCTTGGACAGCCTCTAGAGCAGTGGTTCTCAACCTTCTGGCCCTTTAAATATAGTTCCTCATGTTGTGACCCAACCATAAAATTATTTTCATTGCTACTTCATAACTGTAATGTTGCTACTGTTATGAATCATAATGTAAATATCTGATATTCAGGATGGTCTTAGGTGACCCCTGTGAAAGGGTCGTTCGACCGCCAAAGGGGTCGCAACCCACAGGTTGAGGACTACTGGTCTAGAGAGTAATGTGGGGGAAATTCAAAATGTCCCCTGTCCTACTCTCTCCCTCTGCAGTACCCACCACAGTCTTGTGGTTTCCAGAGCTCTTCAGAAGCTGCAGAGTCCTGACATCTCTCTGCTCTGCATCCTGTCTATCCTCAGCACCTCCTGACATTCTGCATAAAGAGGTAGCCTCAGACTCCCTCCTCTCCCAAAATAAGGCTTGGTGAGGATGGGACTAAGAACCCCTCACAACGGATTCTACCCTAAGTGTCCACATTATCTGGATGCAGTTACCAACCCCACCACAGGCCAACTGCATAACCATTGGAAGCCTCTGTTTCCAGAATAACACAGTACCTCAAACTGCTGTGGTACATGAAACTACCCATGTAGAGCATGTAGCAAAATATCCAACACACAGGAATACTCTGTAATAGTCATTATTATCACAAGGTCTGTCCCTCGGAATTACATAGCTGTGCCTTACAGAAGCCTTTATTTTCAACAAGCATATCATCCTTTTTTAAATAATAACTTGAAATAAAGGTGCATGAGGTATGAAAAACTGAAGAATAAGTTAGATCATCTAGATAGAATGAAAATTTTTCAAGAAAGACACAAACTAACAAAAATGACTGAAGAAATCTGAATAAACCCATAAAAGTAACGAGAACGAATCAGTAATTTTTTTTTTAATTCCCCCAAAGAAAAGCTTAGACCCAGATGGCTTCACTGGTGAGTTCTACCAAATGTATAAAGAGGAATCAACACCAATCTTTCTCAAACTCTTTCCAAAAATAAAGAGGAGAAAACACTTTCCAACTTTGTCTATGAAACCATTATTTATCCTGACACTAAAACCAGATAAGGGCTGACAAGGAAAAACAAAAACTATACACCACAGTTCTTATAAGTATAGATGCAAAATAGTCAATAAAATACTAGCAAACCAAATCCAGAAACATATAAAAAGGATTATACAGCATGACTAAGTGGAACTTATCCCAGGAATGCAAAGTTGGTATAACATCTGAAAATCAATGAACACATTTCACCAATTTAATAGAATAAAGGAGAAAAAAACACATGACCAACTGCAAAGACACAGAAAGAAAGCATTTTATAAAATCCAACACTCATGATAAAACACTATAAAAACTAGGAACAGAAGGGTGCTTCCCCAATCTGATAAAGAAAATCTTTTTTTAAAAATACATACCCACAATGGTTATCACATGTAATGGTGAAAGACTGATGCTTTACCCCAGGATCAGGAAAAAGAGAAGGATATCAGCTCTCACCACTTCCACTTCACTGGAGGTCTAGCAGGACAATTAGGCAAGAACAAGAAATAAAAGGCATCCAAATTGGAAAGGGACAAGTAAAAATATCTCTATTCACAGATGACATAATCTTGTGTATAGAAAGTACTAAGGAAGCTATCAATTTAAAAAAACTATTAGAACTAATGAATACTCTCAACAAGCTTGTAGGATACAAGGCAATGTATAAAACTTATTTGTATTTTTATACACTAGCAATGAACACTCAGAACATAAAATTAAGAAAATGATTTCGGCCGGAACCGGTTTGGCTCAGTGGATAGAGCGTCGGCCTGCGGACTGAAGGGTCCCAGGTTCGAATCCGGTCAAGGGCATGTACCTGGGCTGCGGGCACATCCCCAGTAGGAGATGTGCAGGAGGCAGCTGATCGATGTTTCGCTCTCATCGATGTTTCTAACTCTCTATCTCTCTCCTTCCTCTCTGTAAAATATCAATGAAATATATTTTTTTAAAAAAATGATTTCGGAGCTCCAGTCGCGCAATCGGTTAGCACGCGGTACTTATAAGAAAATGATTTCACTTACAATAGCATCAAAATAATAAAATAGATAATAAATTAACAAAAGAATTGCAAGACTTGCATACTAAAAACAACAAAATTTTTCATTGAAGGAAATAAGAGGATACCTAAATATATGAAAAGGCATTTCAAGTTTATGACTTGCAAGGAGTAATACTGTTAAATTATAATACTCCCCAAGTTCATCTACAGATTCAGTATAATCCCAATCATAATTCTAAATGCTTTTTTTGGCATAAATTGACAAACTGACCCTAAAATTCATAGGGAAATACAAGGGACTCAGAATAGCCAAAACAATCTTGAAAAAGAACATATTTTCTACTCTAAACTCAGAATATGAACATTTAATAAGCACAAATGCTAGAACATACCCATCAAAAAATACAACTGGAACACCTTGTCTTGTTGATTGCTGTCTAATATAACAGGTGCTTCTTAAAGTGTGGTGAATTAAGACATGTGGATTTTTCTCTCACCCACCTAAGACTTGCTTCTTGTTTATATCTTTCCTTCGTACATCTTCTGTGATTACAGCTTTCCTAACACTCGGTATTTTTATAGGATCCACATCGTTGACACCCCTTCCTCTACTCATTTGGTGCTGTCTTCTCCTTTTTCCAGGACTTTCCTCCCTCTCACAGTCCTTTCTGTCCTTTCCTACCACCCGCATGTGATTTATGGTCAAATTCTCTCGATTCTACTTCTCTTAAATCTGTCCACTTTTCTCCACTCCCACTGCCACCATCTGAGACAAAATACTCATCATCATCCTTAACTACTTTTCTTGGAACAGCTCACAGTATGAATAGCTGATCCTCACGAAGCACTCACTTGTGCAAAACAGCTCTCATTTCATCCTCACGGAAATCCTACTGGGTGGGTGTTGTCATTATTCTTCATTTTTAAAATGTGAAAAGTCAAAGCCTCAGACAGGCTAAGTCACCTGTCCCCCAGTGCTGACAGTCGAGTCTGTTGGGCTCATGGCCTTTGTTCCTGCCTACCACACGCCCTCCTGACCCCAGTCCTACCACATGGCCAACACAGCTGCCAGAGTAAGGTCTCTAACCTCAGCTCCAAGCACGGCACTCCCCTACATCCAACCCTTCATTGCCCTCTAGGGTAAATTATGAACTCTTTAGTAAGGTTCTGCCTGATGATGCTCTTCCCTAACCCGCCTGTCTTATTTATGGCCAATTCCTATGAGTGCTTTAGAAATCACCTTAGCTGTCACCACCTTCATGACAGATACCTCATCTGAAAAAAATGAGTGAGGAGACCTTCTCATGGGTTTGCTAGCCTTTGCCCTTACCCCCCTGAAAGCCCTTAAAGGACAGAACAACACATTATCAGAGGTAAAACTGCAGGCTCCCAAGTTAGATTTGAGCTTCAATTCCAGTGGTGCTGCGTGTCAGGTATGTGATCTTATAGTTTCCTCATCTGTAAATCAGGGATAACAATGGCACTAGCATGTACCTCTCTTAAGTTGTTACGAAATTTAAATAAAATAACACGTGAAGCAATTAGATATGGTAAGTTCTTATATGTTAATAGGTAAACATTTTTCTATTTACTTTCTCCCTTTTATCCTGTTCTATTTCTCTTTCTGTTATTTCTTCCAACTTTCATTTCTTCATATTAGTGTATATTTTTACATTTGTAAACAATTGATACTTTTTAAAATTCTTCTTTCTCAAAGCGATTCTGTGAAGTAGGCAAGACAAATTATTTTATAGAGACATCAAATGTCCTTATATGTCACATGACTGCAAGGGGACAGTAGTTAACAGGTAGTGAGGTTTAATAAGAGCAATAGCAGTAGAAGCCACAGTATCAGTGTCAGGAACTGCAGCTGCAGGAAAGTCATTAGTTCTATTAATGCCACTAATTTACTTCTCTGCGCCTCATTTTCCTCATGTATAAAATGGGGATAACTACACATTCTTATAAAGATTGTGGTGAGGATTAAAGAAGATAACATGTATGAAGCATCTGTTCAGTGCCAGAAATATACTCAACACTCAGTAAATATAAGTTAATGATGACTGGGCCCAGAAAGGATAAGGTCACTGAGCCAGTCAAAGCCAGGGTCAGCATGAACCCAAGATGGACTCTCCACAACATCAGCCTGCCTTTCCACGGGAACATAGCCTGGTCGTGTTTTCAGTAAAAGATATAGTCTGATCATATTCTAATCAGCCAGCTCATCCCTAAGTATGTATTCTGCCTGCTTTCTGCTTTACTTGGAAGGGAAAAGAGGAATAAGAGGTGGGGGCAATAGTGTAGAAGAAGGCATTTAATGCAATTCATGATACTAAGGTTCCAAAACTTAAAATCGCCCCATGGGCCTTGCCTTTATGGGTGACTTAATAAAGAGACACCAGGGCCACATGACTCTAATCCAACAACTAGTCTCAATTTTCTGGGAGCCTTGGCAATGGGGGAAAAGAGACTTTTCTTGATTCCTTTTTAAAAATAATTTGTATTGATTTTGGAGAGAAAGGGAGAGAGAGATAAAAACACCAATGATGAGAGAGAATCATTGATCAGCTGCCTCTTGTACACCCCACACTGAAGATCAAGCCCACATCCTAGGCATATGCCCCAATTGGGATTCATACTTTGACTTCCTGGTTCATAGGTTAATACTCAACCACTGAGCACACTGGCTGAACCTTTTTTCTTGATTCTTATTTTCAGTACTCTCCCACTCCTCCAAACGAGAAGGATAGCCAAGATGCAAACTCAAATGGATAAAATAAGAAATAGAAATGTGAGAAAACTGAATGAGGGGGACAAAGGATGAGAGGGGTGGGGTTTGCCCAGGTGGCTAGAAGCCAGCTCTGAAGACAAGCTCTGTCTCTAAGAACATGACCACCACCAGGTGCCTGTGCTGATTTTTCCAGGAGGCCATGAATAAAGCCCAAATTCCACTAGGGCATTCATGTGGAGGGGTCAACAAGGGAGTGGAGTCAATAAGTACAGTCCATCTTGGCAGGGAGGGGACAGGGTGTGGGTGTCCTGTCATCAAATCTGCAGGACATCAACCCAGCCCATTACATCAGCAAAAATCGCATCAGAGAGGGAGCATAAGGATGAGGCCCATCAGAATCATCAGATCCCACAGCAAGGCATTAAAAAACTTCCTATCTCTCTCCTCCGCAGCTCTTTTGGGACTCTCTATGTGAATTGCCATTCCCATTGCCCCCTATGTCTCAGGAACCCCATAAGTATTGACTTCATATCAATACATTTAATTCCTATAACACCCCTTCCAGAAAAACAATAGCATCCATATTTTACTGGTGACTAAGCTGGGCTCAGAGAGGTAAAGTCATTGGCCATGATCACACAGTGTTCAGCAAAGTTGAGATTCAAACCCAGATCTACCTGAAATTATAGCCTGTGTTATTTGTTTGTTTCTTTTTTCACCAGACTACACAGCTTCCAGAGTAAGTTCAGGATCCCTCTCTCGGCACAGACTTTTCCTACCTGCCTTTTGGTGATTATATAACCTCAATAGTAGTAAAAGGCTTTTTTTTAAAATTTAAAGTTAAATCCAATCCTATCTAATAAAAGAGAAAAATGGTAATTGGCGTACGACGATACCCTTTTCATTGGCTAATCAGGGCTATATGCAAATTAACTGCCAACTAAGATTGGCAGTTAACTGCCAACTAAGATTGGCAGTTAACTGCCAACAAGATGGCGGTTAATTTGCATATGTAGGCACAATGCAGGGAGGCGAAAGGGAAAGCAGGAAGAAGCCCCCTGCCACTGACAGTGATCAGAAACCCAGGGGGGAGCTAAGAGCTGGGGGGCAGGGCAAAGGCGGCCCTGGGGCCGCCTTTGCCCTGCCCCCCAGCCATGATCAGAGAATCAGGTGCCTTTTCCGCCCTGGCCAGTGATAGCAGGAAGTAGGGATGGAGCCAGCAATGGGAGCTGGGCACGGTCGAAGCTGGCAGTCTCAGGAGCTAGGGGTCCCTTGCCTGGGCCTAAATCAGAGCCCACGATCGTGGGGCCGCTGCAGCTGCAGGTCCCCGCTGCCTGAGCCGGACGCCTCAGCCAGAGGCGTTAGGCCTGGGCAGGGGCGGAGCCTGCAACGGCGGGGAGCTGGGGGTCCCCTGCCCAGGCCTGACACCTCTGCCGGAGGCCTCAGGCCTGGTCAAGGGGCCGATCCGGTGATTGGTGATCGGAGGGTGATGAGGGTCAACTCCTCTGGCTGAGGCTTCAGGCCTGGGCAGGGGGCTGAGCCGGGGATTGGGGGGATATGATGGTCCCCTTGCCCAGGCCTGAAGCCTGGGTCAGAGGCATCAGGCTTGGGCGGGGGGTGGAGCAAGCGATCAGAGGGAGATGGGGGTCCCCTACCCAGGCATGATTCCTGGGCCAACGGCCTCAGGCCTTGGCGGGGGCCGGAGCCAGTGATCAGGGGGAGATGGGGGTCCCCTGTCCAAGCCTGACACTTCTGGCGGAGACATCAGGCCTGGGCAAGGGGCCGATCAGGCGATTGGAGGATGATGGGGGTCTATGCCTGAGGGCTCCCAGTATGTGAGAGGGGGCAGGCTGGGCTGAGGGACACTCCCCACACACACACCCAGTGCACGAATTTCGTGCACCGGGCCCCTAGTTTTATATAAGCTTGCATTGTTTTTTTACATTTCCAAAACACCACTCATGACACTCCATTGCAATCTATTAGTTAATGTGTGCTGCACTGCCAGGCATCTTGCTAAACATTAGAAGATATAAACTAAACAGTCTCAGGTCTTTCTCCAAGACCCAAATCTAAGCTTAACTTGATGTAGGGGTTTCTTAAGGAACTAATATCTGAATCTAAGACATGGCTTGTCTGCCTCACTGCTAATGTGTTCTGCTAGGAGCAAGACTCCAGCTCCAGGTGTCTTCTCTAGGGTTCTGTCTTGGCTCCCTGTTCTAGTCATCTGACTAGTAACACAGCTTCCTCTCAAGGCTAGAGTCCTACCGTGCTCTTCCAAGTTCCCTTTCCAGGCCCAGAGGCCTGTCCAATGGCATAAAGTCTGATAGGACAACCACCATGCATTCTCTGGTCTTAGTATGTAGACTTGTTGAGAAACCCACCCCTCATATAGAGTTCCTATTATAAATATCTTGTAAGGACCATGATCAGTTACTACAGTGGGCACCAGGATAACCCTTCCCTCAGCCAGCTAGCCAGATACTCAGTTCTGAGGCAGGGATTAGACCCAGTTCTAAGCCCACCTACCACCAATGCCACTTTTGCAAGTCACCGGGTTATACCTAGCTGAGCACCTGAGTCCCAGGACAAGTCAGAAATGGCCCCTTTGTTTCTCTGTCTAAAAGCAAGTCTTCTACAAACTTAAGTTTTCCTGCATTTATCTAATGTACCTAAGCACATCAACATAAAATCCAAACCTTGGCATGGCCCATTGTCAGGAATTTTAAACTCATTTTGTTTACTTTTTATGTAGCAACTTCTCACATTTAAAACCAAATCTTAAAGTTATTTTGATAGAAGACACAGAGGAACTATTTTCAGGTCAATTACTCCCCTGTCCCACAAATGTGTATAATTGCCTACCACATGCAGAACACAGGGGTGAGCCTGCCCCTTGCACATTGAAGAAATTTGCTATTTAGTATATACAGACTTAGATTCCTAAAGTTAGTAGGCCAGTCCCAAATCTAGCAATTGTAGAATTCAGAATGAATTTTTATGAAAGCTTTACTCGGTGATTGTCCTGTCTGTCCAAACAAGAAAAGAACGTGGCCTGGATGGCGTGGCTGAGTGGCTGAGCGTCAACCAGGAGATCATGGTTCAATTCCCAGTCAGGGCACATGCCTGGGGTGTGGGCTCGATCCCTGCTCTGGTTGCTGGCCTGATTTCCCCACCAGATTCCCAGTGTGAGGTGTGCAGGAGGCAGCTGATCAATGATTCTTTCTAACCATTGATGTTTCTATCTCTTTCTCCCTCTCCCTTCCTCTCTGAAATCAATTAAAAATATTTTTTTTAAAAAGAGAATGTGCCCCAGGCAAGTTCTGTAAAGAAAGGTCAGGAATGAAATAGGTGAGGTCTGTCCATGTGCAAAACAGCAGATGCAACAGCCACATTTAAGGAAGACCTGTTAGCCTGCCTCTCTGCTAAAGGGACAGTATCTTTAGTGTTGCTTTTTTTCGTTTGCTTAAGAACTCCACAAAGACTTTGATCTCCACTACCATCTAGGGAACTCTTATGGAGAGAATTATTGTGTTACCAAAAGGGTCTTTAAAAGCAGCCTCTTGGCTCAGGATGTAGTGCCCCCATTAGCAAGCAGTCCATCACTGTGGAGCCCCCTCGGCCAAAGCCCATGACTGCCAATGGCCAATCCATAACCGTAAGTGAGAGCATTAAAAACAGCACAGGAGAGATTTGTTTTCCAAGAGCAAAGGAAACAAACTAGGAGACAATTCTCCAAAGACTGAGCCTTCACAACCAGCAAGTGCCTGCTGGAAATTTATACGCTGTGAGTGTAAAAGCAGTGAAATTCAATAATCTCGAAGCCACAGATTTGTAACTTGCACTTATGTAAATATTTATGGATTCTTGGGGGGGGGGTGGAGATCAATCCTCTCAGCCTTTCTCTTTAATACATGCTTTAAAGGAAACCTTTTTTTGAGGATGTAAACTCTAGCTATTGCTTAGAAACAATAAGTCAGAAGCCTGCCCAAGAATAATCTGAATTCCTTTATTTTCACACTCACAAAGTATATGACATTCTCTTCCCTACACGAGTGAGAGCACAGAGGAAATGTGACCATCGCCTCCGTGACCTAGACTTGGTGAGACTGAGGAGGTTAAAAGTTGACCAGGCCAGTAATATTTCTTACATAGTGAGAAAAGAAATGAAGTTTTCAGGCATTCCTCCAGCATTGCTGAGAAGTAAAATGCATGTAACTCTCCACTGATATCAGACACAAGCAAATGCATGCCTTTTGCTCTAGCATCTTGACCAGAGCTATTACAGTAGCCTGTTAACCATCGCCTTCCTGCTTACTTCCTAGGATCTAGTGTTACTGTTTCACCTCCTCCTCAGTGCCTGTGTGAAGCATCAAAGCCCCAAAGCTCAGCCTCTGCTCCTCAGCAGGACAGTCAGGTGCTCTGCTGTCCAGCCCTGACTTTTATTCCCTGCTGGGTGGGCTCACAGCTGCATAAACCCTACATTCCTTCAATCCTAAATTTCTCACCACTACCAAGCCTTCTACACAATTTTAGCATTTAATTTACAAATAGCATTTTCTTCAAGCTCTCAGCAGCACCCTTCCTCCCTTCCATGTTTATTACAATCTTGTTCTACCTTCAAGACTTGGTTTAAATGCCACCATAAGGAAATTTCTACCCCCTTTACCCATCTCTTGTCTATTCCCAAATCACAATGAACTGCTCTGGTTGCTGGCTTGATTTCCCCACCAAACAGTAAGCTCTCTCAGTCTTGTCCATCTCTGCAGCTCCATGAAGTTTAGCCCGGAGCATCCTCCATTGTAGACATTTCAGAATATGTCTGGGGATTGACATACACCTCAACAAACATAACAAATGACTTGAAACGGATTTCACAGGTGGCTTTACCTCCCATACCACTTCTTCAGTCAAATGCTGTGCTTAAAGCTTCTGCTCATTACCTGATTAAAATAACTGAAGGTGGCCCACAGGCATGGCTCAGTGGTTGAACATCGACCTATGAATCAGGAGGTCACGGTTTGATTCCCGGTTCAGGGCATATGCCTGGGCTGCAGGCTCGATCCCAGTAGGGTGTGTACAAGAGGCAGCTGGTCAATGATTCTCTGTCATCATTGATGTTGTTGTTTTTTTCTCTCTCTCCCTCTTCCTTCCTCTCTGAAATAAAAAATATATTAAAAAAAAAAGAACTGCAGGTGCATGTTATGGAGGTGGTCAGATGCCACTGCACAATTACAGGGGCGTACCACCCAAGGACAAGTGAGGTGGTGTGCTAAAGCCACTAGAACAGCCGTGGGCAAACTACGGCCCGCGGGCCGGATCCAGCCCGTTTGAAATGAATAAAACTAAAAAAAAAAAAAAAAGACCGTACCCTTTTATGTAATGATGTTTACTTTGAATTTATATTAGTTCACACAAACACTCCATCCATGCTTTTGTTCCGGCCCTCCGGTCCAGTTTAAGAACCCATTGTGGCCCTTCAGTCAAAACGTTTGCCCACCCCTGCACTAGAAGGTCATAACTTCAGCATCCATGACAGAAAGGAGTCTGGAAGTAGGTACCAGCATATCCAGCCCTCCCATGCCAGCTGGCCCCAAGTCAAAACAGTCTCCCTTACAATAGGCCAGATCATCCAAGTGAGGGAGATGCTTTTGAGGTGACAGAGCACTTCTTTCATGTTGAAAAACAGCATCAGCATAATGAGACCTTGGCCCTTTAGAAAGGAATTGTACGTACTTAATAGTACACACTAGGAATAATATTCATGCTAGTAGCTTTGGGGGTCCTGAGACATGGAAGATGACAAATGAAGGTTATAGTAATAAGGGGAGGGTGGAGCCACAGGGAAACTGATCATGCTCCATCATGACAAATAGTGGCCCAGCTTATTAGGCTCAGGTGGGGATATGGTACCCACAGATGCTGTGAGGTGACAGTGGGGGAGGGGTCAATGTGGCTGACATGGACAAGGAGGGAAACGGGAAGAGAGAAGTCCTGGGAGAAGACTGAGGAATGCTGGTAGGATGGCAGAGCCGCAGGGACTGAATGCTGGTGCCTGTCATCACGGGTGCCCTGGGAGCCCACATTCTGGCTGATCTGATGCTGCAGGAAACAGTGGCTGGGCTACGTTAGCTGTAATACCACAGCTTTGGCCGGGAGGGCATGTTGAACAGTAACACAGTAGCAGAGAGGCGATGAGGACACTCTTACTGGAGGTGACTCTCTTTCAGACATCAACGAGCCTGGACTATATCTTCTCCCAGCAAAAAGGGTTGCAAAACCTCTTTCACCCCAGCAAGGTGAAGAAGGAAGCATTTTTACTTATTTATTTTTTATTGAATTTATTGGTGTGGCATTGGTCAATAAAATTATATAGGTTTTTAGTGTACAATTCTATATGTCATCTGTATTTCGCATTGTGTGCTAAGAGGACAGCATTTTAATTCACAGAGATTTTATTTTATTTTACCCCAATGGTAGGCAACTTGCACCTTTAGCCATTTCACGGGTGATGACATGGCAAGTGGCACCAGAAAAAGCTGGACCAGTAGCTCCTAGCAGGGAAGGCCATACCCTGGGGGCATTTTGAAAATTGTTGGGTGCTTCATTTTGGTCTTTACCATAATTAGAGGGGTGCTATGGGCATTTAGTGGGTGGGGGTCAAGGATGCAAACTGCCCTGTAATAGACAAGGCACTTCTGCTGAACAGATACTTGCCCGGCACCTACCCATCCAACTCTCAAATACCATGTAGAAAAAACATATACTTTAAATTATGTGAGAAATGAACTCAATTTTATATGTATACACTAAACGCATAGTTTTTATATATGCTTAAATTTTCAGAAATGCAACCTGGAAAGAGATTGTATTTGGTTTAATTTGGAACTTTACCAAGAGTTGTTCGCCATTTGAGAACATTAGAGTTACCAATACAAGACAACCCGTTGTTGAATTCCCATATTCTCAGGGAAATCCTACACCTAAGTGCAAGAACTTGACCCTTCATTAAGTCTTCCAGCACAGTAGCACCTAACACGTGCAGACGGTAATACTGTGCTGTTTCTCCACGTGCCATACCCCACCTTGACCCACTCTCTGCCTTTCTCTATCCTGCTTTCTGCATCAGAACACTGAGCTCTATGGACTGCATTTCCAAAGAGTCCTAGCCCTCTGGCTTCCAGCATTGAGCCAATGAGAATCAGTGGCATGAGATCCAAGGAAAAGAGGGGAGAGAAGCTTCGGTACTCGCTCCCTGCTCCCTCCTTCTTAATCTTAAGGTCTGAGTGTTCGCTGTCTTCCCTCTTCCAGCTCTGAGTTCTCACAGAGTTCCTGCAGCCTGGTGAGGGGATAAGAACGTCCAGCTGTCTCTGCTCTCTGGGTCCCTCATTATCTCTCGTTGGTTCCCGGAACCCTCCCCTCACATTCATTCAAGTCTTTCAATTAAACTCTTTTTTACTATGTCATGTCCTTCCTGTCAGATATAAATACATACCATTTCATTAAAAAAATTTAAAACCCTGACTGATATAAATATACATTATTTTATTAAGATTACATTTCTTTTATTTCTTCATTATGTTATATTTAGGGCATTTTTCGTAATCATGTGTCTAGGATAGTTTTTTATCTATAAGATGTACTGCAAGAAAGCATTAGTTTATTATAAAGTATTTGTCATAAAAATGGATCATTTTATCTGATGGGGCTGGAGATAATGAAGACACGGATGAGGAAACATAACTTTGAGTAACTGCAGGCAAAGAGCTGAGATTGTGTTAGTGACGCTAACATCCATGATAGAAAAAAATCACTCCAAGATGGTCCAGAGTGGCTCAGAGGTGGACCAACAGATGACACAGGAAAAGCAGAGAGTGGGGGCAGGGACTATTGCCTTGTCAAGAGGATCCAGCAGGTAACGCCAGAACATGCAGTACTGACACCTACATACAACTTGCAATTGTTGTAAATGTGTGCATATATTATATAGGTACGCACTTCAAAATACATGATCTGTTGTGAAATTCTTTGGAGGCTAGTCAAGAATGAGAGCTCAGGAATCCATACAAAACACATCAGCTTTTTTTGAAAGTAAGGCAACTGAACTGTATATAAATCCAACCCATATTTGCAACCAAGTTCCTAGGACCCAGGATAGAAAGATCAGGTTAGCTTCACTCTCTAGAGCTGGGGTGGGCAAACTTTTTGACTCCAGGGCCACAATGGGTTCTTTTTTTTTTTTTTTATTGCTTAAAGTATTACAAAGGGTATTACATATGTATCCATTTTATCCCCCCGCCCTAGACAGTCCCCTAGCCTCCCCTATCACCCAGTGTCTTATGTCCATTGGTTATGCTTATATGCGTGCATACAAGTCCTTTAGTTGATCTCTTACCCCCCTACCTCCTGCCCCCCAACCCTCCCCGGCCTTCCCGCTGCAGCTCGACAATCTGTTTGAGGCAGCTCTGCCTCTGTATCTATTATTGTTCAAAAGTTTATAATGGTCTCTATTGTCCCCATCAGTAGATGAATGGATTAGAAAACTGTGGTACATCTACACGATGGAATACTATGCTGCTGTAAAAAGGAAGGAACTCTTACCATTTGCAACGTCATGGATGGAACTGGAGAGCATTATGCTAAGTGAAATAAGCCAGTCAATAAAGGAAAAATACCACAATGGGTTCTTAAACTGGACCGGAGGGCCGGAACAAAAGCATGGATAGAGTGTTTGTGTGAACTAATATAAACTCAAAGTAAACATCATTACATAAAAGGGTACGGTCTTTTTGTTTTTTTTTAGTTTTATTCATTTCAAACGGGCCGGATCTGGCCCACGGGCCGTAGTTTGCCCACGGCTGCTCTAGAGAGAGGTATCTGAAGAGGGATGCTCCTGTAAGGGTGCTGGCACACACAACTGTGATCTTCCGCATTCACCTTCCTGCAGATTCATAGCACATGTGCACACACACATACACACACATACACACATGTCATGCAACCTTGAGGTAGATTCAGATTCCAATGTTTTTAAGCTACAGCCTCACAACCAGCTTCAACTAAGACTAATTTTTCCCGGGTGGAGGAGTGGGGGGAGGAGTGGGGAGAGAGAGAGAGAGAGAGAGAGAGTGTGTGTGTGTGTGTGTGTGTGTGCATATATATAGTATCCCCCAAACATGTATACACACACTTTGAATAATTATAAAAACAGTGTTTATTAAAATACATTTTATTTACAAAGTTGAGCTATCAGTTGTTAAAGTGTGTATACATTTTTTGGGAATACCCTGTATATCTGGCAAAAGGACAGAATGATATGCCAGGAAAGGGACTAGAATCCAGATTAACTGTAGAAGGCCAGACCAGCCTGGGCCCTACTTGTTTATACCCAAACAACAGAAAGACTTTCAGAAAGCTTAATACAACTGGTATAACTTTAGGTCTGAGAAATGTTAGATGCCAGACATAATATAAACTAGCTACTTTCCAAGGAAGATACTTTAATGAATGCACAATTGGAGGTAGGGCAGTTCCTTTAGGAGAGGGATTCTCAAGCATGGACTCTCCCATCGTATTCTTACTTCTCCTTCCCTTTATGCACTTCATACTCACTCCATACACACATGCCATAGACCCCTATAGTTTCCCAGATCACAGTTACTGCTGGGCTACTTGTGAAGCACATTAGAAGAATCAATGACCTTTTTTATTCCCCTAAATCACCTTGACTGGAGGCACAAAGAGCTTTTTTTTCCCTTTCAGACTGGGATTCCTTATAGACCTATAAATGCTGGACACTCTGCTCCCAGGTTTACAGTGCCTTAGGGATATGCATCTATTTCATCACTGACTCCCAAAACTCCATCATATCATAACGAAAATCAGTGTTTCAAAAGGACTTATGAATTGCAGAGAATATACATTATAACCCATTTTCAACATTTTATCAAGACTTCAGACAAGTCTAAAGAGCCAGTTTTCATCTCCTACTACCCCATGTTTCTCTTCTCCTATCCAAGATCCAATGACAGTGAGAAGGATATGCAGAGTTACGATGAGGCAGAACTGGCCAAATTGATCAGTTCCTGTGGCAATTCATTATCTGGGGAAAATTAGGGTTTAAAGGCAATCATCTGAGTTGCTGCAAATATATATTTTTTAAAATCTATGTTGGGCATTTCCTAATAGCGTATTTTCTTCAGCATGAGAAATTGCAAACCTGGTAAATTATGTATTTCAATATTTCACATAATATACAAATCAAGTATCAGAACAGCAGTTTAGAACAGCAGGTATCACATTTCCGAACTGGAATAATATTTGAGATTTTCCAGGCTCTCTTAAGTAGCAGTTTCTAGTGATGTATTATTATGTAAAGCACTTGGATACTCACTAATTGATATAAAACCCAGTTAGGCATATTATAAACACCCTTGGGCTTTTTATTATTTCAGCCCAATAGAAAGCATCAGAATCATTATTATTAATCTCATCGGGATCCATCAAACAAACAGCATCTATTATACTGACATCCTCCTTTAGAAAGAAAAGAGCAGAAATAAATACATATACAAAGAAAATCAAACTCATCAGCAAAATCAATTGATTGTCGGAAATAACAGCTTCTTCTATTTTAGATTATGTAATAGGAGATTATCTCAGGGCACATGAGATTCCATTCCAGTGGTCCCAAGAAAGGCCAAAGATTTAATCTCATCATTGACTGAGCTCACCTCACAGACTAGA
This sequence comes from Myotis daubentonii, assembly GCF_963259705.1. Classification (NCBI taxonomy): domain Eukaryota; kingdom Metazoa; phylum Chordata; class Mammalia; order Chiroptera; family Vespertilionidae; genus Myotis; species Myotis daubentonii. Next base: position 65,564,087 of record NC_081849.1, on the reverse strand, counting down.
TCTTCAACTTTTGACTGTTGCTATGTCTAAGAAAGTTCAGCAGTATTTGCCTCTATTTCACTATGAAGTATTAGGTAAGAGGAAGAGGTAGGAAAGAAAAATCAGAGGAAAGGCTGACAGGGACCTTCTTAAGAGAAAATGACAGAGTTATCAAGCTAGTTCAAATGATTTTAAGCAACTTATCCTATATAATAAAAGGCTAATACGCAAATCGCCCAAACAGTAGAACAACCGGTTGCTATGACGTGCACTGACCACTAGGGGACAGAGGCTCAATGAAGGAGCTGCCCCCTGGTGGTCAGTGCGCTCCCACAGAGGGAGCACCGTTCAGCCAGAAGCCGGGCTCACAGCCGGCAAGCACAGCAGCGGTTGCGGGAGCCTCTCCCACCTCATTGACAGTCCTAAGGATGTCCCACTGCTGGCTTAGGCCCGCTCCCCAAGTGGGCCTAAGCCAGCAGTCAGACATCCCCTGAGGGATCCTGGTCTGTGAGAGGACGCAGGCCGAGTTGAGGGACCCCACTCCCCAAGTGCACAAATTTCATGCACCAGGCCTCCAGTGTAACATAAAGGTCAATCGTGACCTTGATGTAAAGAATATTCCTTCTGACAAGCCCTTAAATTATGACATTAAGACCCCTAGAGAAGGATTCTAATACATTATTTGACCAAGTAACATACAAAAACTGCCTAGTCTTCATATTCATGCTATTCATTGGTTTTCAACTTCTAGAGTTAACCAAAAGCACAGAAGACATGGTGTGGCTGCCAAACAAAATGAAAATGTAAATACAATGTGAAAGTAACTATGGAGCTAAAGAAAGGTGGGATAGGAAAGGGAGTAAGGTAAGGACGTGATTTTCCGAGGGCTCAGAGCTTCATCTTCAGAAACTGATTAAAAGTTGATGGAACACAAAATGAAGGTGCAAGTTATAATTTAAAGTCACAAGCAACCAAGAGAAGACATAAAAGTAATAATGAAACATTGAGAGAAGGCAGGGGTTAGAGAAGAATCAGAGCTAAATCTCCATCTTTATAAGCAGAAATTTAATAAATGTTGTAAAAAGATGATAAAGAAACATTGATAATATTTAGAGTTTGACAGTCATTCCCAGAAAAATACAAAAACTGAGCCAGCCAGTTAGAAAAAGATTACCTCGGGTGAGTGGCCAAGGGAAATGATATTTTAACTTAAATTCTTTTGCATGTGATTTACTTTGCTTCAATGTGCACAAACTATCAGGAAGGGGAGGAAATGAGAAGTAAAAGAAACTTGTCCAAGATGAAGAGCAGGAAAAAGCCATGTTAAGAAAAGAAAGAGGGTTTAGCCAGTGGTTAAGAAACGGTGAAGAAGCCAGAGTCTTTTTGTACCTCAGTCAAGGGCAGGTGTGTGAGCTGAGAACAACAGAAAGAACCTCAAAGGGAGGAATTGCAAGGCCTGTGTACCAGCCATGTCTCTGCTCCTAACAGTTGACCAGAAGCAACTTGTTTAGCCCTTCTGGGCCTCAGTTCCCACAGAGGTTAGACTAAATCATCTCTAATTCCACCTGGCCCCAGGGCCCATGTAACTGTGTCTGCATTCAAATCCTGAATACAGAACCAAATAAATTTTAAAATAAATTTAAAAGGAACACTTTACACATTGCTTGCTGGTTTTTTTGTTGGGTTTATGTTTTCAGGATTTGTTCTCAGTGATGAACCCTACCAGTTTATCAATTCCCTCACCCCTGTTCTGGATTAATCAACCCTGGAGACTAAAAAATTCAAGGCTCATGTGTTCTAGAAGTCACCACTGGCAACCAGTCAAGCCACCCAAACAATTTAGGTGGTTATAAGCCCACTTTAATATTTGAAAAGTCCTCCAGAGATCACATGAAAAAAATGGCAAAATCCAACAGCTAAACCCACCCCCTCCATATCACTAACAATGGGGGCCCTGGGCCTAGAAAGGACGTGTGGTCTGAAGAAAGTAGAGCCTGGGGGACAGGGCTCTTGTCAGTGCCAAACGAGCTCTGATGTATCCAACGCTAAATTAAACAGATCTAAAAAAATTGGAAGCAATAAAAATGAAATCACACATGCACCCCCCCTAAAAGAGTTCACTCACTGCAGTGGTTTCCTGCTGCTTCTTGCCTCTTTCATTAGTAGATTCCGATCTTTATAAAATATTTGCTCCAAGTCAAAAGAAGAAGCCAATGAGAAAAAGAGGAGGCATGAGGTGTACCTGAGGTTGGCTAGGAATGTGGGATAGTTGTGTAATCAGAAGCCACCTTTTGGAAATGCCAGAGAAAATAAAAGACCTTTGGTTCATCAAATCAACTTCTGTATTTTATTCTCCCAGCTGTGACCGCCCCTACCCTCGCTCCCACAGACACAGACGAACGCCACCCACTCCCCTCCCCCAACAGGTGCATGTGTGGGGCCCGTGTTCCAGTGAGATGCTGAGTGAACATTCTTGGGCACTGCTTTTTCTACACTACAAGCATGGCTAAAGGTCAGTGAGGCTGGGCTTGTCCAAAGCAATGGCTACATTAAGGGGACAAACATCCTAAGACACTGAGTTGTTAATCCACTTTTTTCCTTTTGTAGGTTTGTAGCAGCTAAAAGAACAAACATGTATGAGGGGAAACTTCAGAGCTTAACTCCCTCTGGAAAACATTATCATCCTTTTGAGGGATCAGCCCCAGAAGGACATCTGTACCTATCCGATGTGAAAGAGAAGACTTGTCCAAGAAGAATTATGGAAAATGGAACCAGCATTTTTTGAACATTAACTGTTTACCATATTTCAGAAAGCAGATATGTGCCAGGCACTGAGCTCACAATTGATGACACTGTAAGTGATCTTAATGATATAGAGAGACTCAGTTATGACTCAAGATAAACTTTAATACTGAGTCACAATATTACAGTCATTATAAAGGCTCCAACCATATACTATACAATTTAGTGGTTAAAACTCATAAAGGGCTAGATTTATATCTAGCTCTTCCACTCACAAACTATAAGACTTTGAGCAAATTAAACCAAGTTTCACCTTCCCAAAATGTAGAAACTAAGAGTATCTATCCTTTACCAGGTATGAGGAAGATTAAATAAGATAGTAATTTATAGAATGTCTTACATACTACCTGGCAAATAACAAGTATTCACTAAGGTCGAGTACTTAATCAACACTAATAAAAGAGAAAAATGGTAATTGGCGTACGAGCTACCCTTTTCATTGGCTAATCAAGGCTATATGCAAATTAACTGCGAACTAAGATTGGCAGTTAACTGCCAACAAGATGGCGGCTAATTTGCATATGTAGGCACAATGCAGGGAGGCGAAAGGGAAAGCAGGAAGAAGCCCCCTGCCACTGACAGTGATCGGTAACCCAGGGGGTAGCTAAGAGCTGGGGGGCAGGGCAAAGGCGGCCCTGGGGCCGCCTTTGCCCTGCCCCCCAGCCATGATCGGAGAATCAGGCGCCTTTGCTGCCCTGGCCAGTGATAGCAGGAAGTAGGGGTGGAGCCAGCGATGGGAGCTGGGCATGGTCGAAGCTGGCAGTCCCAGGAGCTAGGGGTCCCTTGCCTGGGCCTAAAGCGGAGCCCACGATCGTGGAGCTGCTGCAGCTGTGGGTCCCCGCTGCCCGGGCCGGACGCCTCAGCCAGAGGCATCCTGCAGGGGCAGGGGCGGAGGCCGCGAGATCGCGGCGCCCCCCGCTGCCTGGGCCGGACGCCTAGGCCAGAGGTGTTAGGCATGAGCAGGGGCGAAGCCTGCAACTGCGGCGAGCTGGAGGTCCCCCGCCCAGACCTGACACCTCTGCTGGAGGCCTCAGGCCTGGTCAAGGGGCCGATCCGGTGATTGGTGATCGGAGGGTGATGAGGGTCAACTCCTCTGGCCGAGGCATCAGGCCTGGGCGGGGGGCTGGGGGTCCCCAGCCCAGGCCTGATGCCTGGGCCAGAGGCATCAGGCCTGGGTGGGGGGCGGAGCTGGGGATTGGGGGGATATGATGGTCCCCTTGCCCAGGCCTGAAGCCTGGGTCAGAGGCGTCAGGCTTGGGCGGGGGGTGGAACAAGCGATCAGAGGGAGATGGGGGTCCCCTGCTCAGGCATGATTCCTCGGCCAGAGGCCTCAGGCCTGGGGGGGGCCAGAGCCAGTGATGGGGGGAGATGGGGGTCCCCTGTCCAAGCCTGACACCTCTGGCGGAGGCGTCAGGCCTGGGCAAGGGGCCGATCAGGCGACTGGAGGGTGATGGGGGTCTACGCCTCTGGCCGAGGCATCAGGCCTGGGCAAGGGGCAGAGCCATCAATCGGAGGGGTCTGGGGGTCCCCTGCCCAGGCCTGACACCTCTGTCAGAGGCGTCAGGCCTGGGCAAGGGGCCGATCCTGCGATTGGAGGGTGATGGGGGTCAACGCCTGAGGGCTCCCAGTATGTGAGAGGGGGCAGGCTGGGCTGAGGGACACTCCCCCGCCCCCCCCCACACACACCCAGTGCACCAATTTCGTGCACCGGGCCCCTAGTATCTTATAAAGAACAATACCATCAAGAAAAGAGATGTGATTCTATTTATAGAGCTATTTGTGTTTTCCAAAGGACTTTAATATTAGCTCTTTTAATCCTTTCAATTATTCGGGAATGTAGGCAAGACAAATATAGCCCAACTTTACAGATAGGAAAACTAAATCGAGGGGAGCTTAAGTAGCTTTCCCAAGATCAAAGATCTAGCAAAGGGCAGACATTTTATTTTTTAGAGTTTCTTTCAGTGAACACCAGAGATTATCAAAAGGTAAAGAACTCTGTGCTTCTGAGTAATGGAGCTCACACATTACCAGGAGCTGGAGAATGCATTTGGCCCAGCTTAATGGCTTTATGGGCTTGGAGCTTTCAAACAAATGCAAACTTTTGGTGTGTGTGAATTTAGGTTTTGCCAAGAGTAGATGGCTTTCTATTTTTAAAAAAGAGGAATAAAGAACATTGCAAGGTATTTAAACCAAGCTCTAAAGTCTTTGAGGACATCAAATAACTCTTAGAAAACAACATTTTGATGAGTTAAGTATAAATGAATCAAAAACATATGGACTAAATTTCCCTTGAAATACACAAGGCTTTAAAAATTAAAGGGAAAATGCATTGATAAAATACATTTGAAATGTTATTGAAACCAAAACATTTATAAAACCATTACACATCTAGAGTCACCCAACCTCTGTCCTCTCTTTGGCTGGCTATGGCCAGCCTCTGAAAACCTCCCAAAAATAGACTGCCAAATGTCTCCTTTCTTATAAAAAAAAATCACTGGGCTTCACGCCATCCACAGGTTTGGATGCTGTCTTGTGTGCAGTTGATGAAACACCTTCAGCCCAAATGGTGCTAACTCCAATTCTGTATTTTGAAGAATCAGCCTTGATCCAAGGCTGTGTGGCCCATTATATTGAAGGCCTAATAATCAATTTCTGCCTAAATTGTTTTATAAGTGTCTGTTAAATTAAGCTTCCAACTTGTAATCCTAAAGCTAGTAAACCATCACGTTACTTTCCAGTCTTGTAAAATAAGCTAAAGATGAATTTAAAAGCTGGGTTAGGGGCTGGCATAGAAAAATGGGGCTAAAATATACCATGCCACTGTGGGCACCACAGTGGTGGCTTCCAGCAAGCTGGCAACAAGCATGTGATATTAACTGAAGCCCTTAATTTAAGGAAACAAAATCAACCAACTAGTAATTAACAAATTATTCTTAAACAGACTTTGCTTAAAAATTAAATTGAACTACCATGCTTCTATAACTCATCAGGAAAATGCTGACTGGTACTTAAAGTAAACACAACTTAAGCAGATGGTGAGCTCTTGCAGAGCACCAAACCTATACTTACATAAATCAACATTGTCGGACTGGAGTGCTACATGGATACTCAGCAGAATTCACAGGCATCTTTGCAAGATTTGGAAATTATTTACTGTCCCATGAAGATGACAACAGAGAGCTCTACATTTCCCTGTTGGAATATTCTGCACCCCTGAAACAGTAAAATCTATTGGAAGGAAGTGTTTTTCAACTGATATCCCAGGAGCATGTCCTAGAAGGAAAGACGATCCTGACCCACCTGTGTACAGACAAGTGCTTCTGTGTTTGTCCATTCATTCATTCTACTAAGTATTTACCTGGTAGCAGGCATTTTTCTAGGCTCTGAGCATATGAAGTTGAATGATTACTCAAAATTACTCACAAATTACCAAGGCACAGGGAGACAGAATAATGCAACTTGCCAAATTCTATGAGGATGCTTTAGAAAGCACTTTGGGAATCCTAAGAACTGAAGAGCTGACTCCATGTGAGGGGTTTGGGATAGCCTTTTCCCTTTGAAGTGCCATCTTAGGGGAAAGGCAGCTTGGCATGGGGGTTAAGAGTTTAGGTCCTGAAATGATAGGCTGCACAGGTTCAAATCCTGGCTCCACTATCTATTGGCAGTGTGACTTTGGGAAGTTTACTTAACCTCTCCAGGCCAGGTTCCTCCTCCACAAAGTGGCACTAATGATGGCAACCACATCATTGTGAAAATTAAATGAGTGCCTGGTACCTAAGTGCAATTATCTTAGCCAGACATTAGAAATGTATCCAACAAAGATTGAATGGAGAGAATATTCCAGATAGCAGAATAATATGTATAAAGGTAAGGGTTTATGAAAGGTCTAATAGATGCAAGTATAATTTAAAAAAAATGTAGTATAGCAGGTTCATAACATATGTGGAAAGGAATCAGGTATAGATTAGGTTCATTGTCAAAGACCTTGTACATCAAGCCAAGAAGGTTAAATTTGAGCCCATGGGCAATTAAAACACAAGAGAGGCTTGATATAGTCAACTTTGGTTTTTCAGATCATTCTGCCTGCAATGTGAGGCCTGGGATACAGAGTACTGTAAGATCCACTCTGGGTTTGGAGACCGTATCACATGAAGAATCTGGTTTTTGTTTTTATCACAAGTAGAACTGTCTGTAGTCAAGGGTGACAACATACATATTGCTACTTTGGGTTGTTTACCAAAGAAAATTGTGGGGCAAACCAAAGTACTGTGTCCCTACCCTGTTCTCCAAGTTTTGGGGGTATCTAAATGTACCTTTCCCCCAACCTTCCACAAATTTTGGACCTGGATTTCAAAATTCACTGTTGGAAATACATTTGTAACTGGTCAGTTTTATTCATTTTAATGGTATTTGCAAATCGTAGAATGTTAAAAGTAGAAGGGAATTTATGGCAATTGCTAAATCCAACTGCTCCCCACTTGGGGGTCTCTGGATTCCTAGGTAGTCTGTAAAAGTAATAACAGAGATCAGTTCTATTTTCAGCATTTCCAAAAGCTTAACATATATTTAAACATTTAGTCATGCACCAAAAACCTCTCACATACCAAGTAAAATGCCAACTTTCTCCAATTTTGGCTGGAAATTTTTTGATTCAGTATGGTAACATCAGTCATTTCATGTTTATCACAATTTCTGATTGATAATTATGAATGCCTTCAATTTTAAAAGAAAATTAATTAATTTATACTAATTAAGCAGGAAAAATATCTTTCAAATATAAAAGCACTTGGCAAAAAAAGAGGCTCTTTGCCCTAACTGGTTTGGCCTAGTGGATAGAGCGTCAGTCTGCGGACTGAAGGGTCCCAAGTTCGATTCTGGTCAAGGGCATGTACCTTGGTTGTGAGCACATCCCCAGTGGGGGGTGTGCAGGAGGCAGCAGATCGATGTTTCTCTCTCTCATTGATGTTTCTAACTCTCTATCCTTCTCCCTTCCTCTCTGTAAAAAATCAATAAAATATATTTTTTTTTAAAAAGAGGCTCTTTATGGTGAAAAGTTGGACTCTGTGATCTCTAGTCCATCCTCAAGAGCCCTCTCCTAAACCACCACCCCCAAATGGTAACTTTCTGGTGCAGAGTCTACACCAGGGGTCCTCAAACTTTTTAAACAGGGGGCCAGTTCACTGTCCCTCAGACCGTTGGAGGGCCGGACTATAGTTTTAAAAAAAACTATGAACAAATTCCTATGCACACTGCACATATCTTATTTTGAAGTAAAAAACAAATGTTTTCGGCGGGCTGCATGTGGCCCGTGGGCCGCAGTTTGAGGACCCCTGGTCTACATCCTCATTCTATCCCATTGTTAGAGGGCAAAACATACTCTTTAATGCGAGTGTCTCCTGGAAGTGAAAATACAAATCAGTATATTTGGGGTTAAACATTTAAGGAAGATCTGAACTTCAGCTCACTAGAAATGAACGAGTTAAGCAGTATCTGCTCTTGGATGAAATTCTATTACATATCAGCAAATGTGTCTCTAGGAAGCAAGGGCTGTAAGCAGGACTCTCATGCTTTGTCTCTTGCACACTCTACCCAATAAACACTTAAGGCAGTGCATAAATGATGTATCACAATGCATCCCAACCACAAATGGCTTCTGAATAAAAGCCTTTTTGGATAACTGGAAAATATCATGCCGGGATGAATGCCAGTGTTTGTAAATTCACCCTGATCCTGAAAGTTATCAGACTTGAATCTCACAAATGTCTATTCTCTTTTTGGTTTCAGAACAAATATAGGACTATGATTCCAAAAACAATCATGTAAAGAATACTGAACATGATGATCATTTTGAGTGGCTGCATTTAAGAAGTAGGCTATGACATTGTTTACAGTTAACAGGACTGTCTATTTACATATAATTATTAATGATATGACTACTAATGACAGCAGTTGCAATTCCATTTAGTTAGATTATAATATCAACTACACCTTAAATTTCCTGTTGTTAGGTGAAATGAGCTGTGCTTTTATTGTACTTCTTAAATTCAATGGTCAGTAAAATTTAGGATTTTGTAGATACTCAGTAAAATATCTGGTGACATGACTAAAAGGCATCTTGTATTGGTAGAAAGTAATGGAGAGAAGATCTATGGAGCCAAGAATTCAAAGGTATTATCACCATACAGATAGTTCCATCTGAAGAAGATGAAATGGTGGTCTCTCTAGCAGGCTTTTCTAAATATGTATATACTACAGTCATTAGGAGCACAAGGAAAGGAGGCACCCATATGGACAGTGGCTCTGCCACTTATAGGTACATGATCTTGAGTAAAATCTTCAGCCTTTCTGAACTTTAGCTTCCTCATCAGGATAGAGATTTAACAACTACTAAATAAAACTATGTAAGTAAAGTATTTTACACAGTGTCTGGCATATAGTATGCATTAATCAAATCCAATTATTAATTATTTTCTCTAAGTGCATCGGCAATAGTATGAAGTCTTTGGTCACACCCCTTAACAGGTACTCATCTGTGTGATTCAGGATGGGGGAGTCCTTCCTGATCATCATGTCAGTGGGGCCTTGTGAGTAAAGCTGAGTTCTCTGGGGGATGCTGTCCTACTGAATCAGCAGCACCAAGTAAAAATGGAGACCAAATCATGACTGGACTGCACCAAACCAGACCTCTGATGCTTAATCTCCTCTTTAAACTAGAGAAAGAACCCTTACAGATAATTCATCATTTGTCTTCACATACTTAAATCTCACAATCAAATGTTGTGAAAGGCTGGACTGGTCCCACTTATCAGAGGCAATGATTAGTTCAAGTAGAATCTTAAGAGAACTTCAGTCTTTCCTATAGGTTGGGACCTAATGCTAAAATTCAGCATGTGATTATTTCCTAGAAGAAAACTGTGATGAAAACTCCAGTTGGTTGAAAGAAGTGATTAATTGCATCTAAACACAGGCAAATCATGAGTCTGCAAATAAAGCTTTGTTCTCAGCATATTTAAGATAGTATAATTTAAGTCTGAAAAAGAACTGGTTTGAAATTTTGCTACCCCTCTGGCAACCCACTTTCTTCAGATGTTCTTGCTACCCCCAGCCAAAAGAATAATACATTGATGAGTAATAAACTGGCCTCATTCTGTACCCACTCCCCAGAGAAAACATTGGGAGGGGGGAAAAAACACCCTCTGATGTTTTCTAGCAAACACACAAGGAGGCTAAACACAGGCCAACAGATTGTCTGTAGTGGGCCTTAGGTCTCGGATATGTTTCAGAAACATCAGAAAACATGGGTTGACGAAAGGCCATATGCACAGATGCGCACAATGGACTCGGCTCCATAATAAGAGTCTGCAGCTTGAGCAGCGCAGGCAAGAAGCATTGATTTTCACTGGAGAGGCCATATCAGGTTACAGGAATGCACACATTTAATTTTTATGAGACTAAAGGCTCACAGAAACAACAACAACAAAAAATTCCCTCTTTGTGACACATTAATGTAACCAGTGAAGGGCAACTTGGAAATAAAACCAAGGGAAAGGCTTAATTATGTTCTCAAAAGGCCTTTGAAAATAAACTGGAATGCCACAAGCCACTCTGACATGTTCTGTGACACTTTTAGTCTCCTGGCTAGACAAATGCTGGACCTGGGTCACATCCGCAAATCCTCATTTTTATATAAATACACATAGATGGCATTACTCACCCCTTTCTGGTTTCTCTAAAGAATACTGTTCGTTTTCCAGATAAATCCAAGAGTCGCCAATCTTCCAGCTCTCAGCCCCAACCCAAGAAGAATAAGCAAGAGAGAAACATGGTTTCATACGAGAGCATCTTCTTCCAGCCAAGTGTAATTTACAGCGGAGTGTTTGGTTCATGTGTCACACAAGAATTATACAACCTCGCTGCTAGCCCTGACAATAAATATGCACTCCTCATTCAGGTAAATGAGATCGTTTCAGAAGTAAATGGACTCCACCACTAAAACGTGCCTTTTGCAAATAAAATAAATGTTTGGAATGTTTCCCCTGATGAAGATGCTGTAGCTGACAATTAAAGAGGCCAGTTATCTAGCCCCTTTCACATGAAGGCCAGCCCAGGAGAAGCAAGGCCACGAAAGCCAGAAACATCTGACAATAATTCAGTTACATCAACTCTCAGCTCTTATCAGTATGCATCATCTCCAAGGCAAAAATGGAGGGGAAAAGGTCAAAAAGTGGATCTCCACTGGCAATCCTATGTCTAGAAATAAAACCACCTTATAAAATGACACTGGGTTATTACTAGCCTATACCAAGCTTTTAGCTACCTACCCCTTCTCCCATGGAGTTACCCTCATGGGAGCTTCACAGGAGACTTGTAAGGTAGAGAAGGTATCATTTTCCCATTTGTAGATGGGGAAACTGAGGTAACATGTAGTTTCCTAAGTGTCCAAAGACTCACAGATGGTTATAGGTTATGTCAGGGTTATAAAAAAACAACAACACAAAAACACATGCTAGGATTCCTAGGTAATAAACCAGCATCTGTTCAATCTCTCTGCTTTCAGAGCAATTACAATACATGATCTCTTCTCTTTTTTAAAAAAGTATGTTTTTTTATTGATTTCGGAGAGAGCGAGAGAGAAACATCAATGATGAGAATCATTGATCCACTGCCTCCTGTACGCCCTCCACTGGGGATTGAGCGCAAGACCCAAGGCATGTGCTCTGACCAGGAATCAAAATGTGACCTCCTGTTTCACAGGTCAAAGCTCGACCACTAAGCCACACGGCTGGGCCATGATCTCTACTCTTAAGGAGCTTATAACCTAATTACAAAAATAAGATGCTCAGACACTAAATTAAACAAGCCATTGAAGATAAACCACCAATGCCAAGCACACACTCTCTTCAGTATTTTCAGCTCTCAACCACATTCATTTTATGAATTTATGGAATTGACAAAAAAGATTCTTAGTAAGTTAACAATTTCATACTTAAACCTACACAATGCAAGCACAGTTCAGAACATGTCGTTTGCTAAATTATTTATGTCCACATGGCTTTCCTGATGAATATCTAGGTAAACTGTAATAGTCTTAGGTATAATTATTTACCAGTGACCAGATTATACAGCTCACCTTGAGGGAAAAGGAAATTAACGCGGTTTAAAAATCAACAGTCTCAATATTTAGCTATTTTATTGAGTTATAATGACCTGTGGCAATATAAAATTTAACTTTTTTTGTCTTCTGACATTCCCTCTTCTTGGAATTCCAGATTTCTAAATATTTTCAAGAAACTTTTAAACATCCATATTTTAAGAAATTCGTTTATCATGGGGGTCAAATAAACATGAAGAAGCTGCAAAGATAATAGGCAAAATAGTATTAACCAATAACTGTAATTGGGTGTTGAATTTTGGCACTCGATTAAAATTATGCAAAAGAAATGAAGAAATTAATGATCTAATAGTTATAATAATTAGTAATTATATTTTTGGAGTCTGTAAGAATAATTAATTAGAGCATACCTTGAAGGTATCATTAGCTTCATTATAAAATGAGCCAGCAGAGATACAGCTGAGATGAGAGCTGCCTCTGGCCACAGGCAGAAGAGAGTGAACTGTCAGGACCTGGGGTTTCAGACCCATGGCTTCACCAACTAACCCACTCACTGAGCTGGCACCAGGAACCCCTTTCTTTTCTTGGCGTGCACAAGAAGCTATCCTTTTTTTCTCATCAACTGTTCCTTTAGACTACAGCTAGTGATCCCATTCAGTTCCCAGATGAGATTCTTTTCAAACTGTGGTTCCCTTGGCAGTTTGCCACCAAAAAGTGTAGTTGAAAAAAGGGAGATAAGAAGTCTGGATGTTTTAAGGTTTTATTATCATAGAAGGAAGAAGAAAAAAGGCAGAAAAATATAAGGATTATTAGTATAACTGAAGCTATAACAAGCAGAGATGGCATTATTCTAAAAAATAAACTGGTTACCTAGTTACAGACCGATATATAAACCACTGTATCAGGAATTGAGAATCACAAAAAATTTTAAAAGCCTTTTTATACTGAAAGTATAAAACCATATTTGTGCCTATAAAATTTAAAGATAAAACGTGCATATTCTTTCCATATTAAAAATGTAAATTTCAATAAGCAAAACATTAATACAACAACAACAACAAAACGGCAAAAAGGCCTAGACAGAGATGAACAGATGATTCACAAACTGCCAGCAAATGAGTGGGAAAATGTTCAACATCTCTTTTAATCTAATAAAAGCAAATTAAGTAATTTTTGGCCCAATAGATAGGCAAAAATTTCTTTTTTGATGACAATATCTAAATTCTGATTAGAGGTAAAGTCAGAAAGGATGATGCATTGCCTTGATGATGATGAGGCAAGTGGTACAAGCTGTTTGAAAGCAGTTGAGTAAAGTGTATCAAAACCCACTTGTTGGGCTAATTCCTTTGGGAAAATAAGTGATGCAGATGAAGAGTATTGTGCAAGAAGGTTCATTATAATATTATTTATTAGCAGGGAAAGTTTCAAAATAGACTATGCATCCAATAATAAGCAGAATGGCTTAAGTAACTTACGACAAATAGAAGATTATACAGTCATTGAAATATTTTCCAAACAAATAAATCATAACCCTAAGGAAATGTTTACAAAATAATGTGAAGTATAAAAAATCCAAACACAAAACTACAAATGAATTATAGCTAAATGATATGTTTGGATGAAGGCACAGATTACATAAAGGATATACATCTAAAGCACCAACAGTGATTAATTATTTTTAGTTAGCATTTTTTTCTTTCTGTTTATGTATTTTCAATAAGTTTTTAAAATCAGAAAACAGCAAATTTACCCATAATTTTTTTAAGGAGCATAAGGGAATCCTCAAACTTTAGGTATTGTTATCTTTTCACCATTTTTGTTCAAGTCAGCTAAAATTCCTCTTGACTCAGAAAGGAGCACACCAGCAGGTAGATTTTAATGTTAGGATTGTTTGATTTCCAGTGTTAAGACTTGGGAACTTTCCTTTCTTCATTATTCTTTCAACAGATGTCCTGTTGTTCCCCTTTGGGGTGTTTTTTTTCATAAGGTCAGTTTTAGGGGGAATTTGGACGAAAGAGAAGTTACCAAGACCACTCCTTTGAATGTTTATGCTGTAATGTTAAAATCCCAGATGACACTGCCAAGTTGCCTGGGTGCCTGCTGGCTTAGCAAAGAGCCACAGGACTGCACACAGGCAACAGTCATAAATGACACAACCAAAAAGTGATTGCTGCTTGTTTGAGAAAAATATGCACAGGATATGCCAAAAAGACTCCTACACTGGATGTTTTTCTGAATGAATTTCTTGTAAGTTCTGTCACATGAAACTAATGTAATACTAGGAATCCCTATTATACGAGGACCTCATTCCAAATGCATCTACCACATTGCCTGTGCCGCTGGCTGGTCGAAACACACAACTCTACAATTGCATAATTATGACATCATATTATAAAGTTTCAGTGCTTGTTTTAGCTTGGTTCCAGCACGGCTTTTAATTAATAGATTTGATAATCTTTCTTTCAAATATAGCTCAATACAAAAACTAATGCAATTAGAATAACCAAAAAAACCCCCAAAAGACTCATAGCTGTTTGCAGCCAACCCAAACACTGCAATGGCTGTCCATTGCATTTAGGTTGAAAACTAAACCCCTAACCTGGCTCATCACACCCCACCTTCAAAGTCATCTGGTAGCATTTGCCCCCTTTCCCACTAAGCTCTGGCCACAGTGGTCTTTTTCCTCTTTCTTAACTATGGCAAAATAATTCTCATAGCACTATGTTTCCTCTACGCCTACAATGTCCGTCCCCTTAATCTTAACATGATTGGATCAGCTTTGTTTTCAGGTGGATTAAAAGTAACTGAGTGAGCAGAAATCAATCCCATGAAATAGCAAATTAAAATTAACATTTTTTTAAAAATATATTTTATTGATTTTTTTTACAGAGAGGAAGGGAGAGAGATAGAGAGTTAGAAACATCGATGAGAGAGAAACATCCATCAGCTGCCTCCTGCACATCTCCTACTAGGGATGTGCCCACAACCCAGGTACATGCCCTTGACCGGAATCAAACCTGGGACCTTTCAGTCCGCAAGCTGACGCTCTATCCACTGAGCCAAACCGGTTTCGGCAACATATTTTTTAATTTGGTACTCTTGGTTAGGAAAGACTGGCCTTTGTTTACCTCCAATATTTGGAAGGAAAGTTTCAAATGCTTTCCTGATAGAGGGGTTGTAAATGTCCAAGTGCAAGCTAGTGTCAAAATAAAAGAATGAACCAGACTTCTTTATTGGCTGCAACTCAAAATCTACAGGGCTCTAACACGTACTTGTTTGTCTGTCCTAACTACTGTGTCTTAGGGGAATGATGGTACTTATTCTCTCCATTTCTTTTATTTCAAATAGTGCAACATTATTAATGCTATATATATATATATATATATATATATATATATATATATATATGGCATTAACTTATGGCATGATTATTTACATAAGCCCTGTTAGAGCAATCAGGCATTAAGATGTCCCCTAATGATCCCAGTCTTTTGGTATACACTTGTATAATCTCTTCCCCTGAATGCAGGCTGGACCTACTGACTGGTTTCTAATGAACAGAATATGGCAAATGTGATGAGATGTCACTTCTGAGATTAGATTAAAACAAAACAAAACAAAACCTGTGACTTCCATATCTCACTTTCTCCCTCTTGGAACCCTTGCTTAACTCCTAGCCTGCCAACAGCCATATAAATAAACTTGGATGTGGATCTTCTGAGGCCTGCAACAGCCATGTGAATTTAGCAGACCCTCCCCAAATTGAAGTTCAAGATAACTACAGCCCTAGCTGACACCCTGATTATAGCCTTCTGAGGTACCCTGAGCCAAAGGACCCAGCTAAGTCACACTCAGATCCACGACCCACAGAAACTCTTAGTTAATAAATTTATGTTGGGTGGGGGTGATTTGCTACACAGCAGTAGCTAACTAATAAATTATTTACAACCCAGACTACAAACTTGACATATTATTTTCTTTTTGTTAGGATTATAATGAAAGGAAGTTTTCACCCCCTTAAGTATGAGGATGAAATCTTAGGTTGCATAGGTATGGAGGATTTTCAGAACTAGAAGTAATTAAGCAGGATTTTTTCCCAAAGGGAAAGATAAGTATATTTGGTACATCAATCATGAAGCCACTCATAATTTATATAGCGTTTTAAAATCTAACTGGTGTTTTCACATTCATAGTCATTTTTATTGGTCTTTAAAAGGTTTTAAGTATTATTATTACCTCCATTTTACAGATAAGGAGACTGAGACTCAGCAGATTTTACGACTTCCATGAAGGCAAGGACCCTCAGTCTGTTCACCACTCTTCCCCAATGCCTAGTTCTGTGTCTAGCCCTGTAAACACTCAATACATATTTATTTAGTGGCTGCCTCCTACAACAATGTTATCCATAAAGATGGTGCCTTTAAATTCCCCAACTGATGCATACGTCAATCAATCTCTCTATATACTTACACAAATATGTATTATTGGAAACAGTATATGTGTTTCCCAAACAACACAGGTACCTCTGAAAGCTCACTATAGTTCTAAAGACAATAAAGAGATTATTCCCGAATTTAACCCTATTTTTCATACAGTTCTACACTGCCAAGGACAGAGACCTAGAGCTCTTTTATGAGCTAAGAACCCTTTCTTAGTAAATCAAATCTCTTCCCTCACATATCATTTCTTATAATCTCCCAGGATGAGACTGGAGACAATAGGCCTTTCTAAGAGCCACAAAAGGAAGTCAACAGCTGGCTCAGATCCCCTCATCGCCCACAACACTGCCGTCCCTCCCCTGCCAGGCCTGGCCTCTTTCCTCCCATAAACATGGCAAGTAGGAAGTAATAGGTCTTGTCAAAGGTCACTATAAAATAACCTCAGGAGATGTTAGATAGAGGTGTCCACAGAAATGCAACAACGTGCTGACAAGGAAACAGGAGGTAAGGGGATTTTGATTAGGAGGTTTATATAAGACTTAAATTCCTTTTCTTTTCAAAGTTTCACACTCAAGCAATCATTCAGTCTTCAACCACATGCCAGAAGCTTCTCCATATTACCTAATAAAAAATATTTTTTCACAAAAGATACATGGAGCCATTAAATAATCAATTGGTCTCCATTTTTAAGAAGATAAGAAAATCATTAGGTATGATTACTCTTGGAATTGTATGATTACAAATAGAGGAACTGCAGGATATCATGTGTAGAGTAATAAATTAATACCAGTCATCTACCCATTTGGCAAATATTGAAGAAGTATCTGTGATGTGCCAGCACTACATGTTGGGAAAGGGGTGATGAACCAAACATGCATGATCCCTGACATTTCATAATTTAGATTCTAGTGGCACATATGGATTTTAAATTTTTAAAGATTAAGTTAAAAATCATATGAAGTGATGTAAATTTGAAAATTGAAAGTGCTAATGAAGGGGAAGTTCAGGATAGCAGGAACATTTAACAGGGAGACTGAATTTAGGTTAGGGATACAGTGGAAAGCAGGAATGATCTATACAGAAGGGACAGCATATGCAAAGTCCCTGCAGCTCCTAAGGCTTGGTGATTTCAAGGACCTGAGATTCCAGTGTGGTTGGGGTACATTGAGTGGGGATCTGTGTGTTCAGAGATGAGGCTGGCCTATCTAATGCCAAAGACTGTGATCCTGACTCTTTTCATGTCTGTAGCCCAAAGTCTTTTCCCTGAATGCCAGACTCCGCATCCCACTGGACTACTGGCCATCTTCTCACACATAAATTGCCCCATACTGAGCTCCTCATCTCCTCTAATAAACCTGTTCCATCAGCCACCTTCCCCAATTCAGTTGATGACAACTCTATCCTCCCAGTGTCTCACATTAAAACCTAAGCATCCTCTGACTTCTTTCTTACCCTCATACCCAGTCTGTCAGTATGTCCTTTTGGCTTTACCTTCAAAATAAGCCAAACTCTTCCTTACTGCCTCTCCCACAATCACCCACTCCAGGCCATCACCTTTCTTATCTCCTAACAGGTCTCTTTTGCCACCCTCATTCATAACATAGTTCGCAAGCCCCTACATGATGCAGCCACCCACTACCTCCCACTCCTTCCTCACTGCCTCCGTGTCTGCTTTCTTGCAGCTCCTGAAACACACCAGGGTCTTTGTACTAGCAGCTCCCTTTGCCTGAAAGCTCTTTCTCCGGGTCTGCAGGAATTGCTATCTCACTTCAGCAGCTCTCTGCTCATATCACCCTCTCAGAAAGGTCTTCCCTGACTCCTCCATCTGAAAGATGAAAGAGCATGCTGCCTCTACATACGCAGCCCAGCTTCATCTTTCTTTTTGACACTTACTGCTCAATGAAACGTTATATATTTACCACTTTGTATAGAGATTTTGTCTGCTGGTTCACTGCCATAACCTTAGAACCTAGAAGAGTTCTAGCAGAAGAGAGCAAAGGCACACATTTAATGATGCTCTTTGTTGGGCTATCACATGACCATCTTCAGAAGTCATTCTGTAATAAAATTACAAGCTCCTAAGAAATATATTGAGTATCTAGTATATTACTAAGATTGAGGTTCCAGAGAAGTAAGAAAAGGAGCGAGAAGTCAGGCTAGCAAGAAGAGGGAAGGAGGGCAGGTGGTAGACAGGTCAGTGTCTAGTGGAGGAGGGCAGCCCTGAGTGCCTGTGACAGGCACTGTGGTGGGACAGAATGTTCTAGAGCAGTGGTTCTCAACCTTCCTAATGCAGCGATCCTTTAATACAGTTCCTCATGTTGTGGTGACTCCCAATTTCATTGTTACAAATTGAACATAATTAAAGCATAGTGATTCATCACAAAAACAATATGTAATTATATATGTGTTTTCTGATGGTCTTAGGGGACCCCTGTGAAAGGGTCATTTGACCCCCAACGGGGTCGCGACCCACAGGTTGAGAACCGCTGTTCTAGAGAAACAGTGACAGAAATAAAAGGAATGAAAGAAGTGTGAGAGTGCCCAAGACAAACTTAGTCTCTTTCCCAATTTTGCCTATGTTCAACCCCAAAAGAAGGTGTTTTTTGTTGTTTCATCCAGCATGAGGGGAAAGAGATTAAGGTCTTCAGAGTATATATTTATTTTGCCAAAAGATTGGTCATGTGTTTTTTTTAATAACCATAAAAAAATTCACAGCAAACTTACATGTCAAACAATAGGGAGTGGGAAAGAAATTATGATATAGCAACTCAATGGAATATGACGCATAATCATAGTTTCAAAAACTATGTAGCAACATGAAAACATGTCTGTGGTGTAGTTAAGTAAAGGAAGCAGAATTTTAAAATGTGTCTCTTGCCGAGCCGACACTCAGTAGTTGAGCATCAACCTATGAATCAGGAGGTTATGGTTTGATTCCTGGTCAGGGCACATGCCAGTGTTGTGGGCTTGATCCCCAGTGGGTGTGCAGGAAGCAACCGATCAATGATTCTCTCTCATCATTGATGCTTCTCTCTCGCCTGCTCTCACTTCCTCTCTAAAATCAATAAAAACATATTTTTTAAATGTGTCGCTGCTCTGATTAAAGCCATTTAAAAATTATGTTCACCTCTAGTCAAGGAATGGAAGGGCATGTGAACATGAAAAACCAAAGATTCCTTAGGGTTGTGAGGTTTTCTGGGATTTAGTCATCCAACCTCATTTTTTTATTTCTGAAATATTATTACAATAGTTTTTAAGCTGCAGGGACATCCATCAATATACCAAGTCTCCATAGGCAGATTCTCCCAGAGCACTCACCAGACATCCAGCATCTTATGTTGGTAATAGGAAATTCATGATAAAGAACAATGTCCAAGTACCCCGTAATCAATTCACTCAGGATTAATTAACCATCTACCTAACATGTGTAAGGGACTATTTGCTAGATTCTATTAGGGAAATCAAAACTGAGCAAGCATCCACTCTTGCTGTTATGGAGCTTACAATCCAGGAGAGGGAATTTTTGACAAACATAAAAATAAGCTCAACAGAAGATAATTTTTTAAAAACCTTAAGAAAAGTCTTAACAAAGCACTAAGGAATTTATTTCTCATTCAGTTTTTGGTTTGGGAGATTATGTTTCCAGAGGCAGAAGGTGAGGAGAAGGGAGTGCTGGGTGAGGACAGAAGTTCCAGGGAAGAGGGGAGTCTGAACATGGTGGAGAGACACTCAACACAAACAAGAGTTTATTATGGGTCTGGCTTGAATGTGGGGTACAACTATAGGGAATGCTAGCTTCAGTTGGCCTAAAGGCCTTTAAGAGATGCTAGAAGAGGCTCTTGAGCAGGGAAATGAGATGTTCAGAGCCATATAGTTGAAAGATTTATTTTGTAGCCAAGATGGAAAGAGTTGAGCTTGGGGACCAGACAAAGCTGGTTCCAAATTCCAACTTCTCCATTTAGTGGTTTTGTCACAGTAATTGACTTGCCCTTTAACTTCTATGCCTCACTTTCCTTATCAATAAAAAGGAATAACTTCATCTCCTTGGTAATTTTGCTATGAAGGTGACATGGTAGATCAAGAGAGTAGATATTGGTCAAGGCTCAATAAACACTCAATAAATAATCATGTTTCCCTTAACTGTCACTTCATAGAAGGAACTACTTGAGAAGGAGACAGGGGGAAAGGACAAAACGAATAAGACATTACTCAAGTGGGGGGGTCTACAAAACGTGACAATGACATGCTCATGATGGCCAAGGGAAAAGGCAAAGTCCATGATTATCATAGGGTTCAAGCTGGGGGCAGAGAAGATGATGGAAGCTCCCACTGAAATGAGTGTGTCATAAGGAGAAATGGTATGAGGATGTTAATATTTGAACAATTTAAAAATTAAGGAACAGCAGCAGTCCATCTAGGAGGAAATGGTCAGAGAAAATTGGAAGTCACGGCTCATAGCCTGGGAGAGAGATATGGGCTAGAGACACATATGACATATGTGGTATGATTTTTAGTAGTTGCCTATTCCTATTACAAGGTCTATAATACACCTACTAACTTTGTTTACTGTTCATCTTGATACATGGAGAGAAGCTGCTGGGCTAAAAATATCCCATTTGGCATATATTCTAACTAAATTTAGCATCCCACATTTTCCCCATGATACATATTTTTTAACAGCTTTATTGAGATATAATTTACATATCATACAATTCATCACTTAAACTGTACAATTCAATGGTCTTAGAATATCTACAGATTTGTGTAAACATCACCACTATCAATTTTAGAACATTTTCATCATTCCAAGAAGAAACCACATATCCCTTAGCTGTCACCCCAAAACCCCAGTCCCACCCTCAGGTTTAGGCAACCACTAATCTACCATCTGTCTCCATGGATGCGCCCATTCTGGACCTTCCATATAAATGGAATCATATAAGATGTGGTTCTTTGTGTCTGGCTTTTTTCTTAGCACAATATTTTGAAAGTTCATGCATATTGTATCATGTATTATATCATGTAAGTACTTCATTTATTTTTATGACCAAATGGTATTCCAATATATGGACATACCACATTTTGTTTATCTATTCATCAGTTGATAAACTTTGGGATGTTTCCACATTTTGGTTATTATGACTAACCCTGCTATGAACATTTATATACAAGTTTTTATGTGGACATATGTTTTCATTTCTCTAGGTTGTATACCTAAAAGTGGAATTGCTGGATCATAAGTTTATGTTTAACTGTTTGAGGAACTGCCAAACTGCTTTTCAATCCCACCAGCAATGTATGAGAATTCCAATTTCTCCACATCTTCATCAACATGTGTTATTGCCTGTCTTTTTTATTATAGACATCCTAGTGGATGTGAAGTGGTATCTCACCATGGTTTTGATTTGCTTTTCCTGATAGCTAGAGATGCTGAACACATTTTCATGTGCTTCTTAGTCATTTGCGTATCCTCTTTGGAGAATTCTCTATGCAGATCCTTTGCCCATTTTTTGTCTTTTCATTGTAATACGTTTTTAAAGCAAAGAACTTTTTCTTCTGTGTTTTCATTGTGCAAAACAGAGGTATAAATGTTCATCAACAACTAGAAAATCAGAATTTTTTTCTTCCTGCATTGAAACATGTATATTCAACTTGGTATGTGTGTTCTGTTATGGGAACTGGTGGCTTTTGTCCTTGTCAGTAAATATTAGCACATCAAGACAATGATTGTTAAGCCTGGCAGAGTGACAAACTACAGTTGTATATAATTCTTTGTTCTCAAGGTTAAAAGTTGGTGTTGCCCTTTTGGCATTGCTCTTTCACAAACCCTAGGGCCAAATTCAAGGCCAAACCAAGGTCAATGCCCACATTAGCAAATTCATTAATCAGTGCAATATGTATACATCTGTTTTAAAGTGCAGCCTTTTTTTTCTTTCTGTGTTTTGCTGGCTTTGTTTATTCCTGGTAATGTGTGGGTCCACATATCTGAAGATTTATTCCAAGTTTTTCTGGGATTTCATCTACTTGGAAACTTATTTTTAACATGGTTTAAAAAATGTCTGGTTATAATCTACATCACTCCCAATCGGTCAGCTCCCGTGGGGTCCCTCTACTACTTGCCCTGGGTATTTTCTTCTTGCTGGGCATACCTACTGTTATGGGTTGAGTTATGGGTTGATCCGCCCCCAAATCTCCAGTGTCTTAGAAAGGGACCTAAATTAGAGATAACGTCTTTATGGAGGTAGTCAAGTTAAATTGAGATCTTTATAGTGGGTCCTAATCCATTATGACCGGTATACTTATAAAAAGGAGAAATTTGGACACATAAGGAAGACCATTTGAAGAGACAGGGATGACAGCCATCTCCAAGCCTTCTGGAACAGCCCTCAGAAGGATGCAAGCCTGCCAACACCTTGATCTTGGACTTCTAGCCTCCAGAACTGGGAGAGAATAAATTTCTGTTGTTTCAGCCACCCAGTTCGTGGTAATTTGTTACAGCCCTAGGGAACTAACACACCTGGCCATGCACACCTGAGTGCCAGAGCTATGGTGGCCTGACAGGTGGATGCCTCTCTCTCTGGAGGGTCTCTTCTGTGACAGAAATTATAAAAACTGCACTGCCTTGCAATGCAGTGACTGCACTACAGTTTTTAGTTATAGTTGCTCTTAGAATTTTTGTTCGTAGTTATTTTCTGTTCTCTTCCAAGGACTCAGACACAAGATTACAGGGCCTTGGACCAGAAACCCTTCCCTCCTCTACCACCACAAAGAACAACCTGGACTTCATTGCTGGGTCAGGCTTATCCTGCCTGGCTCCCTCTTCCCTTAGAGTGAGTACAACTCCTCTCCCTTTCCTTCATCTTCCAGTTAATCAATCCCCTAGTCATATGGATTCTATCTCTTAGATGGCTTTTGGATCTGGCACCATCGTAGCCCAAGCCACTATCACCTCTTGCCTGGATAACCACACTAACCCCTAACTGAGCTTTCTGCCTTCAGCCTTGCACCCCTCACCTTCCCGCAACATTCCATTGTAATGACTTATTTAGTGTCACTTCTCCCAGCAAGTTCTGTGAGGAGAGGAGCCGAGGAGTCTGTTTTTGATCATGTATCCCTAGTACCTGGCACATAATATGTGTTCAGTAAATGTCTGATGAAGGAAGAGAGGGAGGGAGGGAGGAAGAAAGGAAGTGGGGTTTATATTCCCTTACATAAACTTCAAGGCTATGTTTTTTCATTGATCTCAGTTGAGCAGATCCTTGTACTGAGAAGGCAATCAGTCAACACAAATAGAGATGTCAAATGATGTGTTTTTCAAATGAAATGATACAGCTTTCTAAACATATGGCCCATCGAGATCCAAACCCGTCTTCAGAAAAGGGGCATTCAGACCTGTGTGCCTAGCTGTTGTCTCCCCTGAATTATCCTGCACGTCAGAATCACGTCACAACCCCCACCTCTCTGCCAGGCCTAAAATACAAAAGCCCTCTCTAGATTTCTGCTCCTCCCATTAAGGCACGACAGCTGCCACACCTAACTTTGAACAAGTGGTCCATGCATTCTATTTCTCCATCTGGGGAATGCCTATGAGCAAACCTTATCCCTCCTTTTTAAAAAAAGAAAAAAAGAGCTAAAATACACCTAACATAAAGTTGTCCATGTTAACCATGTTTAAGTGGATAGTTCAGTGATATTAAGTATCTTCACCCTGTTATGCAACCAATCTCCAGAATTTCTATTTTTAAAAATAAGCATTAAATAACTAAAACTATGTAAAGGAATACAAGGCTTCCTAAAGAGACTTCCTAAAATATGTACTAAATTAAAAAAAAAAAAGACAAAGCATCCTTCTACTGCCTGCCTTTTAAAGATGCTATAGTTTTTGTGCTTTAGGGGGGAAGGGTAAAAATGAACCATGGTTTAAGTGGTGAACCAGCCTGTCTGAAGAATGTCCCTTCCAAAGGGCATGCCAAGTAATTACATGTAATTTTTTTCCTCCCTGGTTTTTGTGAGTGCTTCTGAGCCAGTGCTGCCTCCATCCAATGGGCAGACATCGCTGTTTTGTTTTCTTAGTGTTTTGAATGGTTGGAGATTAGCATGGGTATTTAGCAAAAAGTACAATTTCAAATTACACACTGTTTCATGGTGCCAAAACACTGCACACATCGTCTGATGATGTCCACCAGCTCGGGACTTAGAATGGTGGTTGTTAGTCATCAGGCTTTGCAAAGCTGGGAGATGAAATCGTAAACAGTGTGTGCTTAGACGGGCCTTATTAGAAAAGAAGAGTGTCTAAAACATGGACTCATATTTTTTTAAAACCTGTAATATCTTTTAATTGACAATGTGTGTATTTAAATCAACATGACTAATAGATTTGCTCAAAAGGAGGAACATTTTATCTATGGGCATTCTCAAAAAAATGATAAGCACATTTACAAGTATATATTCTAGTAGCATTCTGGTCTTCATTGGCCAAGGTTTTTATTTATGTACAAGCTTAACCACCATAACCACATATATATGTGGATATTAAAATTGCTTTAACTTTAACATAATGCTTACAAAAGGATCCAAAGTAATCCCTCCCTGGCACTGGCCACAGACTGCATGTTTAATCCTGGCTTTTATCTCACCCACTGAAGACATAGAGGTGCAGATAGGAACTGAAAATGGCTAAATCCAATCCTAATCACCATTAGGAGAAAACAAAAACCAAATTCTCAAAAGCAGATGGCTCAGGCCCAGTGTGAAGACAGTACATTGGTATAACAAAAGCCAAAGTATTTTATTAAAGATAATTCAGGAGCTAGAACTAGAATCTATCTTGCTCAATGAATGAATACCTAAAACCCCTTTACTTTGAACCCCAAAAGAGTTGAAAAAGTTAAATCTTTAATCTCATTGTCACAAAGTCCTCTAACAGTCGATCACAAAGTTGCCTGAGAGAAAAGTTTCCCTACGTTCTACCAAAAACACAGGTTTGTAACAGATGTCTCATGTAACATTTAGGACAGATCCCAGATTAAGAGGTTGATATATCCATATGTATTTGTTAATCAATCCAAGTACATGAAGCCTAAAGCTGGGACCCAAGAATTATTAGCAGAGAAACAATTTAAATGCAAATAACGCATGCATGGAAAATCATCAGAAAGCATGTTACTTATAAATTCCAGGCAAATGCAATAATAAACACAATTGGAAAATTCCCACCTGGCAGCCACCCAGAGTAGTGCTTATAATAAATGTGAGCTCTTTTTGCACACTGACCACCCTTCTTATTAACAAACATGATGCCTACCTAGCCTTGTCAACCCCTCAGCTTCTCCATCTATAAAATGGGACTTAAAGCTGCATCTTAATAAATGGAGGGTAAATTCTTCTAATAAATGACATTACAGAAAGCACAAACAGCATCTCAAAATGTAAAGAAATGTGCAGTTTTGTACCTAAACATGGTTTTAAGTCATGTTGAAAAGCACATGGTCAGATAGACATGCACTTGGAAACAGACTGTGATCAGGAGAGAGGTTCCGGGTGAAATGACTCATGAATGCGGGAATGCAGAGGCTCTCAGCAGCATGAAGTCACAAGGACCTTCTCCGAGGTCTCCTCCCCTCCACAAGCAGTGCTGTTTGTTGACTTCAAAAGACAATAGGTGGACAATTTGGAAATCATTATTTCTTTATATATATGATTATTTTTATCCTTTAGTGAATGCACAGCTGTTTTATTGTTAGAAATAATTAAAGAAAAACATTCTGGTTTGCATTGAGAAATATTGATTCTTCTACTATTTTAAGGGATGTCAAATAGAATGAACACCTTAAGTCTAGGGGGCTCTAACTAACATCTTGATATGAGCCAAGGGCAAGTTCGTCCGGTGCAATGACACAAAGCTTATTAAAAGCTTAGAGGGAAGAAACACAAGGGAATCCAAATGTCTTCAATGGAGTAAGATTTCCCTCCAAAAACAGCTAAAGGCAAGTAGTATTTGGGGCAAAAACAGCAAACTAGCAACATAACTGAAATGTGTCAATCTTGACCATTTACAAAATGGAGGGTTTCTAAGAGGCTATGTGCAAAGCAAACCATAAGTTAAGATTTTTGAGGGGGAGGGGGAGCAAACCACTTAAAACATCCATATTTGAAACTTACACAAAACTGAGCTCATGTGAGGTACAAAGAACTACCTTCTTAATTAAGCAATCTGTACATTTTAATTTTTATTAATATTTTCTTAAATGTGTTTTGTAGTATGCTGCACATCTATAACAACCATTTACTGCCCTTGAACTCTGAATGCAATACTGCAATCCCTTTCCAAATAGAATCGCGGAGTAGAAGATTCCTTAGAGATCAATTAGAATTGCAGTTCTCAACCCTAGTTACACTTTAGAAACACTTTTAAAAAATACAGAGGCCGAGAGCTCTACCCCAATTACATCACAAGGGGGTGTAGATATCCCCCTCTTGTGATTTAGTTTTTAAAATAAACTCTACAGGTAGTTCTACTGGGCAGCTAAGATTAAGAACCACTGATACAGAATATACATATTTGCACTGCCTGATACCGTAGTCACTGGCTACAAGTGGCCACGGAGCACTTGAAATGTGACGAGTCTGAATTGTGTAGTAATTGCAAAATACACACCAGATTTCAAAGATTTAGTACCCCCAAAAAATCATAAAGCATCTCATCAGCATTTTTAATATTGATTATAAGTTGAAATGATAATATTTCATATATACTGGGTTAAATAAAAAGTGTTACTAAAGTTAACTTCTCCTGTTTCTTTTCACCTTTTTAATGTGCTACTAGAACATATAAAATTACATATGCAGCTGGCATATGTGGTTCCCACTATTGAACAGTGCTGGTCAAGACCAAAATTCTTATTACAAATGAAGAAACTGAGGCAGAAAAGCATACTGAGTTCAAGGCAGCACTCTGGGGATCCCCTCTTCTGGTCTTAGGCTTCTTCTCCTGTTGTCATAGCCCACTTTGTTGCAGAGCTGGGCATGGCGGAGCCCCTGATGCCATCACTCGGATTTTGAACCTTTCTCTCTTTGTCTTGCTATTTTTTCTTCTAAGATTTGATATTAAAAATCTATTTCCCTTATGGAAAAACATCCCCTCTCCACTGTGCACATATTTTTGGTTTGTTATTGTAGGATTACTCATGAAAGCAGAGTAACAAGAATGGGTGTCAAAAAATAAATCTAGAAAAACATTAACATAAAGAAAATGCAGAGAAGGGATGGAAAGGATTATTAAGGCTTTTAAGATGTAGATGGTCAAGTTCTGGCCTGTGAATGTTTTACCATGTTGTAGCTTAATAAGTAACCCTGGCATTCTAAGAGCCATCTTCAGCACATTATCAGCCTCTCTGCGGAATTTAGAAGTTTGAACCTATAATATTATCTTTTCTCCCAGAAGGGCTGTTTTTCTGGACAGTGTTGTCATTACAGTGAGGCAAATCAGGCTCTTCATGATAGAGCACCACGTCACACCTAGGTACCCTGGCGGAAATGGACTTTGGCCTCAATACCTTCTACCCTCTGGTGATCAGATTAGTAACTGATCAGTTAGAAGCCAAGCAGCATCACTGCTTACTTAAAGAAGAAAATATTGTTTTGATAAAGTAAAATGGCCCTACCAGATCTGGCAAATAAAGACAAAATGTATTTCTTCTAACAACCAGCTAATTCAAAAAAACAACAACAAAGATGTTTTTTGTTGCATGTGGATTCCCCTCCTTGGGAAGCCAGCAGAGCACGACTTGCATAAAACTGGCTGAAATGTGTTATATTTGAGAAATCATGCAACACAGGGCTCCTCAGTGCAATAAAAGAAGAAAAGAGACCTGAATTCTGATATAAAGCCTTCATGCAAAGAGCTGGAAAGAAAACCTACCAGCCAGGCCAAACCACACATACAGTAGATGCATTCAAGATTTCTATTGAGATATTCTTGCTCCCCATCCTAAATATGGCATAACCTAAATGTCATCTTAAATCAAATGTTTGGTGCTCTGGAGCCCCCTATGTTGCATGCATGATTTCTATTAGCTATGATTAGGCAGGTTTTGCCAGTCAAACCACAAAGAGCATACTTCCAGACTCAACTCACTTCTCATGTAGTAATATTCACCTCTAAACCCTCTCATTCCTATACACCAACCTGGGAAGATAATAAGTTACAGATGGATCCTGGGCAGAAGTACATCTGCCAGAGTGAAAACACTTGTTGCTCTATTCCACTAAAACAAAGATTATTGATTTTAACTTTAAATAATTTTTCAGATCTCTTTCTCAAAGATGATAAAGAAAAGATGAGAAGTAAAAAAAAAAGTTACTGCCTTATTCGGAAGTGATTTTTTTTAGAGTATTTTTAGTTCTGCCTGGTTTTAGTCTCAAATGAAATCTGGATGGTGTAGTTTTAACAGGTCATGTCTAATAATAATGGTGAAGAAGAAGAACGATCCTCAAATAAGAAGGCCGATATTAGAAAAATTAACATCACAGATATGTAAGAATAAACAGAATAGAAACTATAATTTATCTGGTTAGGGCATTTATTCAAAATATCCGATTTAAAAAATTGTCTTTGAAAGGTTAGTGATCAAAGGCTTGAAAAGAGCAGGGATCCAAAGCCATGGGCTGGCTGTGTTTTATTCGTGACAAGGGCATTTGTAGTGGCCTGGCTCATGGAAAAACAACCTAACCAACCTGGAGGCAGAGACTGGGCTTCTAGGCTCCATTCTGTTCTTTAGTTCTGGGCCTTGGGTGAACCAGTGAATGCCACCAGGCCTTAGGTTCTGTTCTTCAGAGTGAAGAGGTTGGTTTATGAGTGAAAAGACCTCCCCCAGCTCCAGCTCTACATATGCTACAAGCCTTTCTATCACACCATCAGAATGCCTAGGCCGAAAGGAACTCTTACTCTCTAAAATTAGTTCAAGACAAACACCAACATAGTAGTTTTCAATCCTTGTTAATTTTAGGGTAGAGATTAGAAATGTAAACCTTGAGGAAAGAGAAGCAAGCAACGAAAATATGTATTTTTAAAGTGTGAAATGAACTTTAATCTATTTCTCAGAAAAGATAATTGGATAATAGAGTGAGCATGGAGGAAAGAAATGAAATGTCAGCGTAACATCTTATACATTCAGGAATTTATCCTAAGCTTACAAGTTTTATTTTGAAAGTTCCAGAGTCTCAATAGAGCATCAGGTTTTTGCTCTTGTTTCTGAAACAGTGTTACCATAATCAAGAAACTTGAAAAAGTATTCTACCTCTGTCTGTCTCTCTCTCTCTCTCCCAACAAAGCAATACTAATGGATCATCAAAAAACACCAATTGCCCATTTTTCCCCTAATCCAAAATGTAAGAACCCTTTAGTGAAAACATTAACCATGATGTCATTTTTAAAGTGCCAGCATTTCTTTTTAAAGTAATGCTGCAATATAGCTTATTTAGTTTATGAATAGGAACACAAAAAAGTTCTTTAAGTCTGCTTAGCATATCTAAAGGTGCTTCTTTCTCACACTTAAATATTTGAGGCTATTGTCCCCACACACACATTTATTAGCTTATCTCAGTTGTATAATTTTCTCAAATAGGATTCAGAGAAATAGCCCTAGATTTGAATTTTTAAACACTAATTTATAAAAGCATTGGTTGATTCCCATAATACAGCTGGTAGTCAAGCTGGACAAGATAATGAATTGACTGAGATCATTGTTCCATCTTCATCCAAGAAAACTGCCTCTAAAAAAAGATCTTAAATTGCTGTAGAAATCCAATTTGTAAAAAGCAAAAGAAGCATATAGATGGGAAACACCAGCATGATCACATTAATTTTGTGACTAACAGCAATGCTTTGAAATGAAGAAGAAGAAAAAAAGAAAAGATGACAAAAATAATCAGTCCACTCAAATCCCTAATTTTAATTTAACAACACAACCAGAGGAAAACCAACAGCAAATACAAAGTTCACATCTTAGGGGTCCAGCCAGCATCACCCCCACAGACACAAAATAATTTTCAACTTAATAAGAAGCAAATGCCAATGCTAGGGAAAAGCTGTAGAACAGTGATACATCATTGCTAAAAAGTAAATTATAATAAGAAATCAGGGGACCAAGAACTTGACGTCAGTACAAATAGCCATGGAAAGTCCATGACTGATTGGTTTTGAACCTGAGGTGTGGAAAACTGACAAGTAGTTATCATGAAAATCTTCAATTCACTGTCATTGAAAAGCTATGAAGGAAAAGTCTCTGGACAAACTACCATTCATTTAACCACCTATTCAAAAAAAGCAGCAATACCACAAAGATACAGAAGTAAAGGCACAGTTTTCACTCTTTTGGTGGGAATGTTCTAACAAACTATCTGCTCATATATAAACTACATGAGGTCACAGCTGACTTCTAATTTCCAGGCAATTTATGGATATCAGCAATTTACATTTAAAAACAGTCAGCTTGTAGATACTATCAATTGAGCAAATGTGTTTACTCTGAGTCCAGTTGGAAAATAAAAATTGTTATATCAGTCAGGATTTCAAAAGAACAGATTTATTTAAAGTGCTACAAGCAAAGAAAATGGGAACATTTATAGGGAGGCACAGGTGAGTTCTTTCACTGTTTTCTCAGTTTTAAAACTAAACTAATAGCTGATATTCAGTCGTTAGCACCTTTCTTCCATGGAATACACAGCTAGGTTGGAATGTGGAGAATCGTTTTTTGTTTGTTTACTTTATTTTTAATTTTTAGGCTCCTTTTTTTTAAGAACTCTGCCCTTATTAAAACTTAAGTACTTATTATAGTGATTCATAAAAGTTCATAGAATAAGGGAATTCTTACCTAATACATAAACATGTTCATAAACATTATTTTACCCAGGAAATAATGGTCTTATTCTCACACACACACACACACACACACACACACACACACACACACACCCTTCCACACAAAATGCTACCAAGTCCCAGGAAACTGACAAAAGCAACATTAATATTCAGTGCAAAATACGAATCCCATTTCTGAATTCCATCTATGAAAAAACAAGACTGGCTTCATTTAACCAAACTGCACAGTTCCCTTTCTGCTTAATAAGCATAATAAACAGCATCTTACCATTATCTGTAGAATAAATTCAGCAACGTGTTGCTTCCTGTAGTCACCAAATCAAGGTGTTTTTTTTTCTTCCTTTCTCTCTAGTAATTTCTTTTTTCACCAGCAAGATTAGGAAGAAAATAAATCTGAGTATTTGCCTCAGTATTTCAGACACAAGGTTGTGAAACTAGCCCTTAGTAAAAAAGAACAGGTCTGGTATTTTACAATCACTTTTGCAATTCAGAGGTACCTCCTGAACTCTCGTACCTCCTCTCCTCCCTCGCTCTCTACGTTTCTTTTAGTAATGAGACTAATTTTTCCAGTAGCCTTTAACTCCCTAGATTTAACCAACATGGAAAATGTGACTAAAAACTTGTAGAACTGTCTAGCCTCCAACCCTACACAGAATCAACTTTGTTGTAAGTGTTGAAGAACACCTCGCAAGCAGCTACTTGCTCGCTTAGGCTCCTGAACTGCACAGCACAGAACGCCAAATAACAGTGCGCCATCTAGTTAGCAAGCGGCACTCTCCATTCCAGAAGGGGGGACACCTTCAAACCCTGGGAGTTAAGGACTTGTCAGGGTTCAGCTGCTCCGAAGGTCCAATTGTTTATTTAAATAAAAAAGTATATCACTACTGAGATAATCCACATGTAGAGGATATGGGAAAATTTAGGTTATAATGGCACTACAAACTTTTACATCTAACTTTGATTTACAAGATAAAAGCAAGTTTTAAATTAAAAGGGCTTTCTGTTAATAGAGCTTATTATTCTGAAGACAGGAATGATTTTCTTCGAAAGTTGTCCCTGGGTGCACGCCTATTATCTTTGCCTTTCCCCTTCCACTAATGAGCATTTATCTAAAGAGCCTGTTAATCCTCTGATGTGCGCTTCTGGTCAGAGGTAACAGTTTGAATGAAACCACTAATCACTGATCACTAAATCACTGATCATTAATCACACTCTTCAGTGTCCCTGACCCCGGCCATTTTTCCCTTTAGGTCAGTGCATCACAAACAAGAAGTTTAACATTTAGATGTACATGCATTTTGTGAGGGTTATACTATTTCATCTCTAGATGGAAATAAATAATACAGCCCCAAACTTGGGGCAGGATTGTCAATTAGACCCCAGACAGGAGTCTCACAAATGCCTACTCTATAGCATGGCTTTCTCTTTGAAGACAGTAGATCTGATTATAACCAAACATGTGTCCTTCAAGAAGACCCCACATATTCAGAATATAAATGTTCCTTTATTTAGTTTTGACCCACTCCAAATCAGAAAGCACCCAAACCCACAGGCCCTTTCATCCAAAACCCTGGTAGTAATTTTTTTATTTCTACTCCACAAGGGTTTTTACTTTTATCCCTTAAGCATGTCACATATAGTTGTTTTTAGTTCCGACTCAATTCAATAACTTAGGTATATAACTTCCTGTTTAAATATAGACATGGAAGGTTTAAGAGAAAAAAACACAGCAACTCATTACATGGTACTTTGGATTCCAGGGCTCATTCCCTCACTTTGGAAATGAAATATTTAATCTTGATCCTTTCAGCTAAATTTGATTTAGTCAGCATCCTCACTACTTCTCTCTTGCACTGAGCAGTTGGAGAAAGGCGCTATGTAAAATTATTTTGTTTGCAATGGGTGTGTTGTTTTCCTAAGTCACCACAGGGACACAGTGTTATCATAAAGTCTCTAAACACTTCCTGAGATGCCTTTTCGATCAGGGCTGAGCATTTTCGCCCTGGAGAAGAGGGCTCGCTGGTGCCTTTCTTAAATAATAGAAAAGGCCAGATTGTGCCTGTGCTGATCAGGTACCATGCTCCTCTCAGACACCAGAAGCTCTTACCCACACTCCAGGGACAGTGATTGCCCGGGGAAACGCAGTAAAAGCCGGAGGCGGGGCCAGAGTGGTAACGGTGTGGGCGGGAGAGGGGGCGGAGAAGGAGGGTCCAGGAGGAGCGGGCAATAAAGATGCCCAGTGAACTGGCGATTGTACAAGTATGTTGGGGGCTGGGGGTGGAAAGCAGAGTTGCTTTGTCAGCATTTCTAAGCCCCCCACAACCCTTGAATATCTGAAGCTGTTAATCAAACACTTACTGGCCAGCAGAATGACGTAACGGATGTGCATCCAGCCTTTATTCCTTGACACATGTCAGAGGGAGGGAAAAGTAAAAATCAAACACACTCTGCGGACTCTGACAAAATATACAAGCAGCTCACTCCAGTCCTGGCCTTGAACAAGCGTCAAGTGGGGGCGGCACCCATTCAGGGAAAGTTGGGGAGGGGGATGACAAGGTCTGGGCTTTATCTAGCTCATCCCCTCCACCCCCAACAAATCTTTGGCAAAGAAGCGGGATACAGCCGGCGGGAGACATCTCCTTGGTTCCTGCACACGTTTTGTCCCTCTAAGAACTTTGTGAAAAGTTTAAGCGGTTCCCCGGAGAATCTGGCGTAGAGGTTCCGCAGCCGTGAACTGCCCCCGCGCCGCGGCAAAAGCGGCAGCTGTCACTTGGGGCAGCGGCGGGGAAGAGGTAGTGATGCCAGCGAGCATGGAACTAAGAGCGGCAGGAGCGGCTGGAGGAGTGAACGCAAGCAGAGCCTGGCCACTCTCGAGACTCCCGCGCCCGGAGCCTCTAAGAGCCAAGTGCCCCTCCGAGAGCGACGTCCTCTCCAGGGCCGTGTGCCCACCGGCTGCGGGCAGCCCTGCAGGAGAGGTGGCAGCGGCAGGCTCGGCACCCAGGAGGGAGCGAGCCCCCGCGCACCCGCCTGTCCACCCGCTAGGTGACCCGGCGTCCTCGCCGCGCCCGCTGGAAGTTTGCAAACTTTCTCCGAGGGTTCGACCGCATCGCTGGGAGGTTGGGGACGCGGGGGAAGGTTCCTGGCTCGCCGTCTCCGCTGCCGCCGCCGCTGCCACCGCTTGACCGCACTTCTGGAGGGTTCCGCACCTTGCCAGGTCTCTGGAGGCAAACACACACCCCCGATTCATAACTGTTCCCCGTGTTAGGGAAACACATGCACGCTCCCACACACGCACGCACGCCAGGCGGACACTGCTCACTCCACGTTAGCATCCCTCCAGTCGCATGGCGCCCCGGCCACCAAGACGCGCTCCGGGATGGACAAGACGTGGGGTCTCTGGGGTGGCCTCAGGACAGGAGAATTCCACAGTCCGTTCACCGGCATTTGGGGCCAGACTTCCCTCTGGTACAAACACAGATCACCCTCCAAAAAAAAATGCTTCGCATCTTTCCTACTCCTTGCCCTGTGACCTGCCCATTGGACCAAGTAACCTCACGGCTGCTGCCAAGAACCAACCCCTTCAAACAAGTACACTCCCGAGATGGCTCCCTAGGCAAGTGCAACAAAAGTGGCCAAATGCAAAAGCCCCAGAAGTGGCCCAGCCGTATTTTTAGGAACTTACCAAACAAGTGTGGAGAAGGCAAGAGCAGAGCCCGGTTGAAGGGACCACGTTGGACTGAGCAAAGATTACAATACATTCTATTTAGAGTGCATTACATCACCCCCCCGGTGACGTCACGTGGGATTCCTGAACTTCTAAATCATTGCGGTCCGCGGGGGTGGGAGAAGGGGCGGGGCTGGCGCGCTGAGGGGGCGGGCTCCGCCCCTGCCCCGCCCTGACCCCGCCCCAAGGAGCAGACCCTGGTGCACCCGCTGGAGAGCGTGGCGGCAGCGCAAGCAACAGCTTGCAGAGCCCAGCGCCTGTGACATGGCTCTCTGACATTAGTGGTGTGAGTCAGCTTGGAAACAATCTTCAGGGTTTCAAACAGGACCACGGAGGGGCCTGGTAGCATTTGAAAGGTGTGGGGGTGGGGGTCGGGGAGAGGTGAAGACAGGGTCCTGACGGGGGGGGGGGGGGGAGGGGGGGGGCGGGAAGACTTTCTGTGAATATTAAGTGCAAGATGCTCCCCTCTTCCGTCACCAGCAGATGCCCAGCTTCTTTATAACTGCGACAGTCGTGACCCGATTACAGTGCTCCCTGAATCCTGTCTTCTCAGAGCACTCACTCAAAGCTCCTTAATTGTCCCCCACCAACCTCACACACAAGGGTATTACTTTATTGAGCCCACTCACATGGAATACAAAGAACCCACCCTTTCCAACCCAACCCCCCCCCCCCCGTTTGTGTTTCTGAGAAGCTGGAAGAAGAGTTCCTTTTGGAGGCGAAAGGTGAATCACAGCTAGAGCCAAGTGATGCGCCTGATTTAGATTCAGCGTCAGAGCCGGAACGGCCCTTGGCGATCACTTCCAGAGCCACAGACTGGCAAGTGGCAGAGCCAGAGCCAGAAGGCAGGATCCGGGCGCCTGGTCTGCGGTATCTTCCTGACAACTCCCAGAGAGAAGGAGCCTGGCGTTTTCAGCATTGGCCAGTCACCACCACCATTTCCATCTTTATTTCCATTTAGATGTTCTCCCTGTGAGGCGGACTCCAGGGGAAGGCACAGGCTAAATGCCAGCCCATTCCAGACGACCTGTCATCCTGCAGCAGCTCGCACTTTGCAAAGCACTCACGCCCACATGAACTCCCTTAATTTGCAAAACAACCCAGCACAAGAAGAAGTGGGGCAAGTGCTATGTTTATCCCCATTTTACAGGTGAACTGAGGCAGACTCCAAGAGGTGAGGGGCTTGCCTGTAGTCACTTGAGCAAGTGGAGGCCCTGGTACCACCCCAACCCGTTTTTTAAGCCCCAGACCCCTACTGGGCTCCTTTCTAGAACTCTCTGCTCCTGGGTTTTTGGTGGTTAGAATTTCTGCTAAGGATGGAAGTCGAAGTTTTGCTTAGGAACAGTTAAGCCCCATTAACTAACAATAATTATTCCTGACATTTATGTAACATTTGACATTTATATAGCACCTTTCATCCCAATGCATCATAACCATGACTGTGCAGTTCACCAGAGAATCATGACTGGACTGGCTAAAAACTGTAATGTTGTGCCTGGATTGTCACATACTTCTGAGCTGGTTTTGACATAATATATGGAAGAGCCACAGGCTGGCATTTGTATTTCCTTTCCGTTTTTAAGTGTTTAAACAACTCCCTTCCCTTCAGTGTTCCTTGAGACCATAGAGGCCAATGACTTCGTTTCTCACAGCCTTATTCAGAACACTTCACTGAGTTTTCTATTTGTTCTTTTCCACAAACAGCACTGAAGGAACTTGCAGAAGAAGGGCACCCGTCCTAACTTGAATCTTAACCAATAAAACTTTAAATATGACAGCTCAATTACCTGGGTTTACAGAAGGAAGCAACAATATACTGAGGAACAGCCCCCTTGCTCACATTCCCACTCAATTACCAGGACAGAATTTTCCACATAAAGCAGGTATCTACCTCCTTGTTCCTCAAAGAAAAAGTGTGAGACAGTGGAAGACCAAATGTGAAGCAGAAAAGGAATACGGCTCGATATATCAGAGCTCAGTCTGAGAGTTTACCTTTTATTATCAGCTGACGAGTAGGACCAAAGGAATAGAATGGAAAATTGAATAAGCAAAGCCAAGGTGATCATCAAATATTTAAAAGCCTTTAAGTAGTTAATCAACAAATAAGCGTAAAACATTTAATCCCCAGTATTCTGTAAACATAAACACATAGATAGGAGTTTTAATGCAAGTAGTTCATAAATTTCTAATACTACTCAAACCACTTCTTGATCTTTAAAAATTATTGCTAACCTTTTGTTTGACATGCTGTCACTAGGTAAACAATGCCCCTGTCTGAAATACACATGAAACTTTCCCAATGACTTCCCCAATTATT
Organism: Myotis daubentonii; assembly: GCF_963259705.1. Lineage (NCBI taxonomy): Eukaryota > Metazoa > Chordata > Mammalia > Chiroptera > Vespertilionidae > Myotis > Myotis daubentonii. The sequence goes on along the minus strand of NC_081849.1, from coordinate 65,526,833 downwards.
TGATAATCAGTAGGTTACTGTCAGGCTGCCTAAGTTCAAAACATGGCTCTGTTGCTTGAGTTTTAAATAATCTCTGAGTCTCAGTCTCCTCATCTACATAATAGAAATGGTGGTGATAATAATAGTAATATAAGTGGGTTAAGAACTGTGCTATGTAAGTGCTTGCCCTCATTTTTATTAATGAAAGTAATGTGGCTAATGCTATGATAGGAGGGCATTCAGTGATTTTAGCAAACTTGCCCAATGAAAGAAAAGAACCAGGGGATTGTCAAGGAGGGGAGAAAAAAAAAAGAAAGAAAAAAAAAAGGATAGATATGTAATACCCTTTGTAATACTTTAAGCAATAAAAAAAAAAGAAAGAAAGAAAGAAAAGAAGTATGTTTCCCTATACCTCTCCCAGCCCCACACTAACCCCTGCATGCACCATCTGTACCAAGCAGGCTCTCACCTGTAAAAACATGCCAACAGAGTCTTCGTGTTTGCAAGCTCTAATTTCCTGCATGCCTTGGGCTCACCCAGTCTCTTCCAAGATCTCTCAGAGCCAAGATCCCATGGATGGTGCAATTCCAAGAAGCAGCCATGCAAGGGCATCTCTAGGAGTTTCTCAGCTGATGGTGGCCATAACCTGGGGTATTTGCCCCCTGGGTACCAGCGCCACCTCCAGAAATGCCATTTTACTTACTAGGACTCAGCCCAGTATGGCCTGGGTGACATGTGGAGACAGGCACCCTTATAATAGAGTCAAGATAAAATGTCTGGGGTACCACCCTTCTAAGATGTTCCCACATCTACATCACCCCCTTCCACAGGGTAGGGGCACAGGCAAGGAACAAGCTCCTTTTCCCAAGGCACCACATTGGCTGGACTTATAGAGGGGCTGACTGGCATCTGTACTGACCAATGAGAATAGATGGGACCCCTGCTAAGTGGTTAACCCTTTAGTTGCTGGATCATGGGGCAGTGTAAGGGAGAGGCCAGGACTGCTGGGCCAGTGGATAGCACAGAGGTCAGAGCACTGGGTATTTCCTAACCTCTCTAGAAGAATTTTAATATTTTAACAAATATACAGTCTTACTAGTTTTACCTACTGAATATCAAGCCCGAGTAGAACCATTCCAGGAATCCTCAGATGGGGATAAATACTTTAGCCTCTTTCTTTGGATCTAGTCATTTCTCCAACATCCAACAAAGTAGCAGGTCTACTGAGTGCTGAGGAGATAAGAAAAAAAAAGTCTCCTAGCCTCCCACAGAAGTTCTCAAACTTAGTAGCATAAGAAGCACTTGGACAACTTGTTAAAATCAGTCTCAGGTCCGACTTCCCCAGGGATTTCAGTTCAAAGGTCTGGCATTGGGTCCAGGATTCTGCATTTGTGATTCTGATGCAGGCGCCGGGGACCCCACTTTGAGTGACTCTGGTTTAATAAATTCATAGATGGGTAGCGACCTGAGAAGAAGCTGAGGAGGGAACAGGTAGAGTCTGCTGCCTGCAACACTAAAAAATAGGACCCTCTAGCTGCCTCATAAAGACGCACATCCCCTGAGCAAACCTGTCCTTGTCCCTTCACCTTACATCACCCTTCTACTTACATCATTTAAGGCTTTTCTTAACTGATTTAACAGTAGTGATGGGACAGATGCTGCTGGGTTTGTGGTTAAACCCCTAGTTATGGCCCCAGCGAAGTTTCTCTCTCTTCTAAGATGTAATGTTTTCTCTGGAACCTGGTTGAAAATCATACGTTTCACCTATCCCAAAGAATATGAAAGTGTTAACATCCTAATGAAAGTTGCACTTATCTTAATGTGTTTTTCCTCCCCTTTCTCTCTCTCCATCTCTCTCTCTCTCTCTCTCTCTCTCTCTCTCTCTCTCGATTAAACAAAAAGAACCTACTCCTCCTTTTTCCTGCCTTGAGATTAAGTGAAAGAGATTGACACCTGCTCTGAATAATGACCCAGAATAATAGTGCTGTGTCAGCACAGTCCAAAAATTTTTTAGCCATTTCCTTAAGATCAATGGTAAGTGGAAAGTAACAGTTTTACAGTAATTAGGAGTGTTTTATATATAGGGAAGGTTCATCTAGACTAAAACATTATTGGTATCACATAAATTATTATTGAGTGTGGCCTCACATGAACTGGTATTTCACATACCACCTCTTTTTATATCATCATTAACCACATGTTTAACTCATGTACTGCTGACGTGGAAGGTTATTCTCATCTCTTAAGGGGCATTTATAAATACTTTATTTGAATGATTCTTGAAAATTTCAGTAGCTTTTAAACCTAACTTATCAGTGATTCCTCCTCATTCTTACATGATATAGAATATTTAAAACATGGAAAGTTCCTCTCAACCTCACTTGAATCCTGAGAATTACCCACTAAGGGAGTCAGAATATAATGCTTTCCCATTCCCCTCCCCCTTCCCCCACTCTGGTTTAAAATATTTTGTCTATGGCTTTCACAACAGTGCCCTTACTTGACACTTAAAGAGAATCCAGTACTAACAGGACACTGGGACATTGTGCTGTTTAGAAAACCCGTCTATTTGCAGGACTGCTCTGGCTATTTAATGCCATGCCAGAGTCTGAGGGGAAGGAGAGAAGGCTGTTATTTGTGAGCACCAGCTCTGGTTCAAGCCCATTATGTATATTTATCTCATTTAATCCTGACAACTCTTGGTGAAAGGTGTAATTACTCCTGTTTTATTGAGGCGAGTATTGAAGCTCAGAGAGGCTAAGTAATTTGGCCAAGGTCACACAGCTAATAATGAAGCAGCTGGGATCCAAACCTCATTCTGACTCTAGAATCCCCTTTGCCCACTGCATCCTGCTACAGCATTTATTTCAAGACACTCCATCTCTCCTTTCACCCTTCTACATAACATCATTTGGTTTTGTTGCCAAACTCACCCACGTGTGTGTGCACACGCACACAAAGTTTGGAAACTCTTGTGCTTCTCAGTAGTATTTTTATTGGAAGTGTGTCCCCTGATAGGCCGAGGGGAAAATAGACGTCTTTGATGAAGAAGAGGTCCCTGCATAGCAAAATCCTGGTAATTCAGGCACATCACAGCCATGTTTGTGTTGGGGGAAGTGTCGTCTAGAAAAGCAGCAGCTACCCTGAACACGTATTGTAACAGTGGGCTGCTGAACATGGCGCTTTGACCGTAGCCTCACTGAGAAGACATATCAGAGAAGGTGGAGCTCGTGGGTGTGGAGGCTGGAGGGATACTCGAAACACTGACTGAATTTGCCAGAGGAAGACAAATGCAAAGACCATTAAGATTGCTGGAGCCCTCAGTGGATAGAGCGTCGGCCTGCAGACTGAAGGGTCCCAGGTTCGATTCCGGTCAACGGCATGTACCTGGGTTGCGGGCACATCCCCAGTAGGAGATGTGCAGGAGGCAGCTAATCGATGTTCCTCTCTCATCGATGTTTCTAACTCTCTATCTCTCTCCCTTCCTCTCTGTAAAAAATCAATAAAATATATTTTTAAAAAAAAGATTGCTGGAGCCCTATTTACTTCTTTCATTGCAATAGTTGCTCATCCATTTCCCTTTGATGGACCCAGACCTGGAGGATGCTACGTAAAAATGAAAAGGTTTAAATTGTATGACACCTTGAAAAAATACAAGCGTTTGCTCTTCCTTTCCATAGCAGAAGAGGCCTGTCATGGTCACCCTTTCAATTTTTTAATGGAAATATTTTTATTGTTTATACAGATTGTTAAAGTTATATATGCTTGTAAAAACCTCAAGTAAAACAGAACTGTTTGAAATAGAAAGTAAATGTCTTCCTATAATCCCATCTGGAGAAAACCACTATTAATATTTGATGGATATCCTTCCAGAAATTATATTAACATTAAATTACATGAATGTGATCAAACTATACATTCTGTTTTCAAACTGACTTTTCCCACTTTATGATTTATTGAGGACATCTGTCCAGGGGACTACTATAATATGGCATCATCCTTTTTCATAGCTTTATAAGATTCCATTGTTTGGATTTAGTTAATTCACTAATTAACTAAATGGATAGGGTATTCATGTAGTTTCCAATTTGTTGCAATTATAATCATTGCTACTATGGACACCTGTTCATCTACTTATATATACACATGTGACTACTTTTCATAGAAACGGTATCACAGGGTCACAGGCTATGCATGTGTTAAAGTATTGATACAGATTGCTTGACAGTCCTCCAGAGTGGTACTACCAGTTGACTGTCCAACATGCAGTGAGGGAGAGTGGCTCCTTCCCCAAACCCTTATCAAAGGGGGCATCTTATAAGAGTAACTAAAGTCAGACATGACATGTCAAACCAATGAAAGTTTATCTTACAAGCAAAACTGAAATTGGTGGTTTCTACAGAGAATCCTACAAATGGAGAACTATCCCACAAATGTAAGTGATTTTAACAACAGAAGTGGCACTCACAAATCACCATAACAACAGCAAACCTTGGTTATTATGAATCAATAAAGTCTGTCCCACATATCTCATTCAATTAGGATACCCTTGTGGAACTAGTATTACTATATATATCATGAAGGATCTGAATTAGAGAGAGGAGCAGTAATATGCCTATCTGTCTAATATGAGGGGACTGAGAGTTTTTTATCTTTTTTTATTGTGGTAACAATAAATTTGCCTTTTTTAGCCATTTTTCAGTGTCTATTAAGTATATTCACACTGTTATGTGATCACCACTATCTATTTCCATAACTTTTTCATCTTCCCAAATGGAAACTCTGTACCCATTAAACAATTACTTATTTCCTCTCCCCCAGAACTTGGATTTGAACTCATGAAACCCAAGGTTAAAGCCCAAAGGCTTAAAGACCAGGGTCTACTGCTTTGAATGGTTCCACCATGTTGTCCTTAATTGCACAACTCAGTAAATTCAGGTTTTAGTGTGGTCTTTTTGTGAGTAGGGGCTGTGTGGCAAAGAAATAGCAGCCACAGAAATCTTCCAGAAGAATGGGAAGGCTTATGGCAAAGGTGGATTGTCTGGGCACAAGTCAAGCCTTGGCACTGCTGGCTTACCAATGCTGAGTCTGCCTGTGGCAGTTCTAACTGCTAAACATGAAGGCTGGGGTTTTACATCAAGCTGATGCATCATTTAAAAAATAAAAATAAAAGGAATAAGCGTTTCTATCTGGACTCACTTATCCAAATAAACTAACCCAGGGGCAGCTGTGGCATGGCAGAGCTCCTCAGGGCGAATCTTCAATATTTCACATCTGGAAGGAGAGGGAGGCACTGCATCCTCCAGAGACTGGTTCCAATCCAAGAGACCCAAACAGATGGGATCCTTACGACTCCTTATCTCTTTATGTTGGCCCCACCCATCTGAAATTTTGCTTCCCCAAATAGATCCTTCTGGAATACAGCTGCCATCACTCATTCTGCTGTCGAGGGGAGAGTGGTTGCCTTTTTAGAGAGGAATACCACTCTGTAAATCAGCCACCAGGCACTGTTTATCCCACTGATGGATGCCACACATCCACACATATGGGCCCGAAACCAAAGCTATGGATTTTTTTTTTTTCAATCCACATATTGGATTTTTTCTCTGAATTTTCAACTTATTACTCTGCTATCTTAAAACAAATTCTTCCCAGGAAATCAGGTTTCACATACCATTTAACCCTGCAATCAAGGTGCTGTCTTAAGGAGAAAACTCCTCAAAAAAGCGTCTATATATCCTCGTGGCATTTATTTATTTTTTATTTTTAAAATATACTTTTTATTGTTGATAGTATTACATATATCTTCTGCCCCCGCTCCCTTAACCAACTCCCCAGGTCTTCACTACCTCCTCCTGGCATTCAAAATGTAGTATAGTCTGTCTTCATCAAAGGAGATCCAGATTGTTCCCTCTTTATATATTCACAGCCCAGTGAAATGAAGAAAGTCTAAATAGTCCAGAGCATAAGTAGGAGAGGAAGGGACAAAGAGACAAAAGAGACGGGTGTAGACCGAGATGGGGACAAAGCATAAGAATACAGAAGTCACGGCTCCATTCTTACTGTGTCACCTGGAATTCCTCAACTTGCCAGAGAGAAGGAAAAATAATGGCATCTAAGAGTGATGGTTGTGGTTTTAAAATAAAAAGAAATTGCAATTAAAATGATTAAACTAAGTAAAGTAGACATAGAAAACACAGGAAAAAATATATACTTCCTGTGCACTAAAGCCTCTGATCCCATTAAAGACTTAAATAATATCTTCCCGACATCATGACTGTAGAAATAACATGTTACTTTTATACTATGACATCAAGAGATTATATTACCTGTTTATGAAAAAAATGTTTAATTTTCCATTTTTAAATGACACTGATATAGATTAGTATATATTATGGCATTAGATACCTTTGCTATGCCAGCTACTTTTATATTTTACTATAAACATCCCCAACAGGTGCAAAAATACCACCTAAAATAAAACTAAAGATAATGTATCTTATGACAATAAAAGCGCTGCCTTAAATCCAAAAAGAAGAGAAAGTACATGTATATTCCCATCATCCCACATTTTTCTTTCTTGGGCATGGTGCCTTATATATATAAGCCTTTGTATCCTATGATTAAAAGAAAATAAGTGTAGAATCATGTTTGCTACAGTCTGCTGCCAAAAGCCCATGTCTACAATCCATCATTAAAATGTGACAGTATATGGCTACAAAGAAAGCAAAATCTCAGTCGTCATGCTCATTTGCAAATGTTTCAGAGGCTGAGATTGTTTGGCAATCCTGCTGTTTCTAGGTTATTTGTGGAATAACCAGTTTATTGAGCTGATGATTGCCTGGTGCCTGCATTGCATTTCTGACTGAGAACTTTCTTCTCTGCACTTGGCATTGACTTGTGCTACGTGGCCAGGGAATGCATGCATTCAGCAAACCCAAATTCCAGAGTTCCAGCCCACCTCTCCTTTGTCCTTGCCAATCTGATTTCTGAGGAATTTGCCTAGAGTTGCTACAGTAAAAAATAAATAAATAAATAATGGAAAAGAAACTCCTTGCCCTACTCCTACTTTGCAGACCATTTTATAGACTACCTCCTTTTAGCTGGAGATTCTTGGCCCCAGTAAGGAAAAGGGGTTTTATACCTTTATTGAAATGAGACCTGTTTAGGATATTCTCTGCAATTGGAGCACATCCCACTGCATGTAGTACACAATGTAGACCAACCTGTTACAACCTGGAGAATAGTGCAAGTCAGATATTTGCTACCCAAGGGAGCCAATTAGAAAAAAACAGCAGGGGGGAACCTTGGTTAAAACCAACCTTGTCTGGACATGCAACAAGGCTATAGCATGAAGGAAAACTGAATACAGAAATATCAAGATCACTGAGAAGGCAGGGCCTCTCTTTCTTCCTTAAATTTGTTCCTAACAAATGTTCATCTTCATCCACTCTAAATCATGTCACTGGAATGAAGATGGTATAAAAGGGAAGTTCATACTGAAAAGCCAGTGCGGAAAGAAAATGCCCTTGACCATGAATAGAAATGGCTGTATCCTGCTTTGGAACAGGTTTATCCCCCTTGAGAGAAGGTGGGTACCCCAAGCTAGTTGAATCTTGGAATCTAATATTATCGTGAGATCAACAGACATCATTTAAAAGAGTTCGTTTTTCTTCCATGAGAAGAGCCTAATAGCCCTTTTCCAAGGAAAATTTAGACAATGCTCTCAAGTAGGTAGTAAATTTCATCTAAAAATCTCCAAATAGTTTCTCTTAAAATCCCCCAGAGAAGTAACTGTAGTCCTTTTCCTTCTTCAGAGAAGATAAGATGTATTATTTCATAATAAAATAACTTTGAACATTTCCAAATGCATAAAAGTTACTCTAATTCAAAGAAGGTATAAAACCAACAGGTGTGCTAAAGTAAAACAGGAAAGTTTCTTTTATGACTCCTCTACAAAAAAATAAATAAAAATGCAAAGGTTAGAAGATAAATTTCCAAACACAGTTCTTTTTATGACAAACTTTTGAACACTATCCTTCGTAAAACCAAATCAGACCTGAACACTCAGCAGGCACAGCATAATCACTGAAATACAGTGTAGCACATACTCAAATGTGGATAAAGTTTGTGCCAGATATTGAAAGATGGGGCGCTCTAATCTTAACACCCGTCTCCCCACAAGACTAATTTATCTGAAAGACTAATTTATCTAAATTAAGGACTAATTTATCTGAAAATAAGATAGCTACTCCAGCTTTCTTTTGGTTAGAGCTAGCATGCTATATCTCTCTCCATTCCTTTACTTTTAATCTATATGCATCTTAATATTTAAGGTTGGTTTCTTGTTTCTTTTATCCACTCTGACGGTCTCTCTCTTTTAATTGGTGAATTTAGACCATACACATTTAAAGTGATTATTGAGCAGTTGGAGTTATATCTACATATTTATAACTGTTTTCTATTTGTTGCCTTTGTTCTTTTTCCTTTTTATTCTTCCACATTTTTCTGCTTTCTCTGCTTTTAATTGAGCATTTTATATGAATTCATTTTCTCTTAGCATATCAATACTTTAAAAAAAAACTTAATGGTTTCCCTAGGATTTGCAACATATGTTTACATTTTAATCCAAGTTCACTCTAATACTATACCACTTCACACTAGTCCAAGTACCTTATAAGAGAGAATTCCCAATTCTTCCCTCCCATTCCTCCCATAAGTATGATTTCCTTTCTCTTATCCATAAGTTATAATCACCCCACACATTGATGCTACTATTATTTTGAACAGACTGTTTTCTATCAGATAGTTGTTGATTTTCAATTGTGAGGATGGGACTAATGACCTCCAAGCTCTTTAAATATTGGATGGGAAGCCAGAAGTCAACTTTAATTTATATGACATTGAGACTAGGAGAGCAGAGGGAGGGTAATTAAGATCTAGCAGAAACAGTAATGAGACTAGAATCCATAATCAATCATCAGAATGGCAGAGTAACCAAGAAAAGTTGAGTAAGTGGGAAGATGGGTGGAAATGGAGCAGAGAGAATGGATAGGAGGAGACTTGTTTGAAAACTAAAGCTTTAAACTTGTTGCTTTCTTTATGAAATACAGAGTCTGAGGAAACAAGATTTCTGAGAGGAGTATCAGACCCAAAAGAAATATTTGATGTTTCTTGGCTAAAAAACATTGCTACTTTGTAGGTTGAGAAATACTGCTATGCTCAAAAGGACAAATAAGTAAATAAAGAAGCAAGATTAAACCTCAACTCACCAAAGCTGAAATTGTGTCACAAGACACACAAGGTCTGAGTTATGGGGCTGAGGCAACCTATAGCTAGACTATCTCTTCAGCCTTCCCTCCCTCCTTTCCCTTAGAAAATGAGGATTTGACTAGGTAAATTATAAGACTGCTCTAGACTAAAATTCTAAGATTCTATGAAGATTATATATGCACTAAAAATATTGATCCACTAAAGGCCCAATACACAAAATTCGTGCACTTGAGGGGGGGGGCGTCCCTCAGTCCAGCCTGCACCCTCTCACAGGCCGGGACCCCTTGGGGGATGTCCACCTACCGGCTTCAGACTTCCCTCTCATAGTCCGGGAGCCCTCGCTCCTTACCACCCGCCTACAGTAGAGGCGGGAGAGGCTCCCGCCATCACTGCTGTGCTTGACATCCGTGAACCCGGCTTCTGGCTGAGCAGTGCTCCCCCTGTGGGAGCGCACTGACCACCAGGGGGCAGCTCCTGCGTTGAGCGTCTGCCCCCTGGTGGCCAGTGAGCATCATAGCAACCGGTCATTCTGCCATTGGGTCTATTTGCATATTAGGGTTTTATTATATAGGATCATTGTTCAAGGGCAACAGAGAATTACAAAGACCCAAGGGTAAAACCCTGCAAGAGAAATACTGCATAATCCATAAGGTATCATCCCTCTAATTCAATCCTGGGTTGCAGGCACAAGGCCATAGCATATATAATGAACCTGCCACTTAAGGAGAATCAAAGAAGAGGCAACTACATGGAGTCGCAGAGGCTAGGATCTCCTGAACCTTCGTGTAGCCCCTCTGATGGAGAACAGGGAGAACTCTTTTGACAATCCTAAAACAGCCACATTAGGAAGGGAAGGATGCCCCATGGATGGACCCTAGCTAGGATGCAAAGCTTACTGAGAAACAGACCCCCAAACACAGAAAATAAAAATTCTCCTTAGAACAGGGAAGGTGAAGAGCAAGGAACACTAGGGTAGGAAAGCAGAAAACAAGGAGATGGAGGTGGAAGGTTGATTTATTGTTCTGATATTTAATGAGAAGAACCACATCCAATCACCTGGAGGCCATGGAAATACTCCAGGTGAGTAGGTGAGTTGAAAAAGTGTCTTATAGGTAGCTGCCACCAAAAGGGGTACTGAGGGCCACAGACTGCCCATCAGAATTGGAGGAGACCTTATACCAGTAGACCATATAGCATGGTGACAGATTCTCCACTGAGAAATAAAAAATGGTCAGTTGATCTCATTTTGTTTATTTTGTGTAATATTTACATTGGAAAGCATGAAAATATTTTAAATACAAGTTTTATTTGCTCACATTATTATTTTCCAAAATATTTATTCTATGCCATGTAATAGCCTGTGAGTAGAGACAGATGAAATCCAATTACTATCAAGGAAAGAAGAGGGAGGTAGAGGAACAACATCTATTGAGTGCTTATATGCCAGCACTGTGCTAGGCTACTCAGATGAGGTCATTTAATCCTCACATCACCCTCTCAAAGAGGTATGATTACTCTCTTACACATGAGGACAATGTCCAATTTTTTGAGGACACACAAAAATTGTACTTACTGAAATCTATAAGAAGTCTGAAGAACATACCAACATATGAAAAAATGTTTTTGATAAAATTATGATATAGTACTAAATCTGAAAGAAAAAAAGCCAAGTGATGATACAAATATAGTTGTTTTATACGATGAATAATTGTTAAGTGAAAAAAATTAACAGTAAATGCATTAAGGTGATGGGTGAAACACTAAGTGGATTGTTTTCTTTATTAAAAGATAAAAATAAAAGTTATCAACAAAGACTTGTAAAAATTCAATCAACAATAAAACAAATACAACAGGAGGCATGTAATGCATATTATATCATATTCAACTCATCTTCCAAAGAGTTAAAAATGCATTAGGAAAGTCTGAGTTTGAGTCCAAATCATAAACTTGACTTGAACTCTGTTGTCAATTGCCAGGGAAAGCATTCCAGACTCTAAGAAAACTGTTTGATTTTTTTTTCCCCTTCAGAACATGGATAAAATGCTGGAGGGCTTAGGGGGTTGGAGGGGGGGGCGGGGGCATTGGCATGTAAATTGCAGCCACCAGGAGAAAACCCCTGTACTAAAAGTGACACTTTCCAAGTCATTTTCTTACAGGCCCTTATAATGCTGCCATACAGACAGGGTAAAGATGGGACAGGGAACTCTTCTGGTTTGAAATCAACCAAGTGATGCAGAAGAAAAAGAAGCCCTCTGCCAAAACCCCAAGATTAAAGTAATAAGGAGAGAGGTGTCTGTTGGCATCAAGAAGAGTTTTGTAAACAACAGATGCAAGACAGCAGAGCCTCCAAAAGAGAGATTTCTTTTCGGTGCCACTTTTGGAGAGGGATCAGTAATGTATTTCATTTCTGGTTTAATAAGGTTATTAACAGTTGCTGGGTTGTTTGTGTTTTTTTTTTTTAAGAAAAAAGAGTATTTTCTGTGAAGGTTTGCCGATAAGCATTAGTGCAGTAAAGAATTGTGTGCCTTTTTATGCACAATCCACACAGTAGAATAAAACACTATCTACATGAGCTTCCACACAGAAGAGCAATTAATTAACTTATGTTGGTGAACAGTGTTCTCACTGAAACTTATTAAAAGTCTGATTCATCTGCAAAGCCCCAGGCAATCATCAATTGCCTCATAATAATACAAAAGAAAAATAAGCTACGGTTATGTTCTCATTTAATATCCTAAGAAGATCCTCTTTGCCCTCTGTCTTTGTTTGAAAATATCTCTATTAAGAGGTTGTGTTTTTTTTAACTCTCCCATTTGACATGAAATATGTTATGGCAGGGAACTGTGGGAGTAAATTACAGAGCCTCCAGGAGACCAGATTAAGAGGAGAAGCTGGACTTTCTCAAAGACACACAAATCATTCAACATGTAGCACAACAGGGCATACAGTGTGTTATCGATGCCGAGTTCCAAGCACCATTGTTAATACAGACCAGAAGAGGAATTGTTCATTAAATAATAAAAGGGGGGAGGGGGAGGAGAGGGAACACTCAGACTTCAGCGCTAAAAAAAAAAAAAAAAAAAAAAAAAAAAACAGCAGTAGAGGGGGGATGCTTTCACAAGGATTAAACAGCTTAATAGTTATTAGTCTGCTTAGGATTTTGGTTTAATTCAATTCTCCCAAATATCAACCTAATGACTTCTAAGCAGAGGTTACAGTTTATGAACCATGTATTTTTTTTAAATGTTTTGTATAGTTGACAATATCAATAGCGCCCTCTACAGCAAGTTTCAAAGCTACATCTTGGGTTTTCTTGAATTTGGGGGGAAAAAGGCTAAGTAAGGTGAATATCATGAGAACAAGATGAAGCATTAAATACAATTGATAAAAATTGAAGACAGTTTCGAAATGTTGATTATGTTTTCATTTCACACATAAATTTAGGAATTTAAAATGAAGCAAAACAAAACCACAGCTGGTAGCCCTAGGTTATTCTATATTCGTGTGTGTACACATATATATTTTGCTGTTAATAGTGGTGGTGGTTTCTTGTTAACACTCAGTCATTTGAGAGAGGAACACTGAAATTCCTAATTTGTCTTTTTTTTATACTGAAATCTCAAAAACCTACTGGCTTTCCGTATTCTAAGTTCTGCTATTTGCGACATTAGTATTACTCAGATTTTCAAGGTGCAAATAGAGTTCATTTTTTTGAAGAATATATAAATAACTAAGGTACATATCTTTCAAATTATGCTTATTTTCCCAATGTTCAGAAGTGCTTCACTTAAGACCTTTGCATGTGAGAAAGTCCTGGCGCTGATAAACTCTGCCCGTCTGAATCCTAAAAATGAGGCTGTTTACTAACTGCAGATAGTTTCTCTCTGATTAGTGGCCTCAGACCCAAATTCAGAGCCAGAATCTGCTTGAAGAAATCATTACAAGTAAATTTCCTGCTCATGTCACTACAGCCTTGTAAGTCAGAGACACAGGCTTCTTATCTCACAGCTGTGATACATCAACTGGCCTTGCGACAATGATTTAATCTCACCTTCTTTTAGCAAGTTATCACAATGGGGGCGGGGGGGGGACTTCTGATTTCAGTGCTATCTCGAGAGTTGCTAGGAGTGACACAACAAATGCCAACTAGGAAGGCCTGTGGTTATAAATTTTCAGGGAAGCCCAGCTGGTGTGGCTCAGCGTTTGAGCATTCACTGACCAAGAAACCAGGAAGGCATGAACAAAGAGTTCAAGGCTCAGGTCTAGTGTTCATGTTGCTCTAGCTTTTTAAAGTCAATTAACTTTTCTGGGGCCTTTGTGTCTTCATCAGGAAAAATAATGAAAAACTTCTGTTTGGAGAAAAATTTAGAACTTGATGCTTAGAAATGCTTGATGAAATCTAATAAACATCTTTTTAATAGTTGCACTATAAGAAAGGGAGGGTAAACAAATGGTTGAACTCATAAGAGCTGGAAAACAGGTGTTAGCTGAATCTATGGCTATCCTTTAGGCATTTGCCAATCTTTATAACCAAGAGGCTTGGATTTTACTGGCCACACTGGGGTCTAAGCAAAATGGGAATTGGAAGTGAGACCTCATATAAAGCTAAAATAATGAAGGGTGGGCCTCCCATTTAAACCACGTAAAGGGAAATAGCAAGGAGGTCTTCTGTCTCAACCTGGGTTCTTGGTTGGAATATTACATCTTTCCAACAAACAAACAAACAAACAAACAAACTTTAAGTATGTTTTTATTGATTTTTTTTTTAAGAGAGAGAGGAAGGGAGAGAGACAAAGAGATAGAAACATCGATGAGAGAGAAACATCATTGATTGGCTGCCTCCATGCCCCCCCCCTCCCTCACTGGGGATCAAGCCCACAACCCAGGCACGTGCCCTGACTGGGAATCAAACCAGCGACCTCTTGGTTCCTGGGTCAACCCTCAACCGTTGAGCCTCACACACCGGCTAGGCCTCCCTGACAATTTATAACCACAGGACTGTCCTTTGAAGGTCTGGTGTTAAATTGGGACTATCTGTGCAATCCAGAAAACCCCAAACCAAGAAGCTAACCTAATGTGGATGGACCCACGTGGGTAGTGACTTTCAGGGCCTGGCAGAGATAAACACAGATTGTCCCTGAGGGACTCACTCTCAACAGGTCTTAGAGGGTTTCTACAGATAAAGCTGAATAGAAACTCAAAATCCAAAACTATGTCCCATGAGTGAGAATCAGCAGAAACCATAACAGCTGAATTAGACCACCAAGAATTTTGAATATTAGAATGGATGATACAGGATATAAAACAAATAGTTATAAAATGTTAATGAAATCAATATGGAATAAAAGAACCTGCGAAAGTAGTAACATATTTTCTCAGGTTTTTCAAAACACCAGGCAGATTTGAAAAAGGACCCAATATTTAAACAGCTAAAAATGTAATTTAAAAGCATGGTGGATAATTTAATAGATGAATCATGGTTGAAGAAAGAATTGGTAAAATGGAAGATAACACTCAAGAAATGAACCAAAACTAAGTTGAGAGACAAAGATATAGTAACTGTGAAAGAATATTTATGAGAAACAGAATAAAATGAGATACTTGATAAATATCTAATTGGAATTCAAGAAGTTGATTTTAGAGAAAAGGCCAGTAAAAATGGCATAGAATTTTTTAAGACAAATGAGAGATATGAATGTTCAAATTCAGAAAGCACAAATCCCAAGGAGGGTAAATTCACACCAAGACCCAGCTCGGTAAAGCTGCAAAACACCAAAGAAATAAAGGCCATATTGAAAATATAGAGAGGAACAAAGATTATCCATAAAATGATTGCTACACTAGGACCAGACTATAGTGAAATAAAATCTGTAAAATTCTTTGAGAAATGATCAACCTAGAATTTTACATGTAGCAAAATACCAGGATAAAGACATTTCACACAAACTAAAAGTGATGCCGTTTACTGCCAGAGAAGCCTCAATTAAGGAAATTTGAAGAATCCACTTCAGAAAGGATAATTATCACAAAACAAAGGTCGAAGATACCAGAAAGCAAGGTAGTCCAAGGAAATGCAAACAAACATGGACAGTATGTAGAACAATAGCATTAATGTTTAAATGGGGAAAATGGGGAAAGGTAGTCTTAAAATAATGTACAACAGTATTATGTAAGATGCAAGGGGATGATCAGAGTAAGCAGACAGACAGGTATGTAGATGTATTTATGTAACTATTTGAATCAGATCAAATGGAGCTCTTCTTGGAGAAGTGAGGTCAGGAGATTCTTCTTACCAGCTGGGATTCACCCAGGAACTATGACCATGAAGCCATAGGGCTGCAAAGAATGGGCTGGAAACTCACTAGACTGCATTTTATCTGGAAAACCTTGCAACGCTAACATTCTGTATCTATTATTTTGTTTTCGTAATATTCGTATATATATTTAATCTGAGGATATTTTTTCATTAATTTTTTTGAATGGGAGGGAGGGAAGGAGGGAGAGAGAGAGGGAGGGAGATCATGAGAGAGAGAAACATCAACATGAGAGAGAGACATTTTGATGAGTTGCTTCCCACATGAATCCTGACCGAGGCCAGGGATCAAACCTGCAACCAAGGTACGTGCCCTTGACCAGGAATCAAACCCTTTACCTTCAGGTCCAAGGACTGACACTCCAACTACTGAGTCAAACCGGCTAATGCTATTCATATTTTTATTCAAACAAAAGCCATATATTCTAACTTTTTTTCACTCTCATGCAAATAACTTCTTCCATTAGCTTCAAAGGAGAACAATTTAGTTACAGGAGCTGCACAGGAATCATATTCATGGTTACTTGGTTAACAAGCAATGGTGATTACCCATGAGTAAGATCCTTGATGCTTTTTTAAAAAACCTGACTTAAAAACATAATTCTACTCAGGTAAGAACTGATTTCAGAGGACATCAGTACTTTTTTATCTTTCAACGATTTGATACATGCTTCTAAAATTTAACACTGAATATTACGTGTATGTGTGCTAAAATGCTATATTATAATTTCTCTTAAACTATGAGTTACAATATTTACTATGAGCTTATTTTTAAAAATACAGCTTTATTTTGAAAGATACTTCTCAAAGCAAACTAACGTTAATACTGTTGTTTTTTAAATGAGAGAAATGTTAATTATATAAGCAGTGATATTCTATTTTTTGGTGAATTTGAAATATTAAAGATCTCTAGATTAAGACAGAAGTACAATTTGAATCTCTTCTATATAATTGTTTTCGTTTTAAAAACAAGGACATGTTTACAAATTTGAGTTTAAATTGATTACAGCACTCAATGGCAAAGGGTTTCATAGAAACTCCGACTAACACTCCTTTTGATTTACCTCAACAGGAAAAATAAAAACTGGAAAATACTTCCGCAGCTGGCTTTGTTTTCATGTCTTGCTTTTCTGTTGGCACCAAGTATGCTGTTGGCTCTCTGATTATTACTCTGCTGTGTTAAATTTATCTCCTTGTCAGACTGCAGCTAGTAAACAGAACTTATGTTCATTCATATGTTTCCAAGACATTAAGTGAATAATCTCTCTTGTTTTTTAGGTTAGGAGAGGTAACTACTTTAACAGGTAAGGTTCTTTTTAAAATGAAATAAATTGTCTGTTTTCAAATATGGAGATCCTAGTGCTTGCTTATGCCTGGCAAGCTGAGGGTAAGGATGGGAACTCTCATTGGAAGCACAATGCTGCAATATTAGAATAGGTGGGATAATGTTAAGCCACTAAATCCATGGTAATCTGTTACAGCAGCAATAGGAAACAAATCCAGATACCATTCAAAAGACGACTGTGAAACTGTCGCACCACAGGTTTTGAAAGCAAATTTGCAGCCTTTTCTTCATCTGTTGTGAAATCATACGCTCGTCTCCATGAGCCATAATGCACACTGGGGTTGCACTGTTATTCTGCAGTTGTACTTTCCCAGTTAAAGACACTGGACCTTTGGCCTTTTTTTCATTCCCAGGGTGTCCAGTGGGTGGCCTGTGATGTCTCCCTGCTAACCTTATGATATTTCACCCGATCTCTTAATAAGCACTCAGCTCAGATGGTCCTCTGAGCAAATGCCACAAGAAACAGCTCCCACGGGACCCAAGGAAGTATTCCTTTTCCAAAGAGAATTAAAGCTTACGGTGATCTCGTATAAAACAAGGACTCCTTAAAATGTAAAGAGTGATGAGATTTAAACCCTTTCATTATGCTTTTAGGAAAAAGCAAAATTTAAATCTTAAGAGATCTATACGCACACTTGACACTTCAAAGAAATAGAAATCCAGTTAACGAAATTGATCCTAACTTCCTTCCTCAGCTTCTGAACTCTCCAAATTGGCTACCCTCTTCCAACTCATTTTTCCACTCTTCTGCTAATTTTGTGATCTAGAAACTTCAGAGAAATGTTTTTCTCCCTCTGAATTGGCTCTTAGAAGAGGTTCTCAGCTTGTCCTCGTTCTCTCTGGGTCCGCCCGTTCTCTGTCAGTGTGCATTCACACCCAGCACAACTCTGAGTATCCACGTCTGTATCCAGTGGCACGCTTGCTGGTCTCTGCCTCTCGGGTTCATTCTGTGCAATCTATGCCTCTTTCTGCCTGCATCCTCACACCACTCACTCCACACTCTACCATGGCTCCCTGCTACTTCAACCTTAAGTATAAATCCCTCTGCTTGATTCCCCAGACCTTGTTCCCCACTCCTCTCAACATTTGTTCCCTATTTCAGAGAGCCAGCCATTTCCACAGATTCATTCAGTTTATTTTCCCTCCTCTTGATAACTCAGTAGAAAGGGACAAAGTGGAATAAAACAGTGACCCCTTTCTTTGACAAGTATGTAGTTTAATGGGGATGGGGTGGGGAGAGACAGACTCTTTTTAGGTGTTATCATGAATGAGTGCTGTGGGAGCACCAGTAAGGGCTGAGGGATCAATTCTTTAGGTGAGTGCAGGGTAGGAGAGGCTTTCAAGAGAACGAGATGATGAAAAGGTGAGTTGTCATTCTGAGAAGTGACAATCTATAATGAACAGCAGAGTCTATAATGTTCGTGCAGCGGTTCTCAACCTGTGGGCCGCGAACAATGAAAATACATTCTGCATATAAGATATTTACATTATGATTCATAACAGTAGCAAAATTACAGTTATGACATAGCAACGAAAATAATGTTATGGCTGGGGGTCATCACAACATGAGGAACTGTATTAAAGGGTCGCGGCATTAGGAAGGTTGAGAACCACTGGAAATAGTAGTGTAACAAGAGGTGAGCAAAATTCAACCACTACCAATTTCCTCCCTGGGAGAAAATAGAAACTTTGATACAGTTCTATTTTGTACTTTGGAGTAATGATCTTAGGTTGGTTTCAGAAAAAGTCAGAATTTATTAGGAATTGACCAATCAACAAACCCAAATAGCTCATTCTGCTAGGTATACTGGGTATTATTCAACCATGAGAGTAGAGAAATGTTTCCATAGTTTTACTGCCCTGCTATGAGGCTGAGATATAACATGGATTTGAAAACAAACCTTTCTATTTGATTCTGTCAATAATCTATGCTAATTCTATGGAGAATCAAAGTCTGAAACCTATGTGATATTTTGAGGTGGTTCTAAAAAAAATATTCCATTTCCCAATAGTTTGACTGGGTTTTTGAAATTCCACTTTTGTTGGTTTCCTTGCCTTTGAAGTGAGAATAATAGCAGTGTCTCTTCTGAGGATTAATGAGTGTGAATCCAAAAGCATGTTCTGAGGAAGGCACTCAATGTGTGTGGGTTCCTTTCCCTCCTAAAGAGCTAAATGATGTTTAAATACTATTAAGTTGCATCTAACTCTGGAAACACGAACACATTAAGTACTACTATAGTACTACTACTATACCCTAATCTTAATTAGAAGATTGGCTCTCTTCTAACTGATGGATAAGTGAAAGTGAATTCCAGAAGGGTAAAGAGAGATCCAGGCCCCAGCTGGAGGAGGAAGGAGGATGCCATGAGGGAAAAAGAAAGTTTCTGGAACCAGGATTTGATGAGGCTCTGTGCACGAATTTTCTGCTCCATAGTTTTGCTGAACCCTAGTTCTGAAACACTAGCAAAAGACGACACTATAATTTGGTAGCAGATGCACAGGAGGGTAAAAGAATGTCCCTACTTGGTATTTCCACAAATAGTATCTCAATTAATCCTCAGAACAACCCCAGGAGGTAGGTATTATTGCTCCCTGTATTTTTACACATGAGGTAACTGGTTCAAATAAATTACGTGAGACACTCAAGGCCACAATGCCAGAAAGAAGAGGAGCCAACATGGCTACAAGTTCCTCCAGTGCCAGCCAAGTAGTCCTGCAGCCACAGACAGTGCAGGGCTGGGCCAGAGTTGCTCCCAAACCGTCTGTGCCCAGAGCATAATACCTAAGCTGGGTCACCAATGTCTGACTGTCTGCTAATGTTTACTCAAAGTGCCTGAGTTGGCTGTAAAATTTGCATTTTAACATCCAGGGCTATATTCTTTCTTTGTTTTTGCTTCTGCAGCAATCTAGCACTGTCACAGGGAGACGTGGTATCAGCCCATGGCTCAAAAGCTCACTGGCCCAGAGGGAAACCGAGTGCTCAAAGCTTTCTACACAGCCTACCTGCCAACTTGGCCTTAGAGAGCTCTAACGCGTTCAGACCAGACATGTTTAAGGCTCAATAATATTTGACAGGGCAAGCTTTTTTCTGGGAGAAAAGAAAGCCTATAGCTATAGTTTCCAAACCTTCCTATATATTAAAAAAGCACCTGGAAGGCTTGTTAAAACACAGATTCCAGATCTTCTCCTCTACAGTTTCTGACTCAATAGATCTGTGGCTTGAAATTTTGCATTTCTTACAAGTTCCAGGTCATACTGATGCTGCTGGCCTGGAATTCCACTTGGAGAATTATTTGCCTAGAATTATTACTTGACATTGGCTACACATTAGAATCCCCTGGAAAGCTTTGTTAACGAGTTGATGTCCATCTCCACCAAAGCCAATAATCCAAACTTCCGGGGATGTGAACTAGACACTAGGATTTTAAAAAAACTTCCAGGTGACTCTCGTGTGGGAACCACTGGCCCCGGCTCTTTGAGAGCCAAACCGTCTTTCTTAGTAACTCCTGACGGTTGAGCAGGGAAAGCATCCTGACATCTAACTTTTCTGAAAGAAGAGAAATGTTTACAACATTTAGCTGCTTTAGACTTTAAAACAAAATAAACTATGGGTATCTCAAAGACAATAGCTTCCAAAACCTTAAAAAAATTAAGAGCCAACCAAGAACAAGTTGTGACAAACAAATGTAATTGCTTTTTAGGAAGCAAATGGTTTAATTGGTGGACAGAATATATTGGAGTCATCGATAGTGTCGTTATCTAGGCTCCTGGAATCGCAGAACTTTATCCTTTAACTTAATGCATCATTATTCATCATCAACTTTTACTAATGTGGCTCAGCTAACTTAAAAGCCTGTTATTTCCCATTTTCAATCCAATGTAAATTTAATTTTCAACCAAGCCTTTAGCATGACAATTATTACAATTTTCAGAAAGATGTTAGAGAATGGAGATAGATTCCAAACACTTCAGTCATGAGTTTAATGTCAAACTTCTAGTAACATTCTGAAATAAACAATTTTAAAGCCAGTGAACACTGATTGCTGGGAGCCAGTCTAGGTTCCCAAAATCAATCTTTCACCAAACCAGTCACATTTCCCTCTTTGACAGTTTTACAGGTTGGGGAAAAGAGGGGAATATCATAGACAAAAATATATCTTGATTTCAGCAAAGAATTTGACATCCTGTGGACAAGAATGACACAAATGACAGTAGAGTAGATTTGTTGCTGGTTGAATAACTTTACCCAAGGAATGTCGACTGCTTGATGAATCACTGCCTACCCAAAGGGCAATCACAATGGCAGACTCCCAAGTGCTATCTTTGGCTTATCCAGTCCAAAATTTCAATGATGGATGAAGACACAAAAGACATGCTTATCAAAACTGCAGGTGTGACAAAGCTGGGAGAGAAGCCTAATTCATTAAATGTCAAATGAACCAAGAGAGGCAAAGGATCCCAATAAACTAAAAGAACAGGCTGGCATGAATCAGAATAATCTTAATATGGATAAATGTAAAATCATTCATTTAAAAAATCAAATCCAAAAATGTGGGAGTATGATAGATTGAGATTAAAAGTAGTTTTGTGAGGAAAAAAAATCTGAGACCCAGTAGACTGTAGCCTTAATACAATCTACTGGGTCTCAGATCTCTTGAAAATCTATAAAAGTTAAACACTATCTCATAGATGAAATGCCCCTAGTCATTCAATTTCAGCAGGAACTCATCTGTGACCAGCAGGGGTCACAGATCTCAAGTTAAGAACACTTGAATATAAAATTGGACCACCATAAAACTACTGCAAGCTCCTAGTATGTGCTTTAACAAAAGTATAATATCAAACAATGGAGATAATAACCCCAAACGGCTTGGAACATCTTAACTATAGTCTTCAGTTTACAGTAGTTAACCAAATGTCAAAACTGAAATATACTTAAGGATGCAGGGTCTGGAAATTATGTTAAGAACATCTGAAGGAACCTGAGACATTTACTCTAAAAAAAATAGGGGAACACAATAGTAGTCTTCCAAAATCTAAAGACTACCACTTGTAAGAGGTACAGACTTGTAATACCCAGCAGCACTAAGCACTAGAAATATGATGCTGGTCACATGTGTAATTTAAATTTTTCTAATCACCACATTTAAAAGTAAAAAGAAACAGGTGAAATTAATTTTAATAATATATTGTATTTAACCTAATATACCTAAAACAGTATTGTTTCAACAAGTAATCAATATAGAATTTTTTCATATTGAATTTTTGAAGTATCATGTGGATTTTACATTTACAGCGCATTTCGATTAGGACCAGCCACATTTCAAGTGCTACATTGCCCAACATGACTAGTGGCTACCATATTGGACCGCAAAGGTCTATAGCTCTTCAGGGCAGAAGAGAACCAATTAATAAATGTAAAGAGGGGAAGAATTTTTTAATGAAACTGTCAAAAAATGGAACAGGTCTCCTTATATAATGAGGAGGTCTCTGTCATTGGATTTGTTCTGAGACTTGATGACCACCTGTCAAGGGTTATTTAGGCATTTCTGCATAGGGTGGGGGGTTGGGATGGATTATCCTGAAGTCCATTCGCATTCTGAGGCTATAATTCTATGACTGTCATGTTTGGGAATTAAGGTTGTTTAAACAGCCACCTTCATGATATTCTAGGACAAGTGTCCAGCCAGCCTTTCCTAAAAAGATCCTGCCAATGCATGGCAGGTCTCAGCAACAGAGCCAATTTGCTGCTACCTCTTCTGTCGTGGATCACAGCCTAAATTTTCCATGAAGATGATCCATATGCTTGGCTCGGGCTTTGGCATGAGGCTGAGAGTGACTATTATCACATTACTGAGCTAAACTCAGTCTGGAAATAAATACCCCACTCAAAACATGTGTCTAACACACACAACTAACTATTGCACTCATCCAACCAGCTCACCTTTAGTTCCAGTTTTACATGAAGCTCATTAACAGAAAATTAAGTGTTTAGTTATGTTAAGGACATAAAAGTACTTCTCTCCAGGGTATCCTGAGGTGCTATTCAAAAAGGGAAGCAGTCCACAAAGGAAGACCAGTGTCTGTGCTTAACCAGTCAGAGTCTCAGCTGTCACAGTGCAACCTCTAGAGATTGGCATCAGTATACAATCAGTCTGAACTAAACTGGATAAGAAAGCAATGATTGAGGAGCCAATCCCAGGGTTTCAGTGATACACATACAGATGCAGACTGGAAGCTGGAAAAGGCATGGTAAGAAAGAGGATAAGACCTGGAGGCAGACCACCTGAGTTCAAGCCCCACTGGTGTCTCTCACTAGCTCTGTGACCTTGAACAAGTGACCAGCGTTAACCTCTAACCACCCTTTTCACCTGTTGCTGCCAGTTATTTTAGTGTTTATAAAACTAAAAAGTCATACACAGAGTAAGAAACAAATGTAGGGTGGAGTTTGGTTCATTGATGACAGTTTAAAAACATGACAGACAATTCTTTTTTTAAAAGTGCCTTTTCCTGAATGAATGTCTCTGAATATGTATATGATAACATTCATTATAGAAAATTTGGAAAATATATAAAGGTATTAAGAAGAAAAATTAAATGACCCATTATCTTACCACCCAGAGCAAACCACTTTTTTATGTTTATCACTTCTGTACACTTTTTAAAATAATATGCATTATTTAAAAATAAAACATCAATTCTAATACATGTCTAAGTTCCAAGATAACAAAGAGCAATGTTTTTATTCAAATCTCAAAATTAATGCCTTTTCTCCAACCATCCTGACTGTCATGGGAGGGATATCATGGGTCTTGACTTACTAGATAGGAGAACAGAGAGCGGGTTCTGGCCTAGCACTTAACAGATAAAAGACTTTTAGAGTTAGATTCCCAATCCTGCATCTAACAAGAGGAGATGTGAGGAGATTAAAGCCCAGAGAACCAAAGTGACTTTACTAAGACCACTCAACAGGACCTAGACCTGGTGTGACATTACCACACTGATTCTTTTTTTTAAAAAAAAATAGTATATTTTATTGATTTCAGAGAAGAATGGAGGGAGAGAGAGAGAGAGAGATTTCATCAATGATGAGAGAGAGTCATTGATCAGCTGCCTCCTGCACATCCCCTACTGGGGATTGAGCCCACAACCTGGACATGTGCCCCAATCAGGAATTGAACTACGACCTCAGGGTTCATAAGTCAATGCTCAACCACTGAGCCACATCAGCTGGGCCACACTGCTTCTTACAACGTGATTCAACCTTACACATTCCAGCTAATTTAGCCCACTTTCTGCTGGGCATTTCTATATTTTAGAGATTACAATTACATGCTTAAATTTAATTTTTAAAATAGTTGCATGGTACTCTGTTTGATAATAAGAAATCCATTTATCCCACAAAGGAGACTTTATAAAGCTGTCTTTCCAAAGAAAAATCTCAAGAGAGTTCTCTTTGCTATGTGCAAAATATCCACTTAATTAACATGAACACTCATACTACCAGGGAATTAAAATGATTTATTCAAAGAACTTTATCATCATGCCTTAATATCAATCTATAATAAAAATGAGAAATAAGGGAAGTAATACTATCACCCTAGTTAAATATATGCATCATAAATAATATTTGCACATTTAAGCAATTCATGAATCCTTCCTAAATAATGAGACTGTAATGAGGAGCTTTTGCTTTTCAATGGGAGGCAATACACTGCTGTGCTTTAATTTGTGTTTTGCAAGGCTAACACTGCAAAGGGGCTTGGGGCGGAGGGACTTTTCCCAGTTTATTTGGACTATTTGTCTCCAAATAAATAACTTAAAAATTACAGAGACACCTCCCCAAATGCAAAGAAGCTAAGTTGCTCAGCCCCAGTCCTTAGTTCCCATGCTTCTATATTGCCTGCTGCATTGTATTACAATTTATCTGTTGCTTATTAGTATTGTATTTATCTGCCTTCCTTGAGGGCAGTTTGCTGTGAGGATGAACTAACAGTAAATGTAAGGCTCTTAGCACAGCTCCTGGCCCAGGGCAGGCGTGACCCAGTGTTACCCATTGTCATCATCAACTTTATTACAGACTTGAAATGCTCCCCACTGCCCAGAGCAGAGTCTGGCACACTCAAAATTAAGTGGGTCCTTGGAATACCTGTCTTAATCATCTAAGTACTGATCCATTAGAATTGCAAAATCTCAAAAGATTCTCCCTACCTTCTCAACCACTTTTATTAAGCATCATGATGAGAATGGGTGTGCTAGATCAAGTCGTAGGCGCTGAGGTCATGAAGAAGGCCTGCCCTCCACAAGTTCATAGATGGATCCTGGGAAAACACACGAGTACAGTGTCTTAATACAGGTGTAAGGGAAGAAGTGCAGAAGCAGAGAGAAGGGACTTAAAACTTATCTAGAAGAGCAAAAAAGGCACTTCAAGGAGCAGCCTCTGTCCTGAATGTTGAAGATGGGGCACCTGTGGGAGGAGGGGTGCACCAAGTTCAGGAGGACAAGTAATGACAGTGAGCCTTTTATTTTCTCTAATGAAAAGAGAAACAAGGTCACTTCCATGTGTGGCATCTGGAGAGGTCACTTCCACATGTGACACTTTACCAGGCCCGGTGCTGCCTGCAGGGGGTGCTAAGGAGGGTGTGGCTCAAAGCGCCCCCTGCAGGCTGGTTGCAGCTTCAGGCCTGGCCTCCCAGCACTGCTCTGTGGAAGGATTTGCTGCCACCGAGGTCCCTTGTCTCTGCTGGTTTTCTGTTATCACTGTCTGCCACTTTCTTAACCTTTCTGCTCCTGCTTTTCTTTGTCCACCTTATCGTTTCTGTCTCCGGTCATTTCTTTCTTTTGCGTCTGGCTTTACCCCAATCCCTTTGAAGTGCTTCTTTCCTCCATTCCCAGGCATCTAAGTTACCTTCAAGCTGTGGGTTCCTCAAACTCTTGGGGTTCCCATTTTCATTGCTGCTTCCTGCACACACACACACAAAAAATTTTAATGTCTCTTTGCCACCAGAAAAGTGTTCATTTTCTTATTTCTGGGTTTGGCAAGGCTCGAGGTGCCAAAGAGCAATTTTGGAATAATTAAAGCCTTATGTAGGCAGCTCAGGGGGACTTTTTACGGCTAATAAATCCTATGAAATACTGTTAATTTAACTCCCCTAAATAGTTCTCAGAAACCACTGGAGCTGCAACTTAGATATGCACACGCATGTCCATTTTATCATTTACAAAGTACTTCTGCCTTACTCTACTTTTATTTAAGTATGAACTATATGTTTTCCAAAAAAATAATTTATTGAAAACACAATGCACGTGACTCTAATTCAATTTTCCCTATTTCTACATATATAAAGAGGCTCGCACTTGTGGGCTAAAGCTTAGTGCCTTCACTTCCAATTCCTGAACTAACCAGAATGTCACTTTTATACCTGAAACACCTCACCTTTATGATGTGTTTTATAATTACCAAACTCTCACATACAAGATTTTATTTACTTCTTTCGACAGCTCTGTATTATTTTTTTCATTTTACAATTGACAAAATGAGGCAGAGAGATATTGAGTATTTTTCCCCAGGCTCACAGCTTAGTGTGAGCAGCAGCAGCCACCTAAACACGGGATTGCTGAGGCTCGGCCCATGCTACTGCTGCCTTATATGTCACTAGAAGATAGACAGGCCTTGACCTTAAAGCTCTAGTGCCCTGTCCCATACTCCTCTAATGAGAAATGTAATTGCTTCTCCTTTCCATGCTTTCTTCTTCTAATAATAGATGACTCCTCAACCATGATTAAACTAATGCAAAGATGTCATGATAATTCTCACTTCTAAATAAGGCCCTTACTATGAGCAAATAAATATAGTTAGTGGATTTAACATTACTAGAAAAAAATAGCTGCTATGTTAATAAACTCTGTAAATGTTTTCTAGTGGAACAAAAGATGATACCTGCTGCCCTAGCCAGGTTCCATAGCAGTGTAGCCTGAGATGAGGATTCATGCACACGTCCTTTATTAAGGCATTGCTTCTAGGAGAAACTGATAAGGGGCGAAGTAGTTAGGACAGAGAAGGGGAAGGAGGTGGTGTCTGGTGAAGACTAGCTTTAGCCTGAACTTGTAGGGAGATTTGCAGACACAGAAGTCCTGCAAATGTGACAGGGCTCCCCAGAGTCTGCCTCCCTTGGGATGAGGGAGCAGGCTTATGTTATCCCACCCCAGTCTGCTTCTGGCCATGAGATAGGCCAGTAAAGGGAATTCTAGGGGAACTCGACTGGGCAATAACAATAAGAATTCAACAATAAGAACAATAATTCAACAACTACCATTAGTTGAGTGTCTACTATATGATGGTCACTTACCTATATTATTTCCAGCTCTTAAAATAATCCTGCAAGTTATTATTTCCATTTTAAATATGAAGAAACTAAGATATAAAGATCTATGTTATTTGTTTGAGGTCATAGAGATGGACACTGGCAGTTCTGGGGTGAAATCCTTATTTGACTCCAAAGCCCATGACTGCTATTCTGTGGTACCAGCAGTAGTTCTAGGTCAACACTCAACAGTGGGATGGATGGCAGTCAATATTCTTCCCTAAAAATATCACGGTACAGGCTCCTGTTAAAAAAAAAAGAAAAAGAAAAAAGAAAACACTGCAAATTTCTGCATCCATTCAACAAATTTGAATTGAGCACTTGTCATGTGTTTTGGCATTGGGATACAGAAATAAGACAGCAAATATCTCTGCTTTCAGAGAGCTTACATACATAATAAAAGAAATAATCCCTTTCTAATAGCATACATGCTATACAAAATAGTATAATAGGATGGAGAGGAGAATAGTCAGAGAAGACCTCTAAAAGGAGTCGTTATGTAAGCCGATGTCTAAGGAAGGAAAATTAGATAGCAATGGGCCAGTCCCGGGGGAGAGAATTCTAGACTAAGGACACAGCATTTGCATGGACCAGAGAAAAAGGAAGCTTGGTGTGTTTAGGAAGAAGACGGACAGTGTAGCTGGGCTTCAGTAAGCAAGGAAGACACAGACATAATAAAAAAAAGAAGTTTTTTAAAGGTAGGCAGGGTCCATACATTACTGTATACCCAGATAAAGAACTGAGACTATTTTTCATACAGTGTTTCAGGCAACAGAGTGCATGATCTGACTGGTACCTTTAAAAGACACTTTGGATTCCTTGTGGAAGCATGGATCCCTTGGATAAGGGGTGACAGAGTGAAAGCAGGGAGACCGGCAAAGGGGTATCACAGTCCTCCAGGTAAGCCCTGATGGTGACATCTCTGGTCAGGGAGAGAACAGTGAGAATGACAAAGAAAATTGATGCTGGATTCTGTCACAGAAGTAGTATCCGTGGGTATATGAACTAATTGGGAGAAAAGGGGAAAAAAGTCCTAGCCAACTCATAGGAATTTATGTTTTTAGTGAAATTTTCTTTTTAGATTAATACTTTTATGTCAAATTTTTTAATATTCAAAACTGGTGTTATTTTCATCTACACTAATAAAAGAGAAACATGGTAATTGGCGTACGACTGCTACCCTTCCCATTGGCTAATCAGGGAAATATGCAAATTAACTGTCAGCCAAGATGGCGGCCAGCAGCCAGGCAGATTGAAACTAACATGAGGCTTGCTTGCTTCAGTGACGGAGGACTCCAACGTTCCCCGCCTGCCGCTGCCGGCCTCTGAGCCTGCAGTTTCAAACATTGTAACAAATATAGACTAAACAAAACCTCAGCCAGCTGGGATCTCAGAGCTGGAATTGATACAGAGTTTCGAGAACCGAAACAAACCAGATACCTGCTTTCAGGAGCAGAGGCCTAAGAGCTGGAGCCTCAGAGTTAAAGCTGGCCCAGAATAAAAAAGAAAAAAAGGAGCGGTTGGGAGTTTCCCCCACCCGCCAGCCTGAAAACAGCCATCAGCCCCTCACCCAGACTGGCCAGGCACCCCAGTGGGGACCCCCACCCTGAAGGGTGTGTGACCAGCTACAAACAGCCATCATCCCCTCACCAAGGCTGGCCAGGCACCCCAGTGGGGACCCCCACCCTGATCCAGGACACCCTTCAGGGCAAACCAGCCGGCCCCCACCCGTGCACCAGGCCTCTATGCTATATAGTAAAAGGGTAATATGCTTCCCGGCACCAGGATCAGCGGAGCCGCGAGGCCTCCCAGCACCGGGATCAGTGTGACAGGGGGCAGTGCCCAAACCCCCTGATTGCCCTGCGGCTCTGTGTGTGACAGGGGGCAGGGCCACAACCTCCCTATAGGCCTTGCTCTGTTCATGACAGGTGAAGGCACCCCCCCCACCCCCCACGGGCTGGGCTCTGTGTGTGATGGGGTAGAGCCATAACCGCACCATCGGCCCTGCCCTGAGTGTGACAGTGGTGGTGCCCCAACCCCCTGATCTGCCCTGCTCTGTGGGTGACAGGGGGCGGTGTGCCAACTCCCCTATTGGCCCTGCTCTGTGCATGACAGGGGGGAGCTCCCCAACCCCCTGATGGGCCCTGCTCTGTGCGTGACGAGGGGGGGGGGCTCCCCAACCACCTGATTGGCCCTGCTCTGTGCGTGACAGGGGGTGGCACCACAACCTCCCTATTGACTCTGCTTTGAGTGTGACAGGGGACGGTGCCCCAACCCCCAATCGGCCCTACCCTGAGCGTGACTGAGGGTGGCATCGCAACCTCCCAATCCGCCCTGCTCTGTGCATGACGGGGCATCGCCCCAACTCCCCAATCGGCCCTGCTCTGAGCCCAACCAGGGGCTGCACCTAGGGATTGGGCCTGCCCTCTGCCACCCGGGAGCAGGCCTAAGCCAGCAGGTCATTATCTCCCAAGGGGTCCCAGACTGCAAGAGGGCACAGGCCGGGCTGAGGGACACCCCCTCCCCTCCGAGTGCACAAATGTTTGTGCACCGGGCCTCTCGTCAAGTATAATCTACACTAATAAAAGAGAAAAATGGTAATTGGCGTACGGTGCTACCCTTTTCGTTGGCTAATCAGGGCTATATGCAAATTAACTGCCAACTATGATTGGCAGTTAACTGCCAACAAGATGGCGGTTAATTTGCATATGTAGGCACAATGCAGGAAGGTGAAAGGGAAAGCAGGAAGAAGCCCCCTGCCACTGACAGTGATCGGAAACCCAGGGGGGAGCTAAGAGCTGGGGGGCAGGGCAAAGGCGGCCCTAGGGCCGCCTTTGCCCTGCCCCCCAGCCATGACTGGAGAATCAGGTGCCTTTTCCGCCCTGGCCAGTGATAGCAGGAAGTAGGGGTGGAGCCAGCGATGGGAGCTGGGCACGGTCAAAGCTGGCAGTCCCAGGAGCTAGGGGTCCCTTGTCTGGGCCTAAAGTGAAGCCCACGATCGCGGGGCCGCTGCAGCTGCGGGTCCCCGCTGCCCAGGCCGGATGCCTCAGCCAGAGGCATTAGGCGTGGGCAGGGGCGGAGCCTGCAACCGCGGGGAGCTGGTGGTCCCCTGCCCAGGCCTGATGCCTGGGCCAGAGGCATCAGGCCTGGGTGGGGGGCGGAGCCGAGGATTGGTGGGATATGATGGTCCCCTTGCCCAGGCCTGAAGCCTGGGTCAGAGGCGTCAGGCTTGGGCGGGGGGTGGAGCAAGTGATCAGAGGGAGATGGGGGTCCCCTACCCAGGCATGATTCCTGGGCCAGAGGCCTCAGGCCTGGGCGGGGGCCAGAGCCAGTGATCGGGGGGAGATGGGAGTCCCCTGTCCAAGCCTGACACCTCTGGCGGAGGCGTCAGGCCTGGGCAAGGGGCAGAGCCAGCAATCGGAGGGGTCTGGGGGTCCCCTGCCCAGGCCTGATGCCTGGGCCAGAGGCATCAGGCCTGGGCTGGGGGCAGAACCAATGATGGGGGGAAATGAGGGTCCCCTGCCCAGGCCTGACGCCCCTGTCAGAGGCGTCAGACCTGGGCAAGGGGCCGATCCTGCGATTGGAGGGTGATGGGGGTCAACGCCTGAGGGCTTCCAGTATGTGAGAGGGGGCAGGCTGGGCTGAGGAACACTCCCCCACACACACACACACCCAGTGCACGAATTTTGTGCACTGGGCCCCTAGTCAAGTATATAAATAAATAACATAATGATAGCTGAATCTAAAAGAAATATATTAATTTGTAGCGCCATATAGTAAGAGGAATTTTTTAAAGTTTCATTTTCAATTTATATACATAATTTAGTTACAGAGAAGTGATAGAGTGATAAAGTATATTACATGGGGGAAATTTTTGTGCAGAAAATTGAATGAAAATATAAATTCAAATGGGAATAGGAACAATGTAAAATTTCCAATGGTTAAGTAAGTCTGTGTATTGTCTCAATGGTATCAAATTTCTATGGTGTTTAGATTCCACTGAGCACATTTAATAGCAGCAATATAACAGTTTCATTTTAAGATGTCAATATTTATAACATACTGGAAATTCTATCCCTAGAAACTATTTAAACTTATGAAAAAATATAGATGTCAACTCTAAAAGTGTTCAAAGGTCTACAAAATTTTACAAAATTCTTATAGGGGCTATATGAGCAAAAATGTTTGAAAACAACACATGTAAGCCAAGAGAAAAAAGGTTTCAAAAAGGGTGGTCGGACAGAACTTAGAACACAGAACTTAGATGAAGATCCGAGACACAGAACTTAGAAGACAGAACCTACACAGAACCTAGAGACAGAAGAACTTCGCTGGAGAGAACATGGCAAAAGATCCTGGACTGAACCTGACTACAGAAATTGGCAAGAGAACCTGACTAGAACCTGGTGACTGAACCTGGCTGGAGAACCTGGACAGAACCTGGCTGGAGAACCTAGCGAGGGAACATGGCTACAGAACCTGGCTGGAGAACCTGGAGAACCTAGCAAGAGACATGGACACAGAACCTGGCTGGAGATCCGAAGCAGAACCTCTCTGGAGATCCTGACCAGAACTTGGCTAGAGATCCTGGCTAGGCTGCTGATCAACTGAACGCTGTCTCCGTGTCATTCCTTCTTCGCCGACTCCATCCACACCTTTGGGGACCCCTGGACCTGCTGGGGTTGGACCCCAGCACAGACTTCCTCATCTTTAGGAAAAATCTTTGGTCAGATAGAATTCTGTATATGCTGTTTGTTGCATTTAGCGCATTTGACAATGTTCTTTGAACAGAATAAGAATGGTTATTCAAAATTATCATAACTTAATTTCAGACTTCTTGATTGTGTCACTAAAATTATTTAATTGAGAAAAGAATATTAAAAGGCCAGAAAATAGAATTTTTTCACAGAAATGCAAGTGTAGTTCTTTCATATATATGAATAATCCACCAAAGTCTTTACTCAGAAAGCTGAATATTACAAATAGAAATGACTGTTCCTTTGTGTGATAGTATTTTTAATGATGTTAAAATTACTTTATAGATCACCAACTTACACTATACACAAAAACAAACTCAAAATGGCTAAGGGACTTAAATGTAAGACGAGAAACCATAAAAATCCTACAAGTCTCCATAGACAGCAAAATAGTAGACATGTCATAGCAATATCTTTACTGACACAGCTCCTAGGACAATGGAGACTAACGAGAAAATAAACAAATGGAACTACATCAAAATAAGTTTCTGCACACCAAAAGAAACCATCAACAAAACAAGCCACTGCATGGGAGAACATATTGGCCAATGATATTTCAGATAAAGGTTTAATCTCCAAGATTTACAGAGAACTCATACAACTTAACAAAAGGAAGATAAATGATCCAATCAAAAAATGGGCAGAGGACCTAAATAGATACTTTTTGATAGAGGACATACAGAAGGCTTATGAAAACATGCTCGAAGTCACTAATCATCTGAGAGATGCAAATCAAAACAACAATTAGATACCATCTCACACCTGTCAGAATGGCTATCATCAACATACAAGTGCTGGCAAGGATGTGGAGAAAAAGGAACCGTCATGCACTGCTGGGGGGAATGCAGACTGGTGCAACCACTGTGGAAGACAGTATGGAGTTTTCTCAAATTAAAAATGGAACTCCCATTTGACCCAGTAATCCCACTTCTAGGACTATATGCCAAGAAACCAGAAACACCAATCAGAAAGGATATATGCACCCCCATGTTCATAGCAGCACAATTTACAACAGCTAAGATCTGGAAACAGCCTAAGTGCCCATCAGCAGATGAATGGATTAGAAAACTGTGGTACATCTACACAATGGAATACTACGCCGCTATAAAAAAGAAGGAACTTTTGCCATTTGCAACAGCATGGATGGACCTGGAGAGCATTATGCTAAGCGAAATAAGCCAGTCGGAGAAAATATCACATGATCTCACTCATCTGTGGGATATAATGATCAACATAATTTGATGAACAAGAATAGATCCAGAGACAAATGGCAGGGAGGGAGGTTGGAGAGCAACCAAAGGACTTATATTCATGCATAACCAATGGACACAGACACTGGGGCAGTGGAGGCTTGCCTGGGGTGGGAATGGCTGGGTGGGAGGGAGGGAGTCAATTGGGGAGAAAGGAGACATATGTAAAACTTTAGACAATAAAAAAATACTTATAAATAGTAAAAAAAAAAAAAAAAAAAAAAAAGGTGGTCAGCTGTGTCAAATGCTGCTGAGAGGTAAAATGAGAATACAATTGGACTGGCAACAGGCATTGACCATCTTGATTAGAGAAATTATGTACAGGTAAGGGACTGGAAACTTAGTTGGTGTAGTTTGAAGAGAGTATGGGAGATGAGGAAGTAGAGACTGTGAGTAAAGACAACTGTCAATAAATTTTGCCATGAAGGGGAGAAGAGAAAGAGAATAGTAGTTGGAAGGAGGGGTTCAAAGAATGGACAGGAATTCAGCAGGGAAAGGATACATTCACAGCCATGGGGCTCAGTCCCCAAGCATCAGTCAGACTCCTTTGGGGTTCAAGGGCCCAAACTTAGGTCATTAGCTAATTTCCTTTGACTGTATCCAAACTGATCAAAAGAAAATTATGTGTTTGCCTACTTCTTGTCCTAACACCAAACACATATGCTGTGTGTTGCCATACTGTGCAGGGGGTGTGGGGGAGAGGTGAGGGACATGGAGAGCTGGATGTCCTCATGATGTCACTAATAATGGAAAAGACCAAGGTCTTTCCAGTCCTAGATTTCACTCTGAGATATGTGGCTACTCTGCGGCTGTCATTCATGACATGTTGCCTCTTTTAATTGACCTAAAGTGATACATAGTGGCTGTTCCTAATGGTTACCTGATTTTATCCTTGGAAAAGAGTCTTAACTAACAAAATATCTTCACCCCCGGCATTAGAAATTATAAAATCTTTGCCTTTAACTGAACTCTTTAAATAAAATTAAAACTCTGTATACACATGGTCTCATTTCATCATTAAAACAACCAGTGAAATAGTTACTACTGTTATCCCCACTTTACAGATGAGAAAACTGAGCCTCAGAGATGTGAACTTACAACTGTCTTCATCAGAGACTTAAAAATTTTATTTTTAAAAAATTTGCAAAGGTTGTTTATCCATTTTCTTTCTTATGCCTTTACTCAATAATCATGCAGATGGTAACTACCACCATGGGCACGTGTAAATACATAATTTGACTTTACAGATGGATATTAACTGCAGATCATGATATTTAACCTAAACTTGGAATAATTGCTAGTTCTGTCTGTTGAGGATAATGGACAAATACAAGAATTGCAATTCTGAATTTCTGTTTCAAAGACTGTCTTTTGTACCCTTATAAAAAATAGAAGTTCCTTAAATTTCAAACATACTTGAATATTATAGGTTATATTTATAATGAGAAAATATATAGGTACAATATTCTTTGTAAACTTAAAAGCACTTGACAAAAATTAAACCACTGAACAAGTGTGATTTGTTATTAAGCTATTATTTTGAAACAGAAAGTAAAGCTCATTAGATTTATTTTTCCAAGCAGCCACACTTTGATCCATAGAAATAACCTAAAACAATAGCTAGTGATTGTGCCCATTATTCTTCCTGTGCTAGTCACTAGCCAATGTCATTACTTGGCTGGATTACACCCAAATGAACACCAAATGTGAGTTTCTATCTATACAGATATTAATATACAGTCTGGCAAACACGGAAGTGGAAAAAAAAGGATAGCTTCAAATGTGTATTTTACAATAAATATACCATGTGCTTCTGAGAATTTGCTTAAATCAATATTTTAAGTCATATTGTTGCCCAGTTCTATTAGCCAAATGTAAAGGGTTCACCACAGGACAGAGCTAAAACACTTTGCTAATTTATGTTTATTGATAAGGACTTGGCTAGAGGAGGAAGATTCAGCTTTTACTCTGATAAAGAATGTGAGCTGTAAAACTTGGAACTGCTGCAGTGTTACTGGGGAAAATACAGGTGGAAGCTCTTCCTTATTTTGCTATCATCCAGGCTGCAAAGCCACGCCCTCTCCCAACTGACATAACACATACAGTCCTGTGGTTCTATTCACTGGGTCATTGACAGGTCAGTCATCAGTCAAGAGTTTTGTTTGTCACCAACAGAACCAACTCTGGGAATGTATTGGAAGGCTGTGAGAACCTTACCGGGTCCACCAGGAGCTGATGAACAGGCAATGGGAAAGACAGGAGCCCTGTGGATGGGGAAGCAGACAGACCTGTAGCAGCACAAACCCTAAGGCCAGCACGCTGCTGCATACTTTCATCACTTTTTCTTACAAGCAAGAATCAACATCCTAGAAGAGACTGATTGGCCAAGGTCAGCGTGCATGACCATTCCCTGGCTGTGAGGGGCAGGGGAGGAAGGAGATGGCCCCCTTCGCTCTCTTAGAGAGAAGCATCTGGATTTGTGTTCCCACCAAGACTTCACGTAATTAAGGAAAAGAAATTCTCAAAAGGAAACTGGTGCTCTAGAAGGGAGGGGATGAATACCAGGCAGCCAAAACTAGGTGAATATTTACTAATGTAAGTTTAGGAGGGATTGATAATTAAGGATTGCAAACAGGCAGGAAGAATTCTGGGGGAGCAGCCACAGGAACAGAGCACTCAACACGAAATAGGCTTCCATGAGCACTTAACATATGCCAGGCCCTGGACTGTCATTTAATTGTGTTGTTTTATTCAATCTGGACAACTCTGTGCAATAGTGTTATTGCTATTATTTGTCTTGCCTTAAGACAAAAAAAAAAAAAAAAACCACAAAAACAAACCTGAGAATTATTAAGATAAAGCAAGGTGGTTTTTGGTTTTTTAACTTTGGCACTATTGACACTGGAGCCAGATAGCTCTGTGGTGGGGCTACCCTGTGCCCTGCAGGGTGTTCAGCAGCATCCCTGGACTTTATCCACTAGCTGCTGGCAGCACTCCACCTCCCAATCATGAAAACCAAAAATGTCTTTAGATATTGCCAAATGCAGGGGCAGGACAAAATTGCCCCTGGTTGAGAATGACTGAGATAAAAACATTTTCCCAACTCACATCATGTAAGGATTGCTCCTAGGCCCGGCTAAAACCAGAACCTAAACTGTTAACACATTACAATTTACAAAGCATTCGCACAGGATTATTCCACTAGTGGCTGAGAATATTTCTGGGTGGAAAGACAGGCTGTCTTCCTATTTCCTGTGAGGAAATGGAGCTTCATGGAGTTTGTCACTTGCCTAAGATCTCTCAATTTTCAATTTGTCAAGCCACCACTCAAAAATCTCTTTTAGGTTCATTTGTAGTTTACTTTGGTTTTCTTACTTTTCTTCCAACCTATCATTTTATCCACTCTGCTACAGTTTCAGCAAACAATAGTTAATTTTAGGAATAATTTCCATGATCAAATGTCGAAGAGCAATAGAAATTATCCTTGAATAACTAGGTTTCACTATTTCGAAATGAGTAGAAAGTCATATAGAGTGAAGAAAGGAAGGAGGGAAGGTGGAGAGAAAGAAGGGAAAATGAATTCCTCTGACTGCTCAAAGGTTTTATCCTCACTCTCAGCAAAATCAGGTCCCAAATAGATATCACAAGTCCCTTTGCATCCCCGCAGAAAAAGGGGGGAAGGTTCATTCCGGTGTAACCCCATCTCATGGTAACATGCTGAGGCATTGTTTTATTTCTGACTCAGAGGGAGGACTGACTCACAAATACCACTTCACCACCGAGCCTTTCACTGAAGGTCTCATGGACAAAACCAGGTCAAATGAGAGGCAGCCTGGAGAAAGAGATCAGATGAGCTCATGGCCCAGGGCAGAATGGCTGCAGATGTTTGGGAAGGAAAGACAATGGATAGAGGCCAGGGAAGGAATGACAGCTGGGATGTTCGTGACTTCAAGGCAAAACAAAACCCATGGCTAATTGGGAACCAAGACAATGCCTAAAAAGAAAACAACACGCCTTGGTTAACCACTAGAGCTCATCTGCTAGGAAGTGGAGATATCCAAGCAGTGATATCCAAGAACGACTAACGATTCTCATGCTCACTGTGCACCACCATCACTGGCCTGCCAACTGCAGGAGGTCATAGCAAGTCCGGGAGGCACAGCAGCTGGCCCAGCTTTGGTGAAAGTGTGACTGTTGGGGTGGGAGTGGGACATGTGAGGGTTGTATGAGCAGGAGACCCAGGTTAAACAGCTTACAAGCTCGTCTTTTCTGCCTCCCTTATGTCATAACCCAGTGTGGAATAGCAGACAGAGCCTATGAAGGTAGGAGGCCATATTCAAGCCCCAGGTAAGACTCTGTCTCTAATTTCTTTTAGTTTCAGTTTCTTCATCTGTAAAACTAAATAACTGTACTGTTTCCCAGGGTTGCTGTGAGGACTAAATAAAGGTGTGTATGCAGAACACCTAGTATAATGCATAACATACCGTAGGTGCTCAATAAAGGCTATCAGCTCCTTCACTGTAGAACCCAAACACCCAAGCTCTTTCCTCCACACTGGCCTCCCCTGCTGCTATGAATCAGCATATACTGAATGCAGTTATGTGAGTTTAAACTCTGCTCCCCCACCCTCCTCAGCTCATAACTCTCCAAAATGCCCCCTCCTTTTACTTTTCCTTCTGTTCATGCTGCAGCCACTTCCGAGAATTCTTCAATGAAAGCTATGACTTAAATAGAGTGGCACTAAATGCTATTCCAAGCATTTGCTTCCATAATGAACTCATGGCACAACACTGTATTTACTCAGTTCTTGTCATACACAAATTAATTCCAATGCATCCACTCCTTGACTTCCAAGAGTGTTTTCCAACTGACACACATTCATGCAAACGAAGTCATACATCTCTAAACTGGAGAGATAAAAACTTAGCAGAAAAAGAAATGAAGGATTTGGGGTAGTATTTTTTCTTTAATTTTTAATTGATTAGATGAAAAAAGATCCCAGGGGGGGAATGCTCTTTAAAAAATCCAGGTTAACAGAATTTTAGCCAATGGCTACAAATAGCAAAATTCTAAGTACTTCATACAAATACTTAATTTACTATACCTCCCTTCCTCTCTACAAGTTAGATGGCCAGGCCCAACTTTATTTTCTCTTAGTAAAGGTTTCTGCTCTCAAAAAAAAAAAAAAAAGATAGGAAACTCTGAAATCCATTCAAATTAACTTGTAAAAAGCTTGTAGACACTGAACACTACTCTTGGAGGAAGCTGCTTTTCAAACAAGAATCTAGACTCATGCTGAAGAAAGTGTAGACATCAAAAAGTGAGGTTTAGGAGAAAGGAACCAGCAGGGTTCCTTCCCACTACCCTGCCCTAAAGATGAAGAAATTCTTCCATTTAGGATCTGCTTGTTGGCCTACACCAAGTAACTCTTTTTGTGGTTTTAACAATGGATTTAGGGAAAGAAGAATGAAGAAAATGTGCCTGTCCTGGGGCCCCGGGGAGGTTTGTCTTACAGTCTACAAAACAGCTTTCTTCCTTGACCATAACAAGTAAACAGAGCTGTCTATGTGTCCATGCCCCCTTCTTTATTATAAGAACATTCTTTACCTCCAGGAATGGAGACACATCACCGGCCCCTTTGCAGCTAGATATGGCCTTGGGATTGGGACTCAGCTCTGGCCAATGACAAGTGTCATGTGGCAGCTTCCAAGAACATAATAAAAAAGCAGTGTCCTTGTCAGTCTTCTCATCCTATTGCTGGACCACAGTGCTCACCATGGTTGACCCTGGGGCTGCACAATCCATGATGAAGCAGCACAGTAGAGAGAGTGTATTCCCCTCCCCAAATCCATGAGCACCAGAGCTCCCTCAACATCTGCCTGTACTTTTACATGATACGGAAAGGAACGTCTATCTCATCCAAGCTGTTATTTCAGGGTTTTCTCTTACTTTCAGCTGAATAAGCTTAAGACAAAAGGTGAATGTAGTTTAATCCCCCAAGTCTATCCATTGCCTCTTGGGTTTATTTGTGCTCTAGTTTGGCTCATACCTGGTGGGCCAGCCCGGGTAAAATCAAACCATTGCCCAAAATGATGGCATAAAATACAGTCTATTTCTAAGCTGAGAGAGCCTTGTGCACATATCCGTGTATGCACACACATGTGTTATAATATATACACACTTTTCATTGAGATAGCAGCTGCCTAGGTGGAAAGCCCTCTTTCCAGCATGCCACATCTGGGTAAACTTCAAGAGCCAATTGCCTTTTTCACTTTGTCAAGGAGTAGAAAATGACTCATTGTATCTAAATGGGCTTAAGTGCCCCCTGATTTATTTACCTATCTGCATTCAATTAGAAAAGTGCCATTATTTTCTATTTATTTATAGACGTCATTTTGGTTATGCCGGAGCTTTACTGTATGTTGTTCACTTCCCCAAGCAGAGAGGCGTGTTTACAAAGCCCTTACCCGTAATTAGTGTCACTCAGCGGAACAAGGCACCTCTGTTTGGTACCTGCCACAGCTGTCATGCTCTCTTCAGAATGAATTGCACTGATGGGCGACTTGAGTCACCCAGTTCTTCAGAGAGCGGCAGAAAAGTGTTATTGCAGTGGGCCTGGTGCTCGGGGCAGCCCTATCAGGTGTTACCCTGTGACAGCCCAAGCTCAGAGAGCGCTTCCTCCATCACATTGCCAGTTAATTACCCTGTTCTTTCCAATAGTTCCATGTCATAAAAACGTGGCATGCAGTCCATTCAGATTAGCTTTATCCTGCCAGGTGGTAGCAGACATCAGACAACATGTTAATCAGTAGACTTGGCTGGGGTACTCCATACATGTGACTACCGTGGGCCATGTTTAAGTGGTGGGGGTAGGAGAGGGGAAAACCTTTTTATGGGTATATATTTCATTAGAATGCCAATAAGGGTGCTATATCTGTTTGAAAAAAATATAATATGCCCCACTGCTGTGTTTAATTTTTCTTTAGGACACTTTCCTACAAACATAAATTGCTTTGAGGAAAAGCAAGTTCTAAGTAATATTTTTCTCCAAACATGAAGCCTTTTTTAAACTTCAAGGTACATTTTTCAAAAATTGTTGTGATCCTCTGTACTATTGCTCTTGGTATCTTTACTCTAGTCACAGGCCAAATGGACTTTATTTCAACGCCATGCTATGAGTGTGCAGGAAGAAATGAAGCCATGGCTGAAGGAATTCACCAGGCCGTCTCTGCACCTGCCGGAGCAGGTGCTGCATTGCACATGCACATTTTATCCCAAAGGGAGCAAAAGCTTCACAGAGCTCTGCCTTCTAACCCACCGGTATAATAGGGTGCACTCTAGTAACTTTCAGAATTCAAACAGTGTACACACGATCAAAATGAAATAGAGAGGTAAGAATC
Source organism: Myotis daubentonii (assembly GCF_963259705.1). Taxonomy (NCBI): domain Eukaryota; kingdom Metazoa; phylum Chordata; class Mammalia; order Chiroptera; family Vespertilionidae; genus Myotis; species Myotis daubentonii. Next base: position 65,486,152 of record NC_081849.1, on the reverse strand, counting down.
TCTTGTATTGGATGAATACAGGCCACTTTCCCAGGGATGCATTTTGCTGTGGGTAACAGAAGAGGCCACCAACACTGATGTAAGTCATGGGCACCATCACTGCTTGCTGAATAAGACATTAAGAGTAGCTAGAACCCATTGGTTTGAAGAAAGTATGATTTCATCAGAAATGCAAGCCTTTCCATCCTTCTGCTCCATGTAGGCATCCCTCCTTAAGCATGTACTTCAAGGTCAAAAGATAGCTCCAGGTACCAGGAGACTTCCTAATGTGTCTCTTCTGTTAACAAAGTTAAACTCTTTCCCAGAAGCCCGTGGACAAACAGAATCACATAACCACCCCTAGATGAATGGCTAGGAAAGCAAGTATCTGGATTTTTCATCTCTAAAGTGGAATGTGTATAAAGAAGGAATTGGGAATGGCTCATGAGTCAACCAAAAAGTCAGCCAGATGGAGACCCCAGGTAATGCAGTAAAGGGGGTCACTTGAATTAGCTAGATAGTGGCCTTCCTCCTCCACTTAGCTTAGACTTGTAATACAGCCTTAGTACTCCAGGAACCTGCTCTTCACCCTGCAATCAGAGAGATCTTGCTAAAAGTTTATTCTGATAAAGTCCATCTTCTGCTAAACATTTTTAATCACTCCCTATGGATCACAGAATATAGTTCAAATTCCTTAATCATGTCTTTAATGGTTCACTCCTTTTTATCTCTAGAGCAGTGGTTCTCAATCTTCCTAATGCCGTGATCCTTTAATACAGTTCCTCATGTTGTGGTGACCCCCAACCATAACATTATTTTCGTTGCTACTTCATAACTGTAATTTTGCTACTGTTATGAATCGTAATGTAAATATCTGATATGCAGGATGTATTTTCATTGTTACAAATTAAACATAATTAAAGCGCAGTGATTAATCACAAAAACAATATGTAATTACATATGTGTTTTCCGATGGCCTTAGGCGACCCCTGTGAAAGGGTCGTTCGACCCCCAAAGGGGTCGCGACCCACAGGTTGAGAACCACTGCTCTAGAGCCTCTTCTCTCAAAAACACCACCCTTTGTGCTTGACACAGGTACTCTGAACTACTTTCAGTTTTCCAATCGCATCCTCTTCTCTCATTTTTATATGCTCCTCTCCCTACCTGAAACACTTTATCTCTCTCTCTCTCTCTCTCTCTCTCTCTCTCTCTCTCTCTCTCACACACACACACACACACAAACACACACACACCTTTTTTCACCTGGCTAATCTTTTCTTTTTTAAATGAGATATGATTGACCTGTGACATTATATTAGTTTCAGGTGTACAACATAATGATTTGGTATATGTATATACTGTGAAATTATCACCTCAATAAATCTAGTTAACTTCCATCACCACAGTTATAATTCTTTTCTTGTGATGAGAACTTTTAAGATCTATTCTCTTAGCAACTTTTAAATATACAATACAGTTTTATTAACTACAGTCACTACTCTGCATAATGCATCCCCAGGACTTATTTATTTTATATGGTTCATCTTTCTTGCTCTTCAGATCTCAGTAGAGGTAATGTAACTCACTTCCTCTGGGAAATTATTCTTCACTCCAAGGCCAAGTTCCTTGCCCCTCCCATAGACTATCCCAGAATCCTATACTTTTCTATCAGGCTATGGGTTCCAGGACAGGACCCCAGGGAGAAAAAAGAGACAGTTCTAAGGGAAAGAATTACTATGAGGAAAATAAAATAAAATAAAATAAAATAAAATAAAATAAAAAACACAATTTTTATCTATTTCTTTCATGTAAACTGACTCCTAGGCCCCAAAGTTAGGAAGGTGTTTGCCATGGTCAACCAGTTTAGTGCAGTGGATGAGAACATGTGCTGGAAAGTCAAACTGCCTCAGTTCAAAGCCCAGCTTCACCGCTTATTAACAGAGAAATGCTGGGTACGTTACTCAACCTTTCTTAGTTTCAATTTCATTGTCTATAAAATGGAGATAATGGTAGCACTTACCTGGAACAGATGTGATTGGTTGACTACTCAACATCTGCTCTCCACTTACCATGAGACCCTCCTAAAAAAGGCAAAAGATGGCTCTGAAGAAAATGAGACACGAAGAAAAGTGAGCCCCTCTGCTTCCTCTGGGGGTTGACATAGCGAATACAACCTTTGAAATTATGGCAGTCATCCTGTGGCCCTAAAGGGTACCAACCTAAGACAAAGTCATAGGCTGAGAATAGCTGAGTAAAAGGACAGAAGACTATTCAGGTTCTTAATGGTGTCAAATGATAAATCTACCAATTTGGAAGCTGGTCTCCCTTTAGATCTCTTATCTCTACAGACAATTCATTTCTTTATCACTTAAGTCATTCCTAGTTTGTATTGTTCATACTTAAAATTGAAAAAAATCTTAGGTAATACACTTCCTCTGAAGACTGTGAGAATAAAAAGAATTAATGCTTGTAAAGAGCTCTGTGCAAGACCTGGCCCAGAGGAAGCCCTTGAAACATGATGTCAATCATCATTATCAACCAGAGGACTCTTCTGGGTCAATGAAGAGAGGTTGTTCCCAATGCAGTTCAGGCCAGTACAGACAGTTGTAGAGGATAAGTTCCTCATAGGAAGGGACCTTGCCTTGGTAAAACTCACTGATTTCCATCATTATCCAGGCCACTGCCTAAGACTCTATTAAGAATAATTAGAATGATTTCTGGTTGTAATAGTCTCAAAAGCCCTGCGACTGTCAAATGATAGGAGAATATGAAGCTTCAACTCATGTCTATTCATTTAAAAGAAAAAATTAAGGGAACTAAAATCAGACACTTTAAAACTAGCAATTATAACTAGTTGCATGTGGTTGCCATGAATGGCCCAGTTTTCTAAGCTGTTTGATTTATTTGGGGGAATGTTAATTTACATTTGTCCCTTTCACTCATCACTATCCCTTTATTACCAAACTTTGTTACTGTGGACTATAAATTCCTCCATAGCATATGGACCACATAACTTTCATGGATACCTAATTAACAGGGATTTTTTTCCTAAACTGTAATTATAACAAAATATGGTACATTTAGCTTAATTTTCAATTTAATGCTTGGAGGTGCATAGGAAATTTAGCTCCGTGGCTAAGAGATGGGGAAAGTTGCCATGTATACACTCAATTCTAAAGCCTGGATCTGGGAAACAGATGTTCGTAGGAGCAAAAGAGAGATGAGGATAATGAAAAAGTGTATATGAAATGATATCAATGATTAAAGGCCAGGATGTAGTTCATGCTCATTAATAGACAAGGAGAAAGGCATAGGAAAGGGAAATCTCAAAGTTATCAAAGAACATAAAAGACACTTCATTCTTGGCACAGGCAGCCTGCCTTCTTCCTGGCTCCTTCACAAACATCTTTCTTCCTCCTCTGTGCAGCCCAGCAGGGTGGACCCGCAACCACTGGATGTGTGTCCTGAATAGGAACTAACTCCTATGAGTGGAAGGGGATATGGAACACATTGGAAAACCTAATATTAGTAACCATATAGTCCTATGAGTGGTTTTCTAGGAGATGTGTTTCATGAAAATATTCAGGAGCATGGAAGCTATTCAAGAAAATCATAGATTACCAAAAATAAATCACAAATGCCTTCTGCACTCATGCATAGGTTCAGTTCCCACTTCTCCCTGCCACCCCAGCCACTCATCACAGTTAGCTTTTAATTTGTTTGATCAGAGATGTATAGAATGTGCCTTTGGATTGTAATTTACTTTTCTCATTGTATGAAGGTGTGTAATGGAAATTCAGGAAGAGCTCAAAATCCATGGTGCTGACTCTTTATGTCATATGTGTGTCTATGTGTCATAATTGACACAAAGTCCAACTGAAAGGGGAAATGTATTGGTTTACATGATTGAAAAGTCATGTGATTATGACTTCAGGTGAGGCTTGATCTAGCAGCTCAAACAGTACCACCAATAATCTGGCTTCTCTCCATTTTTCTGCTCTCCCATCGGCAGTATGCCTTTACCCTTGAGCTCCCCTGTGCTCTTCTCCCTGCCTCACCCCTGAAACCAAGGACTCTCCCTGGGATCACACAATGAATAACTGTCTCCATTCTTACACACTCACACCAAGTAATCTAATAAATTCCATGGAAGAGAAAAAGAAATCTCTGAAATTATAGTAAAGGTTTTCTCCCATTTCAGTAGATATCACTGCATAAATGGCCTCTCCCTGAAGCAATATTGTGGCTAGAGGAAAAGACAGAGTGGTTGGCTTAATTAAGCCAATTAGGACTCTACCATGAAATTTTAAGGGAGTTAAAATTCTACCCACCCTTCACGGTAAAAATGGAGGAAGGAAGCTTTTCCAAAGGAAGTTTGAAGGACTGTAAAACAGGTAGAAAAGTAGCATGTGCTGAGCAGTAAGCAATAACACTATGTCTACCTAGGCAGCTTGCCCTAAATGAGTGGGCACTCTGGCTCTTCTGAGGAATGGAACACTTTGGAGGGTAGCAGGTGAGAAGACAGTGAATTACCCTTAAATAGATGTAATATGGATATTATAGGGATATGGATACATTTCCTAAGTATACTCCTTAGGTTAACCTTTCCTTTTGTAATTCTGAAGGACAAAATCAGTACTTTGTCCCGCCTCCCACTGATGATGGCTGAATGCCTATATCACAGGAGAAATTCAAGGTGTTAACTTTCCTTTCTTCTTGCCTCTGTGTAACACCCAGTTTATGAATAAAAAGGCCTCAAAGCTACAGCAAGCATTTCAACAAGTAATTCACCTGCAAATAAAATAAGAATTGACCATTTTGGGATGGACATCACCACTCCTTCCCTCAGAGCTACACGAAAGACAGAGCTATTTCTCCAGTGTTTACAGAGTATGCCACATAATAGAGGTGAATAAATATTTGAACAAATATTTCCTTGGCTGAATGAAGGATTGAATAAGGTACACACACAAGTATAAAAGTAAAAAGGGAAATGCTCACAACCCAAGCTATACATTATCTCCTGGCGTCCCCCCCATCACTGGAGCTAATGTCCCTGGTCAAGCAGATGACCACTCATACTGACATGGCTTTAAAAATATATTTGATTTAAGTCCTACTGGGCCAATTGTGGGCCCCCTTTCTCAATTGGTGCATAGGGCATAACTTGGAGCAAAAGCAAATTTAAACAAGTTCACACCTCTCCTATTGGCCCTTTCTCCTGAACTCAACGCCAAGGCTTACCGCCCTCTTTCCCTTTCCCACTACAAAAGGACTCTAGGTTGACTGGGGATGGGGAAAATTTGGATCAGAAAAACCTGTAAAACCCATTAATTTTTAAGTGTAGTTCCAAGAAGTTGCTAATTTGACTTGAAAATTAGAGGAAGGTAGGAATAAAAGATCATTCCATCCATCTAAGCTTCTTCAGGTAAAGGGCAAATTAGGAGCAAACATTAGAATTAGTGGTAGGCACTCCTTTGTATATATTTTCATTTCACTTCTAAGGTTATAACCACTATCAGAATACCCTGCTGAGAGCTCTCAAAGCTTCAGAATTACAGAACAATCAAGCTGCTGCTCTCTGCCCAGCCGTCGCGGATGTGCTGTGGACTGTCTTCACTTAGCACAGTTATTGCCACCCCAGAGCCTGGGATTACGGAGCCGACAAGAAACCGACAAGGTCCAGTGCAATGAGTTGGTAAGCCTGCACCTGGCAACGTTTGTCTGTGGAATTCAGTTTCCTACATGGCATGTCTTTCCCCAGCACTAATACTATCATTTAAGAAACGAGAACAAGAGCTAGGGCCAAAGTCAGGATTGGTTATGCCATAAATAACCTCATGTTCGAAGCAATTTATGCAGCTGCCTGGTGAGCCAGGCCCGAGAGGCTGGCACACACAGCTGCCATATGTATGGCCCATTTGGGGAGTGCTTTGTGCACGGAATGTGGCTATTGGCACAACTTTGTTCTGTACCTGGACAGGCTTGAATTGCTGTCTCACTGCCAGGAAACCTAGCAGACCTTTGGGAACCTGTTAGGAAAAAGGCCATATATTTCATATGACTTGTGAATGGAAAGATGGATGCTGTCAGCAAGCCATTTTTTTGCTGCCAGATTGGGCATAAGATGAGCATACTGAGGGCTTAAGTTGTACAGAAACACCTTTTTCATAGACTCTATTAAGTAATAGCTAACAATAATAATAACTTACATGTACTGAGTGTCTACTATGGGCCAGGTAGTATGCTGAGCATTTTAGATGTCTTATTTCTAACTCTTGCCACTACCATGCAAGGTGAGTGTGTGTGTGTGTGTGAGAGAGAGAGAGATCTATATATATAAAAGCATAATATGCTAAGTGCTCAACCAGCCGGTCAACCAGTCACTATGACATGCACTGACCACTAGGAGGCAGACCCTCTGATCAGTAGGTTAGTTTGCTGCTGGGGTCTGGCAGATTGGGACTTGGTAAGATGGGCTGGACATACCCTGGAGCCCTCCCGTGGTCCCTCCCCGGCTGGCCACCCCTATCAGCCCCAATCGAGACTGGGCAAGATGCCTCTGATTAGCCCCGATCGTCGGCCATGTCAAGGGACGCCATCCATGCACAAATTCATGCACCAGGCCTCTAGTCATTTCATAAACAAGGAATATGACGTTCAGAAGACTTTATTAAGGCTCGCAATGTGCCAGCGATCAGATGCAGACCCAGTTTTGTTCAGCTCCCAAACTCTCGTTTTCTCCTGAGTCACACTGTCTCCTGCCATGCCTGCCTTTGCCCATGTGGAATAAGAAGCCACACAAATAACGAGTGAGCCCATGTGCACCCAGCCTGACTGACCAGTGGGAGTGCTCGGATGAATAACACATGCATCTCAGCACATGGACATAGCCTAGGCCCAGTCAAGGACAGCATTCATCGCCCTCACCTGGGAAGCCTCTCCACACAACTTCCCAGCCCAGAGCTCTATGACCAGAACACGATTTTCAAAGTAGGGGGTCGTGGATGGCTGGGAACACAACACTCTTTCAATGATACTAGTCCTCCCCAGCAGGATGGAGGGCTCTGCTGACAAATGGTTTGAATTACAGGGAATTTGAATGCTCTCTCTTTTCTTGGACAGAGTCGATGCAATTATGAAATAACCCTGTTTTGGACGTGTGTTGTCCATATGCCGCTACAGCTGAGTCTTTTCACGAATAGCAGACTCCTGACCATTTCATGCGGAGTCACACCCCCATGTGAGAAATGGACATCCAGAATCCGTGAAAGGATTCAAAAGTGAAATTAATGCCATTGCATTCAAAATTCAAGCTATTGAAATCTAGACAGTCCGAATTGGGGGCGGGGGCAAGTTAATATTATTTAGAAAAGAAACACCCGCTGTTTAATGATACATTAGGCATTAGAAAAATCTCGTAATTTGCCAAGATGAGCTAAATGTTGTGACATTAAATGCTGACATTGAAGCATGCTCTCATACGAGTTCCCCAGTGCTTACTCACTTCACTTTTTAAAGGGGAAAGTTTTTGTGGTATTAATAACTTTTTTGTTGGACTCAATCTAAACAATTTTTCCATCCTTCCTGCCTTCCCAATGGTATTCAATCAAAGACCACTTTGAGCTATGTGGGGAAGGAATAAGTCTTTCTAAAAATTAATTAATCAATTTAAAAAATCTCATGCTCTGGTCTTAAAACACAAAATGGCTGGAACAGCACACTGGAAATATCACACATGAAAAATAATATTAATGTAGGCCTAAGAAACAAAATTGTATCAATGCTGTCACACATCTTAAAATTAAATTGCATATTTGCACATTATGAGTATTTGACTGTTTGCATATTTTGGGGGATAATGAGCCTTAGTGTCATGATGCACAAGATTTGTAGAATTAACAGAGAAAAATGTCCCACAGGTACCCACAGAGAGGGGAAATATGCAAACAGTCTTAGCAAGGTCCTCCTATTCTTTCATACTCCCTCCCTCACTCTGGCCTCCCTTCCACTAATCCAGTGGGAGTTAATATAATATTTTGTCTTCCCTTTTATGTTGATCAAAGTTCTAATGTCCCAGTAGGATCATTCATAGCCACTGGGCACTCATGTTCCCAAAGTAATACTTACTGTGGTGGATACTGTGATGCGCCCCCAACCCAGATCCCCTTTCAGGAAGGAAGGACCCACTCCCTGAGCTAAAAGATGGCCCTCAGCTGATAGCCACCTTTGAGAATTGCTTCTGTTGAAGAAAAGTGGCCAAAAATCACCCTTCCAGCAGCAGCCCCATCTAATGACTGATAAATGTGGGAACATAAAGGTCTGACCCCCCTCACAGGACTCCCCCTCCAACTTAGGACAGTTCTGAAGGGTTCTCTCAAGTTTTCCCCTGGGGTCAGCTAAAGCCTTTGTTAGGACGGCATCTCACCTAATTTCTCTCTCTGTTCAATCCAGTTTCCTGTCTCTTCCTTCCTCAGGTGTTTATCACAAGATCATTCCTAAATAAACCTCCTGCATGCCGATTTGTTTCTCAGAATCTACTTCTGGGGAACCCAACCTGTGACACTTGCCCATTCCTGCAGTGACCACTTCCTGTAACACAGTATCTGTATTTGATCTTGAGTTTGAACAGAGCCCCCCATTCCATCCTCACCTCTGCAGTTTAGGGCTGGGCTTCTGCCCAGGGCCCATGAGACGGTCTGTCTCCTGCTGAATGTCAAGCTGCACAAGACCCTGGACGATAGCTGAGGGTCTGCATGGCATGTGAGCTTCCCACCTCCCAGCAGGCAGCCGTTTCACTCACTCTCCCCTGGGCCCCATGCTGAGCATGTGCCAGAACCAGACAGGATATTGCTTCCTCCCACCCCGTGAACGGTGTGCCCTGTTCACCCACTGGGCTGAGCCTCTGCAATAAACAGGACCCCCCCACCCCCAGCACCTCCCTGTACAAAGGGCCTGCCCTGCCCTAAAGGGGATCTCGAACCACGCCTACCTCCTTCCACCACCACCTGACACTCATCACAACAAAGCCCTTAAGCCCATTCTGCAACAAGAGATACAGGTATCCCAGTGAGATCTCAAAAGTGACAACCAAAACTCAGATACTGTTTTGTTCCTCCTGTTACCTGACTTTCAAGAAACAAGTAAATTGAATATAATCCAGTGAGCTTGGCACCAGTCCCTAATGAATTCCAGAATGGATTATTGAATAGATGCTTAATGAGCAAAGGCAAGAGAAAGTGCTCATTGCTAAGAGGCTGTTGGATCCACCATATACAAGTCACTATATTCTTGGGGATAATTCAGTTTAAAACAACAACCATTTATTAGGCACCCCTTAAGTTTCACATCAGACACTGTACTAAGTATTACAGAGAAGACACAACAGTAAGGTATAAGCCCTGTCTTGAATGGGCCAAACAAAGCCAGTAGAATCTGATAGAGGTATTGTCTGGGAGGTGAATAATGGAAGACAAGATATCCACCAGAATTAATATCAACCAGCAGGGAAGCCTTTTGAGATGAGAGCCAGAGTTCTATCTCTAGCCTTGTACTAGTCAACACAGCAATCCTAACACAGAAGAAAATATAAATATCTGATTATTAGGTGTGAATGGAGTACAAAGCATAGTTCCAGAATTATCTCTGTGAGTTAAAATAATAGGAGAAAAATCCATTTTTCCCAATAATAAATGTAAAATCTTAAAATCTTAAAAGTTTAAACTAAGTAAAAATCAATAGCATAAGAGAAAGATGTTTATGCTATGAGCTTAACAGCAGAAACAAGATCATGCCTAAGCTTCGATTATGATTAGGTAAGAACCCCACATAAACTTCCTTGTAAATATATATAATCCATTACTCAAACACAGTGAAGAGCACTCCATTTCATAACCATTCAGGTTAAGAGACTTAGCGGTTTTAGTTAATTACAGGGTCAAAAGAAGATAGCAATGTGCTATCAACAGAAGGTAGCAACTACCTCACAAAGCTAATGAAATCATTCGCCACATTAAAATAAGTGGAAGGTTCAAGTCAAAAGCATTATTAGTTCCCCTATATTGGTGTGGCCCAGATTTACAGTTCCTTCTGTCGACATGGCCATTTCATTGCTTCTATCAACAGATTGGTCAAATAAATTATAATAATCCACACAATGGGAACCAGGTAGCTATTAAAACAATGATGTGTAGCTTCATTTATGGACATGGAGGGATGCCCATTACATGCTATTCATGAGGGGAAAAGCAAATCACAGAAGAACCTATATAATAGTATCCAGTTTTATATAAAATCATGCATGTCAATATTTTTTAACATTTCTGCATTTTTAAAATGCATGTTTCTAAACATGACAATATAAGGTATGGGACTGTTTAGCCTGCACAGGAGAAGATTGGTGGGGAGAGTGGGGAGAAGGGAGGGTATACATGGTCATAGCCCTCAGGTACTTCCATCCAGCAGAGGAGACAGACTCTCAGAGTCATTCCCACTCACTGTTCCTACCATGCAAATGTAAACTGAGCTCCTACTGTATGTCAGTCAACAGGCTACACACTACGAACACAGATGAACGGACACTGTGCCTTTAGGAAACCTGGGTAGAGTGGAAGAGAGATGGGGTACTTGTTTCCTCTCACTGTGATCACAAGTTACTACAATTTTGGTGGCTTAAAAAAAAACACCAAAAAACAAAAACAGAAATTTATTCTCTCATAGTTCTGAAGACCAGATGTCTGAAATCAAGGTTTGGGCAAGGCCACACCCTACAGAGGTGCTAGGAAAGAAAGAACCTCTTCCAGCTCCTGGTGGCTGTTGGCATTCCTTGGCTTATAGCCACATCACTCCAATCTTTGTCTTCATCTCACTTGACCTTCTCCTCTGTGTATCAAATCTCCCTCTGCCTTTCTTTGATAAGAATACTTAACATTGGTTTCAGGGCCCATCTGAATAATCCAGGATGATCTCATCATGAATTCCTTAATTATATCTGCAAAGACCCTTTATTCTAAACTAGAGGCCCAGTGCACGAAATTTGTGCACTGGGGGAGGTGGGGGTGTCCCTCAGCCTAGCCTACACCCTCTCCAATCTGGGACCCCTCGGGGGATATCTGACTGCCGGTTTAGGCCCGATCCCTGGCAGTCAGACATCCTCTCACAATCCGGGACTGCTGGCTCCTAACCACTCACCTGCCTGTCTGCCTGCCTGATTGCCCCTAACCACTCCCCTGCCAGCCTGATTGACACCTAACTGCTCCCCTGCCGGCCTGATTGACACCTAACTGCTCCCCTGCCAGCCCAATCGCCCCCAACTGCCCTCCCCTGCCGGCCCTATCACCCCCAACTGCCCTCCCCTGACGGCTCAATTGCCCCCAACTGCACTCCCCTGCCGGCCCGATCACCCCCAAACTGCCCTCCCCTGCAGGCCTGGTCCCCCACAACTGCCCTCCCATACAGGCCTGGTCGCCTCCAACTGCCCTCCCCTGCCAGCCATCTTGTGACAATGTGGGGGCAGCCATCTTGTGACAACGTGGGGGTGGCCATCTTGTGATGCAAGGGCATGAGGGTCAATTTGCATATTACCACTTTATCATATAGGATTAAGTTACATTCTCAAGTTCCTGGTGGACTTATCTTGGGGGTGGAGGGAGGCATTATTCAACCCACTACAAATTGCTAAACAGATCATTAAAATAAAATATAATACAGTCTTTTTAGAAGTATATGCAAGGTGTGGGAGCAAGAGAGGGCAGAGAACAAGGGTAGAGGAGAGGTACTCTGGCGTATGTTTAGGGATTTAGTTGTTTTCTCCTGTACCTGTCACTCCCACTACACCATGTATTCTCAGTAAGGGTGCGTTCCCTCAAGGGATAGAAATGGTTCTTAAAGAAAAGAAAAAAACACCTTACTGTTTATTGTAAAAGCCCAGGTATACATATCCTACCTAATAAAAGAGAAACATGGTAATTAGATGTACATCCGCTACACTTCCCATTGGCTAATCAGGGCGATATGCAAACTAACTGCCAGCCAAGATGGCGGCCGGCAGCCAGGCAGCTTGAAACTAACATGAGGCTTGCTTGCTTCAGTGACGGAGGAAACCAATGTTCCCCGCCTGCTGCTGCCAGCCTCTGAGCCTGCAGTTTGAAACATTCTTACAAATATAGAAGCTAAACAAAACCCCAGAAACCTGCTTTCAGCCAGCCGGGATCTCAGAGCTGGAGTTGATACATTGTTTCGATTATAGAACCCAAACAAACCAGATACCTGCTTTCAGCAGCAGAGGCCTCAGAGCTGGAGCCAGAGCTAAAGCTGGCCCAGAATAAAAAAAAAAAAAAAAAAGGTGCAGTTGGGAGCTTCAGTCACCCGCCAGCCTGAAAACAGCCATCAGCCCCTCACCCAGACTGGCCAGGCACCCCAATGGCAACCCCCACCCTGAAGGGTGTGTGACCAGCTACAAACAGCCATCATCCCCTCACCAAGGCTGGCCAGGCACCCCAGTGGGGACCCCCACCCTGATCCAGGACACCCTTCAGGGCAAACCAGCTGGCCCCCACCTGTGCACCAGGCCACTATCCTATATAGTAAAAGGGTAATGTGCCTCCCAGCACTGGGATCAGCGGAGCCACAAGGCCTCCCGGTACCGGGATCAGCATGACAGGGGGCAGCACCCAAACCCCCTGATCACCCTGAGGTTTTGTGTGTGCCAGGGGGCGGGGCCACAACCTCCCTATCGGCCCTGCTCTGTTCGTGACAGGGGAAGGGGCCCCAACCCCCTGATCAGCCCTGCTCTGTGCCTGATAGGGGGGAGCTCACCAACCCCCTGATTGCCCTGCGGCTCTGTGTGTGACAGGGTGCGGCGCCCCAATGGCCGCCCCCCCCATGGGCCCTGCTCCGTGTGTGACGGGGTAGAGCCATAACCTCCCCATTGGCCCTGCCCTGAGTGTGACAGGGTGCAGCGCCCCAACCCCCTGATCCACCCTGCTCTGTGTGTGACAGGGGGCGGTGCCCCAACCCCCCAATCAGCCCTACCCTGAGCGTGACTGAGGGTGGCATCACAACCTCTCAATCCGCCCTGCTCTGTGCATGACAGGGGGCGGTGCCCCAACTCCCCAATCGGCCCTGCTCTGAGCCCGACCAGGGGCTGCACCTAGGGATTGGGCCTGCCCTCTGCCACCTGGGAGCAGGCCTAAGCCAGCAGGTCGTTATCTCCCGAGGGGTCCCAGACTGTGAGAGGGCACAGGCCAGGCTGAGGGACACCCCTCCCCCCTCCCGAGTGCACAAATTTTTGTGCACTGGGACTCTAGTAGTATATAAACAGATATATTGTATATCTGCAGTATTAAAATTTTATGAAGTAGGGGTGGGGAGAGCAGTTAGTGGGGAAAATGTCTTTAAAAGGCTCCTTAATGGAATAATAATAAAAATAAGGTTGAGGAACGCTGCACTAGGCCAGAACCTCCACAGAACCAAAGACCATCTCATAGCCATCAAAGTGTTGACAAGGTGCTCAATAACTGTTAATTCATCAACTGAATAAACAGATGAAGCTTCAGGGAGACTAATAGTGAGCTAGGTCTGCCCTGCAAGGCGGGAAGCATCCTATGCTGTAAGTATTCAAGCAGAAGTTAAAGGAGGACCTTCATTTGAAAAATGTCAGAGCTCATCCTATCCTATATAATAAAAGCCTAAAATGCAAATCAACCCAATGGCGGAACGACAGGTCCCTATGATGTGCACTGATGACCACAGGGCAGACGCTGAATGCAGGAGTTGCCCCCTGGTGGTCAGTGTGCTCCACAGGGCAAGCACCACTCAGCCAGAAGCTGGGTCATGGCTGTCAAGCACAGCAGCAGTGGTGGGAGCTTCTCCCGCCTCTGCGGCAGCACTAAGGAGCAGCAAGCCCAGTGGTAAGGAGCAGTGAGCAGGCAGGCGGACATGCCCCGAGGGGTCCCGGACTGCGAGAGGGCACAGGCCTGGCTGAGGGACCCCTCCCCCAGTGCATTAGTTTCATGCACCAGGCTTATAGTATGGAAATATTTGTTAAGCCTCATCAGTACATGACACACAAATGTCTCAATACGATGAACCTTGTTCAGCTGCTTTGACTTTCAGACAAACCAAGTCCAAGCATTGCAAGTATGAATGTCTATGACACAAGCCCTAACCATCATTTTAGAATTTCTACCAAGAAGGAAATACAAAAGCCTAATAAAAATCAGTACTGTTTTTTTCAACCCACCTTTCTTTGCCTTTGCTACTTCGCTTTTGCTGTTCCCTTTTTATTAAAGGTCCTAAGGATACGACAAATTAAATGAATCCGCAAAGAGTGAGAATCTTAGATAAGGCACATTACTCTCAACATGTCCTTGACAATATTTCCTGTTTGGTTTTTCTGCAAAGCACTGGGGGATTTACTCTGATTAGAGAAAGGACCCCACTGCTACAGCAAATTACATATGGAAAACAAAGGCAGGCTTTGTCTAGAGCACTTGCTAAAAGCCTGGATTTTTAAAAAATTAAGTCTTATATTTACATAAGGGGATGGTCCAACCCTCCTCTCAATTATCCAGAAATTGGGTAAGATAATTGATCAAAGGGTTTATAACTTTGAGTCATTTTGAGCAGCTGGTGTTTCACAGCCGACGTGTAGGATACCAAGGAAACCTTCAAAACAGGAAATATCAGACTCAACTCAAGAGAGTCGAGCTGTGGTGAATTTGTACTTTTCGGTTTCCCACAATGATTTTCAGATGTCTTCAGAAACCTGTGGCCAAGTGAGGGCGGCTTGAGCCACGCTCACCCTTCGCTGGACCTATCCTTGCAGGCAGCGAGCAGGAGAGGCCCCATGGAGCTGCCTCACTGCTGCCCAAGCAGATGAACCAGGGGGAGAGGTGTTTCAAATTATTCCATCCTTAAACGAAAACAGCTCCACAAAGCCATCAGTTTAAAAAGTACTTAAGCATCTGCTCTCGGTTTGGTTTTACTTCTCCGACCAGAGCCACACGGGATGGCACAGCCAAGGATGTGGGGTCCACTCCTGTCTTAACATGTGGAGGATTTATGCCCCTCAGCCCTGTTAACACTGTAAGATGCCAAGGGCATAAATCGTCACATTATGGGAAGAGAACTGCAGTTTTGTCACTGACAAAGGGCTGTGCCCTTTCATGGCTCAACCCTGACACAAAATTTCTCACTCTGGGGAACTTTTTTAAACAGGGAGAAAAAAAAAGTGTTGGCTCTGAAACATCACACACCATATTCTAGCAATTTGATAAAAAAAAAAAAAAAAAGAAAGAAACAGAAAAAAAGGTTGAGCAAGTTGGCAGCAGGTCAAAAATATCACTATTCTCATTTTTATAAATGTTTAAGTTTGAATCTGGATTTGTTTTCCGAGTGCAGGAGCCTTGGGCCCAGCGCCAGGTGGAGAGGCTCCGGGCCCTCAGTCTCTTCTCCCCAGTGTCACCCACGGGGGAGCTGAAAGGCCAGTGCGAGGGTGAACTCCCTACAGACTGAGCTTCTGGAAACACAAACACAGCCTCCACCCCAGCCTATGGTCTGCTAGCAGGACAACTCTAACCGTATCTATAATGCAGAAGAGAAAATAATGCAGGACACAGTGACATAAGTGATATTGGCCAGTTGGGTTTGACAACTGTCATTGTTCCACGATAGGAGAATGGTTGCTTTTATTCTGTGAGAAATCTTCCCATATACTAATCCGTATTATTCTATTCGAAGGTGGTTTGTCACATGAGAAATAGGATCTTGGCTGTAAAAAATGAGCTGCTGAGATATTCCTTCGACTGTGAGCTTCCCTGGTTCCATCCAAGTGCTGTTTACAGACATCACATCAGAGATGCCTCTTAGAAACGAGAGTCAGTCCTATGGCATAAAATTTGTCTGTATTCATAAAAATATGTCTGCATATAGTTTCCTGGAAATGTTATCTATTGTGTAAAGATAGATGTGTTGACAGCCAAGAGTCCCCTCAACACCCTAACCAATGTTTTTTCTAAATATCACAGCTGAATTATCCCAGGAGCTTGTGAAAAATTTAGGTACCTGATCCTCATCTGAAACATGCAAATTGAATCCCTGGTGGTGGCCTGGATCTGTACTTGAAACTCTCTCCCAAGTGATTAATTTTGACACAGTTTGAGAACCACTCCCCAAAAGCAGGGTGCCTGCTGCCAGCAATATACACAGTACATGTAGATGGACTCCACCTCAACTTGGAAGAATCTGTTCAGTCAACAAGTAGTTAGCAAATCTTATGGTTATCATCATTTGGCATGAGCATTTAAGCACCTACGGTCAGTGAGGGCATCTCAATGGAAAAGAAGAAAAGCCAGGTGGAAACTACACAGCCCCTAGGCTCTCACACACCTTATTTGAAGGCTTTCTCTTGCAAATGATATTCGACACTATTTGAAAGTGAGTTCTGTAACCCACCAAAAGTGACAGGGGAGCCACAGTCCTCCCCTTTGTGTTTGAGTCTGTCTCCGCTGCTCTGTTTCTTAGTTCCTTTCTTGTGGTCAACCCTAGGCATGACATATAATGAAAATAACGCTTATAGATTGAATTCTACTAAAAAGGGAGGCTAAATCAAAATGAGGACTTCAGGCTAAGATTGAACACAGTTACGGAAAGTTGCCATTCGAAAAGAGTGGCTTGTTCTCATCTATTCTTCAAGTTCACTGGATGGAACAGACAACTGACTGATTTGCAGGAAATCCTAGAAGCAAATAGGAGATAGGCCCATATGTTTGAGGGGTGTTGCTGTTATTTAAACAATATGCTTCAAAACAGGAATGCTTATTTTTATTTTTTGATCTTTCAGCTAGTAATTTTGATGGATTATGAGAACAGAAGCTAAATGCAATAAGGGGTCTGAACAAAACCAGACTTGTTTTTTTGAAAAAGGAAATGGAATATAAAGTAACTCATTTATCCCCAAATTGTGTCTCTTAAGAAGCCATCTTATCAGTCATAGATCAGGCCTCATAAATAATTTCTAATATCTGTGTTAGCATTTTTTTTTCTCTCAGGGGGAGGTGTAAAGATCATTCCAGTGAAATTCTGAAAACCTGTACTTATGGATGTTAAAAATTGGAAGCATGTTTTTGACAAGATTCTAAAGCAGGACGTGTGGTCACAACAAATAGAAAAATGAAAGAAAAAAGCTCTGAAAGGGTCAGATTACAAATTCAACAGACATGCCAAACTGTGGGAGACATGGGAAGGGTAGAGACAAGTGAGAAATATTAATAAACTAGAGGCCCAGTGCACAAAAATTTGTGCACTCGGGGGTAGAGGGTCCCTCAGCCCGGCCTGTGCCCCCTCGCAGTCTAGGAGTGACCACTTGCTGGCTTAGGCCTGCTCCCCGGGGGATTGGGCCTAAGCTGGCAATCAGACATCCCTCTGGCAGCCCGGCAGCCCTCAGGGGATGCCCACTTGCCAGCAGGAAGCAGACCTAAGCTGCAGTCGGACATCCTTAGTGCTGCTGAGGAGGCAGGAGAGGCTCCCACCACCACCGCTGTACTGGCAGCCATCAGCCTGGCTTGTGGCTGAGCAGAGCTCCCCACTGTGAGAGCGACTGACCACCAGAGGGCAGCTCCTGCATTGAGCATCTGCCCCCTGGTGGTCAGTGTGTGTCATAGTGACCAGTCATTCCCAGTCTTTCTGCTGTTAGGGTCAGTTTGTATATTACCCTTTTACTATATAGGATAGAGGCCTGGTATATGGGTGGGGGCCAGCTGGTTTGCCCTGAAGGGTGATCCGGATCAGGGTGGGGGTCGCGCTTGGGTGCCTGGCCAGCCTGGATGACGGGCTGATGGCTGTTTGCAGCTGGTCACACCCCCTTCAGGGTGGGGGTCCCCACTGGGGTGCCTGGCCAGTCTGGGTGAGGGGCTGAGGGCTGTTTTCAGGCTGGCGGGTGACTGAAGCCCCCAGCCTTTTTTTTTTCTTTTTTTTTATTCTGGGATTTATTTACTTTCTATAGCTGTCATTGGAGCTGAGAGGCGGCTCCAGCTCTGAGGCTGTGGCCGGCTGAATGCAGGTATCCGGGTTTGTTTAGCTTCTATAATTGAAACTCTGTTGCCATCACTGGCGCTCTAAGCTCTGAGCCCGCTGGCGGCTGAAAGCAGGTTTCTGGGTTTGTTTAGCTTCTGTAATTGCAACATTGTTGCATCTGGAGCTCAGAGCTGGGCTGCAGCAGGCGGGGAACCTTGGCTTCCTCCGTCACTGGAACAAGCAAGCCTCATGTTCGCTTCATCTGCGTGGCTGCCAGCCGCCATCTTGGCTGGCAGTTAATTTGCATATCTCGCTGATTAGCCAATGGGAAGGGTAGCAAAGTTACGGTTAACTACCATGTTTCTCTATTATTAGATAGGATGTCCTGATCAACACATAGTACAGCAGTGCATAAACTACATATATAACAAACTTTTTATTCAATTAAACCATTTTTATCAAATACTTACTATGTACCTTGTTGATGAGTGTTAGAGCTATATATTTCCTTTATAACAGTGGTTCTCAACCTTCCTAATGCCGCGACCCTTTAATACAGTTCCTCATGTTGTGGTGACCCCCAACCATAACATTATTTTTGTTGCTACTTCATAACTGTAATTTTGCTACTGTTAGGAATCGTAATGTAAATATCTGATATGCAGGATGTATTTTCGTTGTTACAAATTGAACATAATTAAAGCATAGTGATTCATCACAAAAACAATATGTAATTATATATGTGTTTTCCGATGGTCTTAGGCAACCCCTGTGAAAGGGTCGTTTGACCCCCAAAGGGGTCGCAACCCACAGGTTGAGAACCGCTGCTTTATAAGAACCCATTGTTTTATTACAATGTGTGAATTAACTCATTAAGTAACTCTGAGATACATGACAAAATGCAGATTCATAGATCTGAGAATTTCTTGGAGCCAAAATATAACTCTTTGGCATGGTTAACACATGAACATACTGATGAGAAATAAGCATTGCTTATTTGGTTATGCCTACTTTGCATTCCAGAACCAAAGCCATATAAAGTCTACCAAATAAGATATCTATATGCATATACAATTATATCCACATGTAACATTCTTTAAGTTGGGAATGGGTGAAGACTGCAAAGGGTATGTGAAAAATGAGCCCTAATCTATCTATCTATCTATCTATCTATCTATCTATCTATCTATATAAAAGGCTAATATGTAAAGTGTCCCCTTGGGAGTTTGACCGACCAGGAGACCGGGCGTTCGATTGCTCACTATGATGTACATTGACCACCAGAAGGCGGCGTGGAACAAAGGAAGGCCCCAGCCGGTGGCCAGCGGTTGGCAACTGGAAGGAAGGCCCCAGCTGGCAGCCAGAAGGCCCTAATCGCCCCTGATTGCCACCCAGGCCTAAGGGCCCTTCCTGTGCACAAATTTCATGCGCCAGACCTCCAGTTCTATAGTAAGAATTATATGTAAAATAGGTATTTAGATATACTTATGTAAATATATCTAGAGCAGAGACACATGATCTAGTGTAATAGCCAGGAGGTCAGATATTCTATCTGTATAGGTGTTTGGGGTATTCATAGCACTCAGCATTGTTCCTGACAAAGGCTACATATTCACTAAACACTTGTTAGATGAACAAATGAAAGAATGACTGAAGGAATGAATGAATGAATGAATGAATGAATGAATGAATAACTATTAAAAATTATAAGTTAATTTGGAACAACACTAGGGCTAGGAGCCTGTATTCTCAACTGACACAGGCTTGTGTGAATCAATAGTGCTTCAGCCAAGGAGGCTGTGTGACCAGAAGATTGGCTACATATGGAAAGGTTGAGCAAATAAATATATCAAGGATAATGGGAGGCAGGTTTCTCACTGTTGGAAAAGAAAACTGCAAATATGGAAAGAGAGTTGGCTAAAGTGCATAGCCTTAGCCTGGAATTGTGTGTATCAGTGTGAACTCGTGATTTTTTAGGCAGATAGAAGATACATGGTTCTAGCTCTGATTTCTGAGAAGGCCTGAAAGCAGTGACACCCGAGTAACAATGAGCATATATTGAGCCTATATCTTAGCTAAGTACCATTCTCCACTAAAAGGAATCAAAGTTTTTCTGAAGAAATGGCTGATTCCAGAGAAAGTATAAAAATGAGCCTGAAACATCCTTTTGTGCGAAACGTAGTAAAGCACTCAGTGATTAACAGAGACATCTCAAAAGGACACAATAGCCAGCTTGGAGGGACTCCTAATGGCAAAGTCTAGAACAATTTCAGCAATAAAATTAACAATACTAATAACTGATTGTAACTCACTGAATAAAGTAGGAATTCATGACTCCATAGCAATATAAATTAAGGGTAACATTTAGGTCAGTATCTGAATGAGAAGAAGAGTGATGAGAATTCCAGGCAGTGGAAACAACTAGTGCAAGGTTTCCTTGGTTAAGATGACCTTGGCATGTTTGAGGAACAGAGAAGGCCAGTGTGGCTGAAGTATGCATAGAGAACACAAAAGAGTCATATGACATAAATGGAGAAGTTGACAGGCTCTGACTAGGTAGAGTTTACAACCAGCACAAAAAGGTTAGATTTTATTCCCAGTGTCAAGGGTCTTTGAAATCCTACTTTGTGTGTGTGTGTGTGTGTGTGTGTGTGTGTGTGTGTGTGTGTGAATCCTCACTAGAGGATATTTTTCCATTGAGTTTTAGGGAGAGTGGAAAAGAGAGGGAAAGACAGAGAGAAATATCGATGTGAGAGAAATGCATCGATTGGTTGCCTCCTGCACGAGCCCTGACCCTGCCCAGGCCAGGTAGGAGCCTGCAACCAAGGTACATGCCCTTAACTAGAATCTAACCTTGGACCCTTTGGTCCACAGGCTGATGCTCTATCCACTGAGCAAAACCAACTAGGGCTGATTTACATTTTCTAAAACATATCTCTGGCTGTTGTATAGAGAAAGGATTATAATTGTGCAAGGGTAGAAGCAAAACAAGTAATCGAGAAGTTTTTGTAGTTGTTCAGGCTAGAGAGGATAATGGCATGTGGTAGAGTGGGGGTATTGGAGATGGAAAAAGTGGGCAGCTTAGTGATGTACTAGTATTCTGAAGAAAGTGTTGACAAGTCTTGATAGATTTAACATGGAACCATAAAGAAAAGAAATATCAAGCCAATTCCTAGATTTTTGGCTTCAGCAGCTAAGTGGATGACAGGGCTGCTTACTATGATGGGATGATTGGGAGAGAAGCAGATTTGGGGGTAAGGAAAATATAAACAGTGCTATTCCAACTGCCATGACAAGTTTGTGCTCCCTATCAAACGTTCATGTGATGATGTCAGACAGTAGTTGGTTATAGAAAATCTGAAATTCCAAGTAAAAGTCAGAGCTGGAGACACATACTTGGGAGTCACTGGTATGTACATTATATTGAACTAGAGCAGGGGTCGCCAACCTTTTGGACCTCATGAACTACCAGTGGTCCACAGACCACCGGTTGGTGACTGCTGAACTAGAGGTCCAGTGCACGAATTTGTGCACCAGTGGGGTCCCAGGCTGGCCTGCAGGATTGGGCCAAAACCAGCTCTCTGCCATCCCCCGAGGGGCCCCAGATTGTGGGAGGGCGCAGGCCAGGTCAAAGGACCCCACCAGTGCATGATTGGAGCGGGGAGGGACACGGGAGGTTGGCCAGCCAGGGAGGGACCACGGGAGGGATCCAGGGCGGGTCCAGCCCATCTTGCTCAGTGCTGATCAGCCTACCGGTAGGAGTGTTTGCCCCCTGGTGGTCATTGCACATCATAGCGAGTGGCTAAGTGGCCTTAGCATATCATTAGCATATTACGCTTTGATTGGTTGAACAGACAACCAAATACTTAGCATAGCTTATTATATAGGATTAGATGAAATCACCCGTGGAGAAAAAATATTGCTTAGGATTAGAAGAGGGCTCAGGGATTAGCTCCAGAAACTCCCAGCATTTACAGAGTTAATAGGAAAGAGGAGCCAGCAAAGGAGACAAAGAAGAAATAGCAAGTGAGACAAGAGGAAAACCAGGAGTATGTACATTGTGGAAGTCAAGATTTTTTTCAAAAATGAGGAAGTGTCCTATAATGTAAGACCACTGGGATTGGTAATATGGAGGTAATGGTGCCCTTGACAAGAGCAGTCGCAGAAAGAGTAGTGGGGAGAGAACCCCAACTGGAATGAGTTAAGCAGAGAATGTGAGAGAAGAAAATGGAGACAGCAGTTGTAGGCAACTCTAAAAGGGTTTGCTATTATGGATAGGGAGTGGAAAAATGGAGAAGCTAAAAGGATAAATGGAGTCAAGAAAGGTTTGTATTGTATTTTGGTTTTCAGATCACATTTTTGGCTCTCATGGTGTATGCCCTCCACAGAGTCAGGACATTTGTGATGCAGGAAAGAGACATTCCCAAGTGTTAATGAACTGAAAACTAAGGGGACAGATACAGAGTACAAATAAGTTCTTGATGGGATGGAACAAAGATACGTTATTGTGAGGAGGGAAGGGAAAGATTATGGGTAGATTAACGAGAAGGAGGAAAATAGGAGAATTACTAGCTACTTCTATTTTCCCAATAAAGAATCAGACAGGGTCATAAGATTAAGAATAGGGAGAGGATGAGGAGCAGAAGGTATAAAAAAAGTAATTTTGAGGACTGGGAAAGTGAAGTAAATATGACTGCTGCTATGTTGAATGTCCATTTGAGGTTTGAGACCAGTCAACATAGCTGTGAGTTTTTAACCAGCCAAGTGCCAGCACAGAATAGGCAGTTACGGTTTAACTGGGGCTCTGCCAGTCAAATTCAGTGGGGAGGATTATGCAAGAAGGAAGGATGTTAATATGTCCATAATTGTGAAACATGTCATTTAAGCTGCAAATGGAGGGAAGGGCATCAGGGGTGGTGATTGGAAGTGATGAGTCAAAGATTTAGAGAATTCAACAGGTCAATAAACTTCCAGTGAGTACAGGCCAGGGGTGTGTGTCAAGAACGTGGCCTTGGGAGTGGGTAGCCACAGAAGGTGAAGAAGAGGTCATTGGAGGTAAGATGGTTGAAGGACTTTGAAGCCAACTTTCATTACAAAATACATTCATTTTAAAAAGTGATAATATCTCAGCTTGCTAAGTGGACTCCCTTTTTTCCACGTTTCCCCACTCCTTCCAAAGTGTAAGATGAATAATTTAAAAGGAGTAAAACATAAGGTAAATGCCCAGAAAAATATTTATTCATACCAAGTAAACAGTCCTGAATTTTTAAAA
The DNA here is from genome assembly GCF_963259705.1 of Myotis daubentonii. Classification (NCBI taxonomy): domain Eukaryota; kingdom Metazoa; phylum Chordata; class Mammalia; order Chiroptera; family Vespertilionidae; genus Myotis; species Myotis daubentonii. Next base: position 65,462,886 of record NC_081849.1, on the reverse strand, counting down.
ATCTGTTGATTTTGCTACAAAGCACCAAATTATAGGGAGGGTCTACACTTGCCATGGAAATACTTGTGTTTGAAAAGATGCATGTTATTAGATAACAAATTTTTTTAAAATCATGATACGTTTAGAGAGAGAGACCACAAAAGAAGGGAAAAGCTTTTTTCCTGATTTTTGGACAATAGGCTTTGCAACTTCATCTCGCACTATGCTTGCCAATGATGTAGCCAGCCCTGGCCAATTAGTATGTAAAATATTGATGATGAAAAGGTGGGTGGGGCACAGGGATAAGGAAAAAGAGGAGGACGACGAAAAGAATGTTTTTTTTAAACGTTAGTACTTGTATACCACTTACTATCAGGTAATGTTCCAAGTGCTTTATATATTTAAACTAATTTGATCCTGTTGACAATTCTTTAAGGTAAGTACTATGACAGCTCCATTTACAGATGGGAGGGTGAGGCCCAGAGCGGGTAAGTGACTTGCGGGATCTCAGAGGTGGCAAGTGGCCAGGCCAGGTTCATACCTAGGTGGGTTCACTCCAGAGTCCGTTAACGCTCCACAACTTCCCCGTTCTACCTCCATGTACCATATATCCATCATATATACTTGTACCTGCATCTTTATTAATCCTGAACGACACTATCTTTCCACAGAGCTTTCAGAAAAATGAATTCCCTTTACAGTAGTCCTCCTTTATCCACAGGGCCTCTGTTCCAGTGGATGCCTGAAATGGTGGGTAGTACCAAACCTCATACACTAAACTATGTTTTTTTCTACATATACATACCCATGATGAAGTTTAATTGATAAGTTAAACACAGGAAGAGATGAACAACAACACGAATGACGAAACAGAACCATTATAATCATATACTGCAACAAGTCACGTGCATGGGGTCTCTGTATCTCTCCAAGTACCTCACTGCAGCGTACTCACCCCGCTCGTGCAAACCTGCTCCTGAATCGCTGTGGCCATCCCTCACTCGCCGGAAAGGGGGTGTCGTCAGCTTCCTACAGACTCGGGCTTCCTGGTGCAGCATGTTGCCATCCCTAGGAACACAGTTTCTGTTCATGTTTTCAACCCACCTTACGAAAATGCCTTTCCCGTCTTCACTAAGCACGTGTCACACACACTGTGGCCTTCACCTTTGCAGTTCCAGGTGCAAGAGCAAAACCACCACGATTTCTTTTTCCTCCACAATTTCACGGGTAGAAGATTGATTCTTACCGTACGTGTCAGCACACCCTTTTCTTCCTTCCTTATTAAGTCGAGGACGTTCACCTTTTCACCTAAAGGAAGCACTTTCTGTCTTTTCCTGGGCATGTCCGAATTACAGCATCAGTCCTCCTGCGCGTTGCTTAAGTAAAATAAGAGGGGCCTGAACACAAGCACTGTGATAGCACCACAGGGGATCTGATCACCCTGACGCCGCTGACTGACGTCCCCAGGCACACAAGCACGTGCGGCATGCAGACGCCACGTGCGCGTGCAGAGGGCGCATGCGTGCTGCGTGCAGAGGGCGCGTGCGTGCTGCGTGGAGACGGCGCGTGCGTGCGGCGTGGAGACGGCGCGTGCGTGCGGCGTGCAGACGGCGCGTGCGTGGAGACACGAAGGGACGACTCACATACAGAGCAAGACAGTGGAGGGTAGTGGGGGATTTCGTAGAGCTACTCAGAACAGCGCAAAATGTAAAACTTAAGAATTGTTTCTTTCTGGAATTTTCCACGTAATATCTTCAGACCGTGGTTGACTATGGTAACTGAAACCTCAGCGAAACACAGGTAAGGTGGGCCAAACTACTTATTTTGCCTTCCCACTCACATTTTATTAGTTGTTGCTTAATTTAAGGATTGTCTTCTGGTTTATGAACCCACGACTAAAATGGAAGTCTTGTCTCTATTGTGTAAAGTGAGGGTTCTGATAATTAAAATGTTATCTTGGTTTAAATAGGCAGCAAGCATGGGCACGCATAATTTATTCACTCACCAATAATTATCTTGGCTGAGGTTCTGGGCCTCCACTTGGCCTGAAACCTTCATTAAAAAAAAAAATATCCACCACATTTCCTAAGTTCTGAAACAGGTATTTACACAGGACAGCTTATTTATGCAAAACAGGCCATTAGGATCAGGCAGGATCTGAGCGAGGATTCAGTGGGGAAGGGAATCCTGACAGGGAAGGCCACGGAACTGGTCTCCTGCGGGGCCCAGGTGCTTGTATAAGTTTCTTTAACCTCTGCCATCACCAGCTTTCCTAGGCAGGATCCTCTGGTTAAATGCACCTGGATTCCTGGTTAAAGAATTTCTCCTCTTTGACAAGGGAATCATTTTCATATTTTTAAAATACACTGAGTGGCCAGATTATTATGACCACCTGATGTTTGTAGGCAAATTAGCCGTAGACTGCATCGTTCGGGAGATGGAAGCCGAAGGCCTGTTCGAACACCTTTGCTGTCTGCAGTTACCAGGATAAAGCGTCTCCAGTTCTCACAGGAACACAAGGATTGGACAGTCGAGCATTGGAAAAAAGTCATGTGGTCCAATGAATCACCTTTCCAGTTGCATCATGCAGATGGCAGAGTGAGAATTTGGTAGAAACAGCATGAAAGCATGCACCCCACATGCACGAGTACAACCCTTCAAGCTGGTGGGGGCAGTGTTATGGTTTGGGGCATGTTTTCCTGGCATGATTTGGGCTCTTTAATTCATGTGGAACAACGTCTGAATAGCACAACATACCCAAGTATCATTGATGATCAGGTTCATCCTATCATGTTGATGGCGTATCCCACTTGAGACGGCTTCTTCCAACAAGACAGTGCGCCATGCCATGGTGCTCATATTGTGCAGGAATGGTTTCAAGAACATGAGGGAAACTTTACCTTGCTTAGATGGCCCCAAAATCACCAGATCTCAATCCAATTCAGCATTTGTGGGATGAAGTTAAAAGAGCCATCAGGCAACTGGTTCCACCATCAAATCTCACAGAACTGGACAGTGCTATTCATCAGGCATGGTGTCAGATGCCTCGCATCACCTTCCAACGTCTCGTGGAGTCTGCCAAGAAGAATCGCCGCAGTACTGAAGGCAAAGGTGACCCAACGAAGTACTGATGGGGTGGTCATAATAATCTGGCTACTCAGTTTGTGTGTGTGTGTGTGTGTGTGTGTGTGTATGCTTTTCTTGATTTCAGAGAGAAGATAGGAGAGGGAATAGAAGCATTAATGATGAGAGAGAATCATTAATCGGCTGCCTCCTGCATGTCCCACACTGGGGATTGAGCCCCAACCTGGGCATCGAGCCCCACACTGGGCATCAAGCCCCAACCCAGGCATATGCCCTGACCGGGAATCAAATCCTGACTTCTTGGTTCATTGGTCTATGCTCAACCACTGAACCACACCGCTGGGTAAGAAGGGAATCATTTTCTCATCAGATAGCTATAGCTTTTATAATCTGTGCTGCTTACATGGGGTTGTGTTACATCAAGATTACATTTTAAAAAAACTAATTAACCAATTTGTAGTAAAACTTATAAAAGAGAATTGTTTTCACTAAAATCAATTTTAAAAGTAGCTACTTTTCCAGACCCCAGCCACCCAACAACTTTTATCAGTTAACACTGTCTCCAAATGCATGGGATATCACTTGAGAGAGACTATCCTTCCTATATAATGAAAGGCTAATATGCAAATTGTCCCCTTGACTGGGAGTTCAACCAGGGGGCAGGGCCAGCCTGCCAACCACAGGCAGCCCCTCCATCCTGCCAGCCCCCAGTCGGGGCGGGCTGGCTGGACCCCACACGTGCACGAATTCGTGCACTGGGTCTCTATTAAATAATAATTGAAGAAGCAAATTCCAGGGGTGGGTGATCATTTCTTTCTTTAAGGTGCTAATCCTGGACTTCATGGGGAAATCATGAGGCATCCTGGTTGGGAAATGGGAAGGGTGAGGTGGAGGGTTCAACTACATAGACCTCCATCAACTCCAAATGTACCTCAAGAGGCAGCATGAGAGCTGGAAGTGGCATTTTCTTAAAGTCTGAAGATCCAGCCTCTTCTTTATCCTTTGTTCAGAAAGTAACAAGAAAATACTATCAATCTTTCACCACAAATCTTGAGAATCATAGGATAACACACCTTCACTCTTTTAAACTGTCCTGCAACTTACCAACATTGATGGGTAAAGGTACTCCAAGTGATGGGTAAAGGTATTCTATGTAAGCAAGTGACACAAGTAAAGAACAAATAAAGCTTCAAGAATTAATCTATAAGACAATTGTGGTTTGTTTGTTTGTTTGTTTGTTTTTGGCTTCACCAACTGAGTTGTTCAGTTGTCCTTTGACTCATAGGCCGAGTAACATGAACTAAGTAATATGGCAGAGCTGTTTTCTTTCTTTCCCTCCCCTGAAGTTTTACGCTATGCCTCCTTGTTCTTTCCAAGCTAGGGTTCAGGTTTTAAAGTATGTTCTAGCCCAGTGATGGTGAACCTTTTGAGCTCAGCGTGTCAGCATTTTGAAAAACCCTAACTTAACTCTGGTGCCTTGTCACATATATTTGCAACCATAGTAAAGCAAAGACTTGTATTTTTGATATTTATTTTATATATTTAAATGCCATTTAACAAAGAAAAATCAACCAAAAAAATGAGTTCACGTGTCACCTCAGACACTCATGTCATAGGTTCACCATCACTGTTCTAGCCCCTGAACTCAAACTAGAAAAGAGAGGGATGATCTCCTGAGACAGTACACCAATTCAATTAGACCTTTTATAGTCTAGATAAACTGGCTTCTTTAGTTGAAATGCCACAAGACAGCCTCTTTATGCAAGAGTCAGTCCAGAATTGGAATCTGTTGAGTAGATGATGCTTGGGAGAACTTGCCTGATACTTTTCATATTTCTGCCCCTCTGTAATCAGTTCAAGGTAGTATATTATCAATCTTCAAAAGCCTAAGCAATTTATATTTTCATGAACCGTGACATTTCTTTCTCTCCCATATAGCAGCTTAGGAGTTAGGGTGGTATCATGTGCTTCTACTAAGAGTATTTAACTCTGTTCATTTTTAAATACAGGTCTTTTTGGCACAATTCTTGGACCAGGAACTGGCTCTGCCCCTCTTAGTCTCTCCCAGCCTGAACATGCCCTCTGGGTCAAGCCACGCAGTTCAGCTCTTCTCTCAAGTAAGTCTGAGAATGAGGTATTGTGGGGGGAAACTGAGGCCCTTTGGAGAACCAGTAAAATTTTGAAATATTTGTATTTTTTAAAATAATACCTGCATTTTCAGTTTAACCCACTAGTACCTCAAGGGATGCAATAAACATATTTTGAAACTTAGAAAAGAATTTCATCTGTTCATTTTTGCAATTTACATTTTGCTGGAGTGGGTATTTCTAGAACATCTGCATCGCATTGGCTGAGGCATCATTATTAGAACCAACACATTGCAGATTGGCTATATCAATAATACAACATTTGTGTATCATATTGAAAGTCCCTCTGTGGTGATCTGAACTGAGGAGATGAGCTTAATATCAGAGAACTAGAGGATCGGTGCATTTTCGTGTACTGGGGTTGGGGGGGAGAGGTTCTCTCAGCTCAGCCTGCACCCTCTTGCAGTCTGGGACCCCCTCGGGGGCTGTCCGACTGGTGGCTTAGGCCCGCTCTCTGCGGGAAGTGGGCCTAAGCTGGCAGTCAGACATCCATCTCACAGTCCAGGACCCCTCGCTCCTTAGTGCCTGCCTGCTCGCTGCTCCTTACTGCTCAGCTCACTCCTTCTTAGCGCTGCCACGGAAGAGGGAGAGGCTCCCACCACCAGCGCTGCACTCACCATGATCCCAGCTTCTGGCTGAGTGGCACTCCCCCTGTGGGAGCGCACTGACCACCAGGGGGCAGCTCCTGCATTGAGCGTCTGCCCCCTGGTGGTCAGTGCGCATCATAGCAACTGGTCATTCTGGTCATTCCACAATACTCACTTAGGCTTTTATTATCTAGTCTAGAGGCTCGGTGCACAGAATTTGCGCACAGGTAGGTTCCCTAGGCCTAGCTGGCGATCGGGGCCTTCCATCCCCAGCTGCCAACTGGGGTCTTCCTTCGTTCCATGCTGCCCCCTGGTGGTCAGCACACGTCGTAGCGAGCAATCGAACTCCTGAGGGGACACTTTGCATATTAGTCTTTTATATATATAGATTTGTAGAAGAGAAACATAGACTGTGGTAGATTGGAATGTCAGAACCATTCTAAACTTAAAAAAAAAATCCTAGAGGTAAATACTAAGAATGTCTGGTAGGTTTTAAAACTAGGTAACTTCATTAATCTGGAAAAATATATATGAAGAATTTATTAGAAAATGCCACTGTTACAGTATTACTGTGACGTTCTAGAAATGTATTTGAACTTTAAAAAATGACTTCAAGAGTCTTAAACAGATTCTGGGTTCAGTCTTCCTCTGCTAATAGTTGACTTTGCCTTGTTGTTAGAGGCCAATGTTTCCAACGTTGAATGACCATTCTGTGTGTTCAGTCATTGCTGTGGTGACGCCATGAGGGACTCAAGAAATATTAGATGCAGTCCCCCTTACATTACTTAACACTGAAATGAAGAGATGTGTGACACACATGAAACAGTTATCTAAAATATACTGTACATTGTTATTAATAAATATGCATTGAAGACTTACTGTGCAAAATACTTTACATACATCACCTAATTTAATTCTTGCAATAAGACAATGAATGAGGAGGACAAGGAAACTAGGAGTCAGAAAACTAAACATGTCCCATGTCACTTAATTATGGATTGTGAAACGGAGCTTCAAACCATGTCTGTCTGAATATGTACGAAGCCATTGCTTTTAGCTCCTGTGTTTTCTGCTCCTGATTCACATGGCGCAGCATCGGCTATTGATGCTCCAGGAGTTCAGAGATGCAGGAAGTCAAATATATCAGAGCTCTGCCTCTACCCTTTGCCCACCCACAGTGTCTTTTGAAGTTTTGTGTTTTGAAATTTGAAGTTTATGGGATGCCCCAGGTGGGATCAGGGAGAAACCAGCTGTTTGGTCTTTGACACATGAAAAACAACAGCCAGAAGTCTCTTTCTGATTTAAAGGCAGTCACTGCTGTGCCCACTCTGGTTTTATGCTGGTGAGGATCTCTCCTCATTACACCACCAGGAATCTGAGAGGATCTGAGTTATCTGTACAGGGGTGCACACCATTTCTCAACCTTTTGCCAGAGATGCCAATTTAGCATTGTGCAACAGGGAAAAACTGAAGCAGAGACACAGGCAGCAGAAAGTAAAGAGTCATAAGATAAATACGATCAGGGAAGGAGATAGAATGGATCTCATAAAACACAGGGTCTCCTTTGGTTTTGACAAATTCCTAGGTGGGTGTCAATTTCATACATATGCCAGCCTCTTAAGTCATGACTTCTCTTCAGAATGAGAAGCTGGCATTCTATGAGTGGCAAGGTCATTTTTATGGTTGGCCCTCCCAACAACTTTGTGGGACAAGTATTATTATTCCCCATGTTGAAGATTAGGATTACTGACCTTAGAGGAGCCCCAGCGCCCCCCCCCTCCCCCTGCTTCCTTCTACCACATGCTTTCTACATTCTGAATCAGCAGGTAATTTTAAAAGTATTTTAAGCCAGCGGGGCTCAGTGATTGAACGTCAACCCATCAACCAGGAAGTCATAGTTCGATTCCCAGTCAGGGCATATGCCCAGGTTGCGGGCTCTATCCCCAGTGTGGGGCATGCAGGAGGCAGCCAATCAATAATTTTCATCATTCATATCTCTCTCCCTCTCTCCCTCTCTCCGTCTCTCCTTCTCTCTCCCCCTCTCTCCCTCTCTCTTCCTCTCCCTCCCTCCCCCCTCCTCTCTCTTCCTGTCTGAAATCAATAAAAAGTAAAAATAAAAAAAATTTAAAAAGTATTTTTAAATGTAACCAGATTAACAGCTGTTGAATCAACTATGCTCTACTAAGTCCCCGAAACTTCTACTATAAATATAGGTAACTCTGCCAGTTAAATATGAAGAAAGATGAAATACCCCAGTTGAGTAAATCTCTGAAACCACATCCGGGGGCTTCCTAAGCCATGTCGCTAAGCTAAAGTCAGCCTGGTGGCAGGATGGACCCTGGATTCCGAAGATACATGCAGACAATGCCAGGATCCAGCTGTGTGTTTCTATAGCATTCATTGACTCCAAACAAAAAACGTGTTTAACTCCCAAGCTCCCAATCCTGATTGATTATGTTCTTTTTTTTTTTCTGCCTTCTTAGATCCAAAGTTAAATGATAAACTGTTTATTACTGACACAGCCTTTTTTTCCCATCCCAGCAGTCTCCCAGGCGATCTCTCTGGCTCTGGTTTTCCCAGGCCTCATCAGGTACATTGTGGCACCAATAACTCCCATGTTTGTCTGCAATTGCTCCAGGCAGATGTCTGAAAATCACCCACTGACAGATTTATGTTCATCAACCTCTGAGACACCCTCCATCCCCACCCACAAACCGTATCAGAGCTGTGGAGGAAAGCCCTTGGAGGCAAGAGCACCGAGTCCTCTCAAGCACACACAGAGCTGAGACACAGCATTGCAATGGCATCCTGCCTGCCCGCCTGCCCTCCACCACGTTCCCCTATAAACCCCCAGACTCCTCGGCAACGCACGTTTTCCTGGCCTGCTTTCTTCCCAAGATCTGGAAAGACTTGGGTCTCCAGGCTTTTGAAACAAGATTAAAAGGTCTCTTTTATAGCAACTTGCGGAAAAAACTCCTCAGAGGAAACGTGGTTGGCAGGTAGAAAAACCGGGACCTGTCTCCCTGAAAATCACAGCTGTGTTATCTTTTTTCTCCACTGATCACTTCCAGATTATCATTCGGGGCAGACAGCCAATTAGCTAGCCCTCCCTGTCACAGAGCCCGTCTCTGGCAGCGCTCATTTCTCCACAGAAGGGAGCACGTCTGAAGCAGTGTAGCTGGGCCATGTGCAGAACTCGGGGAGGGAAAACCTGTGAGTGAGCGTGCCCTCGCCACAACAAGTCAGCACAGGAAGGTGAACCAAGAGCCAGCGCAGGCAGGAAGTTTGCCGAAGCCTCAGGACCAGGCCAAACACAAAAGCTTCCTTTCTAAGAGGAAAGAGGGTTGAGCTGTAAGGAAAAACAGAATAAAAGCACTGTCCTGAGTGAAACTCGCAGTGATAGAGCCTGGTGTTGGAGAGCGGAACCCTTGATTCGGGGTCTCACCTGCCTTTGGCAAGCAAGTTCTCTGCAGAAAAGCGGGAAGCACCTTTCTCAGGCTTCTTGGCACCTGGCCATCACTCAGATCTGCCCCCGGGGAGTGTGAACTACAGGCAGCCACCTCTGCTTTGGGCATCTGGGCCAAACAACTCTCGCCTTACTATGACTTCTTTGGAAAGATGGGTCAGAACAAGATGTTGGCACATCCAAAGTCTGTTCAATGAAGTTCACTAACCTGGCAGCATAGTAGGGACAGAGGTGTATAGGGAAAAGATTTGTGCAGCATTCCCTGTTTTTGGTGACAATGCAAACAAGTTGTGTCCCCAGGAAGCCATTGTTTTGGCAGGAAATTGAAATGTACAAACAACCAATTATATGGTCCATACCTACTATGGGCTGGGACCCATAAGCACCAAGGACAAAGTCTGTCTTACTGATTTAAAGGGTTTCAATCAGTAGCTCCCTAACTCTGTCCTGAGGGGTACCAGTGTCCCCCAGGGTGTTAGTAGTCATGTCAGTACATTCCTGTCACTGGATTAAGCTTAGGAACTACTTCCTTAAACAACGTTGGACAGGTTTCTTCACTGTGGGGCTCTTCACTGACCTTAATATGCTAATGTGCCTATTAGCAGCATTTGCCAAGTGTGTTGACCACAGAGCCCTGTGTTCACAGCTACTTCTTAAGATCTAATTGGACAGCCATGTTCCAGGGCACACAGTTGGGAAGAACTGCTACAGGCCCTCAGTAAAAAGATGGTGGAGACCTGAGACAACAGTTTCCCTTCAGGGAGTGACCATATGGTTTTCTTTTCCTTGGGGTAAGGATGTCACTATTCACTGACCCTTACCCCAGGCTGTATGGACTATTATAGAGGCATGTATTGGTCTCCAGGCTGAGTGTGTTGAGTGTGTCATTTGTATAGCATCCCATAATATCTCACAACAAGCTATGGGGCAAGAATTACTCTCTCGTTTTCAATGGACAATGAAAATGAGATGTTAAGGCCACAAAGGAGTGGGGCTGGAAAGCTCTTTACCTAGTGGACCAAGATGCACACGCTACATTCATCAGCAAGAAATGAAGCATCTCTGTGGCTTCAGTGTGGCTCAGTTGGTTAAGCTTTGTCGTGTGTACCAAAAGGTTGACAGTTCGATTCCTAGTCAGGGCACATACATGCCTGGGCTGCTGGCTTGATCCCAGAGAGGGGGTATGTAGGAAGCAGCCAATCGATGTTTCACTCTCACATCAATGTTTCTCTCTATATATATTTATGTGTGTGTGTGTGTGTGTGTGTGTGTGTGTGTTAAAAAAATAAATAAAGCATCTTAGCTTGGGCCCAATGATGAAGATGAGTAATAAGGAAAACACCCAGTTCCCTAATACTTAAATTTCCAGCTTTTAAATGCAAAAGAGCACTGTCATTTCACCTTGAAGTGTTTTCCTAAATCATAGCTGATTTAATAAGACTCATTGTTATAAGAAATTTGGCTGTACCTCTTAATTATTAGTCTTTTTCACCAAATATACCCAAAACAATATCCATGACTTTTCCTCACATAGCTACAAAAATCAGCAGATTAGCCTATCTTTAAAGGCAGCCACTACCTATTCTTTCCTTAGAAACATAGATATGTTTCCTTAAAAATGAGGCCTTGGCTGAAGCTCCACTAAAATCAGCCCCTAATAATTCTTTTCTGAAACATTCTGCAAACTTTTATAGGGGTTGCCTTGGCATGGCCAATATTTTTTCAGTGGTGTCAAAGTTTTGTGCTTACCAATCCTATTAAAATTACATATTTTGCAGTTCCCAATAAAACTCATTGTATGGTATGCTAGAATAAATCTCAAAATCTCCCTGAAGTGCTAGAAACTTTCAGATATACGTCTATTAAACTTTTATTTGTCGAGCAAGCTGCGTGTGTGCCAAAATATGCATTTCATTGCTAGAATGGTTATAAGTCCACAAAGCTGTGGCAGAACCACGGAGGAGCACTGAGTTGTCCATCACTAAACACCCATGTCTATCGAGCTGGGAGTAGCTAGTCCAGCCTTCCAAAGGAAATCCTGAAGTGGCTGTTCACTTAGGTATCTCCCACTCCTTAAACACACTGGGCATTTAGAATGCATTTGTTCAATTGAAACTGTAATCCTAGGACTAGGACTAGGAGATCAGATTTAAGGTTTTTACCATACTTCTAAAGTACCAATACAGTTGGGTTCTCTTTTACCCTTAGAATGGAGTATTACAAACCAGAGCTAACCAAAGTGCTTTTTGTTAAGGCTAATATAAATAATGTTTAACTCTACCATCAAAGGATAAGACAAAGAGCCTACAGGTAAAAGGGCTAGAGAGATTTCAGGTTAATATCAGAACTTTCAAGCAGATTATGTCAGAGCTGTAGGCTATCAGATGATAGGTGAGCAGGCTCACAAAGGAAGAACTTTTCTGGTAAGCACTGTCTAGATCAGTGGTTCTCAGTGTGGTCCCCAGACCAGCAGCAGCATCCTCATCTGGGGACATGTTAAAAATCAAGATTCTCAGGCCACACCCCAGGTCTATGGATTCAGAAACTCTGGGGCAGAGGCTGAGCAGTATGGGTTTTAACAAGCCCTCCAGGTGATTCTGATACCAGCTAAAGTTGGAGAAACACTGGCCTAAACTACCACTTGGCAAGAATGATGCAACCAACAGATGAATAATTGGACTGGATGGCCCTTCAAACCTGTAACTTCACAAGTCTAATAAGGTTCTTGGGCCTACATAATTTCCTTTTTGGAAATGAGGAACCAACCACCTACTCACACTCATGCCTGACCCCTGGGCAATACTATGAATTATGTAAAGGAAGTGAAATATATTATCACAGCTGTTATAAGCTCTAGCATTCCAATCTCCTGAGGAGCTTTAAAAAAAAACACACAACAATACCTGGCCACCCAGATTCTCTGGAGACATGGCTCTCTAAACCTACCTTTTACTAGGTACTTTCACATTAATTATCTCATTTAATTTCCACAATAATCTTATAAGATAGGTATTATAACCATCCCCATTTTTACAGATGAAAACTGAGGCTTAAAGTGATTGACTGATGTGTGTGTTCATAGAGCCAGTGAATGCCTGAATGGGGATTCAAACCCAAGTCTCAATACCCATTTTCCTGTTCATCTACTCCCTACCCCCTTCTTCCCATATTAGAGACTTTCTGGGTGCCTGTGGTCCCCCAAGCCACCGAGCTGCCCTCTGCCTGCACTGGCACTGTCACAGCAGCCTTCCAGCCCACACCTACTATTTCCTGCAGCTCTCTACCTTTCTGTCCACTCCTCTCTATGAAATCTTGACAGTGGGTATTTTATTCTTTCACAAGATGCTTCCAGTTGGCTGCCCTCAAACCCACCCTCCATGAGCAAAATAGGAGGCTGCCTTTGGGTTGTGAGGTAAGGGCAACCAGAAGGCCCTTATAAGCCAGCTGGACACTGGTAACTAAGATTCTACTTTTCTACTTTTCAATTAGTTAAATATTTTCATCCATTCACTAAAATTAAAATGACCACCAAAGAAAGAACACATTAGGTTGGTAACAGCCAATTACATTTTAGAGTCTGAATTCACTAATTAGATATTTTCCACCTCAAAAGAGGATTTCTACATGAGGCAGAGGAACAAAGGGGTACAGAGCATAGGGCCCTTCCAATGAGGGCTGACTTTGAAAAAGGTGGAAGGACAGATGTAACAGTCAAGAGCACCATGGGAAGTACCAAGGGCCTATGGGAAGGGGCCACACAAGCCGGAAAATTGTCACGGAAAAGGGAGGAATGAAGACTGCAGATAGCGCCTACCACTTGAGGATTTGCGGAGGGGCAGGTTCTGGTCAATTAGCCAGTGGTCTGGTTGTTTTAGTCAGGGTCTGTAATTGCAAGCAACAGAAGTCCAGGGAGGTGCTGTAACTCGCCCAAGATCATACTGGCCAGACATTGGCAGAGCCAGACCAGCACCCAGGGCTCCTGATTTCCTGTTTTCTAAAGGATATGTGCCTTAATGTGGAACTAAATTCAGGTCAATGGGAAACTGAAGGAAATTGAAGAAAGAGACCAAGCACATCAGTGGCCACCCTAATTTGCTGGGGTAGAATATAAAGTACATCCTATGTGACCAAAACTTATTTTTAATTTAAAAAGCAGACAGCTACAAAGAGTGACAAAGGGAGGACAAAGATAGGTTTTCAAAAGCACTGCACAAGATGTGTGTGTTTGTTTGTTCCTTCGTTCACTTGTTTTAATCTGGGGTGATCTCTGCAACAAGTGTTTAGTTCTTCATGAGGTTTTTTTTAGTGTGTGGTTTTTGTTTTTTCATTTAACCCATTTTTAATTAAATTTATGGGGTTGACATTGGTTAATAAAATTATATAGGTTTAAGTGTACAATTCTATTGTATATCATCTGTATATTACGTTGTGTGTTCACCACCCAAAGTTGTCTCCTGTCACCATATATTTGACCCCCTTAACTGCTTAGTTACTATTGGTTTCAATGATGAGGCCACAGCTAATTTCTGCATATCTCTTTGCAAATAGGTCCTAAGGAGTGGTCTGCAAACTGCGGCTCACGAGCCACATATGGTTCTTTCGCCCCTTGAGTGTGGCTCTTCCACAAAATACCACGTCGCGCATACAGTGCGATTGAAACTTCGTGGCCCAAGCGCAGAAGTCGGTTTTTGGCCTGGGCGAGTCATTTTGAAGAAGTACTGTTGATATTTGGCTCTGTTGACTAATGAGTTTGCCGATCACTGTCCTAAGGGTTCAAGAGTCCATGAAAAAAGGACTGAGAGAGAAACTGAACCTCTCTGTCTTAGGTGGGAAGACAACCAAGGGGTGTCTGGTCACAGTGCATGTGCATTGTCTCCTTAGGTGCTGCTTAGGCCAGTGATGGCGAACCTATGACACGCGTGTCAGAGGTGACACGCGAACTCATTTTTTTGGTTGATTTTTCTTTGTTAAATGGCATTTAAATATATAAAATAAATATCAAAAATATAAATCTTTGTTTTACTATGGTTGCAAATATCAATAATTTTCTATATGTGACACGGCACCAGAGTTAAGTTAGGATTTTTCAAAATGCTGACACAACAAGCTCAAAAGGTTCGCTATCACTGGCTTAGGCCCATCCTCTCTGGTCTCACAAAAATACTGTTTGCATTTTAAGCATCTGTTCTTTAAAAAAGATTAAATGTCACTTGTGGATCCTGATTCAAACATATTTTTGAGACAATTGGGAAAATGCTATTATAGTCTGAATATTAGATGATACAAAGTTCTTTTTATTAAGTGTAATGATTTTACAATCTTTTCTTTAAATGTATGTATATTGACAAGTAGAATGAAATGACATGTTAGTATTTTATTTATTTATTTATTTTTGGCTTATTTGTAGCTTTTATTTATTTTTTTAATTATAGATAACTTTAATTGAACATTTTCTAATGGCCAAGAATTTCCCAAAACACTTTCTATTATTTTTTTATTTTAATATATATTTTTATTGTTGATAGTATTACAGATGTCTCCCATTTTTCCCCCCTTGACCTCCTTCCTCCCAACCCCTACTCACCCACCCCAGGTCTTCACCACCCTACTGTCTGTGTCCATGGGTTATGTATATAAGTATGTAAGTTCTTTGGTTTATCTCTTCTCATCCCCCCAATCCCCACATCAAGGTATGTCAGTCTGTTTCAAGCTCCATGCTTTGGGTCTTATTTTGTTGGTCTTTTCACTTTGTTCATTGGATTCCACAAATAAGTGAGATTATGTGATATTTGTGTTTTAGAGATTGGTTTATTTCACTTAGCATGATAAATCTCCAGGTTCATCCATGCTGTCTCAAAGGATAAGAGATCCCTCTTTTTTACAGCTGCATAGTATCCCATTGTGTAAATGTCCCACAGCTCTTTTTATCCATTCATCTGCTGATGGGCACTTGGGCTGTTTCCAAATCTTAGCTATTATAAATAACGCTGATATGAACATAGGGGTGCATATATTCTTTCTGATTTGTGTTTCAGGGTTTTTAGGATATATTCCCAGAAGTGGGGTCACTGGGTCAAAGGGAAGTTCCATTTTTTACTTTTGAGGAAACTCCATACTGTTTTCCATAGTGGCTGCACCAGTCTGCATTCCCAACAGCAGTGCACTAGTGTTCCCTTTTCTCCTCAGCCTCATCAACACTAGTTGGTTCATTTTTTATGATAGCCATTCTGACAGGTGTGAGGTGATAGCTCACTGTGGCTTTAATTTGCATTTCTCTGATGATTAGTGATGTTGAACATTTTTTCATATGTCTCTTGGCCACTTGTATGTCCTTTTTGGGGAAATGTCTATTCAGGTCCTCTGCCCATTTTTTAATTGGAATGTTTGTCTTCCTTTTGTTGAGTTGTATGAGTACTATTTTTTTATTCATTTTGTATGAGTACTTCATATATTTTGAATATTAACCCCTTATCAGATGTATCATTGGCAAATATGTTCTCCTATACAGTGGGCTACCTTTTCATTTTGATAGTGGTTTCTTTTGCTGTGCGGAAAAACATGTTAATGTTTTAAAATCTATAATAATAAAAGCGTAGTATGCAAATTGACCAAACGACCAAACAGCAGAATGACCGTCCAGATGACCTTTTGGACAACCACGCTATTACACACACTGGTGCCAGGCCAGCCAAGGCAGGTGCAATGCAATTGGTTGGGGGGGCCTGCCATTGCCCCACAATGGCCCTGCAGAGGGAGGCCCAGGCCACCGGCCAGCTGGGCAATTTATGGGGGGGGGGGCTCCGTGATTGCCCCAAAGAGGGAGGCCCGGAAGGCCCAGGCCACCTGGCTGGCAGCGCTGCGGCGGGTGGGCGGGGCCTCCCTCTGCGGGGTGATCAATCTGGGGCCCTGCGATTGATCACTCCACAGGGGGAGGCCCATGCCACTGGCCAGTGATGCTGTCGTGGATGTGTGGGGCCAGCCAGCAATCACCCCACAGAGGGAGGCCCAGGCCAGCCAAGTGATCACACCCCACGCCTGTTGACAGAGAGAGAGAGAGAGAGAGGGAGAGAGAGAGAGACAGACACACTATAAGGGATAATGGGAGCTAGAAAGTCCAAAATCTGCAGGGTGGGCCAGCACATTGGACACCCAGGAGTGCCTATATTCCAGTTGGAGTCCAAAGGCGGTCTGCTATAGAATTCTTTCTTGCTCAGAGTTTATTTCTGTTGTTGTTTTATTGAGGCCTTCAACTGTTCAACTGATTGGATGAGACACACTCATACAGTTTGGAGGATAATGGGTTTTACTCAAAGTCCACTGATTTGAATGCTAATATCACCTAAAAAAACTCCCTCAAAGAAACATGCAAAATAATGTTTGACCAAATACCTGGTGGCCCACCCTAGTTAACACATAAAATTAACCATCATTAAGTTCAGGAACTGTGAGACTAAGGATAGGCCTTATACCTGGATGAAAGTGCAGTCCTGATGTGATCCCTGCTACGGTCAGGAGAGAACTGGCCTGGGAGCTGAAGAGGCTGCGCTGGGACCCGACAAGGGACAGACAGCTTTGCCAGCCTTGGAGAGCAGTGACCCAGCACCTCATCACTAGATCACAGGCAATGGACAGACTGCCTGGGTTGGAGTCCAGCTCCAGCACTAGCTAGCTTGGGCATGTTACCTCACCTCTCTGCACCTCAGTCTCCTCCATAAAATGGGGAATAGCAGGAATATCTAAGTCAAGTGCGGTAATTCCTTAATTCAATGAGTTAATTATTTGTAAAGCACAGAAAAGTATTGGTAAAGCCTGGCACCATATAAGTACTATAGAGCTGCTTGCTGGTATCATTTGTAAGCCCTAGAGCAGCTTAACTATTACATTCTACCTCATAGGCCAGTGATGGCGAACTTTTTGAGCTCGGTGTGTCAGCATTTTGAAAAACTCTAACTTAACTCTGGTGCCGTGTCACATATAGAAATTTTTTGATATTTGCAACCATAGTCAAACAAAGATTTATATTTTTGATATTTATTTTATATATTTAAATGCCATTTAACAAAGAAAAATCAACCAAAAAAATGAGTTCGCGTGTCACCTCTGACACGCGTGTCATAGGTTCGCCATCACTGTCATGGGCACTTAGGAAAGTTCGAATTGAAATTTTTCTCCAAATAGTGCAAAGTGAGAAGGAACAAAGCCATGCAAAGGATTCTTATACTTGAGTCTCGTGATTTTAAAAAGACAAATTGATTTTAGTTACCTAATTAAAATCCTCCTGAGTTTCCCATATCCTTAGGAAAGAGACCCAAATCCCTTTCTTGGCCTCTGAGGCCTGCCTGATCTGCCCTGGATATGTCTCTACATAGGCTCATCTCTTACCTGCCCCCTCCAGGATGCCAGTCTCCAGTCTCTGTGCCCTGAATTACCTTTAGCACCACTGTAGGGCTGTTCCCTGTGCCAGCCTTGGCCCATCCCTGTTTACCTGCCAAGTACTACTCATCACTCAGGGTTCAGTTTAAGCAAAAAAGCCCCCAAGACCAAGTTAACTGCCTCCATTATGTGCTTCTGTAGCTCCCTGCTCTTCCTTGTATATTACTCAATGTATTTCGAATTAGATGTTCAATCATCATCTGTCTTCCTCCCCATTCAGCCCACTCCATAATATCAGGCACCATGTTCATATAATTCACAGCTCAACCCAAGGGACCCAACACAATGCTAAGCACATAATGCTCAACAAATGTGTTAAAATTTTTTTTAAAATCTAAAGATGACAGGTTTCAGCTCTCAAGCAAGTCAAACTGATTTGTCATGGCCAACTGAAATGCCAGGTTGAGAAAAATTCTAAAGTTATGTCATCATGGCTGAATGAAACGTCTGGCATGGTGAGGGGTCCTCGGATGGGGGCAAGGGCATTTGACATCCATCTCTTTATCTGCAAAGAGTTAACATCTCACATAACACTGTTTCACGTTTAACAGCAAACAAAAAGTTCAAGGGTGGCTTTTATCTGAATAGCAATAGTTGCTAGAGCCACACTTACACTGTAAAAGCAAACACGCCCAAATGTTGCCATCTATTTGATGCCAATTTCAATCATCATTCTCACAGCTCTCATGAATTCACAAATCCCTTTTAATGACCATAAAATGGTATCTGCATGTATTGATGCTGATTATTTTCATCCCCCTCTTAGAAAACATAAGCCATTGTGAGCAGTAAAGACTTTAAAAAAAATCTTTATTATTGAAAGTATTACATATGTTGCCTATTTTACCCCATTGGCCCCTTATACCCAGCGCCTGCCCACCACCCCAGGCCTTCACCACCCTATTGTCTTTGTCCATGTGCATACAAGTTCTTTGTTTGATCTCTTCCCACCCACCTACCCACTCACCCCTGCCTTCCCTCTGAGATTCCACAGTCTACTCCAAGCATCTATGTCTCTGGATCTATTTTGTTTAAGAGCAGTAAAGACTTTTGATTTGGGAGTTTGCCCTGGAGGACACCAATTCACAGGCTACTGTTTCAAAAGAGAGCTGAGGCCATGGAGTGGAAAATTGGAAATGTTTACACTCAGGCACTTCAGTTCTTTGATGGCCCATAGGGGATACCCACATCCCTTCCAAACCTCAGTGTCCTCCTCTGCAAAATGGGGCCATATCTATATATATAAAAGCCTAAGCGACAGACCAACTGGCCGGCCAGTAGCTATGATGTGCACTGACCAGCAGGGGGCAGATGCTCAATGCAGGAGCAAAAACCACAGGCATAAAAACATGGAACAGACTGATGAATCTCAGAGGGAAGTGGGGAGGGGAGAAGGTGGGAAGAGATTAACCAACTATCTTATATGCATACTAAAGGCCCAGTGCATGGATTCATGCACCAATGGGGTCCCTCAGCCTGGCATGTGGGAATCGGACTGAAACCAGCAGTCCAACATCCCCAGAGGAGTCCCGCATTGCAAGAGGGCACAGGCCACGCCAAGGGACTCCCCATTGGTGCACAAATCCATGCACTGGGTCTCTAGTCTATGTATATAAAAGGTTAATATGCTAAGTGCATAGCAGACCAGGCGCTATGACATGCACTGACCACCAAGGGGCAGATACTCAACACAGAAGCTGCTGTGACACTCACTGGCCATTTACAGAGAAACAGCAGTGCAGACCCAGCACTGACAAAGCAACACTCAGCTTCCCCCAAGTGGGACACAGGCCCGCCACCACACCGGAGCAACAGCCCACCAAATAACAGCCAATGCTGCTGAGACCCCATGGCCAAAATGTGGCCCACAGCCCAGCCTGGAAACGGTGTCTCTGGGCACCAGGTAATGACATCACTATAGCAACGCCCAGCTTCCTCTCCCTAGTGACTAGCCTCCTTGCAGTTTCTTCAGCCCAGCAACACGACTTGCTTTATAGCCAGGTGGAAATATTTTACATTTTAACCAAATGTATGTGAAGCATTTTCCCGTGCCTCATCTCATTTGATCCTCACAGAAGTCCTGGAGTAAGTAGATAGGAGACTCAGTGGAATCCTATTTTCTTTTCATTAGCCAGAAAATGGAGATTTGGAAATTTTAAAAACTTGACCCGACTGAAAAGAAGTAAGAAATGGTAGGCGGTTTTCTCACTGCGCAGAATATAGTCAAACACTGCTGCAGTTAAATATTTTACCCTTTGTTCTCCCTGCATGATCTACAATAACAATCAGCTTCGTGTTGATATTTACTGCTGTATTGCTGACAGTTACCTGAAAGAGAAGTTGGAGTACTTCACTGGGCTGGGGAAAGTTTAGCTAAATCAGAAAGCAGGTCTAATTAAGCAAGTTTATTTTCTATATATAAAAGGCTAAGTTGATTCATGTATGCACGATACATATAAAGCTCTCGCTGGCACCAATCACATGCATGTGTTTCAGTCTGTCATTGTCGATTGTGAATTTGGTTGACACTTCTATTATAGAGAAAGGGCAAATAGCGATATTAAAATATTTCTTCTAATTAATTTCCTTATAATGTGCATGAATTCGTGCACTGGGCCACTACTCTTACCTAATAATAGACAAACATGTAAATTGACAGTCCCTCTGCTATACTCATCAGCCAATCAGAAGAGTATGCAAATTAACCCAACAAAGATGGTGGTTAATTTGCATACGTAGGCACAAAGCAGCGGAGCAAAGACTGAAGGCTCCGGCTGGAGCGAAGGCCTGGGTCCTGGTTGCCGGAGGAAGACCGGTGCCGGCAGCCAGGGAAAGGGAAGGCCTATTGCACGAATCTCTTTGTGCAACGGGCCCCTAGTTTATTATAAAAGGACTAGGGGCCCGGTGCACGAAATTCGTGCACTGGGTGTGTGGGGGGGGGGGGAGTGTCCCTCAGCCCAGCCTGCCCCCTCTCACATACTGGGAGCCCTCAGGCGTTGACCCCCATCACCCTCCAATCGCAGGATCAGCCCCTTGCCCAGGCCTGACGCCTCTGACAGAGGTGTCAGGCCTGGGCAGGGGACCCTCATTTCCCCCCAACACTGGTTCTGCCCCCAGCCCAGGCCTGATGCCTCTGGCCCAGGCATCAGGCCTGGGCAGGGGACCCCCAGACCTCTCCGATTGCTGGCTCTGCCCCTTGCCCAGGCCTGATGCCTCAGCCAGAGGCGTAGACCCCCATCACCCTCCGATCACCTGATCGGCCCCTTGCCCAGGCCTGATGCCTCTGCCAGAGGTGTCAGGCTTGGACAGGGGACCCCCATCTCCCCCCGACCACTGGCTCTGACCCCCGCCCAGGCCTGAGGCCTCTGGCCCAGGAATCATGCCTGGGCAGGGGACCCCCATCTCCCTCTGATCGCTTGCTCCACCCCCTGCCCAAGCCTGACGCCTCTGACCCAGGCTTCAGGCCTGGGCAAGGGGACCATCATATCCCCCCAATCCCCGGCTCTGCCCCCCACCCAGGCCTGATGCCTCGGCCAGAGGAGTTGACCCTCATCACCCTCCGATCACCAATCACCGGATCGGCCCCTTGACCAGGCCTGAGGCCTCCGGCAGAGGTGTCAGGCCTGGGCAGGGGACCCCCAGCTCCCCGCGGTTGCAGGCTCCGCCCCTGCCCAGGCCTAACACCTCTGGCTGAGGCATCCGGCTCGGGCATGGGAGACCCGCAGCTGCAGCGGCCCCGCAATCGTGGGCTCTGATTTAGGCCCAGGCAAGGGACCCCTAGCTCCTGGGACTGCCAGCTTAGACCGTGTCCACCTCCCATCGCTGGCTCCAACCCTGCTTCCTGCTATCACTGGCCAGGGCGGCAAAGGCGCCTGATTCTCCGATCATGGCTGGGGGGCAGGGCAAAGGCGGCCCCAGGGCCGCCTTTGCCCTGCCCCCCAGCTCTTAGCTCCCCCCTGGGTTTCTGATCACTGTCAGTGGCAGGGGGCTTCTTCCTGCTTTCCCTTTCGCCTCCCTGCATTGTGCCTACATATGCAAATTAGCCGCCATCTTGTTGGCAGTTAACTGACAATCTTAGTTGGCAGTTAACTGCCAATCATAGTTGGCAGTTAATTTGCATATAGCCCTGATTAGCCAATGAAAAGGGTATCGTCGTACGCCAATTACCATTTTTCTCTTTTATTAGTGTTGATATAACAGGAGCGGCCAGATGAAAGAGATGCATATGGGTAAAGGATGCTGAACTTTTATGCTCTCTCTGAGTGCACCATCCCCTCCAAATAGCCCCAGTTTCACAAACCCAGAGCCTCTCTGAACCCCATTGATTTGAGTTTTTATGGAGGCTTCATTACTTAGACATTGATTCAATCATTGGTGCTTGATCTCAATGTCAAGTCCCTCTTGCCTCCTTGGAGGTCAGGGAGTGGGACTTTAAGTTCCAACTATCTAATCAGGTGGTTGGCAACCCCCATTATTAGGTTACCTAGGGCTGTTCCAAAAGTCACCTAATTTACATAACAAAAGACACCTTTATCTTCCTCATCTCTTAGGAAATTCCAAGAGTTTTAGGAGCTCTATGCCAGAAATGGGACAAGTCCAAATATGTATTCCTTCTTATAAATCACAATATCACAATTAATAAGTCAATTAATTTAAAAAATAAGTGAAACAGATGGGTGATATTCACTATGAAAGGCTAACACTGAGGAAGCCAGGAAAAGATGGGAAAGCATTGCTCTTGGGAGATATTAATAGATGAGTCACCAATTCCATGAGGTCACTTCAGGAGGCTCCATGCATCAGCAAGTTCCTTCCTATGGTTATGATCTAGTGTGTCTCACACCAGGAAAGTGCAAAGGGAAGACAATGGCTTTGGGAGTGTGTACTTAACACACTGCTCAAAACTGCTGGGGCAGCTCCGCTGAGCTACAGAGCGAATTCCCAGGGGGAAGGCCATTTCTCTGACATCTGCATCAATACTGGAAAAAATAGAAGGTTGTCCTCCAGACCCTGTTCAGCAGTGGGAAGCAGGTTTTCCTGGGATGTTATCTGAGGAGACCCAGAATGGAAGAAGGAAAGAGCAAAAAGTTAGAAAAGGGAAGCCAAAAGGATTGAAGATAAAAAAGCCAACAGGTGGATTCAGAATTGTGTTCCAACATGAAGAAGAGCAGGAGAGACTGAAAGTGAATTGTACAAGATGTGGACTTGAACGTCACTGAAAGAGCAATGTTAAATATCCCTGGGTATGTTTTAGGATGAGATTGGCAACTCATGGCTTTGTAATTTAGAACAGGAGAATGGAGAAAATTAACTTTTTTAAAAGTTTGTATTTTCCCTAATTACATAATTTGATAAGTATGTTGTAAATTTGGGAAATATGAAAAAATCTCAATGAAGAAAATCATACATATATATTGCCCAGAGATAATCACTGTACACATGTTAGTATAGATACTTACAGCCTTTCATTTCTACATATATGTATATGTTTTTATCAAAGTCACATTCACATAGCATTTCCTGTCTTGCAGCCTGTTTTTTTCCCATGTAACAGCATAACATGAAAATGTTCCCATTCAAATGAATTTTCCACTATGTGAATTTTAATGATACAGTATTCCATGGTATAAATATATGATAATTAATCTAGTAGTCCCCAGTTACTGGGGGTACAGAGGGTGGTTAGAAGGAATAATTTAATAGGGCAAAAACAATAGGTTGTTTAAATGGTAGTTTTTTTGCTTGTAAAGTTAAGTATTTTCCACATGCTGGCCATTAGCTGGATTTTCATATATCCTTTAGTCCTGTGAGTCTACAATTGGGACTGAGCACTTGATATATGGCCTACAAGGATTTCAACCAGAAATGGAACTGGATGATAGGAAATGGAGAATCTTATGCATGTGCCCTCCAGGAGAACAGTACATAAGGGATGAGAGACTGACTTCCCATAAATGTGTGACTTACAGAGAACAGAAACTTATCTCCAGACCAATGAGCATCGGCCAAGAATCTCTCTCCATTCTCAAGCCAATGAACTTATTGCTTGGGCTCTGGCTGGACACCCCCCTCTTCGTACTCCTGCCCATAAATGCAGCTCACTCAAACCCTTCAATGGACATGCCTGCAGCTTGCTACAGTTTATGATTCTGTATAGCAATTTCTCTACTATTCCCTAGTAAACTCCACTTCTGGTAATTTGAGCTTGCCTCAGTTTACTTCTTTATTTAGGTTGACACTAGGATCACATATTTAATAAAAGACCTTTGGCTAAAGAATACAGGATGAAGCTTTATGTTTATTCTTGCTATCATTATGTACTACAATACATGGTTTAAATTTGTGCATTTGAGTTGTGTTATTGCATTTTGAATGCCAGTATTGGACTCATAAAAAAGCAGCTGTTCTTTTGAGGTATTTATTCTCTTATTAACAAGATTGCCTGATTTTTATATTAAAACTATATTTATTTTATTTCCCTTTTATTGCCAATGTAAATTAAATGGGTATTTTTCTTTGCATTTATTTAAACTTTATTTTTGAACACTTGTGCATAAAATATTATAAAACCCAGTTAATATTAATCAGATCCACATTTCTTAAATTCTTATTTGCAGTAGCATTAAGTTAAATATGTATGCATATGTGTATATTTTGGATTGTTTCCATAAGGTTTTAGAAAGTGAGAAATTGACCACAGGGAGAAAAAACTGAATATTTATATCAATCCTATTATTTTACTAACTCATAGAACTTCTAACACAATATACAATTCCTATTCATCTTCAATAATCATGCAAATATTTGTGTCAAGCAGCTTAATCCAAAGGCATGTATACATTTATTAGGTGTTCGTATATTTTTACATACGGCAAAGTCAAGAAGCCAAAAAACAGTCTCTCTACATTAAAATGCTTGAGCATTAACTAGATAAAGGCTGAATAATTCTTCCCTCTTGATTTATTGTTATAGTATTTTTAAAGAATGTTTTATTGCTTCTTTCTTGTAGTAAAATGAAACTGTAAGCGTACATTACTTTGTTTTTCTATTGGGTCTTAGTTAACTGTGCCAACATCTAAGTGAGGGCTCAAATTTCCAACTGGCATCAAAAGTTATACCTATGAATTGGACTACTCAACCATTGTATTTTCAAGGTCCTATAGTTTACCCAAATAAATAAGGTTCATTACAGATCTGCTTACTAAACATAATGTACAAATATTTGTACAAACTGCAAATAATTCTAAGATTAGAACCAGTAAGTTAGTTTTCTGCTCTGAATTTTTTTAAAAAAATTATGAGGGAAGGTGAAGGAGCTGCTCTATAGTCTGCCATCATCTTGAGAAATAGCATAGCAGCACTCCCTTTCAAGTTTGATTTTTATAGCAACTTAATCACTATAATTGGTGGGCAAAGAAGAGGTGATTTCTGTAATTCTTGTGGGACCAAAGCCAAGCAGATGTTGTTTTCTGATCTCCTAATGTGATTTTCTACGTTGGCCTTTAAGGGAGATGCCACGGAGCCTCATTTTTGTCCTAGAGAGTGGGCTTGCTCTCCAGGGAAGGTGGCAGGTCATGCTTGTTCAAGGGTCCGAACAAACTCTGTAGCAGGACATTGAAGGCACTTCCTACCTCTCTGGGATGCAGCCTACGCCACTCAAGCCCAGCACTCTGGGGTTTTAGAAAGGCCATGAAAATGTTCTGGCTCTCAGTCTCCATCTATAAAATGAGAGGATTGGATTCAACATCTAAGATCTTTTCCAGCTCTACATTCTTTGAAGTTGTTATATTAAAAATCCATGGTTGAGATAATCATATGCTATGTAGTTGAATTTTTAAAAGTAAACATAACAAAACAAAAATTAAATTCACTATGAATTTTAGACTTGATATGTATGAATCATTCTGATTAAGATGTTTGACTTGTGATATATGAAAGCAGATTTTTAGTTGCTGCTTGAAAAGTAGAGGATTAATATTTTAATGTGGTGTATCGGGATAGTGACATTTCACACTTCATTTTAACTCAAATAATTTTCAGTTTAAATTATATACCACCTTTTTAGCTTAAATGATATACCACATTTATAATAAATTAAATTTTCTAATTCATTCAAATATCCTCTGAGTTTAACCATTTAAAATATTTTTCAACCCAATCATTAATTTCTGAAGCAGTTTCAAAACCAGATCAAAGATCTACCATCATTCACTCTTCCTGTCTAGCAAATCTCCAAGAGAATTTGTCCCAAGGTAAATTTTTTTAGAGAATGAATACCAAATCCAAAGAAATTGGTTTTTTAAAAAACGTTATTGAGGAATAATTGACAAATATAATTGTATATATTTAAAGTGTACAGCGTGAGAATTTAATGTACATCTCCATTATAGAATGGATATGTATAGAATTTCTGCACAATTTTTTTTGTCATATTGGGCAGCAACCTTAGGACTCTCATCACATCACTACACTCTCTGAAGAGATACAAGACAAACCCAAGCACAATAAAAATTCATCCTAAAGCTGTAGCTTCCAGAGATTAGGATGCTTTCTTTTGTCTAGAGCACAAAGTACCTTTAGACAATAGGGATCTTATTCAAATGTAGATCTTGATTCCATAAGTCTTCTGTTGGGCCTCAGTCTTCATTTCTAACTTGCTACTCAAAACCCCCAGGCCAGCAGGATCAGCATGTCCTGGGAGTTCATTGGAAATAAATGCAGATTCACAGACCCCACCCCAGACCTACTGATTCATAATCTGCATTTCACAAGATACTCAGGGGATCTGCAAGAGCATTCCCACTTGAGTAGCACTAGTTCCCCTCAATTTAGGGATTATGTCCCAATGGGTTTGGATCACTTCTTAAATTTTGCTCCCATACACCTAGTCTAGAGTGGGTGGGTTCTTCCCCTTGTACACTTTAAAAGTATGGAAATCCCTTTGTGACTATTTGACCACAGTCCAAAGACAGCTGAAAAAACTGGCTCTCTGATGCCATCCATGCCACAAGAATAGTTCCAACTCAAAGAGGAAACTTGAACTTTTCTCTTAGAGCAGTGGCTCTCAGTGGTTCTCTTAGAGCAGTGGTTCTTTGCATCACCAGAGAGCCCTTCAAAAAGGCCAAAACTCAGGCCCAGCCAGTGTGGCTCAGTGGTTGAGCATGGAACTATGAATCAGGGCGTCATCGTTTGATTCCTGGTCAGGACACCTGCCCAAGTTGAGGGCTCATTCCCTAGTAGGGGGGGTGCAGGAGGCAGCGAATCAATGATTTCCTCTCATCATTGATGTTTCTATCTCTCTCCTTCTCTCTTCATCTCTGAAATCAATATATGTGTCGATAGATAGATAGATGATTGATAGATAGATAGATAGATAGATAGATAGATAGATAGATAGATAGATAGAACCAAAACTCAGACCATACCCCAGCAATTAAATTAGACTATCCAGGGCAATGGTTCTGGAATTTCAGGTGCATTTCACTCACTGAAGGGCACATTAAAGCACAGACTGCTGGGCCCCAAAATCAGTCTCTGATTCAGTAGGTCTGGGGTGAGGCCTAAGAATCTGCATTTATAAGAAGTTCCCAGGTTATGCTAATGCTGTTTGTCTCTGGACCACACTTCGAACCACTGCTCAAGGAGTTGGCCCTGAGGATCAGTATTCTTTAAAGCTCTTCAAGAGATTCTAACATGCAGTCAGGTTTGATAACCACTGTCCTCAAGAAAGATGAGATGAATATTAAAATTAGATTGGTTTCCCCTACATCAACATTTTGTGGACCTGTCTCACCACATTAAATCACATATCCAGCACGCTACCAGTTTTGGCAAGGACTATCCTTAGTTCCAAAACTTCTTGGAAAAATGAAATGTTCAGGGGGTTTAAAAAATATTTATGGGTCTGTTCACTACCAGTATGTGAACCCCTTAAAAGCAGGGACTTAGTCTTGAATACACCTTTGTACTCCTAGGTACCAAGCATGGGGTCTAGCACAAAAACCGTGTTCAATAACTGTTTATAGAACTAAATCTGTCAGTTGTCCACCCAGC
Source organism: Myotis daubentonii (assembly GCF_963259705.1). Taxonomy (NCBI): domain Eukaryota; kingdom Metazoa; phylum Chordata; class Mammalia; order Chiroptera; family Vespertilionidae; genus Myotis; species Myotis daubentonii. The sequence goes on along the minus strand of NC_081849.1, from coordinate 65,435,137 downwards.
ACCAGCCTCCTGGAGATGGGCATGTGCTCTGTCAAGAAAAGGCACAATTGCCTGAAGTTTTCATTTTTCACCAAGCTGTCTTGACAGCCTATAAATGTAATTAAAACTTCTGAATGTTGCCACAAATATTAGACAAGCAAATTATCTTCTCACAGCCCGTTCAGTCAGCATGTAAATGTGATATCCCCAGTGGGAGCCAGCCTTGAGAACCGGCTTTATGCGTGGAAGGTGGGAAGCATAGTTTAAGGAGTCCCCGTAGAGGTAATGAAGAGTCAAAGGTTGAGGAAGGTGTGTAGCCCTCCCTGCATGACTTAAATGAAACACCTAAGGTTTAAAAAATAATAACAAATTTTTAAAAAGAAGTAGTTTAAAGAACACAATGGATAGCGGATATGACAGAAATAAAAAGGAAGCACATAAAAAATTACATAAAAATGGACCTGGAGAGATTAGGAATCACAGAAAAATTACATTTAATTATCAAAATCTTAGTGGTATGTAGTCTAAACTGATTCTTATGGTAGGCACTATGCAAATCCAATTTTAAGATAACTTTATGTCAATGAAACATGTGTATAACATCCAATGTGTATATTAATCTACCCTAGCTCCTAAATTTTGGTAGCAGGATTATAATTTTGCAGGATTATAAAATATATCAATTTAACCTTAGGTTAATGTTCAACAAACATGAATCAGTTTACCTAGTGCACTGTTGGTAGGAATGCAGATTGGTGCAGCCACTATGGAAAACAGTGTGGAACTTACTTAAAAAATTAAAAATGGAACTGTCTTATGACCCAACGATTCCACTTCTGAGTATATATCTGAAGAAATCCAAAACACTAATTCAAAAGAATATATGCATCCCTGTACTCACTGCAATGTTATGTATAATAACCAAGATATGGAAGCAACCCAAGTGCAACCAATAGATGATGGATAAAAAAATGTTACATATATACAATAGAATATTGCTCAACCATAAAAAATAATGGAATCTTAGCCATTTGCAATAGCATGCATAGACCTAGAGGGAATTATGCTAAGTGAAATAAGTCAGAGAAAGACAATACCATATGATTTCACTTATATGTTGAATCTAAAGAACAATACAGACCGTTGAATCACAGAGGGAAGGCAGGAGTGGGTGGGTGGGAAGAGATTCATCAACGAACTTGTATACACATATGCATAATCCATGGACACAAACAATAGTGTGGTGAAGGTCTGGAGCAGGAGGGCATATGCCGGATAGAAGAGGCCAATGGGAGAAAAAAAAGGGGCATCTGTAATATTTACAACAATAAAGATTTAAAAAATAATAAAGAACTAATTAACGAACAAGCAAAATAGAAACAGATTTATAGATGCACAGAGACCAACTGATGGTTGCCAGAGAGGAAGGGTTTGGGGGGGTCTAGGTGAAAATAGTGAAAGGATTAGAAATACTTATTTGTAGTAACAAAATAGTCACAGGGATATAAAGTGCAGCATAGGGAATATAGTCAACAATATTGTAATAACTATGTGTGGTACCAGGTGGGTATTGAAATATCGGGGGATCAGTTTATAAAGTAGATGATTAACTGCTAGGCTGTATACCTGAAACTAATACAAAATGATGTTGAGTACAAACTGTAATTGAAAATAAAATTCTAAAAAAATGTGTATTGGTTCCCAAGGATTTTAGGTAGCACAAGCAGAAAACATCCATTATTTCTCTATTCTTCTAAGGATAAGAAGGAAAGGATATTAGTAGCCCCGTCTAATAGAACTTTCTGTGGTGATGAAAATGTTCTCTATCTGCACTGTAGAATACAGTAGTCACTAGTCACGTGAGATGATGGAGTAATTGCAATGTGGCTAATGCAACTGAGGGCCTGAATTTTTCATTTCTGCCTCTTAATAAATTTGAACTTAAATGTAAATAGCTACATGCATAGGAACTTACCATATTAGAGAATAATGCCAGAGCATAGGCTATAACCACTTCCTCTGCAAACAACCTCCTAGCCGTGTCCAAAGTCTGCCTCTTGCTCCGCTACTTGCATTAACCAATTCAAAAAGATAAACCTGAAAAATACTCCCCTTAATTTCATATGGAATGACAACACAGAGACTTCCAATGTAAAATCTACACTCTTTGAAAGGCCACAGACGTCCTCATTTTAATAAACAGTCCCTAATAAAAAAGCGAGCACAATGGGCTGCCGCTTTTGTGTTTGTAAATCCCAGATTGTAGGAGGAAAGGAAAAGGGCTCTTTTCAAGCCCTCTCTCTTTACAGGCTTCCAATTGCGCCACCCAGTGGCAAAGTGCTTGCTTGAATTTCTGACTCCGAAGGGCTCTTTTCAGAAGAATCCTGCGTTGTTAGGATGCTAAACAGTGCCTACTAAGATACAGGGAATGATGAAGGCCTCGGTGACCTACCCTGTCCATATGCCTGGTGATGTTGTCACATTTATTTCCATCTTAAGTCAATCAATGCTTCATGTTGTAGGGTTTACTTTTTAAGAAGAAATACAACATAGCAACAATCATCATGTTTAGATTCAAGAAAATTCTCTCTGAATTTCCTTAGCCCAAAGTACTTACATTATAATAAATTTATTTCCCATTCATCAAAAAAACTTTATATGAAAGTATTGGATGAGTCTTTGCCTTTGATTGAGAATTTTTAAAAATAGAACACTTTTAGTGAGCCAGAAACATCTGGTAACATCTTTTTCTGAGGGTTTAGAAACACTTCAACATAAAATTAAATGCAGATGTATAATTTGAAAGTTCATGAATCATCAGCTTATGGACATTTATAATTACAGTAAACTTAAGTGTTCCAAAGCCACATTAGTCTCTGGCTATTGTAGCTAATCCTCTAGTAAAGAATTTGAATGGCATGCTAGCACTGCATTTTACCTAGAATATGCTGTCACAGAATCGTGCATAGGATTAGTTGGGTTTTTTCAATGTAGAATTTCCCCAAATGAGAAAAATACTCAATATAACATACAGGTAAGTTCCTTGTATATATAGATTCCAAGAAGCAAGTTTCTAAGGAGCAGAAAGTTAGAGTAACTGAAAATAATCAGGACCATACAGCATTCATTGTCACTGTAAGGTAGGCAGATGGTGCATCCCCCGGTTTCCATGACCAAGAGAGCCCAAGTCTGTACTGAGTTTGGCAGGGAATCTTCATGGAGCTCAACATCTCACAAGTGTATCTCTGGGGACATTTTAAAGTGACAGAAGCCGCAAATCTTCCTTGAAACAAATGCACATCAAGAGCAAGCATAAGACAATAACATGAAGTTAACACTGGCCCATTTGGCATGAGTTGACACTTTGGTTGGCAGCTTTAGCAGAATAAGACTGGCTGAATTCAGGAAGTCTTAAAAGACTTCCTGTGTGGAGAAGGAAGAGCCCCATTTGTGAGCTCATAATTGTACTACATAAGTAAGGCAAAGGCATTTGTTACCTCTTAAGGATTTCTGAGTCCTCCTAACGTCTCTGCTTCAGATTCACCAGTATCTCCCAGGACCTGTTCTCAGGACCCTGTGGGAACTCATAAATTTGTTACTTGACACAGTGAATCAATCCTTAGATGACTCCACCACTTACTGCCTGTGGCTTGGAGCAGGCCACTCACACTCTGGATCTGAAGCTTTTTTCAGATTGTCTTGGTAGTTCATGACTCCAAAGAAGGTAGAAACTATCACACAAGGTTCCTTGGATCCTCAAATAACACTGGGGTAAGTGGAAGAGAGATTTTGTCAAATGTGAGGCTATATGCCAATTTTGAGTTTAGGTAAAGAGGCATAAATTACAAGAAACAAGAACTGAGGAGGTGGATTCAGCAATGAAGACTACCCTCAACCCCCCTGCGTCCCCCCAACCACCACCACCAGGTGCCCCTCACTGCACATTTGGCAAACTTTTAAACCACTTATCTTGCAGCTGAATGCTTGCTAGTATGCTCCTCTGTCTCTACCAAACTAAATATTATCTCTATCATTTTCATCCCCAAAAATCTAAGATGTGTCTGATGCTTAGGTGATGAAAAAAATGTTTGTTAAATGCATTAATATTATATAAAGCCCTGTCACTTAGACTCTCAAATAGCAGCAGCATTTGAAATGTTTACTATCTTCCCTTAGGATATATTCTTTATTCAGGAAAGATTAGCAGAAATTTGTAAACAGGACAAAACATTCAGAATTTTGTGACTAAGTAGACATATTGTTGGAATATTCTCGTGATGTTGATGTAGCTGAGTCAGAGAAAAAGAATGCAGCTATTAAGGACAATTCATGAGAAAAACATGCAAGACTTAGCACAAAGGGAAGGAAGAAATGAAGGGAAAGAGGAAGGGAAGGAGAAAAAGAGAAAGAAGGGAGAAAGGCAGAATAGTCTCATTTATAGCCTTCAATATTTTAAAATCCTGAATATAATATTAAATAAAATCAGTAGCACTTTTAAGAACAAAGGTGGAGAACTCATACTTCCTGACTTTAAAATTTACTACAAAGCTATAGTAATTAAAACAGTATGGTACTGGTATAAAGACAGACATGTAGACTAATGGACTAGAAGAGAGAGTTAAGAAATAAACCCTCGCAGATATGGTCAGATGATTTTTTACAAAGGTTCCAACACCATTCAAAGGGGAAATGGATATCCACATGCAAAACAATGAAATTGGACCCTTATCTAATACCATATACAAAAATTAACTTAAAATGAACCAAAGACCTAAATGCAAGACCTAAATCTATAAGACTCTTAAAAGAAAACATAGGGCAAATGCTTCATGACACTGGATTTGACTTTGATTTACTGAATATAACACCAAAGAAATAGGTTACATAGTAAAAATAGACAAATTGAACTTCATGAAAATTTTAAAATTTTGTACAGCAACAGACTCTACCAATAGAGTAGAAAGGCAATTGAAAAATGGGAGAATATACTTGCATATCATCTATCTGAAAAAGAATTAATACCTAGAACAGTGGTTCTCTACCTTCCTAATGCCGTGACCTTTTAATATAGTTCCTCATGTTGTAGTGACCCCCAATTTCATTGTTACAAATTGAACATAATTAAAGCATAGTGATTAATCACAAAAACAATATGTAATTTTATATGTGTTTCCGATGGTCTTAGGCGACCCCTGTGAAAGGATCGTTTGACCCCCAAAGGTGTCACGACCCACAGGTTGAGAACCGCTGATCTAGAATATATTAATAATTCTTAAAACTGAACAACAGTTAGAAAAAAAAAAAAAAAGAACCACCAGCAACAACAACTTGCTAAAAATAGGCAAAGGACTTGAATAGGCATTTCTCCAAAGATTACAAATGACTAATAACACATGAAAAGATGTGCAACATCACTAATCATTAAGGAAATCCAAATCCAAATTACAAGATAACACCTCACACTCATAATGTCTACTGTCAAAAATATATAAAACAACAAGTGTTGACTAGGTTGAAGAATAATTGTAACCCTTGTTCACTGTTGGTGGGCATGTAAAAAGGTAGACACATTGTTGGAATATTCTCATGTTATGTAGCTGAGTCAGAGAAAAACAATGCAGCTATTAAGGACACTGTGGAAAATAGTATGAAAGTTCCTCAAAAAATTAAAAATAGGATTACCATATGATTCAGAATTTCCACTTTCAGGTATATATCCCCCAAAATTGGAACAGGATCTCAAAAAGATATCTGCATACCCTTGTTCATAGCAGCATTATCGCAATAGCCAGAAGGTGGAAACAACTGATTGACAGATGAATAGGTAAGCAAAATGTGCATACATACAATGGAATATTATTCAGCCTTAAAAAGGAAGGAAATTCTGACCTGACAGGAGACCTGTCCAGTTTTTTATTCACCACCTTCCCCCCCCCCCAAAATCATTAAGATACAATTTCCCCCTCTCAGATTGACAAAAAAAAAAAAAAAAAAAAAAGATCCTACATATTAAGTAAGATTGGTGGTTCAGAGGCAGAGCAGTGGGTGGTGGGCAAAATAGGTGAAGGGGGGGGACAAAAGGTACAAACCTCAAGTTATAAGATAAATAAGTCCCGGGCCCATAATATACAACATGGTGACTACCTATATATATAAAAGCCTAAGTGACCTTTACGACCAAACATCCGAAACAACCAGTCAGCTGGTTGCTATGATGTGCACTGACCACCAGGAGGCAGACAACACAGAAGCTGCCCCTTGGTGGTCAGTGTGCTCCCACAGTGGGAGTGCCACTCAGCCAGAAGCCAGGCTCACGGCTGGTGAGTGCAGCTGCAGCGGCAGTAGCAGGTGTAGCGGGGCTGGGATGAGCGGCAGTGGAACTGCACCCGGCCCCGGCTGGGACTCCTCCCCAACCATCTGCTGCTTTGGCACTGCTACATCCCTCAGGGGGGATGTCCGACTGCCAGGTGTTGAAGCCTGGCCTGCAGGGATTTGGCTGAAACCTGGCAGTCGGACATCCCCAAGGGGCCCTGGATTGCGAGAAGGCACAGGCCAGACTGAGGGACCCCACCCATGCATGAATCCATGCACCAGGCTTCTAGTAGTTAATAATATTGTAATGTATACTTGAAAGTTGCTAAGAGAGAAGATCTTAAAAGTTCTCATCACAAGAAAATAATGATAACTATGGGTAGTAGTGGATGTTAACTAAACTTATGCAAATTATTTCTCAGAACATACATATATCAAATCATTATCTTGTATGCTGTAGATTAATATAGTATTACTAGAGGCCTGGTGCACCGAATTTGTGCACTCAAGGGGGAGGGGGGTTCCTCAGCCTGGCCTGCACCCCCCTCACAGCCTGGGAGCCCTCAGGGGATGTCCGACTACCATGGAGGCAGGAGAGGCTCCCACCAAAGCTGCTGCACTCACCAGCCATGAGCCTGGCTTCTGGCTGAGTGGTGCTCCGCTGTGGGAGCACACTGACCACCAAGGGGGCAGCCGAGTGTCTGCCCTCTGGTGGTCAGTGTGCGTCATAGCTACAAGTTATTTTGGCGTTGGGCTGAAACCAGCTCTCCGACATCCCTCAAGGGGTCCCGGATTGCGAGAAGGTACAGGTCAGACTGAGAGACCTCACTGGTGCACGATCGGGAATAGGGAGTGACGCAGGAGGCTGGCCAGCTAGAGAGGGACCGCAGTGTGTCCGGTCCATCTTGCTCAGTCCTGATCGACCAGACCCCAGCAGCAAGCTAACCTACTGGTCAGAGCATCTGCCCCCTGGTGGTCAGTGCATGTATAGTGAGCGGTTGAGTGGCCTTAGCATATCATTAGCATATTATGCTTTGATTGGTTGAATGGAAGACTGGACGACCAGACACTTAGCATATTAGGCTTTTATTATATAGGACTAGAGGCCCGGTGCATGAATTCGTGCATCAGTAGGGTCCCTTAGCCTAGCCTGTGGGATCGGGCCAAAACCAGCTCTCTGACACCACCGAGGGTCCCGGATTGCGAGAGGGTGCAGGCCAGGCCGAGGGACCCCACCAGTGCACAGTCGGGGCCAGGGAGGGACACAGGAGGTTGGACAGCCGGGGAGGGACTGTGGGAGGGCTCCAGGGCATGTGTGGCCCATCTCAGTCCTGATCAGTGAGACCCCAGCAGCAAGCTAACCTACCAGTTGGAGTGTCTGCACCCTGGTGGTCATTGCACATCATAGTGACTGGTCAACTGTCTGCCCCCTAATGATCAGTGCACGTCATAGTGAGTGGTTGAGTGGCCTTAGCGTTTCATTAGCATATTATGCTTTGATTGGTTGAACAGAGGACCGGACGACTGAACACTTAGCATGTCAATTATGTATAAATTTAAAAATGAATGGAGATTTCTCATTGTGCTGATATACAAGAAAAACATATTCAGAACAATAAAAGTGCCACCATTTCTGTTTGTTTGTTTTTTATAAAAGAGAGGGAAAACCAATATGTTTTGGCCTTTATATGCATTTAATAACTCTGGAAGGACATACAAGAAACCAAAGACACAGGAGACCTGTGGGGCTGGAGTGGTCCCTGAGGAATGGGAGGAAGACACTTTATTGCTACCCTTTGTACTTTTCTAGCTTTTTCAACATAAAACTGTATTACAGATTTTTTTAATTCTTTTAAAAAGAGATATCTACCCAGACACTGACTTAACTTACAAAGAGAGCGTGCATCTATATTCGATTGCTAAGATGGCAGTTTTAGGTTAAGGAAATTCTTCTACTTGACTTTTTCCAAACTGTTGTCAAGACAAAGTTCCCTTTTTCCATAACATTGAGAGAATTAGGTGTTAACCTGGCATCCAGACAGAAATAGCTGCTTAATTCCAAGTATGGATGTGTTAGGAAGGCCACGAAGTTATTGTTCTATAGGTTCATGTAACACCTTGTAAATACTTCTTGCCCAGTGGGGGCTCAATAAACGTTGCTGACTCATCTGTCACAGAGAAGCACTATTAACTGAGAAGGACTATCTGAAGTCATTTAATCAGAAAATCAATTTCATTTTCCTTGTCATGGGGAAAATATTTCTGCTAAGTTGAGAAATATGCAGAGGTGATTAAATTGTGTCAAGGATTCAGAGTGTAAAGCCCAGAGTTAACATGGTGTGAACAAAACAGATGCAAATCAATTTGCTTTGCATTACAGTTGGCAGTGTTGAATATACTTAGCCACATATGGAAGTCATGTTTATTATTTCAAGAATATAGTATCAGTTTACAGAGCTTAATATTCAAAGACCTACATTATATTGCTTCTTGTCCATTTTTGAGCAATGTCTGGGCCAAGGTTTGGCATTAGAGTTCCTAGAATAATTGCAAACTTGCTTCCCTCCCCTGCACTTCACTTGTGGTCCTAACACTGTGATTGTATCAGATATTAATCTACGACTCAACCACCAAATGGATTTTATTGAAGCTGCTGTAATTCTACTGCCAGAAAACATGACAAATGGTCAACATGTCACAGAAGATTTATGTTTGGTTTTGAAACCCATTATCTTTTAGGAAATACTGCATAGTATGATTCACTGAGTGGTAGCAGTTTCATATAACCCAAGGTTTCTCTGTATTGATTTCAGAGTCGTTATTACAAACCCAAGTGTCTATGCTTTGCTCGGCTTGCATGATTACGATTAAAACCAAAATCAGCTTCAGGGATCATTAGCAACAAATAAAGGTCCCCTGCAAGACTAAGACTCTCAGACTGGGAATAATGCAGCTTTCATTTCCCCCTCTGTTTAAGGTAAATTCAAGAAGGAGAAATGTGTTGCTTGGACTAAATTGACCCAACAACTGGTTGGCATGCTGCTTTTCACTGCCGGTCAGTGAAATGGAACCACTTCAGATCTGTACAATACTGGAGTCAGAGGAGGCCTTAAAGACCCTTCAGTGCAAAACTCTCACTTCACCCCCAGTGAGATTCAATCAAGTGAAGCGACTCCACACCAACGCTCTGTCCCTGCACCATGTCTAGCAGCTCTGCACATATGTGATGTGCTGATGTGGAAAAGAGGCAACTCAAGGGACCATGAACATGGACAGAGCTTGTCAACTTTTTCTATCCGTTTCATTAAGGGAAATCTGTGGGAAACTGATATAGGGTTAAGCCTCTGACTGACCTGCTGGCAAAGTCACAAACAAGTCCAGCTTAGAGGGCACAGTCCTCTTAGCATAATTAGGCTTGACCTTATAACACTCCCTAGATCATATCTGGGAATCTAATGGGCTGAGGAAGTGCAGGAAGTATAACCAGGGTGTAAACAAGTGAAACTCACAAGAACAAAAACAAGTGAAACTCACAAGAAAAGTGTAACTTTGGTAACCGCTACCTTGTTTACCTCTCACTATAAAAAGCTTGGTGAGGCCTGAGCACAGGGGAAGTCCTTCCTCTTGAGTTGGACTTGCCGCCTGGTCCCCCAGTATTCCCAAATTATCTCCTGTCTTTTTCATTTGTTGTGCGGCTCCTCTTCCAGACCCGAACCCTGAACCACGCAGGACTTGGAGGGAAACACTTATGACAGAAATCCTCTTAATTAGGAGAAGTATTAAATACTTTGAATGATGGGAAGCTCAGGGCTTTGCAATTGGGGTGAGAAGGGAGGGAAGTGGGGGTAGACAGCAGTGGCAAGGGAGTATTCAAAGTTACCTTTAGGGACCATTGCAACCGCTTACTATTAATCCATGTACTGCAGCCAAGGTGCAAACACTTTGCCTCTGTAAGCTAGGTGTTCTGGTTCCTGTTCCCTTATTTAAATTTTCTGAGTTTTGGAATCTAACCTCTAATCTCTACCTCGTTTTATTAACACTCTCTTCAGCATTGGACACAGCTGACCAGTTTCTCTGATTTAAAATAACTTTGCTTCCTTGACCTTACAGTCTAGGAGTTTCTTCCTATCTCATGGGCAGTTCTTTATCAATCATATTTTAATCTCTCCCTCTCCTCTCCTCTCCTCTCCTCTCCTCTGCTTCCATCACTTAATGGTTAATAGGTATCTTCTACCATGTTAGGTATCTTCTAACATGTCCATAAAAGAACTCATTCTTTATCTTTCCCCACCACAGAATGTACCCGTACCTTATACCCTATTCCTTTCCCATTTTAATAAATGCATTATCTTCAGCTCAGCTCCTCAAATTACAAAACTTATTCTCTATCTTCATTCTTGCACAGTTGACTCTTGAACGACACAGGTTTGTTCTGCGCAGTTTACTTACACGCGGATTTTTTTCATTAAATATAGTCAGCTTTTCGTACCCACTGGTTTCATATCTGCAGATTCAATGAACCTCAGATGGAAAACAGTATCTTCACATTCCCAACCCCAGATTTCTAGCTGTGGTTTCCTAACTTTGGATGAAAAATGCTATAGATGCAAATGGCCAATCTAGAGTCAAAAGTTATACCCAGATTGTCAACTATGTGGGGGGGAGCACCCTAACCCTTTGTTGCAGGTGGAGATAAAGAATCACATTCAAAATACTTCTGATCCTGTGTTTCTTAACCTCAGCATCATTGACCTCTTTGCTGTGTATTGTAGGATGTTCAGCAGCATCTCTGACTTCTACCCACTAGTAGGGGCAACCAAAAATGTCTCCAAATGTCCCTTGGGGGCAAAAATATCCCTGACTGAGACCACTGCTGTGAGATTAATGACACTTTCAGAAGACAGTCCTAGAGAAGTGTTGGGTCAGGTTCCCTGTGCAGGAGATTCACTGGGAGTCCCGGAAACAGCACCTGATGGGAGTGAAGGAAGCAGGGCTGGGGAATGTTGAACCAGGATGCAATTGCCATAAAGATGTCAATAGATTCCTTGGGGAGCTCTGGAGCCCTTCAGTTTGCCCCAAATCCAGGCACAGGGCTGAGTCCTCCCTTTTAATCATTACATAGGGCATGACCTTGTCAGGGCTCCCTGACACAGATGGCAGTGCCCCCAAATAGTTGTGCTCCTGGTGTGGGAAGAATGAGTTCCCCAGCCCTTAAGGTAGCTCTAAATGAAGCACCACAGTGCCCACCATCAGAAGAGAAGAGATTCATGGGTTTTATAAAAACTGGCTGTAGTTCTTATAAATTCATAAGTTGATTTTTATATGTCAGAGTACAGATAAAACTTGTATAAAGCTGCCTAAAATCATGCCAACTAGAGCTCTTTCCCCAAAGGTGTTTAAAGGCCCCCTTGGAAATTACCAGTGGCTGCTGATTTTGACTTGTTTGGTGAACAAATAAAGCTAGAAAGTGCCTTCTGACTCTCTGAGCCAAAGTGAGTATTCCACAAGGTGATGGAACTGTTCCAAATCTTTCCTGGCAAAATGCTGGGCTGGTAGTGACAGGCTGGAACTTGCCCCTGTCACTGTGCTTCAGTCTCATCTACTCAAAATGCAATCCTTAAACAGCAAGGGCACAGCACCAACTACTGTGCCTTGCATTATCTCATTTAATTGTAAAAAAAAATTTACACAAAGCCACCCAGTTGGTAAGCAGCCAGGCTGGTACCCAAATCCAGTTGTGTCTGACTGCATAGCACTAGCTTTTGTTTCTTTATATAACTACTAGGGGCCCGGTGCACGAAATTCATGCACTGGGTGTGTGTGGGGAGGGGAGTGTCCCTCAGCCCAGCCTGCCCCCTCTCACATACTGGGAGCCCTCAGGCGTTGACCCCCATCACCCTCCAATTGCAGGATCGGCCCCTTGCCCAGGCCTGACGCCTCCGCCAGAGGCATAGACCCCCATCACCCTCCGATCACCTGATCGGCCCCTTGCCCAGGCCTGACGCCTCCGCCAGAGGTGTCAGGCTTGGACAGGGGACCCCCATATCCCCCTGATCACTGGCTCTGGCCCCCGCCCAGGCCTGAGGCCTCTGGCCCAGGAATCATGCCTGGGCAGGGGACCCCCATCTCCCTCTGATCGCTTGCTCCACCCCCTGCCCAAGCCTGATGCCTCTGACCCAGGCTTCAGGCCTGGGCAAGGGGACCATCATATCCCCCCAATCCCCGGCTCAGCCCCCCGCCCAGGCCTGATGCCTCGGCCAGAGGAGTTGACCCTCATCACCCTCCGATCACCAATCACCGGATCAGCCCCTTGACCAGGCCTGAGGCCTCCGGCAGAGGTGTCAGGCCTGGGCAGGGGACCCCCAGCTCCCCGCGTTGCAGGCTCTACCCCTGCCCCTGCAGGATGCCTCTGGCCTAGGCGTCCGGCCTGGGCAGCGGGGACCCGCAGCTGCAGCAGCCCCGCGATCGTGGGCTCCACTTTAGGCCCAGGCAAGGGACCCCTAGCTCCCAGGACTGCCAGCTTCGACCGTGCCCAGCTCCCATCGCTGGCTCCACCCCTACTTCCTGCTATCACTGGCCAGGGCAGAAAAGGCACCTGATTCTCCAATCATGGCTGGGGGGCAGGGCAAAGGCGGCCCTGGGGCTGCCTTTGCCCTGCCCCCCAGCTCTTAGCTCCCCTCTGGGTTTCTGATCACTGTCAGTGGCAGGGGGCTTCTTCCTGCTTTCCCTTTCGCCTCCCTGCATTGTGCCTACCTATGCAAATTAACCGCCATCTTGTTGGCAATTAACTGCCAATCTTAGTTGGCAGTTAACTGCCAATCATAGTTGGCAGTTAATTTGCGTATAGCCCAGATTAGCCAATGAAAAGGGTATCGTCGTACACCAATTACCATTTTTCTCTTTTATTAGATAGGATTCTACAAATCTCTATACTCTGTAAAGCTGAAGGAAGAAGTATCCATCAAGCACTGACTTCTGTTCACCAGCCACATGTATGGTTCTCAGCTATTCTCTTGAAATTTTGTCAGTGAGGAGGAGGCAGGAAGACAGTTACCAAATATTTTCTCATATGTTTTCTCAATCCTTGCAACAACCCTTTGAGGTAGGCAATAGTATCCTGTCATCGTAGGTGATAAGAAAAGACTCAGGAAAGGGACTTAGTCAATCCAGCACTATGTGGTGCAAGTCCTCCACCCCAGATCTTCTGGTCTCAGAGCTCCAGGCTCCACACCACCACCTGGAGCTCCAGGAAGTGGTTTCTGTACTCACTTCCATTGAGCATGGACATTTCTCCCTTCAGAAAAACCTTCCCCAAGATGAGTTCAATTTGGAAGTTGGCCAGACCTCCTCTTGTACTCGTTGCCCTGTGTTCAGAGACATGGTTACTACTTTGATCTGGCTGTTGTTTCTATGGCACCAACAACTAAATAAATATATCAAACTAAAACAGGGTGTAGAAGTGTTTACTTTTGGCTTTACTCTCCACTGATAGCATCAATTGTGCAGTGGAAAGAAAGCACAGAAAAGTACTTTAACTGACCAGGTAAAGTGGAGTGCAGAGAAAGCAGGCCTGTCCCATTCTGTTGCCTTTAGCATTAGGTGTTCTGACCAAGGTGCAGGCAAACTTTTACTCTGGGTTGTGAATCATGAAGGTTTTATTGGGTGTTTAAAATTCTTGGGGTTAAAAAGGAGCAGGATAACTCAAAGAGCCATGATTCACACATAAATTGTTTCAATAGATAAAAGGGGAAAGTAAAAAATGGTGTGGCCTTGAGTCTCAAATATGTGAATGTGGGTAACAGAGCAATGTGTGTGTGTGTGTGTGTGTGTGTGTGTGTGTGTGTGTATTCAGAGGTAATATTTATGGAGCACATACTAGGCATTGTTCAAACATTTTAAATATATTCCCTCATATAATGCTCACATTGTCCTATTAGTTTGGTGATCTTAGTTTTCCCATTACAACGGTGAGAAAACTAAAGCCCAGAGAAAAATAACTTGCCCATGATCTCTCAGCTAATAAGTAGCAAAGCGGGGATTTAAATCTAGATGTCCTAACTCTAGAATCTATACTCTTTATTGTTATTGACCTCAGAGAGGAAGATAGATAGAAACAACAATGATGTGAGAGAATCATTGATGCCCCACATTGGCGATGGAGCCCTGAATACCCCACACTGGTGATGAAGCCCAAAACCCAGCATGTGCCCTGACCGGAATCAAACTGTGACATAGGTCAGTGCTCAATCACTGAGTCATATCGGCCAGGCTAGAATCTATACTCTTAACCACCATGCTATACAGAGACAGTTTCCTTGCTAGGGGCAGGACCTACTTTATGGACCCACTTTGTGGGCATACAACTTATGTGACACACAGGGCCCTGGGCTCAGAAGGACTTCACTGGGTTTAATGTTCTGTTGTCGCAACCTTGAAATTCTTACTAATTTTGAACAAGGGACCCTTCATTTCTATTTTTCACTGGACCCAGAATTTATGTGCTCCATCCTAGGTAGAGAATACTTATTAGCAAAACATTCCTCGAAGTACAAATTAATAGTTACAGAATAGTCATGGGGTTGTAAAGTACAACGTAGGGGATGTATGGTGTCAGATGGGTACAGGATTTATTGGGGAAATCACTTAGTAAGTTTACAATGTCTAATCACTGGATTGTACACCTGAAACTAATATAATATGGTATGTTAACTGTAATTGAAAAATAAAAACGGTTTTTAAAATAATGTTATTTGAGATTTTTACAAAACTGAATGTTTCTTCCTTTGTATCTGTACCCTTTGGATGTGCTTGAATTTCCACAAGCATCTTAGAAAAATTTAAGCTTACACAGATGTGTCTTTCCCAAAACTCTGAATTCTACTAGTAATTCACTAATTTGGTAATGGCTTCCCCTTTCCAGACACAAATATCAATTCAGCCAGGGGCACATAATAGTCCAGAAGACAGGAACCAGACAACCTCTCCAGGTTAAAATTAGAGTCTTGGTAAGGACTGACAAGGAAGGAATAGAATGACCTTCAAAGAGTATCTTGTCCGGACCCTCACAATGGGGCAGTTAGCAGTAGGGAAGGCTTTTCAAAGCCGGTCACTCAGTAGGAGGCCAATTCAGTGAATAGTGTTTTCCTTCCCAGGATCACTGGGGTGGTTTTTTGTGTTTGAAGGACTGAGATGGGGCCCTGCTGTGTATTGGAAACAAAGTTATATATTTGACTGAAGGTGAATCCTACTCTCAAAGAAAGTGATCATGGACTAACTAAAACTAGTATCTCAAGAAAAAGATCAGAGGAAGCCAGTAATTTTTTAAAGAAATATTTAGGCCCTAACCAGTTTGGCTCAGTGGATAGAGCGTCAGCCTGCAGACTGAAGGGTCCTGGGTTCGATTCTGGTCAAGGGCGTGTACCTTGGTTGCGGGTACATCCCCAGTTGGGGGTGGCAGGAGGCAGCTGATCAATGTTTCTCTCTCATCAATGTTTCTAACTCTCTATCTCTCTCCCTTCCTTTCTGTAAAAAAATCAATAAAATATATTTTTTTTTAAAAAAAAAGAAATGTTTAGAATGTATTAATTGACTGATGTAAGAAACTAGGTACAAAATCAACCTGCAAAAAAAAAGAGTAAGTGCTAAGAAGTCCAAATGAACTAGATGTTCCTTTTTTGTGATTTTGAACAGCAACACATAACATATTTTGCAAACTGCAAAAGATATACAGGAGTACTCAGAAAAAAAGTACATCTACTCACCGTGTTCCCTGTCCCTAATGCAGATCCCTTCCCTGAGTATAATCCTGCTTATTTATTTCTTGTAAATCCTTCTGGGGATTTCTAGAGCTAGCTGTGTTCTTACAAAAAAAAAAAATGAAAGGAAAGAAGATTAAGACAAAGTAGATAGGAAGTCCTTAAACCAAACAATCTAAGACACAATTGGTCGTATCAAAATTAATGCAACCCGTGGCTAAAAGCCAAGGCCACATATAACAGTGAAGGGTTAAAGTAAAAATGCGTAATATACAGTGAGAACCGGCAGTGTATTCAGCTTCATATCAGAGTCTGGGTTACAGTGGAGAGTAAAAAAGATATAGTACCCGTCTTTACAAGATTTACAATCTAGACCAGTGATGGCAAGCCTTTTGAGCTCCGCCTGTCAGCATTTTGAAAAACCCTACATTAACTCTGGTGCCGTGTCACATATAGAAATTTTTTGATATTTGCAACCATAGTAAAACAAAGATGTATATTTTTTATATTTATTTTATATATTTAAATTCCATTTAACAAAGAAAAAGCAACCAAAAAAATGAGTTCACGTGTCACCTCTGACACGCATGTCATAGGTTCGCTATCACTGATCTAGACAGACAGACATTAAGTAAATACCCACCTATAATAAATCACAAGGGAAAAGACCACAGCACCATGAGAAAATAAAATGCAGGGACCTAACCGAGGCAGGGCCCGAGGAGCATGATGAGGAAGTAACACTGTGACCCTCCAGCTGAGACCTGCAGGTGAGGAGTGGAGGGACAAGCATTCTGAGAGGGACAAGCGAAGGATGCAGGTCTGGAGAGAAGAGCTCCACAAAGAGCCTGGAAGATGCAGTGGGGCTGGTGGGAGGTAGAGTAGGCAGGGACCGGGTTACTAGTAATTGCAGTGGAAGCGATCATTGAGAGGTTTGAAACAGAAGAATCACATGGTCTGATTTATGTTTTTTAAAAGATTCCCTCTGGGGGGATGACTGGTGATGGAAGGAGATTTGATTTGGGATATTAAATATACACTACAATATAAAGATGATGTATTATAGAATTGTGTACCAGAAACTTAATTGTATTGGCCTATGTCACCCTAATAAATTCAATTTTAAAAATTTAAAAATAAAATAAAAGATTCCCTTTGGCTACTATAAGCAATGAAAGTAGCAAGACCATTTAGGAAATTAATTCAGTTACCCAGAAGATCAATAATGATGTCTTGGAAGGAGGCAGTGGAAGAAGATATGGAAAGTCTTAAGATATATTTAGAGGTCAGCTCAACAGGCAGTAGTAGCTCAAGTGAAGAAAAAGAACCATTTTTCCTGAAACCTCATACTACTTTTTATTTAAAATAATAAATAATTAAGCTGATAAACACAATAACAAAATAATTAAAATAGAATTTCAATGTTGCTTGCATTTATATTGTGTTATTAGCCCTTAAACATTCTTTACTTGTTTATGAGTAATTTGAATTTATTCTTTTGTGACATGCCAGTAGGGGTTTTTGTCCCCTTTGCTACTAAATTGTTCTTTTTCTTGTTGCTTGTTTATGTATTCGTTTCCTAGGGCGGCCATAACAAAATGTTACAAATTAGGTGGCTTAAGACAACAAAAGTTTATTCTCTCACAGTTCTGGAGACTAGAGTTCAAAACCAAGGTGTTGCAGGACTATACTCCTTCTAAAGCCTCCAGAAAAAGACCTTTCCTTGCTTCTCCACGTTTCTGGTAGCCCAGGTGTCCTTGGATTATAGCAGTGTGAATCTCTTCTGTCTTCACATGAGAGTCTCCCTGTGACTGTCTATATAGCTCCTTTTCCCATAAGGACATTAGTTATATTGAATTTAGGGCCCACTCTATCCCAATAGGACCTTGTCTTGACTAATCACATCTGCAGTGACTATTTCCAAATCAAGTCACATTCTGAGGTCCTGGAGATCAGGACTTTGCCATATCTTTTTGGGGACACAATTCAAACCATAAGTTGTAAAAGATCTTTATATCCTGCAAATATTTTTCTCAGCTTGTCATTTGCCTTTTCATCTTATTTATGATGTTTGGGACAGGTGGTTTTGATTTCATGAATTTAATCAATTTTTCTTTTATTCAGTAAATATCTGTTAAGTGTCTACTGTTTACCCAAAACTGTTCTAGATGCCTTTGATCCAAAGCAAAGATAAATGAGATTGGGTCTCTTACCCCAACATACTCATACTCTAGGAGGCAGGAACATAAACAAATGTAAGTCAATAAAACCACTGCAATACTAGAGATTTGAACAAAGTAGAAAGTGGCAAAAAAAAAAAAAAAAAAGAGGAAATATCCAGCTGAATTTGGGCAGTTGGGGAAGCAGCACAGATTGGGGAGGTCCTTGGGTAGTGGTTAAGGAATACCAACTCGCACTAATTATGCCTCAATCAGAAAGGCTCCTGGCCAACTGGGCATACAGTAGGCTACTCAAAGTGTGCCCGGTGGACCACAGCACCAGCACCACATGGGAGCTTGTTAGAAATGCAGGATCTTGGGCTCCCTCGTCCCCACTGACTCAAAGCCTGCATTTAAACATTCGGAATGATTTGGATACACAGGAACGTTTGAGAAGAACTCCCTATTCTTTGGAAATTCTTTTCTCAGGTTTACAGTCACAGGCCTCTGTCCACGATTGTAAGGACATAATTAGAAATTCCCAAGAAGCCTTGCACTACAAAGGCAAACTTTTAAACTCTTCCCATGTGTTATGTCAAGATGCTGATTAGTATATCAAATGAGCAGCCTTCACCAAATAGCTTCATAATCCTTGGGAAAAGAGACCCAGTTTGCACATTTCAGGGTAAGCTCAGTGGAAGCCAAAGGGACAATTTGCTCTCAGGATGACCCTGGCATGACCCTGTGATTCAGACCGAAGATAAGCCTCCAAATCTGTGCCCTGGATCAGCTGTTCAAAGGGGATTTGTCTCCTCCATTATAATTGGTCACCCGCTTATATTTTGAGCAGGTGGCTCAGGGAAAAGGGAAACTTTGTTTTATTTGTTTAAGCAGTTAAATAAAGGAAGTGTCTCTTTGGGGAAGAAGAGAGACAGGAGCAGTTTCTGGTCTGGTAATTGGGTAGAATAAGCAGGAGGAGATGGGGGTGGAGGAGAAAGTGATGGGGAGAGAAAAGGGAAATGAGAACTGGAAGAAAGAGGAGACTTCTCTCAGCAGAGTATTACAGCTGCTGAGTCACTCACAACCAGGCTTGTTTATTTAAAAGCCAAGTTCAATTCTGTGATGAAAAGGAAGGACCACAAGGTGGATGGCAGGGATGCGGGTGTTAGTACTGCAGTCTTCAGATAGTAAATGCTCCTTAGGAAACATGTAACATGTGGGAAGTCAGCTCCCAGCACTCTGCAGGTGTGCACTACCTGCCCTCACAAGCTCTTCCTTGGTTAATTCAGTCATGGGTTTTAGTAGAGCAAAGACTAGAGTTTATCTTAATATATTCGGAAAGATGGCATCATATGCTTATTATATGCTGAACAGGGGCATTTAACACCAATAGTAATCTGGGCCACTTTTTGCTACCTGCCTCCAAGAACCTGCTCACCAAGAACCTGCCATGGATTTTAGAGAGAACTTATGGGAATTCATTTCATTTCAACAAATGAATATTGAGACTACTGCCTGCAATGTATTGTGCAGGTCAGGACCACCACTTATAGTTGGACAGATGGACACGGCTTAGCTCTGGGCACTCTTTAGAGCTGGGTACTATATAATCCACCCGCATACACAGCTGCCCTAGGCCTAGAGATACAAAGGTGATTCAGTTCTATATTGATAAACTTACAATTTAACATAAAAATAAGTAGTTAGGAAAATACATCTAGGAGAAACCCTCAAAGTTTTTTGTAACTTGTGAAACTGGGAGCTAGAATCTTTAAAATCCATTTATCTTTATACTAGAGGCCTGGTTCACGAATTCGTGCACAGGTTGGGTCCCTCAGGGTGGCCTGTGGAGATCAGGCCCCAGCTCGCACCCCCAGCCTCACAGCCTCGCAGCCCCGTCTGGCACCCTGCCTTGGGGTGCTACCCACTCACCTGCTCCACCATCCTGCTGCAGTCCGGCTCTCGTCGGGGCCCATTGGGGCCGGCAGCCCCTCTGCCGCCCGCTGCCAATGCTGCATCGCCGACACCCACTGTTTTGTGCCACCCCCTGATGGTCAGCACACATCATAGCAAGTGGTGGAACAACTGCCCAAGGGGACAATTTGCATATTAGGCTTTTATTATATAGGATAATATACATGAACATTACTTTTGAGTTTGTGGGCCATTTTTGAATGATTTTTGTCAGCTATTTCAAACTTCTGTTATTTTTTAGTTGCGTCTGTTTAAAATCTATACCCTAAGCCTCTATTTTTAGATTTTTTTGCAAAATAATAAAGTTTTTAGACACAAATATTAATAGAACAGTAGGGATATGGTATGCTTTGCCATGCAGAATGTCACAGGCAATAGCCATCTGACAACTACATCACTAGATCTTTTTATAAAGGGAAAGCTGGCTTTCCAATTCAGTCTAGTGATGATCAATTTCAATGTCTAGCCTATGGACATACAATTTTTGAAGCAGCAAATTTTAAGATTTTGAAAGCCATTTGCTCATTACGAGTATAAACTTATTTTTTAAATACTTTAAAAATTGTTTTCATAAAAATATCATATGCCCCTATCACACAACATGTGCAAAATTAACTTAGGTCATAGAGCTAAATGTAAGAATTGAAGCTATAAAACTTTCCTAGAAGATGTGCTCCCTTTGGCAACATATACACTAAAACTTTCCTAAAAGAAAACATAAGCATAAATCTTCATGACCTTGGATTAGGCAATGGTTTCTTAGAGATGATTTCCAAAGTAGATGTGACGAAAGAAAAAATAAATTAACTGGACTTCATTAAAATTTAAAAAACATCTTTTTTAAATCCTCACAGGAGGACATGTTTTCCATTGATTTTCAGAAAGAGTGGAAGGGGGAGAGAGGGAGAGAAGCATCAATGTGAGAGAGACACATTGGTAGCTCCAACATGCTCCCTGACCAGGGCCAGGGAATGAACCTGTAGCCCAGATATGTGCCCTTGAAGGGAATTGAACCCATGACCTTTGGGTGTGCAGGCCAATGCTCTAACTGCTGAGCAACACTGGCCACATGGCTAAAAATAAAAAATTTTGTGCTTAAGGAACACCATCAAGAAAGGAAAAATACATCCTACAGAATGGGAGAAAATATTTCAAGTCATATATCTGATAAGTTCCTTATCAGACATATAAAGTAATCTCACAATTCAAGAATAAAAAGGCAACCCAACTAGAAAATGGGCAACAGATCATTTGAATAGATATTTCTCCACAAAAGATATATAAATGGCCAATAAGTACATGAAAAGATGCTCAATATCATCAACCATTATAGAGATGCAAATCAAAACTTTACATGCTCTCAGATGGTTTAATGAAAAAGATGGATAATAACAAGTATGGTCAGTAAGGATGTGAAAAAAGATTGAAACCCTCATATAGTGCTAGTGGAATTCTAAAATGGTGCAGCCACTTGGGAAAAGAGACTGGTAGTTCCTCCAAAAGGTTCCTTGAAGGGTTAAACATGGAGTTTCCATGTGGCCCATTCACCTCCCAGGTATATACCCATGATAATTGAAATGTATTTTCATGCAAAAACTTGTACACAACTGTTCATAGTATTATTCCTAATACTATGTCTCCCAAGAAAGGGAAACTACCCACATATCCATCAACTAATGAAATGACAAGATGTAATATAGTCATATAATGGAATATAATTTGACTCTGAAGAATCTTGCATGAGGCTTCAGGACACTCTAAAATGATGCTTCCAAAAAAGTGCACTTACAGACTGAAAGATTTACAAATGAAGAGTCATGATATCTATGACTTATTCTCAAATTGTACAGTGATGATAATAACTGTCAATATATAGAAAGAGATAAGGTAAGCATGACAATAATTGGTGAGTCTAGGTTAAGGGTATATAGTACTTCATTAGATAATTCATGCAACTTTTCCCTAAATTTGAATTTTGTTTATGAAATAAATAAGGCAAATTAAATACAGTGGCTGTTATTTGAGGGGCTTGATTCAAGATCCTTAAAATACTGTGTATTCATTCACCTGTTACCTGGACAATTAGATGGAGTGGTGGGAAAGGACAGTAAAAGGAGCATCCCCATCATACTACCTTCCCTGTTTGAGTTTCTGATGAGGGCTTCTTGGTGATGGGTGGCATTTAAATAAGAAAACAAGCCCTGACCGGTTTGGCTCCGTGGATAGAGCGTTGGCCTGCGGACTCAAGGATCCCAGGTTCAATTCCCGTCAAGGGCATGTACCTTGGCTGTGGGCACATCCCCAGTGGGGAGTGTGCAGGAGGCAGCTGATCGATGTTTCTCTCTCCTTGATGTTTCTAACTCTCTATCCCTCTCCTTTCCTCTCTGTAAAAAATCAATAAAATATATTTTAAAAAATAAAATAAAAAATAAATAAATAAGAAAACATATCCCACCCCAACTAATAACTTAAAAGGGTCCTCAATCTTGGCTAGTCAAGGTACCCGTTTGGAGTGCTGTCAGATGTCCTCCCACGAGGGTTTCCTCTCCTGTCGTTTAGCCCAAAATAATTTTAAGTGGTTGATCTATGTGTGAGAATAAATAAGTCATCTTTTCTGTCAAAGAACAGTTTAGACAGCCGCCATGTTGGACTGCGTGATGTGGCAGACCCCGTGTTGGCCACATGGTTTGCAGCTCCCCCAGGATCACCATCCTGAAACAGCAAAGGCCAATCCCTCTCTCCCTTTGAATTAGCCAATCGGGAAGGACCGTGCGCCTGAGCTCCAATCAAGAGCAAGGGACAGGTCACATGGGTCAGGTATTATAAACCCAGATGTGTGTGCACACTCTTCTACATAGAAATACAGATGTTTGCCTGCTGCCTGGCTCCTGAGTATGTTTGTATTCTAGCAGAACCCCTGACCTGGGGGGCTCCCCTTATTTCTAACATATGTCATAAAATTTATTTTTATACAAATAAGACAATGGCTGGAAGGATCCCCACTAAACTGGCAGAGAAGGAAGGAGGGAGAGGTGAAAAGGTGATTTCTGCTTTTTATTTTATTGAATATTTGATTTTTTAAAATAAGTATTTTTTAAAAGACCACTGTGGAGGAAAAAAAACTGGTATTTTTAAGAGCAGGAGAATGAGGGAGAATAAAGTAGCATCCATTCCACTAAACTATATGAATAATAACTCTGCTATCTTATTTTTGAAAAATACTTAAAGACATTGGAAAATGCTTACTTTATCTCAGAGATTGGCCAGTTTTTTCTGTAAAAGGCTGGGATAGTAAATATTTTAGACTTTACTGGGCTACAGTCTGTGCTATTATTACTCAGTTCTACCATTGTGGGACAAAAACAGCCAGAGATAAATGAATGTACACAGCTGTGTTCCAATAAAATTTTATTATGGACACTGAAATTTGAATTGCACATAACTTTCACATGTCACAAACTGTCATTCTTTTGATTTTTTTCCAACCATTTAACCATGTAAAACTATTCTTAGCCCATAGACCAGAGGAAAAAAGGCTGTGGGCTGGATTTGTTCTCTCTCAACCCCCTGCCACTATTTTGCCAACCCCTGCTTCAGTCTATTTAAAAACCCTTACTTTATTGTATATAGAATACAAAAGTATACATATTCTTTCTATCAAAAAATACTAGGAGGGATTAAACCAAAATGTGAATAGTGACTATGTGATAGGATTATATAGGAAATTTTTATCTTATTTTTTAGTATTTTCCTAAATTTTTACAATAAACATATACTTCTGAGAAATGTTTTTAAAACAATAATTCATTGTCCCCAAGAAGAAAGACAGGAAGATATAACACGGAGATTGCCCATCTGTCCTAAATGTCTTCTGGAGCCCAGATCAAATTAAAAAAAAAACTTCTGAAGATTTCCTTCCTGTTCTGGGATTCTGCCTCCTCACACAATCAAATGCCTGTAACATAATTCCTTTCCATTTGAAAAGCAATCCTCTCTCCCGCTTCAGTCTGAAAGTAAATTTCCGAAATTAAGACCTGTAGGCTGAGGGGCCTCCTCCCCCATCTGGTCAAATGTGATTAGCAATGGCATCTGGTGTTCAGGGAACCAGGCAATCTTGCTCCACTCCCAGCCTGGAAACATGAAACATGGTTTTAAAAAAAAATCCCTGCGGAAGGCCACAAGGGGGCAGAGAACCTGCAACCCACAGAGGAAGTGGGGTTGGCCCCAGACAGAACATACTCTTTTGTAAATTGCTCTTATTATCTAAATGCCTTTCAGAAACCAAATGAAGAATAGTATAAAGTCTTGGATTTCTTCACATAAAAAGGTAATTCACAAAACTGAGTGTGCCTTTTTCTTGGAGCTTAGATAACTAGGGTCTTTCAAAAAGGCCAAGGCAACGTGGTTTGGGTTTTTTCCTCATAGTCTGAGGTAAAGATTCTGGAAAATTTACACATTTTCCGTCCCAAACAGGGAGATTTGTTCTAGCTCACATGCAACCATTGCTTTGCAAAAATAGGCTTTTTCACTTTTTTCATATCTAGCAAAAATCAACCAAGTCAAATTTAAGGGAGGGGGGAGAATTATTTATTACAACTACTCCATTTAAAAAAATAATAAATCTGGGGATCAAATGGAGAAGCACAAAGGTTATAGAGACAAACCACAACTAAATGTGTTTTACCATGTAAGTTACTCTTGTGCTTTCCTGTGTTTCACAGATGGTTGCCTTTTTTACAAAGTGAAGACAAAATTCTCCACCAGCAAAAAGCTTGCAACTTGCTTTATTGCGATACTCCTTCATTTCAGAGGAACCAAACCTGCAATATCTCTGAGGTATACCAATAAATTATACTAGCATTATTTCCTAAGTGTGATATTGTGATTTACAATAAGAAATATTTATTTGGTCTTGGTCCTGGTCCTGATTCTGGCACAGAACTCCTAAAACCCTTGGAATTTTCTAACTGATTAGAACAGCAAGGTGTCTTATGTTAATGAGGTGATTTTTAGAAAGGACCTGAGGCTTGGGGCTGTTTACCAGTGGATCAAACAAAGTGATTAGAGGGGAACTTTCAGTCCCATTCCCTGCTTTCTGGGCAGAGGAGAAGGGCTGGACATTGAGCTCAACTACCAATAAATAGCCAATGATTTAATCAATCATGTCTACATAATGAAGCCTCTATAAAACCAAAAAAGGAGGGGCTTCAAAGAGCTTCCCAGCTGGTGAACATGTGACGAGGTGTGGAGAGCGGTGCTCTTTTGGCTTGCTATTTCTCTCCTGGACATCCCTAAACTCAGTCCTGCTAGTTAGCATATCCTACTCTCATGCCAACTTTCCCCATACCTTGACCTTCTTGACTGTTTGGTTTATATCTTCCTATATAATAAAAGGCTAATATGCAAATCAACCCAACGGTGGAAGGACTGGTCACTATGACGCGCACTAACCACTAGTGGGCAAACGCTCAATGCAGGAGCTGCCCCCTAGTGGTCAGTGCGCTCCCACAGGGGGAGTGCCTCTCAGCCAGAAGCTGGGCTCACGGCTGGCGAGCGCAGCAGTGGTGGCAGGAGCTTCTCCCACCTCCGCGGCAGCCTAAGGATGTCCGACTGATGGCTCCCGGACTGTGAGAGGGCACAGGCCAGGCTGAGGGACCCCCCACTCCAGTACACGAATTTTATGCACCGGCCCTCTAGTTTTATAATAAACCAGTAACCTAGTAGGTAAAATGTTTCTCTGAGTTCTATGAGATGCTCTAGCAAATTAATAGAATTTGAAGAGGGGGTCCTTGGAACCTCTAATGAGAACCTGGACTTTCGAGGAGCATCTGAAGTGGGGTGATGGGAAGGGAGAGGTGTCAATCTTATAGGGTTGAACCCTTAACCTGTGGGATCTCGGGGTAGATTATGTCAGAATTGAATTGAATTATAGGTGGTGTCACGGGGAACCCCATTCTCTCCCCTGCCCACCCAACTTGGTGACAAAAATGAAGCGTTCTGTGTGAGAAGCAAAGGAAACACCAGGTGGAAAACTGTTTTTCTAAAAGACTAACGAATTTAAAAGATATATAAAAAGTTAAGTTTTGCTTTTTCCAAATAGCAAATAGCAAACAATAGCTAATGGTAACTGTATCTAACATTTATTAAGCACTAAGTGCCACCTATTATGCCAAGTACTTTTCATGTGTTAACAAATATTCACCATGAACCTGGGCATAGATGATACTGTTAATCCCTCTTCATAAATGCAAAAACTCATCTGCCTTACTGTTTCTCTCCTGGACATTTCTAAACTCAGTCCTGCAAGTCAGCATATCCTACTCACATGCCAGCTTCCACCTGAAAGAGAGGAAACCTATGGAAGCGTCCTCAGATTAAGAAACATGACTCTTCATCCATATGAACAGGCAACTGGGATCACAAGAGCAGAGCACTTGACTTCACTTCCACCTTTAACTGTGCCCATTTTTCACCTTTCCATCACAGAAAAACTCCTCAAAAGTTTAATCAGGGGTAGAGGACCTTTTCTCTGCCAAGGTCCATTTGGGTATTTATAACATCATTTGCAGTGGGCCATACAAAATTATCAACTTAAAAATTAGCCTGTTATATTGGTCAAATATTTAATTAACTCACTCCTGACGCCTTAGCAGGACCAGACCAAATAATTTCGTGGACCTTATACGGCCTGTGGGCCAGACATTCCCCACCCATGGTTTATATACTTGCTGTCTCCAATCTCTCTACCCTATTGTCTATTTTTTAATTTAAAAACATTTTAATTGTGCCCTAGCCGGTTTTGCTCAGTGGATAGAACATCAGTCTGTGGACCGAAGGGTCCCGGGTTCGATTCTGGTCAAGGTCACTTACCTCAGTTGTAGGTTCCTCCCTGGTCCAGGCCCTGGTCGGGGCTTGTGCAGGAGGCAACCATTTGATGTGTTTCTCTCACATCTATATTTCTCTCTGTCTTTCCCTCTCCCTTCCACTCTCTCTAAAAATCAATGGAAAAATATCCTCAGGTGAGGATAAAAAAATAACAAAACAAAAAAATTAATTCTGATAAAAACACATAACAAAATTTACCATCCTAAACATTTTTATGTACAAGTTCAGTAATGTTGAGTATATTCACAGCTTTGCAATAACTCCCCATTCCCCATTCCCATTGTCCCCTTCTCTAGCCCCGGCAACCACCATTCTACTTTCTGTCTCTATGAGTCTGACTACTGTTGGCACCTCACATAAATGGAATCATGCAATGTTTATTTTTTTGTGTGGCTTTTTATTTCACTTAGCATAATTTCTTCAGGTTTCATACATTTTATAGGAGGTGTCAGAATTACCTTCCTTTTTAAGGTTGAATAATACTCCATTGTGATATATAGGGTGGGGCAAAAGTAGATTTACAGTTGTCCTTATGGAAAATAATACAATAATTAATAAATAATAATACAAGAATAAACTGTGTTTTGTATACTCACAACTGTAAACCTACTATATATCATTATTCTATTATGATTTATAATACATACATTCACCCATAATGGACATGTGTTTTAACAGGCTCTGCAGGTGATTCTGATAAAGGCCAAAGTTTGAGGGCCACTACTCTAAAAGTTCCAATTGGGGTTTTTTGTTTTTTATTGTTAATTTTCAAACTCCTTCCCTGAAAACCTCCCATGAATGGGGCTTTAGCTATGAAAGTGTGAACAAAGAACAAAGTTATCTGGTAAGTCATTTGTAGATGTTTGTAAATTGAGAAGTATATGCAAATTTTGAATATTTAAGATATAAAGGAAAGGGAAAACCCTTGAGCTCATATTTTCCTGCAAAGCCAAAGTGATTGTTTCATTCATTTTATTGAAGATGCATGCTTTGGATGGCCTCATCATAAAAGAGAGATTCTTATGTAAAATTATCTTCACAAAAGATCATATTTCTTAAAGTTACCTTCCTTCTCTGGGGCCTTCTGTATAAAATAAATTTAGAAGTTGTTTTGCAGCAATTACTAATGTCAACAATAATATCCTATTTTGTTTTATATTAAAATGAAGTTTGGGGAGACTTGTTTAGAATTGTACTATATCTATTGCTAAGGTGTATTACATAGTTGTAGACATAACCTTGTGATGTCTGGTGCTGCCAGAATGATAAATATATATGTATGAAAATAATGAACTCAATAATATCAGGCAAAAGTAAGGCTAAAATTTTCTTCCAAATAATTCTAAATGTTTACAAAAGTGAATTTTCCTCTTGTGGTAACTCTGGCTGAAATATGTTAAGTTGTGATTATCTGAAACGTTGGTTGGAAAACATGTGCTCCAAGGAAATAAATTCATTGGAAGAAAAAGCATTGCATTTGCCATAAAAAAAGATAGAAGACCAATTAGTATTTCCTTCATCTAAAGCTCTTTACAAGAGCACTGCCAGGGAGAAAAGAAGACAGTCAAACTCCTCCAACAACATGTTTGTAAATCTTAGCAAAATTTTTCTAATCCCTCAAGTTGAAATAAGTCAAAACACGCCAGTAAATTGGCCTTAACCTCATGTGTGGCATTATTAGGTACTGAAGTGAAGTCACTGGTGACTTGGCTTCCTTAATCTGATCAAAAATAAAATCCTGCTCACTCCCAACCCTTTTCTTAAAAATAAAGGAAAAAAGGTATTTCCTTGTCAGTTACTTTGCTCTTTAGTTCAAGGCCTCAGCTTCCGTTTTGTTTATTGAACGATAATAGCTCACATTTACTGGGCTGCTGCTCTGGGCCAGACACAAAGGACTTGCTTCCATAATTTCATTCAGCAGTCTCTGTGTGAAGTGGGAGACACTCCCTCTTTGCAGATGAGGGACCCCAGATCACACTGTGGGTATGGGTCTAACCACTACCAGGAAGCAAAAAAGAGATCTGTCTTCTGTAAAGTTCATGTTCCTAACCAAATATAAATTAAAAAAAAAAAAAGCAAAAACTAATGCCAGAGATGAACTGTCTGGGAAGTACTTGCAGAGATGAAGTGAAGTAGATAGTGATGACTTTAATTCAATTAAAGGGATCAAGTTTGTAAAGAACACCATAGTTCCCAGGAAACCACAGGAAGGCCATGTTCCTGCAGAGAAAGAAAGGAGGTGGAAAGGATTTTTCTTCCATGTAATTACCAAGAACTGTACAAGCCATGAGAACAGTGGTTCTCAAAGTGTGGTCCATGGAACAGCAGCACCAGCAGCCCCTGAGAGCTTGTTAGAAAGGACAACCCGAAAGCCCCTCTCCATAGCTATTGAATTACCAACTCTGGAGTGAGGCCCAGCATCCTGCCCTTTAACAAACCCTGCAGAGGATCCTGATGCCAGCTCCAGTTTGAGAACGACTGTTTAGAGTTTCTTTTGTGAACCATTAGGAACACTGATCAACACAACATATTCCAAACAACATTTGCATGTTTAAATTTTGGACCTGTTTATGCACACATTAACATTTAAATTTAAGAATATGAATCTGCATGGCCCATGTAGCTCAGTGGTTGAGCATTGACCTATGAACCAGGAGGTCATGGTTTGAATCCCAGTCAGGGCACATGCCCAGGCTGAGCGTTCCATCCCCAGTGGGGGCGTGCAGGAGGCAGTTGATCAATTATTCTTTCTCATCATTGATGTTTCTATCTCTCTCTCCCTTGCCCTTCCTTTCTGAAATCAATGTTTTTTTAAAGTACCATTTAAAAAAAAAGAATATTAATCCAATTCAGCTAAGTGTTTTACCTCAAATGCCTAACCTATGCTTGGATCTGCTTAAACTAACAATAGTAGATACTTTTCAAGGACTGACTATGTGTCAGGAGCTGTTCTAAGTGTTTTACATTGATGAATTCATTTAATCTTCATGACATTGTATGTGTGCCATTCTTACCCTCTTTTTATCAGTGAAGACACTGAGTCTGTGAGAAGTTAAGTAACCTGTCCAGGTCAGAATGATTACTTGACAGTTGAGATTTGAATCCAGGCTCCATAGGTATTTCCATGGGGCCAAAATATCTATTTGAGAGAGATCTCTTGGGGGGGGGGGGGGGAATCTACCCAAGAAATTTGAATATTGGAGAATTTTTTTTAAATATATTTTATTGATTTTTTACAGAGAGGAAGGGAGAGAGATAGAGAGCTAGAAACATCGATGAGAGAGAAACATCGATCAGCTGCCTCCTGCACATCCCGCACTGGGGAAGTGCCCGCAACCCAGGTACATGCCCTTGACCGGAATCAAACCTGGGACCCTTGAGTCCGCAGGCCGACGCTCTATCTGCTGAGCCAAACCAGCCTTGGCAATATTGGAGAATTTTAATCCTCTCTGTCAAACCAATCAATCTATAAGAGGCAACTTATCAGAGTCCTTCCAAAAATACTATCATGACACTCAAAAGAGTTTTCAGAAACTTATGCTAGTTCCTTGGAAAATTTGGAAGAGATGTTAGACTTAGGTGATTTTGTGGATCTACTGATTTTAAGATTTGATGAGCCTCTTTCTGAAGCAATTTCCTTCTCTTCTATCACCGAATGATACTTCCACCTTCATCATGTAGCAGTGGGCTTATCCCCAAGTATAACACCATGCCAGAAAGCATATTTCACCCACAGATCAAGTATGCACTCCATTTGTCATATTTTAGTCAGATAAGACACATACTTGTAATGAGAAAGATATTACTACAAGCCATATAACTACTATTCTCAACATTTAATTATTGGTTTTTTTTTTCTGAACCCTTTGTGGATAGCTGGCTTACTGGCTTTATACAAATATTAATTATTGCTTTATTAGCTTCATTCTAGGATTAAAGCTGGATATTCAATACCCCCTGAAACCTAGAAAGTTTCATTGCTATTCCTATTGTAAAAGATGTCAGTTTCCAGGTGACTGAGGAAGAGGGGAAAGACTGGGGATACCAGGTGGGTGCCGGGCAGGATGGTGCCCAGGCAATTTCTAAGCAACAGTCTCTCTGCTTTCAAAAGAATGTGCTAGGATTTTGTTCAGTGCAGAAAGGAAACATACACCAAGATTAAACTTACCTAAACAGTGTCTTTGCTTTTTACATGATGGGAGTGTTTCCTTTGCAAAAGCCTCACCACCACTACTTCATCTGGGACTTTCTGATACATGCACAACAAAGGTGATCAGCTACTTGAAAGGAGGAAGATGATAAGGCAGGTGGTTCATTGAAATTAGAAAGTAAAGAGGCCTCGGCATCTTGGCCACTGACATGCCATCCAAACTGAGGAAGACCCAAAAACTTCAGGGCCACGTAAACCACGGCCACAGCCTCATCAGCAAGCACAGGAAGCACCCAGGAGGCCGAGGTAATTATGGTGGCTTGCATCATCACAGGATCAATTTCGACAAATATCACCCAGATTACTTTGGGAAAGTTGGTATTAGGCATTATCACTTGACGAGGAACCAGAGCTTCTGCCCAGCTGTCAACCTTGATAAACTGTGGACCCTGGTCAGTGAGCAGACAAGGGTAATGCTGCCAAAAGCAAGACTGGTGCTGCTCCTATCATTGAGGTAGTGCAATCAGCTACTACAAAGTTCTGGGGAAGGGAAAGCACCAAAGCAGCCTGTCATTGTGAATGCCACATTCTTCAGCAAAGGAGCTGCAAAGATGAAGGGTATTGGTGGGGCCTGTGTCCTGGTAGCTTGAAGCTACCTGGAGGGAAGTTCATTAAAAAATCCACAAGTTTAAAAAAAAAAAGTAGAGACCTCTGGAGTCGCTTGTCTCAGCCTGTTTCCTCCAGCAGATGCTCAATCCTCTGTCTGCCTCGTGTGGGCCTGCCCCAGATCCTTTGTGAGGGCTTTGGAGTCTTCCTGTTGCCAGTGAGAAATGCAGGTTTCCCCCACACACAGTGGTAACTGCCAAGGGACTTGATTTTCTAGGGCCATTCCTGCTCTTGCCCGGGTCCCAGCTGTCATGCAATCTGAGCATACCATGTCATATCCAAAAAATCACCAACAAATCCCCCCTCCCAAATCCAGACAGACAAATGTTGAAGATGTTGCTGAAAAGTTCCAGGAGAAGGAAAAGGGGATTTCATGGTACTTCCTTAGCTGGGATAAAGTACTGAAGACTATCCTAAGTGTTGAGAAGGACTCAAGAATGGGGCAATCTAGCATAAGCATCCAAGTGGTAGAAAC
Source organism: Myotis daubentonii (assembly GCF_963259705.1). Classification (NCBI taxonomy): domain Eukaryota; kingdom Metazoa; phylum Chordata; class Mammalia; order Chiroptera; family Vespertilionidae; genus Myotis; species Myotis daubentonii. Next base: position 65,402,782 of record NC_081849.1, on the reverse strand, counting down.
CGTAAATGCCAGCCCCCTGAGACAGAAGTTGGCGTGTGTGAGAAATAGGAAGAGGATGAATGTGGCTAACACTGGGCTTCTCAGAGTGTTGTCTATAAACAGTCTGCAACAAGATGAGGAATTTGTGCCAGCACATAAATTCAAGTACTACTTCATCAGCAAGAAAGTCTTGCTTTAAAAAAAATAGCTGAAGTTAATAGTGTACTTAAGTATACTTAGTGATATAATTGAGTCTCTAATGGTATATATTCCTTTTTTAGTTTTGCAGAAGTATATGAAGAATATTAGAGATATATAGCTTAAGATTATATAGTTAGATATAATTTTGTGGTTTAACAATTTAAAGATATGCTAATATATTTTATTGTCAAAAAGAGAACATTGACATGAAATAATTCAATATTTTATAAATCTCCTATAATCCAATAATCACTATTCTTTTATTTTTAATAACATTCCAATCTTTGTTCTTCTGCATATACTTTATGCCATTTCAGTCATCTGGTACACACACACACTTTTGCTTTTGCAGTTGATATCAAATCATATGCATTGTATACCCCTATAAATAGAAATAATGAGTAATATCATTTTAACAACTACATAATAATCAATGGTTAACAATTGACTTAAGCATCTACCTTCATAAGACATTTATTTCCTTGTTTTCCCATTGTTATAAATAACGTGGCTATGAAAATCAAAGTACATACTGCTTTCCTTCCTTTTGCATTATGTCCTTAAAAAAGTTCCCAGAGTTGAAATACCAAGTAAAATAGTATTTTAAAATATGGGTTTAAAAAACTCATGCTTGCTATATACTGCTTTATTGCATATGCATATTTAATTATTTTAAATTTTATCTGCAAGGCTTTTAATACAAGGTAATTGTATTTTTAATAATTCTCAATTCTGAAAGAGTTAGCATCCACAAATGAACTTATGCAAAATATTTTATTGCATATATACATATATATGTGTATTTTCACAATTCAGTTAATTAAATAATTAATAAAATTATTTGTTGAAACAATTTCTAAGAAACACTAGACACTAACATCTGAAATCTTAAGCACTTAAAAAACAGATGCAATCTCTAAATAGCCATTGGTCTTTCTGGAGCCTTTCTATATGTAACCTTGTCATTTAAAGCGCCAGCTACCAGGTTGAACTCAGGCTGTGACCCAAGTTCACTCTTCCCCAAAGAGGCAGGTTTGTACCACTAGAACTGGGAAGAATCTAAAGGAATTCAGTGAGATACACCAAAGACAAACCAATCAACCACATTAAAAAGGGAGAGGCTTTACGTAATCCTATCTAGTTATTTTTTTAATAGTAACATTTAGTTTTGATGTATTAACTAAATTATAGAGCTGAACACAAAGATTTACTTTTATTTAGTTTTTTAAAGATATTAAGATCTTAGCCATTTTTTCGTTGCTAACAATATTATGGAATTTCAAAGTAAGTCTTTTCTTTTTATGACTTCCTGGTCACCGATAGTTGTGGCAGGCCCACACAGGTAGAAGAGAGAGATGTCAATGACCCCATGTCTGATTCATGATCCATGTTCCCTGTGATTTTAAAAAGAAGACATAGTTTAAAGAGAGCCGGGCCCAAAGCCAAAATGTGATTATATTAGGTTCCCTTTCACACCAGCATTCCAGTCCAATTTGGCCTTTATCAGCCCTGAAAAGGAATTTGATTCATTTAGCAGACAATTTTTGTAGATACATGCTGAGCATTCAATAACATCCTTCCCTCTGTTCTGCTTGTGACTTTGACACCAACCCCTTATTAAATCCAATAGGTAAAGGATAGAAAATACCACTTTTCCATGAAAATGTTTGCATGTGGGATTCTGCAAAGGGTGCACTGAGTGCTGCTGGCCACCTGCAAAGGTTATTATTTCACAGTGCTAGTCACACTGTATTTTGAAAACACTTCCCAGGAAAGGTTGACCAGAGGGAGAGAGCTAGCAGTGCTGAATGGCTGAATGGAGTAGCTGCTTGTGGACAAGGGTTTCAGGCCCACCCTGAGACCACGAGGCAGTATGATAAACTGTAAGAGACCCTTCAGATAGCAGCCTTTTCAACCCTAGTCACTCATCAAAGGGCTGGCTCCTCACAGGCATGCAGTGGAAAAAACTTCTCATTTCCATTAGGTCTCTTCAAGCACACATATGTAGGCATATTGCATGTGTGTGTGTGTGTGTGTGTCTACACACACACACATACACACACAGCCCACAAATCTTAATAACTGTCTTCAAAAGATGAGGGGTGATAAGAAAAGTTAAGCCCCAGTGCAGTCTACTGCTGTCAACTGGTTTTGCCATCGATGTTCCTTTGCCATTAATGTTGATGATCTTCTTTCTGAACTTATAGCTAAATGAATCTTATTACAAAACTAGAGGCCCAAAGCATGAAATTTGTGCAAGAGTAGGCCTTCCTTCCCCCTCCCCCCCCCCTCCACTGCCAGCACCAGCTTCCCTCTGGCACCCGGGACCCAGGCTTCCCTCGCAGCCCCAGCTTCGACTGGAAGGTTGTCCGGTCTAATTAGCATAATATGCTTTTATTATTATAGATACCTCTTTTGGACGTTTATTTTTAAAATGCATTTATTGAATAAATAGAAAAGTTAATAGTAAAGTAAATAACTAAAATAATACTTCCATTGAAATTTTAAAATAAAGCAAACCCATCTTATTAAATATTTTTGAGATTTGTATCTTGTGCACTTGAAAATAGCCAATCTGATAGTTTGCATGCTACCAAGGAAATTGGCTAATGAGTAGATTGTTCCATTCGGAGGTTTATTTATATCCTGATTAAAAAATAAAGTTCGTAAGTGGGAAAATACCCATTTCTCTTTAGTCATCATTTAAGAAGTTGGAATCAAGTCGCTAAAATATATTCTATATAACTTTCAATAGGATATTTCAGAATGGTGATACTTTATTGCTAAAAACAATTTGCTTGACCTCTTAGCATATGAAAAAGTTAACTTATAATGAATCATACATCTAAGCTAAGAGCTAAGAGTATAAAATGTCTTAAAATATTTTTGTGGCTATGGATTGGGCAAAGAATTCTTAAGCAACAGAAAACATGATCTGTAAAAGAAAAAATATGTATAATAAAATAGACTTCATCAAATTAGAAAGATCTACTTTTCAAATAACTTGGTTAAGAAAATGAAAAGGCAAGCCACAGATTAGTATAAAATATTTGTAATTCACTATCTTATAAAGGACTATTATTAAACTCTTACAGTCCTAATATATATAAAAAGCCAGGTGCCATCACAACCAGACGGACAACCAAACAGCAGGCTAGGGAGCTGAGAGAGTGGGAACTGTGGGCCCCTGGCCGTCTGTGGTGTGGCGGCGGCGGGAGGAGGGAGCTGCAGGCCCAAGTGACCAAAGGACCGGTCCCATGGCATGGCAGGGCGGGGCCGCGGAGGCTGAGTATGGAGCTTCACAGGGCAGTGAGGCGAAGGAGCATTGCAGGGTGTGGGCAGCAGTGAGGCCAAGGAGCCTTGCAGGGCAGGGGCTGTGAGCGTGGAGGTTCACGGCGCAGGGGCCACGTAGGTGGAGGAGCAACGCTGGACGGTGGACATGGCCCTGATTGCAGCTAGGCCTAGGGATCCTAACCGTGCACAATTTAATTGTGCGCTGGGCCTCTAGTCCAATAATAAGAATACAAGCAACTCAACTTTTTAAAAAGTAAGCACTTCATTAAAGAAGAGATGACAATGTTAAGCCATAAAAAGAGGCTTAATATCATTAATCCTAAGGGAAACTTAAAACCACAATGAGATGCCACTATACTAGTACGCCCATTAAAGTGGGTTTTTTTTACTTTTTAAATTTTTAAAATATGTTTTTATTGATTTCCCAGAGGACGTAAGAGGGAGAGAGAAATAGAAACATCAGTGATGAAAGAATTATTGATCAGCTGTCTCCTACACACCCCCTACTGGGGATCGAGCCTGCAACCTGGGCATGTGCCCTGACCAGGTATCAAACCCGTGACCTCCTGGTTCATGGGTTGACCCTCAACCACTGAGCAACACTGGCCAGGCTACAATGGCTTTTTAATAGACTAGTAGCCCTAGCTGGTTTGGCTCAGTGGATAGAGCATTGGCCTGCAGACTGAAGGGTCCCTGGTTTGCTTCCGGTCAAGGGCACATGCCTGAGTTTCAGGCTCGATCCCCCGTTAGGGGGTGTACAGAGGCAGCCAATCAATGATTCTCTCTCATCACTGATGTTTCTGTCTCTCTCTCCCTCTCCCTTCCTCTTTGAAATCAATAAAAATGTATTTTAAAAAAAGAGACTACGAAACATCCATATTAAAGTGAATGGATTGTGAAATTGATAAGATCTGTAGAAAGAATAACAATATCAAAAGTGCAAATCCACAAATCTTCATGCAAAAATTCCAACCTTAGGAATTTATCCTACAGATATACTGGTACATATGCAAAATAATACAAATCCATCAGTAGAGAAATAATAAAATTATGGAAGTTCCAGACATAGGAGTACTATGCAGACAAAAAAACAAAGGTTTTAAGTTAGTGATATGGAGAGTGCTCTACTATCCATTACTAAGTGGGGGGTGGGGGGAGAAAGCAAGGCACTGTGCAGTATTATAGTAAGCTCTTACTTGATTAAGAAGAGAAAATATTCCTGGGTGAATTCAGTGACGGGATACATAGGAAGCTAATCACAGTGGTTGCCTGGGAGAGGGTGAGTTAACAGAGGGTCAAGTATAAGAGGCAGGCTTTTCCCTTGTACTTTCAGAACTTTCAACATATGAGTGAATATTCAAAACAATTTTTAAAACTCTCAACAAATTAAACAGTACATACCAGCGAGAGTGTCAGGCAAAGGCTTAATCACTGTAATATACAAGGAATGCTATATACCAGTGGTTCTCAACCTTCCTAATGCCGAGACCCTTTAATACAGTTCCTCATGTTGTGGTGACCCCCAACCATAAAATTATTTTCGTTGCTACTTCATAACTGTAATTTTGCTACTGTTATGAATCGTAATGTAAATATCTGATATGCAGGATGTATTTTCATTGTTACAAATTGAACATAATTAAAGCATAGTGATTAATCACAAAAACAATATGTAATTATATATGTGTTTTCCGATGGTCTTAGGCAACCCCTGTGAAAGAGTCCTTAGACCCCCAAAGGGGTCTCGACCCACAGGTTGAGAACCGCTGCTATAGACCAATAAAGAAAGAGGTAGGTGTGGGAGCAGACAGTCCAGATGGGGCGGATGGGGAGTATTGATCATTGACTTTTTATAGTGCTGATGCAGACTGGCTTTCAGTAGGTTTTATTATTAGTTTTAAATTGTCTACAGATAATGTAAGGCCATATTGCCCGCACCCAGAGTAGACTGCTTTCATTGCCCTGCCCTTACTATGCCATGCCCCAATTCACCCCTGGAGAGAGAGGGGGGAAGGGAAGAAGGGAGGGACAGAGGGTCGGAGGGAAGAAAGGCCACATTTAAAGTGTGTTCAACTTTATTACCAATCTTTGAAAGGCATATTAAAACATCTATAGGATAAACTTTTTCATCTGGCCTAAAACAATTCTTTTTAAAATAATAACATATCATAGTTGCAAGTGAATGAAGAAATGAGTATGCAGACTTTTTACATTTATATTTTTGAATGTTCATATTCACTGAACTCATAATTTCATTCCTGGAAATTATCTAACAGAAATAATCAGAGATAGGAACAAAGGTATAATTTGTAATAGCACAAATAAACAAGAAAAAGTAGTAAGAAATTAAATTGTTATATCTACCTTTTGAGAAACTGTAATCTTTAAAAAGTGATGTTATAAATAATGTTTATTGATTTGGAAATGCTAAGGCAATTAAAACTACATGTAAAGAAAGAAACATTTGGGGGGATAAAGTTCACATAATATAAAATTTACCATTTTGAACATTTTTAAGTGTACAGTTCTGAGGCATTAGTTATGTTCACATTGTTGTGCAACCATCACCACCAACCATCTCCAGAGCTTTTTTCCTGTTGCAAAACTGAAATATATGCCCCTTACGCAACAACTTCCCATCCCCACTCTCTCTAGCCCAGGGGTGGGCAAACTTTTTGACTCGAGGGCCACAATGGGTTCTTAAACTGGACCGGAGGGCCGGAACAAAAGCATGGATGGAGTGTTTGTGTGAACTAATATAAATTCAAAGTAAACATCATTACATAAAAGGGTACGGTCTTTTTTTTCTTTTTCAGTTTTATTCATTTCAAACGGGCTGGATCCGGCCCGTGGGCCGTAGTTTGCCCACTGCTGCCTAGCCCCTGGAAACCATTCTACTTTCTGTCTTTATGAGTTTGACTATTCTAAGTGCCTTAATTAGTGGAATCATACACTATTTGTCCTTTTGTAATGGGCTTATTTCACTTAACTAATGTTCTTAAGGTTGATCCATATTGTAGCATGTGTCAGAATTTCCTCCCTTTTATGGTTGAATAATATTCCATTGATTGGATATATCCTATTTTGTTTATCCATTCATTCATCATTAGACCCTTTGGCTATTGGGAATAATACTGCTATGAACACAGTTATACAAATATCTATTTGAGTCCCTGCTTTCAATTCTTTTGAGTATATACCCAGAAGTGAAATTTCTGGGTCATACGGTAATTCTATTTTTAATTTTTGAGGTACCACCATAGTGTTTCCCATAATTGCTGTACCTTTTTTCATTCTCACTGGGAGCTCACAAGGGTTCCAGTCTTTCTATATCCTCACTGATACTTGTTATTTTCTGGGCTTTTTAAAAAATAATCATCTTAATGGGTGAGAAGTGATATCTCATTGTGCTTTTGATTTGCATTTCCTTGATGATTAGTGATGTTTTGTAGGCTTATTGGGAAAAGATCAAGTGACCTTTTATATAAGAACCTATTACATAGGGAAAGAAAATATAAATATCAGAATAGTATCAGTGTGCTGAAATCCTATCCAGAAAATATTGACTCCCTTCCCCAGTAACACCAAGGGAGGAGAATACCTCCCCACCCACTGAAGTTGGACTTCATGTACCTTGTTTTGGCCTCCAATGGAGCATGGATAGAGTAGCAGTGTGCTGGGTCTGAGCTCAGGTCTTAGAGGCATCACATTTTCCCACTCACCCTCTGAGCAGGCATGTTCCAGGTAACCACTTAGCCTGAGCCAGAAAGTGACACCTTTGGAACAAACCTAGAGCTGGTAGCCTGAAACAGGGCTTCCCGAGGTGACCCAAGGAACAGTGAGCAAGCTATTACTGCTCGTTGTTGTATGCCAGTGAGAGTTTTGAGACCATTTGTTCCCCTGAAAAGGCTAACTGATACACAGAGGTTATCTCTAGATAGTGAGATTAACAGTGATTTGTTTGTCCTTATTTGTACTTCTAATTATTTTCCAAACTTCCTACAATAAACACTTGCATTTTAAAAAAAACACAAAACGCTGAAATATTCCATTCCAAAATACTAACAGTAGTTATTTCGGTCACTGATGACATATTTCAAAATCACTTTTATTTAAATTCTACATTTTTTAAAAAATATATTTTATTGATTTTTTACAGAGAGGAAGGGAGAGGGATAGAGAGTTAGAAACATCGATGAGAGAGAAACATCGATCAGCTGCCTCCTGCACACCCACTACTGGGGATGTGCCCACAACCAGTGTACATGCCCTTGTCCGGAATCAAACCTGGGACCTTTCAGTCTGCAGGCCGACGCTCTATCCACCAAGCCAAACTGGTTAGGGCAAATTCTACATTTTAAAAAAATATTTTTATTGATGTCAGAGAAGAAGAGAAAGGGAGAGGGAGATATAGAAACATCAATGATGAGAATCATTGATCAGATGCTTCTTTTACGCCCCACACTGGGGATTGAGTCCGAAACCCGGGCATGTACCCCGACCAGGAATCGAACCATGACCTCCTAATTCATAGGTCAATGGCTCAGCCACTGAGCTATGCCAACTGGGCTATTTAAATTCTGCATTTGTTTCACAATGAACATGTATTACTTTTGTAACCAGAAAAGAAATATAATAAAAGCTTTTGTCTGTTTCTTTCTCTTTGTATTTTTGTTGTGTGTGTGTGTGTGTGTATGTGTGTGTGTGAGAGAGAAACACTGGTCATTCAAGCATCCCAAAAAGAACTTCCAGGAGTTAATAGTAAACCAGTTAGGAAAGGATAAGATTCTTGCTGGTTGCCTGGGCTGAAAGTGGAAAGGGGCAGTGACTGCAGATGGGCACTGGGATTTTTGGGGTGTATTAGAAATGTTCTAAAATAGAATAGTGGTTATGGTTGTACAACTCTGTAGATTTGCTAAAACGTGTTAAGTTATAGTCTTTAAAGGGCCTTGGCTGGTGTGGCTCAGTTGGTTTGGTGTTTACTTGCAACAAAAGGTCACTAGTTCGATTCCGGTCAGGGCACATGCCCAGGTTACAGGTTCAATCTACCATTGGGGTGCGTAAGGGAGGCAACAGATGGATGTTTCTTTCTTCTCTCCCTTCCTTTTTCTCTAAAGAAAAATCAATAAAAACATATGAATTGAAAAGGGGTGAATTTTATGGTATGTAAATTATACCCCAATAAAATTGTTCAAATAAAAAAACACATTCTTCCTCTGCATGACAATGTAAAGAACTGGGCTTTTGTTTCAAGAACTAGAACCACAGATAATACTTTCTCCCAATAAAAATGCAAATAACAATAAATAAAAAATAAATATACAGACTTTCATTTAAAAAGTAGGATGATTAAAGGCAAATTTAAGGATATGAAGCAAAGAATCTTAAAAATAGCAACCCTAAATGTAACACAAACACTTTCCTTTCAGTGAGCAAACTGTGATCTGCCAGTCCTATTTTCCTGAATAGGGGTCTCACAGAGCAGGTAAGAGCCAGGCGTGGGCGCAGAGGGTTAGTAGTGGGATCAATTAGTGTTACTGAAAGCCCCACACTGGCAGATGGGTTAGGCGGCAAAACCACACAGCACCCAACTTGCTAACAACTGCAATATGACAAGAGACTTTCCCTTCCCCCACATCTCTGGGCTAACTAATCTGCTACTAGGTGAACCTTGAAGAATATAAATGAATGTAGGGACTTGGGATATAACCAAACACTTCATGGTTGGCCCAGAGGTTAGCTTATTTAAATTGAAATGATTTATAAATTATGTAAACTAGTTTTAAGTACAGTAAAAGCTCTATGTCCCAGCCCAAAAGTCCTAAATCTGCCCCTATGTCTGGAAGTCATCTGCTTGTAAAACCTCTAGACTAATAACATCTAATTCTCGCAATATGAAAGTTGCCATGACAACCAAGGGGAAAGTTTTGGTCAATAAAATATAATCCAAAACCAATTAAAAAAACACACACAACCCTTTGGACAGCTTCTCTAAACCAAAGGGGATTAGAATGACGCACACCCAAAAAGCAGTGTCTCACAGGTATGAAATCTGGGGATCACATGGCAAGAAGCAGAAAACTACAACTAGCTGGCGGTATCAAATTGACAAAGCAGGAAATATAGCTGCATAACCACCTTTCTTTACCTTGGGCACTTTGGACATAAGATGTCCAAGAATATTTATTAGTCTGATCTGACTGAGAAAGCTCCAAATCCTTATTTCAATAGAATGAGCTTGTCTAACACACTAAATGGGTATGGATTTCCAAAAATCCCATTCCTGGAAATAATCCACTTTTTATTGTTACATTCCTGCCGGGGTCCAACCCCAGCAGGTCCAGGGGTTCCCAAAGGCGTAGACGGAGTCGGCAAAGAAGGAATGACACAGAGGCAGCGTTCAGTTGATCAGCAGCCTAGCCAGGATCTCTAGCCCGGATCTCCAGCCAAGTTCTGGTCTGGATCTCCAGAGAGGTTCTGCTTCGGATCTCCAGAGAGGTTCTGCTTCGGATCTCCAGCGAGGTTCTGTAGCCATGTTCCTCGCTAGGTTCTCCAGCCAGGTTCTGTCCAGGCTCTCCAGTCAGGTTCAGTGTCCAGGTTCCAGTCAGGTTCTCCTGCCAATCTCTGTAGTCAGGTTCAGTCCAGGATCCCTTGCCATGTTCTCCCGCTAGGCTCTGTCTCTAGGCTCCGAGGCCAGTCCCTCTCCAGGATCCTCCGGCATGCTCTCTCCAGCGAAGTTCTTCTGTCTCTAGGCTCCGTGTAGGTTCTGTCTTCTTGATTCTGTTCTAAGTCCTGAGTGAGTCTGTCTTGTTACAACTGTATTTATACCAGTTGATTCAATCCTATCAATCTCTTATTACAAAGGTTAGGGCGTTTCTTATCTCCATTCCAGGGAGAAAAGATTATGTAGTTTAAGCATGATTGTTCGTAGTTAAAGGGATTAATTACCCGCCTGGCACTTAGTTGAGGGGTTTTATTCCCTCCCTAACTTCAGGGGAAAATCCCTACCTGGGGATTCAACCTTTCTCGGAGAGGTGACCTTGGTTAAAACACAGCGCCAAGAAGGTGAGCAAACATATTTAGAACCGTATGCCATATATGCCAGGTCCCTTGAAACAGCAAGGATGGACCGGCTCCCGGCACATTCCCTCACCCTCTCTAGAGTTAGTATTTGGTTTGACATCAGTGCAAGGGAAAACTGCTTTTGCAAAAATGTTTTCTCTGTGTATAATTGAAATTTCTTTATTTTTCTGTGTGTCATTTATTCTTTCGTTATGTGATGTTTGCCCCTGATTTTCCATGTCCCGTTTTCAACTATGTGGTTCAGGGAAGCAGGTTCCATTCCAAGTTTCAGAAAGAAGCTGTAACTACGCTTGACCAATGATTGGTTCAGGGTTGAACATATTACCCAAACAGAACCAACAGAGTCAACTCTGGACCATTCTCTGAAGGCGCTGAAGAGTCCTTATGATGTCATCAGGCCCTCTGAGGTGGTGAGGCACTGTGCAGACTGCAAATACCAAATCCCCCTGCACGGGCACAACTTGTTTGAAGATCCTGCTTCCTCCAAGCCGTGTGACTGGACAAATCATTTGACTTCCCTGGATCTCATTCTCCTCATCTAAAATCCCTTGGGGGTAGCTGATTTTATGAAGGAGACATATGTGATGGCACATTATAAATTGCAAATTCTTACTGAAGTATAAGACCTTGCCTTTTGCTCTCCTAGCAGCCAAACTAAAACATGTAGAGATGTTTGGATTGGTCCGGTGCACTGGAAAACAAAGAACAATATCCAAGAAAGAGGAAGAATCTGAAGCCACAGAATGTCAGAGTCAAAGGACCTTGGAGGGTATCAACTCAACACCCCCCCTCATTTCACAGATGAGAAAACTTGCTCTATCTCCTCTTGAAAGGAAGGAAATGAGATAAGAAATAAGGACAACTATTGCAATCATTCAGCCAGGTTCCCCACACGAAATTAAAACAATCAGATAATAAACTGTGGCCTCTGAGCCCTGAGACCATGCCTGTGTTTGAATAACGTGGTTATCTTCTCCCCATGGTGAACAGCCTCACCTGCAGAAATGACAGCTACAGGATATTTTTTAAAAAATTGATTCACCCAAAGTTCACCTCCTCCACACAGCTCAGCCTTGAGTCCTAACTGGGAGGAAAAGAATTTTGCACTTGGAAAAATTGCTGAGCCATGTGTCTGAAATACTTAGCAAATCACAGTGGGGATTTTATTTTAATTTTTTTTATTTTCTCTGTTGGTGAGAACCACGCCTGCCAAGAAATGATTTGCCAAATGGTGACTTCATTTATGATGCCGGCAATGTGATGTTTAACAGCTGACATTTGACTGCTTTTGAAAAATCTGTCCTTTAGCTTACAAAGCAACAGAAGTGTTACAGAAATTTAGAGATCCATGTGTAATGCTCAATAATTTCATGTGGATAAAAGTTATTAGAAGTCAATATTTTTAAACATTGTAATAATAAAAAACATCTAGTCCAGGAACTACTTACTGTGTATAAAAGAATTAATTCTCACAACAATTCCAAGAAGTAGGTGCTATTTTTATCATGCACAGATTTGAAATGAGACACTGAGAAGTTGAGCTACTTTCTCAAAATCACCCAGCCAATAGCAAGAGAGCTGTGATCTGAACGTAGGCATATTGGCTCTGCAATCTGATTGCTTAATTACTCTGCTACACAGACCTTCTTAGGGTAATCCTCTGCACAGAATACCTTTTATGTTCTTAAAGAAATAACTTGTGTGTGAAATTAAAATAAGTTGAAACATCTATTCAAATTTATCTTTCTAAAACTCTGTTTCAATCACACCATCCTAGGAAAGCAGAGTGATATGAATGAGGGTGAAAGCTTTGGCACCAGGTTCGATTTTACTTGAGTTCCATTACTGGCTAATAGCTGTTGTGACCTTGGGAAAGTTGCTGAACCTCTCTGTGCCTCAGTTTCTTCATCTGTGAAATAGGAATAATAATGAGATCATTGATGTACAGAACATAGCCCACTGTTGAGCAGATAGAACATCAATAACTATCACTCATCATTGTCATTATTATTATCAATATTTTTAGTACCCTGTGGATCAATACCACTTCAACTCTGCTTCAGCTTTTATCAGCCTTACCTATCTCTTATTCCAACCTCTCTCTTTTCCCCATCTTTCACCCTTACAGCCCAATATACAGGTTCCAATCTGCTTCTTACGTCTGGTACCCAATAAGGTCTCACCTGAAATCCAACACCCGCTGCCCTAGGACATCTGTTGACCCCAATGCATGAGATTCCAGAGCAGTGTTTGACACCTGAGCATGTGCAGCACAGAAGTGCTGGCATTGAGCCCTCCAACAGTCAAAACTGGCTCTTTCTTCTCCCTTGTTAGAGGGAGTATTCATTTGATAGAGCTGCCATAACAAAGCACCACAGACTGGGTGGCTGGAATAACAGGAATTTGTTGTCTCACAGTTCTAAAGACTAGAAGTCCAAGATCCAGGTGTCAGCAGGATTGGCTTCTTCTGAGACTTCTCTCCCTGACTTGTAGATAGCCACTTTTTTGCTGTGTCCTCAATGTGACCTTTATTGTGTATGTGTGAAAATGTCCTCTTTAAAAGATATCAGACCACCTGGTGGGTATAGCTCAGGGAACCAGGAGGTCACACAGTTTGATTTCCAGTCAGGGCAAATACTCAGGTTTCCGGGCTGGATCCTCAGTAGGGGGCATGCAGGAGGCAGCCAATCAATGATTCTCTCTCATCACTGATGTTTCTGTGTCGTGTGTGTGTGTGTGTGTGTGTGTGTGTGTGTGTGTGTGTGTGTGTTAAAGGCACCAGCCCTAGCTGGTTTGGCTCAGCCTGCGGACTGAAGGGTCCCAGGTTCAATTCCAGTGAAGGGCACATGCAGGGGTTTCAGGCTCAATCCCCAGAAGGGGGCATGCAGGAGTAGCCACTCAATGATTCTCTCTCATAATTGATTTTTCTGTGTCTTTCTCCCTTTCCCTTTCTCTCTGAAATCAATATATATATATATTTTTTTAAAAAGATACCAGTCAGATGGATTAGGGCTTACCCTAAGGGCCTCATTTTAACTTAATCATTTCTTTGAAGACTGTATCCCAACTACAGTCACATTGTGAAACACTGGGGGGACATACGAATTGGGGGACACAATTCACTTCCACAACAGGGTCCCGAGATGCTTTCATAGACTCCTCAGAAGAACCTGTGTGATAGAGCCACCAGTTGACTATAGTGGTGGCCAATTGGGAACATAGCCTCTTCCCAGGTTTGCATCTTCTCCCCTCTCGGGGATCACCGTCACCAATGAAGTCCTCATGCATAAGCCATGGTCTCAGGTTTGTTTTTCTGGGAATTTGGCCTAACACACCTGGTGGGAACTGTAGATGGTGTCCTGCCACACGACCAGCCAGACCTGTCAGATGTGGCCCTAGCTGTCCTTTTAGCCCTGCTTGCCCCTCCTGAACTGGGTTTGGCATGTCCTAGCCAAACTTAGCTATTCATTCTCAATTGTCTTCTCTAAGACACAGTCCTCATCTATAAACGACAAGGCTGGGTCCCTTCCTCCCCTTAAAATGCCATAAAAAGCACATTTCATCTGCCTATGAATATCCTCTATTACCCTTCTGGAGATGAATTTTTATCTCCACATAATTATAAATAAATAAATATTCTGGCCTAAGTAGGCAAGATTAAAATGTTCCAGATTTGCACAAAAAGGAGAAAGAAAACCACAGTATCTAAATTAGGGCTTGAGAATTATATAGGGAAAGTTAGCAGATGTACAGCTGGCCAATCCCAGATTTTAATTAAAATCCATCTTTTATTGGTCAAAACATGACTAGAATGACAGCCAAGCCAAAAAGAGAGCTGGGTTAACACACACGTGCTCACACACACATACACAAACACATGCTTCTTAGCATTCTGTTATTTTATACTATGTGGAAGCAGCAGGATGTGGGTATAAATGGATTTTGCATGTATTTCTCTTGGCCATTATGGCCATATTTAATGTAACATCCAGTAAAGTAGAAATTTTAATTAAGTTTATGGTCTGACCATCTGTATTTGTTTGGAATTTCTGTCTCTTCAAAGCAAAAATGTGAACCTGGCTTTAGACCTGGAAAAATCTTAGGCTGGGACCAAATGCATTATCAACAGACTGAGAATGTGTGGTCTGAAATAGAAAGTAAGATTCGAAGAGGGGGAGCCCACTATCAAAATACCACAAAAATACCTGGATGTTAATTATGCAGTCACTAATTTATTCTCTCATGCTTCAGGGAAGATAGAAGGGAAATTTGATATATTTTCAAGGGAAAAAAGTCTCAGTATCATTAAATTGCCAAAGAATCAATTCAAAACATTTGACTTGTTTCTAGGGGTTTGATGTTACTTTTCTTTTAATCTTTACTTCTTGCATTTCTAAATGGATAAAACCTATGTTCAGTGTGTATCCAAATGTTTTATATAATCATTTAGGCTCATTTTCTTTAAAATAGTAAAAACTCACTAATGTACATTAAATGATAATAATGAATTTGGCCAATATAAATTATTAAAAGTATTTGTGTGGCCCTGGCTGGGTGGTTCAGTTGGTTGGAGTATCATCCTGTATACCAAAAACATTTGCAAGAGGAGCATGATGGGGGGGCTGTCAACATGGGGGGGGTATCTTTATTGCTTTCAACAATAAAGATACACTTTTTTTAAAGTTTGTGGGTTTGATGCCTGTTCAGGACACAAAACTAGGTTGCCAGTTCAATCCCCAGTTGGGGCATGTACAGGAGGCAACTGATCAATGTTTCTCACATCGATATTTCTCTCTTCCTCTTGCTCTAAAAAAATCAAAGGAAAAAACATATTCTTGGGTAAGGTTTAAAAAAATAAACCAGCATATGCAATTTTATGTATACCATGTAATTACAACTATGTAAAATATATACATCAAAAAGAAAATGCATCACAATGTATGTGTAAGAGACTATCAGTAAATTTTTCCCATTTATTTTTATTTTCATTTTATATATTTTCAATAAGAGTAGGTATTTGTATGTACTTGGAATCAATAACAAAATGCTCTGTTAAAATACTCTGCAGTACAGACATAATGTAGACCTGCAGTCTCTTGCCTGCCCTTTGGGGTATGAATTGAGCTGCCTTTAGATTACCTTTTCATTCTCAATGAAGTGTTCATTGAGTAAATTAAAAGTATAACTTGATGTCCAGTTTGAAATGGCAAATCTGGGTAGAAATCTTAAAACAGCATTGCCCATCTTCCCACTAAAATTTATTTGAAGACACAGGAAATAAAAATTCACCATTCAGAAAACAAGGACAATCAGTGCACTGCCCGAATGTGGTCGGTCTTCCCAGTTCTTGCCTCTAGAAGATGGGATTGTCTAGGGAGAAATGTATTCATCCCTTCAGCACCATCTAGCTCCACAAATACAAGTGCTAGTCCAAGAAGACATACAGGAGCTCTGTCCTATTAGATGACTCCTGCTTTTGGAGGCACTCAGGGCCCTGTTTCTCTACTAAACTCTCCCATTTCCAAATGAACTCTCTTCTCTCAAACTTGTCCATTAGATACATTCATGCATTTGCTCAACAATTATTCATTGCATGTCTACTATGTGCCATGCCATTAAGTAATGCAGATGGTCTATCATTGAGTCTTTTCATACCTTCTTTCTTACAGGATCTGGGAATGTTCCTGCATTAACAAATCTTCAATGCAACATAATTGCAAGTATGTTAAAAAAAAAAAAAAAAACACAACAACTAGAAACTATGGCAAAGGAGTTATCAGGAAATGCACCCAAAGGTTAAGGTAAGGGATCATATGTCTGGATAATGGACTTCAAAGTGGTATTTTTATCCTGCTTCATAGGGTTAGCAGATATTATAAAACCAGATTTTTAAAAACCAGCATATGCAATTTATGTATACCATGTAATTACAACTATGTAAAATATATACATCAGAAAGAAAATGCATCACAATGTATGTGTAAGAGACTATCAGTAAATTTTTCCCATTTATTTTTCTTTTCATTTTATATATTTCCAATAAGAGTAGGTATTCCATCTATAAAGGAAAATTTTTTTCTTAAGTTAAAATTAGATGGTGAGTGATTTGAGCTAGCTTAAAGAGGGAAGACTGCTGTGTGGATGCCAAAAACAGTAATTGCTAATTATAAACAATTCTCATTTTCATCAAAACTGATCAGGCAGTTTCCACTTCTAGCAAAAGCCAATGTTTTTAGCTGGAAAGAGCAAAATTTCTTTGATAATATTTTAGAGTTCAAGCTGCTCACTCAAGCTCTTCAGGAGCATTGGTAAAAATTTGCACTGAGCTAGTCCAAATTTAGAAAAGGTTTCAGGAGGGGGAAGGGGAAGAGACCATCATTTGTAGCCTTAAGAGGGATTAATGGTCAGGTCTTTCTAGGTCTGGAGCAAATCCTGACAGTTGCTCAGAAGGAATGTTGGCCTTTTGTGTAAAACCCCTCATGCAACCTGGTCCAATTTGGACACCAGCTCATTTCTTTGTTTTAATATATATTTCTTTTTTGATTTTAGAGAGGAAAGGAGAGGGAGAGAGATAGAAACATCAATGATGATAGAGAATCATTGATTGGCTGTCTCCTGTATGCTCCACAACGGGGATAGAGCCCACAACCTGAGCATGTGCCCTGACAGGAATCAAACTGTGACCTCCTGGTTCATAGGTCAGTGCTCAACCACTGAGCCACACCGAACAGGCTCATTTCTTAATTTCCCTTAGATGTCAGGGTCTAAAGTTAGAAGGAGAACCCCTCCAAAGGGGAGTCTACTGACTCTATCTCCCTAGTCCCTGGCCAAGGACCACCATTTTGCAACAAGTAGCACCTTCCTCAACAAGAGCACCCTAGACCAGTTTTCTTCTCCCAGGGCCAAGGCCCCAATCAACACTTTTGTTTTTTGCTGACCTCCTTTTTTGTTTTTATTTATTGTCTAAAGATTTACATATGTCTCCTTTTTCCCCCCGACTGATTCCCCCCATCCCCAGCCATTCCCACCCTGGCAAGCCCCCACTGCCCCAGTGTCTGTGTCCATTGGTTATGCTAATATCCATGCATACAAGTCCTTTGGTTGCTCTCTAGCCCCTGCCCCACCTCCCCTGCCATTTGTCTCTGGATCTATTTTTGTTCATCGAATTATGTTGATCATTATATCCTACATATGAGTGAGATCATGTGATATTTATCTTTCTCCAACTGGCTTATTTCGCTTAACATAATGCTCTCCAGTTCCATCCATGCTGTTGCAGATGTTAAAGTTTCTTCTTTTTTATAGCGGCATAGTATTCCATCGTGTAGATATACCACAGTTATTTAATTCCCTCATCTGCTAATGGTTACTTGGGCTGTTTCCAAATCTTAGCTATTGTAAATTGTGCTGCTATGAACATAGAGGTGCATATATCCTTTCTGATCATGTTTCTGGTTTCTTGGGGTATATTCCTAGAAGTAGGATTACTGGGTCAAATGGGAGTTCCATTTTTAACTTTTTGAGGAAACTCCATACTGTCTTCCACAGTGTCTCCACCAGTCTGCATTCCAACCAGCAGTGCACAAGGGTTTCTTTTTTTCCACTTCCTTGTCAGCACTTGTTGTTTGTTGATTTGTTGATGATAGCCATTCTGACAGGTGTGAGATGGTATCTCATTGTTGTTTTAATTTGCATCTCTCAGATGATTAGTGACTTTGAACATGTTTTCATATGTCTCTTGGCCTTCTGTATGTCCTCTTTCGAAAAGTGTCTATTTAGGTCCTTTGCCCATTTTTTATTGGATTGTTTATCTTCCTTTTGTTAAGTTGTATCTCATAAATTTTGGAGATTAAATCCTTACCTGAAATATCATTGGCAAATATGTTCTCCCATGCAGTGGGCTTTCTTGCTGTTTTATTGATGGTTTCTTTTGCTGTATAGAAGCTTTTTATTTTGATGTAGTCCTATATGTTTATTTTCTCCTTAGTCTCTATTGCCCTAGGAGCTGTGTCGGTAAAGATATTGCTACGACATATGTCTGCTATTTTGCTGCCTATGAAATCTTGTAGGATTTTTATGGTTTCCCTCAATCAACTCTTGAATGAGGACTTTGTAGCTCAGGATCTTCTACCTTCTGACATGGCCAACTGTCCCAGACGTCCTGATCTACAGGAAGATCTTATTCCTATTGCCAACAGGACAGTGCATCAGGATCCAAGGTGACAATAGCACCTTTTCCAAAGTTTGGGGTCTTTGGTCTGAAGTAACACTAGAGGGAGTCATGCATAAAACTGAAGGTGTTGGATTGAGGCACTTCGGCCCCACCCCTTTGCTGACTTTCCATCTGCAAAGCAAATCTGGACTTCCTGGTTCTGCTGCTCCTGCCCACCTCTGCTCCAGCTCTCCAGGAGTGTAACTACTTGGTACCTCTTTGGGAAGCAAAATCATGTCCAGATTCATAGTAGTCTAAATCAATGTTAAAAACAAAGAAGCATTTCCTTAAAGAATCAATCTGCCAAGATTTCATCTCTCTCACAATGAAGGTGACCTTTTATTTTACTTTGTTGATCAATTTTGTTTTCATTGTCCTAAATCTTTCCAATTCTGAAAAGGATATTTGCTCATCCTTTAAATTACCAAAGGCCCTAAAAGAGACTTTTCCAAAACAGTGTATTCTCAAAGTGGAATCAAGGTACACCTTCTCCAGCCACGTTTCTCAACTTTTGTCCATAGCTGTCATGCCTCAGAATGAAATACAGTGCTTTTAAAATATAAATATATATTTTATATTTTTATATTTATTTTATATGTGTGTGTGTGTGTGTGTGTGTGTGTGTGTGTATACTTATTGATTTCAGAGAGAGGAAGAGAGAGAGAGAGAGAGAAACATTAATCTGCTACCTCCGGCATGCCGAGTACTGGGGATCGAGCCAGAAACACGGGCAAGTGCCCTGACCAGAAATTGAAGCTGCGACCTCCTGATGCACTGGACAGTGCTCATCCAACTGAGCCACACCAGCTGGGACATACAGTGTTTTTTAAAAATGCAAATTTCCTGAGACCTGTCCATGATCTGCTCAATCAGAATTTCTTAGGAATGGGCCCCAGACTTTGCATTTAAAAACAAGTTTCCTGAAGGAAGAATATATGTGGTTCACTGATATGTTTATAGTTAATATAGGCTGAATAACTTAATATATAAAGGGGAGGAAGTTCCCTGAGTGATTCTAATGCAAACTAAAGTATAAAAACCACTGCTTTACTCTAGAAAAATACACTGAAGGGGGAAAAAGTGTCTGTTCTTCTCACCCTACCTTCCATGTTATTGCATTAGTATTTCAAATTATTGGAGTTCAAATTCAGCTCAAGAACCCCGTTGTGCCCTAACCGGTTTTGCTCAGTGGATAGAGCATCGGCTTGTGGACTGAAGGGTCCCAGGTTTGATTCTGGTCAAGGGCATGTACCTTGGTTGCGGGCACATCCCCAGTAGGAGTGTGCAGGAGGCAGCTGAATCGATGTTTCTCTCTCATTGTTGTTTCTAACTCTCTATCCCTCTCCCTTCCTCTCTGTAAAAAATCAATAAAATATTAAAAAAAAAGGAACCCTGTTGTATCCCGTTGTATTACAGATGGAAAAAGATAAAAGAAGGGCTCTTACACAAAATTCACAGCCACCTTTGTGAAAAACATAATGACCGAAGCCAATATTTATTGAGTGATCACAGTGGTCCATGTGCTTTACAGATATTATCATACTTAATCCACACTATCAATAAGTCAAATCTTATAAAATAGATATCCTTATCCCCATTTTGTCTTAAAGAAACTGACACTCAGAAAGAATTTGGACCTAGGTTTGTTTTGTCATCCTAAATTTGGGCTCTTCCTCCTGAGAGCTGATGCCCGCACCCACCCCAGCAGGTTTGTTACTAGTTTTTCCTTCTATTGTTCTGCCCAAATATATCCTTTATGCTCACCCATGCCTTAAATTGCTTACTTAGCACTATCTGTTTGATTTAAAGCTTTGTCTCCTGCTAAAATATACATTTCTCTTTTGGATCTAATATCAGATTGGTTACTGTAAACCTTTAGATAAGGAAATGGTGGCAAAGGTGTGAGAGTTTGATACAGAGTTGAGAAGGAGGCCTCTCACTGTGCAGAGAAGAGGGCACCAGTGATAGGTGGCTATTACCCTTACAGTTTTACCTCAGACCACCTTGCCCTGGAAACCTAGCTGACCTCTTTGGTTCTGTGGTCACTGACAACAGTCCTGTTTTACCAATAGCTGAGCTTTCAGAGGATCTCTCTGTATTGTATACACTGTATGGATGAGAATGGGGAAGATGTTAACCACCTGGATAGAGGCTAGGAATACACTTGAGATCAATTAAAATCATATGTTATTTATGCTGCTTTGTTATTTTCTGCTATAAAAATGGGTGCATTTGTGTTGCAATCCAATCTGCCAAATCCTTAAAAGTTAAGCCAGTGCCAAGCCATCATTGTTCAGAAAGGAAGTGACTCCAAAGAGATTGTTAACATCAGAGAAGGCAAAGGAAGCCAGGGAAGATTATGGAAAATTTCGGCATTTGCTTCTTAATTTCATTGTTTCCATTGCAGTTTAGTTTTTACTTACAGGCCCAGTGCATGAAATTCATGCACGGGTAGGGTCCCTAGGCCTGGCTGGCGATCTGGGGCCTCCGCTGGCACCCGCGTTGGCTGGCCTGGGGCCTGTGTGCTGGGAGCAGCTCCTGTGTTGAGCGTCTGCCCCTTGGTGGTCAGTGCATGTCATAGAAACCAGTCATTCTGCCATTTGGTCGATTTGCGTATTAGGCTTTTATTATATAGGATGGCAAGCTCTGTGAGGTCAGGAATGGTGTCTGTCTGGCTTACTGAATCATCCCTGGTGCCTAGCACTGCAAGTAGAATAGAGAAGGTTCTCAGTAAACATTTGTGATGAATGTTAAATTTGATGCCTTTCAGAAAACCCTATGTTGGCTTTGTTAATAGTGACTTTGTATTTACTAATCTTTTACAGAGTAATAGAATTGAATGTTGTGATAATAGCTTAAGTTGTTAAATATTGGAGCCGAAATGTAAGACAGCAAACATTCTTTTTTGCCATTAGAGTTCTGACTAGAAAAATGGAATAAAACAACATAGGATACATTAGAATAGTGTTAAGAAGTCAAATAAGTCCACGTTCAAAAATATCACAACAGTGTTTGTTACTATTTTTCTTTTGTCCCAGGAGGAATGAATCATTTGTCATCTGCATTATACTCTCTTCTAAATAAAATAGCTATGTAGGATGGATTTATAGACAAAAGCCTTCTTGAGTCTAAAGACATGCTAGAATAATATATTTCAAACTGGTGATTAATAGCAGTTATGGAAATGCCTTACTTAAATTTTAAAATCTAAAAAGAAATCAGTCTCTAGGTTGCTACAAGTTTGTTCCTGTGGATCATAAATATGGAAAAAATATATTATTTCTTTATTTAGGTAGGCTCTTATTAAAGTAAAATGGCTTTGTTTTGTTTCCAAAAGTATGTGCTATTCAAGGCTATTGGACATAGAGTCATAAGCAATTTATATAGTTCTTTATTGTGGTTTATGCTAATCCTTCAAGACTCATTGATACTTCCATATTAGAATGAGAGAATTATAGACTAATAAAGTTAGAAAAGACTTCAAAAGATCATAAGGTATGGGCTTTGTTATAAAAATATTATGGGCTAGGCAATATGATAAAAAGATAAACATATTATGGGCTAGGTCATTGTTCGGCAAACTGCAGCTCGCGAGCCACATCAGCTCTTTGGCCCCTTGAGTGTGGCTCTTCCACAAAATACTGACTTCTGCGCATGGGCCACGAAGTTTCAATCGCACTGTACATGCGTGCCTGCACGTGGTATTTTGTGGAAGAGCCACACTCAAGGGGCCAAAGAGCCGCATGTGGCTCGCGAGCCGCAGTTTGCCAACCACTGGGCTAGGTAATATGGTAAAACGTCTTAAAAATATGCATGTTTTCTAACCCAGCAATTGTACTTCAAGGAATTTGTCAGAAATATGTATGAAAATATATGTATAAATATGTACATCATATATTTATAATAGTATGATGTACAACAGCAGATCAGTAAAATGTGGTATATCTAATAACTTGCAACCACTGAAATCATATCTATTGACATGGGAAATTTTTATAATTTATTGTCAAGTGACCAAAACCTGAGGAGGAGACAGAGTATGGCTGGTATGATGCCATTTTGGTGAGTTCAGAGCTGTGATTTGATGTGTGTGCATGCACATGGGAGTGGACATAAACCTGGGAGAGGACTATCTAAATATTAATAGTACCTGGATTAGGTATTTCTTGTGCCTCACATCCCATTAGTCAGCCTTTTTACTTCAGCCATTGCTATTGAAACCAAGTGAGCATGTATAACCTGCCAGCACCTTGCTGCCACTGAAAAAAGGTCTTCTCAACCTTGTGAGTCATTTATAGAAACCCTCTCAGCCTCCTGAGGTCTGTGCAGATTTGGAAGAAGAGGGTGTTCATGCCCGAAGAGGTGACCCTTGACCAAGGGATGATGGGAGCTAGTGATTACATATATCAGTAATTCCTTCCTTTTCATTGTTGAACTAGAGACCCAGCACACGAAATTGTGAGTGGGTAGGGTCCCTAGGCCTGGCCTGCGATCAGGCCCATTTTCCACCCACTCACCAGTCCCCAGGCCCACTCTGCCACCCCCGCCAGCCAGCCAGTTCCCCTCGCCGGCCACAGGTCCCACCCCACCTCCAGCTACCCAGTTCCCCTCACCTGCCCACCACTTCATAGCAACTGGTCAAGCAGTCATTCCAGTCATTACACTTATGGTCGCTGGCCTTTTATTATGTAGGATAGTATTCCATTGTATAGATAAGATATATTTACTTATGCATGCTGATTGATCATTAGTGACCAGTATGCATACATAAATTGTAAATCAAAAGCCAGCCTATTTATATGCCCTATACTCCTCTGATCTGATTATCAATATTTTTCATTTCTAAGCATTAAAATGATGTCAGAACTCTATAATTTGGACATAGAAAAGGCCAAATTTCAATAATTTTTTAAAACAATGAGCTTCGTTACTTTCATATTTGTACTGAAACTGCTAGCTGCCCTCAGTGCAAAGCAGAGATTTACTTCTCAGGGCTGCTTTAATGCATCTAGAGCAGCGGTTCTCAACCTGTGGGTCACGACCCCTTTGGAGGTCAAACGACCTTTCACAGGGGTCGCCTAAGACCATCGGAAAACACATATATATAATTACATATTGTTTTTGTGATTAATCACTATGCTTTAATTATGTTCAATTTGTAACAATGAAATTGGGGGTCACCACAACATGAGGAACTATATTAAAGGGTCGCGGCATTAGGAAGGTTGAGAACCACTGATCTAGAAGGATTTCAGCTGCCACGGGGAAAATTTTGTGGAGCAGGCAAACTTTGATTTGGTAGCCCCTCTTGCCCACTTTCATTGCCCCCTCTGCCTTCGCAGGGCCCTTTACCTCATGCCCTTCCAGGACGAGTATCCCAATTCCTGTATCACATGGCCTCACAGCTGACTATAACAGATGAAAATAGTTCTGATAAGTTATTTCTAGAGCAGGGGTGGGCAAACTTTTTGACTCGAGGGCCACAATGGGTTCTTAAACTGGACCAGAGGGCCGGAACAAAAGCATGGATGGAGTGTTTGTGTGAACTAATATAAATTCAAAGTAAACATCATTACATAAAAGGGTATGGTCTTTTTTTTTTTTTTTAGTTTTAAAACCGGATCCAGCCCGCGGGCAGTAGTTTGCCCACGGCTGTTCTAGAGGTTATATCATGAGGGCTTAAGGGGTTTTTCCTGCCAAAGGAAAAGGAGGAATTTAAAAGGGGAATTCTTAGAACGTAATGCCCAGAATGTAAAACGTAATCAATAAATGTTATCTTTATCCCTTGAAGAATCAAAGTTATCGACTCTAAAAGTAAAATTAGGCAGAGGGTGAGAAAGATATTTTCAGATCAGAGGGGTATCATAGCATCCCTTTGAACTCTACGGAACTCTACTGGTACTGTCATTGTGGAATTGCTAGTGACCATCATGCTGTTGCATAAAAGCAAGCAGAAGAGTAAACTAAGACACAGACAGGGAAAAGCCTGCAACATCATCTGGACCCTGGGTTCAGACTTCCTTTGGACTTTCTTTACTAAAGCCCAGTTATAGCTCTGTGTGGTCCTTCACAAATGAAAAAGCACAGCATTTTGAAATGCTAACCTATGCTTCTTCTTTCCCCAGTATTTCAAGCTACCCCCC
Organism: Myotis daubentonii; assembly: GCF_963259705.1. NCBI lineage: Eukaryota > Metazoa > Chordata > Mammalia > Chiroptera > Vespertilionidae > Myotis > Myotis daubentonii. Next base: position 65,377,870 of record NC_081849.1, on the reverse strand, counting down.
TCCCTTCCCATTCAGGTGGGGGGGGAGGGAGAGAGAGAGAGAGAAAGAGAGAGAGAGAGAGAGAGAGAGAGAGAGAGAGAGAGAGAGAGAAGGGGAAGAAGGGAGAGAAGGGAGAGAAGGTTGCCATGACAGAACTGCAAAGAGACATTGACATTTAAAGTAGACTTTTGAAACTAGAGAGAATAGTTTCAAATAAAGGTGTGTTTTTTTATTATCAAGATCAAAACCAAGGTCCTTAAGGCCTAGAGGCATAGAGTTTATCAATGGATTTGAGAAAAAATGCTTTCCAAAGGAAATACAGACCCCTCAAACTGAGGGAGGAGGAGGAGGAAAGCTAGACATTGGTGGGTGTCTGAAGAAGTTAGGTAGGTAAAACCCTCTGATAAATTTGGGGATCTGATTGCAATCAATGGCTGTGTCTTACTCCGTAGTTGGGACTCATAGAAGCAGCAAATCTTGCAGCGATCTCCCACAGCAGCATGGCAGAACATTCACAGTAGACGTAGGACAGCCTGTCTAGGCAGAGAAAGCCTTTGGTGGCCTCACTCCCCGATTCATGCAAGAGAGTGTTGGAAAAATCTTTGACTTACCCCAAAGTCATGAGGGTAATTACCTTGATGCCATGGTAGCCTATAAGTATACTACCAAGCAAGCTACCCCAGAGGGGCTGGGTCAGAAAGGCTCAGAGACCAAATTAAGAGCTTTAAATCACACAATTGATTAAAGCGGTTTAAAACACACAGCGAGAAGCAAAGGGAAAGAGATGTAGTAGGTAACATACTTAGGAAAGGGTATAAGCAAGGTGGAAGGACCACACTACCCAAAATCTGCATATGCATTGCTCATAGGCACCCCACTCCATGCCCCATCAGCCTTCCCTGCTGATGGTATGGCGACAAGGACCAAAGATTTGAGCTAAGAGGCCCAATAGAAGATGCCTTGGAGACTAACACAGGAGACACACAGGGGTGTGTACACATGGTCAGAGCTATTGCTTACCAATTAGCCTGATAAGCAGCTATAGATTCTGTTTGGCAGAGGATATTTGGAGCCAGAATGGTGTCACCAATGACTAGCTAATTTAAGACCTTGTGAGGGCAGGTGCATGGTGGAAGGGGTTAACGGGAAAAGCTGGGGGGCGGGGGGACATGTAATAAAGATAAAATTTTTCAAAAGATTCTGTGAATATTGAATGCTTATATGCCTTCTGTGTATTAGTGTATCATAAATATTGGGTGCCTCTGATGCACCATGTATATTTTTTAGTAGTGCTTTGTGAAAATGAGGTGTCTTTTAGTTCTTCTATTTCTTATCTGTGCTCAATACACATAGCTCCCAACTTAATGTATCTATGTTTAACATGCCTCGCAAGTTACTAACTTACTTATCTATATCTAACATATTTTATGAGTGCTACCATTCCATTTCTGTGTTTTTTAACACAATTGAATATTCTCAAATATTAGAGCAAATGCATATTCACCATCACACCCAATGCAAACACACATACCACAAGGTCACAAATAATACTTATGGGTTTACAAGCTAACCAGAAGATACAACAGCTGAGAGACCAATGGCCAGAGACCAAATAAGGACTCAGACATTTCAGCAAATGGCAGTTGGGAGACTGAGAATTAGAGACTCTCAAGGAACCTTGTAAAACTTAGATGCAGCTGAAGGGATAAAGAGGGCATATGGATCCCTGAACTGACTGAGAAGTCCTTGCTCTGACTGAATTTGCTCAGCATTGAATATGTTTTCCACCTATCAGTCTGTGCTGTCCAAGGATAAATGTATACTATATTTGTCAGTGCCAATATGGAACATTTCCATCATCCCAGAAAATTCTATGGGACAGGCACTGCTGTAGATATAAATGGAGCTATAGAATAAAAGTATATCCTAGGAATACCTGAGATTATAGACTGACATTGTTACTTGCTATACATATAAACATTCATCACTGGAGCATTATCAACAGTGCTCTTTTTTTTACTCTCACTTATTTTTGTTTGTTTTTAGCAGATACAAATACTCTGACTCAGCCACTTACTCTCAGTATTCTCTGTGTTTAGTTGCCTATGTTTTTAAGATAGCTAGCTGCAGGGAAAGGGCCTATCCAGAACAGAGTGAAACTTACCCTGATAAGGGAAAGAGAGCCATGGTTTGCTAGATAAGGTCACACATGGGGGGAAATGTAAAAACTTGGCATTTTCCTCTGGGTGAGATGGGGGCCATTGGAGTGTTCAAGCAGAGGAGTAACATGATCCAGTGTACTGGTATGTTTTAAGAAGTTCACTCTGGCTGTTATGTGAAGAATGGGAAAGGTACAAAGGTAGACACAGGGGGACCATTTAAGGCAATAGTACAGGCTGAAATGCTGGCTTCTTGACCCAGGACTATGGAAAAGGAGATGCTGAGAAGTGGTCTTCTGAATATATCCGATGGAAGAGCTTTCATATTGTTGATGGATCACAACTGGGGTATGAGAGGAAGAGGGGGACAGGGATAAGTCCATGTCCTTTGGCCTTAAGTGTATTTCCATTTACTGAATTGAGAAATTCTGTAAAAGAATAATGATTGGCAGGGGGGGTGTTTTGGAATGTGTCAAATTTGAAATGATTATTCATCACCCAGCTGGAGACAATGAATAGGTAGCTGAAAGTACAAGTCAGGAATTCATAGAAATGGGGGCTGGAGATAAAAAGTTGAATCAACATAAAGATATCATTGAAAGCCATGAGACTTCCGTAAGATCGTTGAGGGAACCAGTAGGTGAGTGAAGATCTGAAGACTGATCTCTGAGGCCCCAGTGTTTAAAGGTGTGACCAACAAAGAGGACTGAAAAGAAGCAATCGGGAAAGCCAAGACAGTAGGATCCTGGAAGCCAAGTAAAGATGGCGAATGAATGAATGACCACCTGAAGTTGATAGGCTGCATAAGACGTGCACCAAGAATTGACCACTAAGTCTAGAAACACAAAGATCACCTAGGCTTTGAAAGGATAAGCTTTGGAGATATGATGGAGCTGAAAGCCAGATTGGAATGTGCTTCAGGCTTCCTGGGATGTCTAGTCATCTATGTGAAGTATAAGAACCCATAGAATTCATGCATTTAAGGAACCAATAGATGTTACTAATTTGGGTGGACCCAGTGAAACAAATCTATTGAGAGAGATGTTTCACATCTGGGAGACAAGAGCAACACAAAGTTAGACAATCAAAATAACTAAAGAATCAAGAATCTTGAGGTATTAACACACATCAAAAAGATATTAGTTGCCCTAGCTGGTTTGGCTCAGGATAGAGCATCGGCTTGTGGACTGAAGGGTCCCAGGTTCGATTCTAGTCAAGGGCACATGACTGGGTTGCAGGCTCAATCCTTAGTAGGGGGCGTGCAGGAGGCAGCCAATCAAATGATTCTCTCTCATCATTGATGTTTCCCTCTCTGCCCCCCTCACTTCTTCTCTAAAAATCAATAAAAATATATATTTTTTAAAAAGATATTAGTTATTGAGGCTATGAAAACACCTAAGATTACTTGGCATTTTTCTCTGGGTGAGATGGGCTTTGAAAGAGTGAGATGACTGTTTCCTCATGTTAAATTTAAATCTCTGGCATTTTCTCTTAAAACTCTTGGTTTTTCAGATTCACTCATAAACGATAGCTGATAACCTCAAGAGGGATCAGATTAGTGATATCAATAGAGCATATAATCTGCCTCATTAGAAGGTTTTTGGTGTTTTTTTTTAAATAAACCTTTATTTTCTAACTTTTTAAATACAGAAGGCTGTATAATTAAGAGACCCACCCCACCCACCTCATCAGAGAAAATTTCTTCTAACCATTTTTGGATTTAGTTCTTTACATAAATTTATGTTTCTTTTCAAAAAGTTAATTGTCAATTTAAGAAATTATCATTCAAAAGGCTCAGGAACATTCAAAAGATTGCCAAAAGGATAAAGACTTAATTTATTTTCATTACTCCTTTTCTCCTCTCTTCCAAAAATGTTAATGACTATATCTCTAGTTATTTTTATAGGGTACTGCCATTATCTATTTAAATATACTGTCAGGTTCTTTTCCATCAACTTTAACCATTATCTCCTGACTCACTGCTTTAATAGATAAGTATATTAGGACCCTTTTAGGAGCATTTCTGGATAAATCTGATAAAAATAATTTTAAGAGCAGGATCATCTGAGGTAGGGAGAGAGTTGCTCTTACTCCACTTTCCCTTCCAATCAATCTTTATCCCCATTTCTGTTCCCTTACTTCAGGCCACCTATGCTCTCCATAATTTCCTACCTAGATTATTGAAATAGCATCCTCAGTCCTTTATTATTCTCTAGTACAGTGGCCCCCAAATTTGAGCATGCATCAGAATCACCTAGAAGACTTGTTCAAACACAGATTGCTGGGCCCCACCTCCAGGGTTTCTGGTGCAGGTCATGTGGAGTACAGCCTGACCATCTGTATTTCTAACAGGTTCCCAGATGAGGCAGATACTGCTTGTCCAGGGCCACAGTATGAGAACCTTTGCAACACTAACACCAAACTCCTAAGCACTGACATATAGGATCCTTCATAATCTGACACAAAGCATGTCTTTAAAAAAATATAGCTTTATTGAGATATTATATTCATACCATACAGTTCACCCACTGATGTGTATAATGTAATCATTTTAGTGTATTCACAGAGCTGTGTATATATCACCACAATTAATTTTAGAATTGTGAAGGAAACCCCACATCTCTTAGCCATCACCCTAATTTTCCCTCTTCAGCCCTAAGCAATAATTAATCTACTTTCTGCCTCTATGGATTCACCTATTATAAATGTTTCATGTAAATGGAATCATACAATGTGTGGTTGAAACGGATTAAATTTTGCTATCCTGAAGCTGCCTTTTGGGATATTGGTTTTAAGCTGGTTATTAAGAAACTAGAGGCCTGCTGCACAAAATTTGTGCATGGGGCAGGGGGAGGTGCCTCAGCCCAGCCTGCACCTGCTCCAATCTGGGACCCCTCAGGTGATGTCCAACTGCCAGTTTAGGCCCAATCTCTGCAGGATCGGGCCTAAACCGGCAGTCAATCATCCCTCTCGCCATCTGGGACCACTGGCTCCTAACCGCTCACTTTCCTGATCCCCCTTAACCACTCTGCCTGCCTGCCTGATGCCCCTAACTCCTCCCCTGCCTGCCTGATGATCAATAACCGCCTCTGCCTACCAGCCTGATCTCCCCAATTGCCTCTGCCTGTCGTCCTGATCGCCCCTAACTGCCCTCCCCTGCCAGCCTGATTACCCGTAACTGCCTCTGCCTCAGCCCCCACCACAATGGCTTTGTCTGGAAGGACGTCTGGATGGATGTCCGGAAGATGTTTGGTCTAATTAGCATATTACTCTTTTATTAGTATAGATAGACTCAGAAAGAACCTTTGATCCTCCCTCCTTTCCAGTCCAAGAGATTCAGATAGAAAGGCCTACTCCAGGAAGGGAACCTTAGGATGTTGCCCTAGCCTAATTAATTATGATAAATAGGAGAGCTCTAGGCAGGGGCCTGTAAGCTAGATACCCCTTTGTCCCATTGTCTCTGAGTTGTCCAGCAAGAATTTGCCTGCCATGTGTGTTCCACTCTTCCTTTACTATCTGTCTTTAAATCTCCATTCTCACTTCTGAAATCTAATACTCTCCCCTCCCATTTTATCCTTTGCCCAATATCACCCGGTGTTGCCTCACTGTCTTTGGAATTTTGATGCTCGTGAAGTCCCCATGCACATGTATTAAAATTTTTACTTTCTTCTGTGAATTTGTTTCTGGTCATTTGATTATTGTCCCAGCTAGAAGAATGTAGAAGGTGGGAGGAAAAGTGCTAATTTTTGTTTTAGCCCCCACATGGTCCTTTGTGATTGGCTTCTTTCACTCAGCATAACATTTTCAAGGTTCATCCAAGTTGTAGCATGAACCAGTACTTCATTCTTTTTTATTGCTTCAGAATATTTAATTGTATAAGCACACTACATTTTGGATCTACTATAAATAATGATGTTGTGAACATTTACAAAGAAATTTTTCATGAACATATGTTTTTTATTTCCTTGGGCAATTCCTAGGAGTGGAATTGCTAGGTCAGATTGTAATTGTACATTTAACTTTTTGAGGAACTGCCAGGGACAAAAACAGAACTGCTTTCCAAAGCAGCTGTACTGTTTTACATTTCCAATAGCAGAGTGTGAGGGTTCCAATTTCTCTATATCCTCACCAACTTCACCTTTTTTATTATAACAACTAGAGGCCCGATGCATGAAATTCATGCAAGAGTAGGCCTTCCTTCTCCTGGCTGCCAGAACTGGCTTCTCTCCGGCACCTGGGACCCAGGCTTCCCTCGCAGCCTGGGCCTCGTCCGGTAGGTCATCCAGAGGACACCCGGTCTAATTAAATATTACGCTTTTATTATTATAGACCAGAGGCCCGGTGCACGAAATTCATGCATGGGGTGTGGGGGGTGCCTCAGCCCAGCCTACACCCTCTCCAATCTGGGGCCCGTCGGGGGATGTCCAACTGTCGGTTTAGGCCTGATCTCTGTGGGATCGGGCCTAAACCGGCAGTCAGACATCCCTCTTGCAATCCGGGACCACTGACTCCTAACCGCTCACCTGCCTGCTTGCCTGATCACCCCGAACCACCTCTTCCTGCCGGCCTGATCGTCCCTAACTGCTCCCCTACTGACCTGGTCGCCCCTAACTGCCCTCCCCTGTTGGCCTGATGGCCCCTAACTGCCTCTGCCTTGGCCCCCACCACCGTGGCTTTGTCCAGAAGGACGTCCAGATGGATATCTGGAAGATGTCTGGTCTAATTAGCATATTACCCTTTTATTAGTATAGATTCTAGTAGGTGTGAAGTAGTGTCTCATTATAGTTTTGACTTGCATTTCCCTAATGATTAATAACGTTGAGCATTTCTAATTTACTTAGATAACTTCTGTGTAGAAATGTCTATTTAGATCCTTTGCCCAATTTTTAAATGGATTCTTGGTCTTTTTATTAGTGAGTGTAAGGGTTCTATATACACTGAGTGGCCAGATTATTATGACCACATGACGTTTGTAGGCAAATTAGCTATAATTTCGCACTGAAGTTGCTAGAGGGCCAGATCATTATAAACATCTGAATAGCACAACATACCTAAGTATTGTTGCTGATCAAGTTCATCCTATCATGTTGATGGCCTATCCCAATAGAGATGGCTTCTTCCAACAAGACCATGCGCCATGCCACGGTGCTCGTATTGTGCAGGAGTGGTTTCAAGAACATGAGGGAGACTTTACCTTGCTTAGGTGGCCCCCACAATCATCAGATGTCAATACGATTGAGCATTTGTGGGACGAAATTAAAAGAGCCATCAGGCAGCTGGTTCCACAACCATCAAATCTCACAGAACTGGACAGTGCTATTCATCAGGCACGGTGTCAGATTCCTCACATCACCTTTCAACATCTCGTGGAGTCAATGCCAAGAAGAATCGTCGTAGTGCTGAAGGCAAAAGGTGGCCCAACGAAGTACTGATAGGGTGGTCATAATAATCTGACCGGTCATAATAATCTGGCCACTCGGTTTATATTTTGGTTACAATTCTTCTATTCGATGTATCATTTGCAAAAAACTTTTCCCATTCTCTTGAAACCATTTTCTTTTTCCCTTTTTATTCTTTTTTTAAATTTATGTATAGATTTTAGAGAGAGAAAGGAAGGAGGGGGGAGAGAAAGAGAGAAAGAGAAACATCGGCTTATTGTTCTACTTATTTATGAATTCATTGGTTGCTTCTTGTATGTGCCCTGGCCAGAGATTGAACCCACAACCTTCGCATATTGGATGATGCTCTCACCAACTGAGCTACCCAGCCAGGGCTGAAGGAAACCACTTTCTTAATGGTATCTTTTAGTGCACAAATTTTTTTAATTATGGTGATGTCTAGTTTAAATTGTATCTTATTTGTTTTGTACCCGTAGCATTTAACACAATGCCTGACATTCAGTAGACATTGACCTGTATTTGTTGAGTGAATAAAAAAATGCAATCAGTTAACAGACTAAAGCTAACATTCTACTATATAATACAGAAGCATAAGATATACAGGGTTGGCAAAAGTAGGTTTATAGCTGTGAGTACGTGGAACTTCTTTATTATTTGTATTTATTTGTTTTACAACTGTAAACCTACTTTTCCCCACACCTGTATTAGAGCAAAGACTGCCAGTTATCTCCTGATAACCAGACTCCTCTTCTTAGTCATAAAGGACAGGATGACTGGGTGGGGAGGACCTGTGCCCAGGACCTGCTTTACCTGCTCTGTTAGGCAGAAGAACCCTTCTCACCAGCAAAGCGCTTGAGAGCTAATTACCGAAAATTGCTGTGAGACCCTTTACAAAATATGATATCCCTAGTGATTCCAGTCAGAGCCTCAGGAGAGAGCAGCTTTCTCTCTCCTGCCTATTTTTACATTTTAAAAGGTTTAATTGAAGCTCCCCGCAATCCCCATGGAAATACCCTGTGAATGAGCTGGAACCAAGTACCAGCGTCTCTGAAGGTAGACAATCATTGAGAAAGAGGTGGAGTCTCCAGTCCTGCATGTCAAAGAACAGCATCAGTTTTGATTCACAAAAAATTTCCAGGAAGCACACTTTGCAGAGGAGGTCAATTCAATATGTGTGAAAAAATTTGGAGCCAAAAGCATGAGAAGAGAGAGAGGAAGGGAAAGGATATGGCACCCTTCCCCTGGAAGGCATTCTCCACCCTAAAAAGGCCCTCATTACCCTGGTTAGGTTTAAATCATATTATGCTCTATGTAGAAATTTACATAATTTGCACTGCAACTCCATTCCAGAAAGGATGCTCTGTGGTTAGCTGGGCAAGTGAATATATTTAATCCATTATGCGATTTAGAGTTTCCCAATGGGCACCCCAGAGCACACTCAGGTTTTCAGCTGTAAATAGGTGTCATAATAATAATTTTTAAAAAGGTTCCACAGTCAAAGAAATTGGGGGATGACAGTGTGAAACAAATTTAAACAGGATCTTGACTGTCGCAGTGCTCAGAGTTTTATTAGGCATGTACGCACCATGAATCTCCAAGATGGGGATGGGAGCATGCATGGTTCACCCAACTGGTTTAATTTTGAAACCTTCCATCATAGAAACCTTCTGTCACAGAGCATTGTGCAGAATCAGCCTTCCATGACACTCTGCTGGTAAATGCTAGTATAGGTCTCTAATCTCAACAGGAAACCCTGGAAACGAGTGTTATCATGCAAAAATTAATATAGGCCTTCACACAGTTGAAATATTTTCAATTACATGTCAACCTCAGCTTTTAAAAGTTCAATGGCAAACATTGCTTTTGCCTTCTAAATTCTTTTCATTCCCTACTTAATATTTATAAACATAATGAGCATTCTAGAGTAAACATTCACTTCTTCACTAAATAAGTAATTCTCCCGTCTAACTCCACTTGCTTCTGTGAAATGGAATTTGTATTACTTTTCTCCTGAAATAGAAAGGCATTCTAAAAACACATAAAAATCCTCCGTAATCCTCCTGTCCCTGACCCACAGATCAAATCATTCTCTCAGGATTCCACTGCCGCATTTCTCGGCAAAGATGTACTGGCAGGCTAACTGGGGCAAGTTTCAGATTACTCAGACTCTATGAATTTTACAAAATATGCTTTGAAGTACCATAGTAATAATTAAAAGTAATTTAATTATTAAGTTAGTAAATTTAATATTTAATTATTAAATTAGTTAAGTTAATAATTTATTATTAAATTGTTAAGTTTAATATTTAATTATTAAATTAGTAAATTTAATATGTCACTATTAAATTAGTAAAGTTAATATTTAGTTATTAATAATTCTAAGCACATTTGAAATTGGTGGGCAAATGTGAGGGAGCATCACTTTCCTTTTTACCCTGTTGTTTTCCACTTATACCACAACAGAAAAGACAGTAATCCACACTGCATCCATTGGTGGGGTCCATTAGAAATAACAATTTAAGCCCAGCCAGTGTGAGTCAGTGGTTGAGAGTTGATCTATGAACCATGAAGTTGAGGTTTGATTCCCAGTCAGGGCACCTGCCTGGGTCGTGGGCTCAATCTCCAGTGTGGGGCGTGCAATGATTCTCTCTCAACATTGATGTTTCTATCTCCCTTTCCCTTACTCTCTGAAATCAGTAAAAATATATTTCATAAAAAAAGAAATAACAATTCAAGGGGGAAAGCACTGTCAGTCACTGAGCATAACTGGACAGACAGAAATGTGAAGAAAAAATATTGTAGGCTGAGGAAGGCACCAAGTCAAGGAACTTCAGGTGAGTGCGGCATCCATCACTAGCTCTCTTTGGCAACTAACCACAGCAGCATTTGCATAGGACTTTCCAGTGTTCAAAGTACCGCCACGTGCAGTGTCTCACTTAACCTTCAAATCAGCTGTGAGATGTGGGTCATGTTTCCCCTGGGGAAACGGGGGCCCAGAGAAATGCAAAAGCCACCCCTGTATTCTCAAATAGAATAGCAGTACAGCGGTTTGACTCCCTGGTTTCTGGATTCAAAATCTAAGCACTTTCCACCTCTACTTAACTGGGAACAGGAGTTAGAAAGGCAGGCAGGGAGAGGTGAAGGTCCTTGAACAACAGACAAGTTTATACTTGACCCTGGAGGAGGCATGCTTGTTATTTGTTATCTTATCCAAATGCCTACAGATGCACTATGCGGAGGCAAGTAGATTAGCTATTTCTGATTCTCCTAAGAAAAGTTCCTGAGTGTGTCTAACCCTCAACTGAGTTCAAATAATCACAGTAAACATCACATATTTTTACTTCCTATTTTTGTTCAGTTTTAAAAAAGGTTCATGGTGCAGTTAGGCCAGGATCTTTTTACAAGAGCTCAATCTTAGTCATTTACAAAGGATACAGATAAGCCAATTCCCTAGTGCTACATCTGTACCCATAAGCTCGATACTGGATCAGAAAGCAAAATGACAGTTCTAAGTCCAATTTTATGTACTAATTTATTAATGTATTCAACACACATGAATCAAGCACCTGTTAGGTGTTAGGCATCATGCCAGGAGGTGGGTATTCAATAAGTGAAGATAATATGAACTGATCTTGATAGAGTTTACAGCCTGATACAGCAAAGCATCCATGCTAATATAGTGCAGTGTGATGGAGGATATGGTAGAGAAAATTCAGAGAGACTTAGGAGCACATAACCTAGACCTGGGGGTTCGGGAGGGCTCCCCTGGGAAGGTGGCTACAGGGTAAAGGACTGGCAGGGGGCAACAATGTCAGAAAGAGACTCAGGCTTTGCATTAGACTCACCAGAGAATTTTAAAAACTATAGTAGTTCCTCTTATCCACAGAGGACATGTTCTAAGACCCTGAAATTTTCTTGCCCCTTGGAAATTTCAGTGCCTAAAACTGGGGATAGCACTGAACCCTATATGAACTATGTTTGTCCCTATGTATGCATACCTATGATAATTTATAAATTAGGCACAGTAAGAGATTAACAACAATAACTAATAATAACATAGAACAATTTTAACACTATCCTATATAATAGAAGCCTAATATGCTAAGTGTCCGACCATTCCTTTGACAGTTCGACCAGTCGCTATGACACTGACCACCAGTGGGCCGATGTTCCAAACAGTAGTTTAGCTTGCTGCTGGGGTCCGGCAGATTGAGATTGGGTGAGATGGGCCAGACACGCTCTGGAGCCCTCCTGAGGTCCCTCCCCAGCTCTGATCGTGCACCGGTGGGGTCCCTCAGACTGGCCTGTGCCCTCTTGCAATCCGGGACCCCTTGGGGGATGTCAGAGAGCCGGTTTTGGCCCAGTCCTCACAGGCTGGGCTGAGGGACCCCACCAATGCATGAATCTGTGCACCGGGCCTCTAGTACTATAATAAAAGTTATGTGAATGTGGCATTATTAAGTAAAATATGAGTTACTTAAACACAAGCACTGTGATACTGAAACAGTCGATTTGATAACTAAGACGACTACTAAGTGACTAATGGTCAGGGAGCATGTACATAGCATGAATACACCAGGTGAAGGGACGATTCATATCCCAAACAGGACAAATCAGGTGACATGAGATTTCAGCACGCTACTCAGAACGGCCCACAATTTAAATTCATGAATTATTTCTGGAATTTTCTATTCAATATTTTCAAACCTGCATCGACTAAGGATAACTGAAACTTCGGAAAGTGAAACCGTGGATCAGGGGAGACTCCGGCGCTGCTATCCAGGTTCCACCCCAAGCCTATTACACCTGGGTCTCTTGGAGTGCGGGCAAGGCAATTATTTTTATAAACCTCCCAGGTGATCCTAAAGCATGGCTTGGTTTATGAATTGCTGAATTGAATATTACTAATATTGCCACCAAGTGGTAATATTTAAATTTATTTTATGTGTTTAATAGCTAGCTTTCTAGCATTCGGAATATTTACTAAAAAGTTTTTCTGAGTAGTAACTACGGGAACTGAAGGGAACCAAAATTTTGCCACCCTGCAGCTACTGTTTTGGGGTATTATTTTAAACTTATTAAAAAACAATATTTAGAAAGAACCTTTAACCCTCTCCCTCTTTCCTGCCCAAGAGATTCAAACAGAAAGAATCCCGTTTAGGAAGGAAATCTTAGGATGTTCACTGTTGCCTAATTTGAATTAAGTGTGGTAAAGAGAGGCTTCAGTAGGGGTCTGTTAGCCTAGATACCCACTGTGTCCCATTGTCTCTGAGTTGTCTAGCAATAATTTGCCTGCCAGGTATGTTCTGCCCTTCCTCAACTACCTATTCCCACTTCTAAAATCTCATACCCCTTTCTCCCTTGTTCAAAAATGTCATATGTCCCAAAGTTGCCTCATTATCTTTGGAATTGTCAAGCTTATGTGAATTCCCCATTTGCATGTATAAAAACTTTTATTTTCTTCTGTTAATTTGATTATTAGCCCAGCTAGAACAACTAAGAAGGTGGGAGAAAAACGTATTAATTTTATTCTTAGCCCCCATTGAACCATCTTTAAGTTCAGACTTAAGTCCATATAAATTTGGAAGTAAATAATTTAAAATAATTTTCTTAGTTGCTATAATGTGAATTTTACCTTAATTATCTTGGATCTCAAAAAAATGTATGGTTATGCATAGATAATAAATCTTTTTTACAAAAAAGATGAATCTGAATATTGCTAGCTTTATTTTTAAAAAATATATTTTTACAGATTTCAGAGAGGAAGAGAGAGGGAAAGAGAGAGAAATGTCAATGATGAAAGAGAATCATTGATCAATTGCCTCCTGCACACCCCTACTAGGGACTGAGCCTGCAACCCAGGCATGTGCCCTGACCTGGAATCAAACCATGCACCATGACCTCCTGGTTCATAAGTCGACACTCAATCACAGAACCACACTGGCAAGACACTAGTTTTATTTTTAACAGTTCAGAGAAAAAAGTCTTAGTGGTAATTATTCCATGTTTGTCAGTATTTTTTATTCTCCTCTCATGGGCAGTAGAAAGGATTATTCTTTCTTGCCCCTTTGAAATGAAGAGTGGTCATGTGAATTTTTTAGCCAATAGTGAGCAGAATTGATATGTGTTCTTTCCATCAGAAAGTATCTTAGAGCTGGTCATCTTGCGTTCTCTCCCCCTGCCTCGAAGATCCTTGGATATTTGTGTTGATCTGGTAGCATCATAGGTGGAGGGATGATGAGGTCAAAGTAGCCTGGAGTGCTGAGCCACCTGACAGAGCAGTCACCTTGCAGAGCCACAAAAACATAAGATGAGTATGAAAGGTAATTTGATGTCAGGAAGTAATGAGGGACTCAAAAAATGACAGGAGTGTGTCAAAATGATGCAGAAGCCTGTTTGAAGGGCCAACCATTGGGCAAATTTGAAACAATTAGAGCATCAAATACTTAGTGAGAGGAATGGAATAGAGCCCATTGAATAAAAGATCCTGGAGTCCATACAGATTTACACAAACAAGTGAAGTAAATGGGGGGAAAGGCTATTCTGAATGGTAAAAGGCTAGCTATTAAATATAAAATAAGTAAAAGATATTTAAAAATCACCATTTGATGACAATCTTAGTAATAATCAATTCAGGCAAGAAACATAATATTATTAAACTTTGTGGGTAAAAGTTAGATGACAAAAGGGATATTTACATAGTAGCTCTTCACAAAAAGCAATTATAAAGGGGGAAAGAATAGCTTTCTAGTGAAGTAAGCTGGCAGACACTACATTATTAAAGTGTAACATCAAATGTAACATCATCAGACTAAAATTATGTGTCACCTGACAGGATGCAAAAAGAAATTAGCATTGTTCTCATGATATTCCTGCCAAAACTGAATGCATAACCTGAATCCTATCTAATAAAAGAGAAAAATGGTAATTGGCGTACGACGATACCCTTTTCATTGGCTAATCAGGGCTATATGCAAATTAACTGCCAACTAAGATTGGCAGTTAACTGCCAACAAGATGGCGGTTAATTTGCATATGTAGGCACAATGCAGGGAGGCGAAAGGGAAAGCAGGAAGAAGCCCCCTGCCACTGACAGTGATCAGAAACCCAGGGGGGAGCTAAGAGCTGGGGGGCAGGGCAAAGGCGGCCCTGGGGCTGCCTTTGCCCTGCCCCCCAGCCATGATCGGAGAATCAGGTGCCTTTTCCGCCCTGGCCAGTGATAGCAGGAAGTAGGGGTGGAGCCAGCGATGGGAGCTGGGCACAGTCGAAGCTGGCAGTCCCGGGAGCTAGGGGTCCCTTGCCTGGGCCTAAAGCGGAGCCCACGATCGCGGGGCCGCTGCAGCTGTGGGTCCCCGCTGCCCGGGCCGGACGTCTAGGCCAGAGGTGTTAGGCCTGGGCAGGGGCGGAGCCTGCAACCACGGGGAGCTGGGCGTCCCCCGCCCAGGCCTGACACCTCTGCCAGAGGCCTCAGGCCTGGTCAAGGGGCCGATCCGGTGATTGGTGATCGGAGGGTGATGAGGGTCAACTCCTCTGGCTGAGGCATCAGGCCTGGGCGGGGGGTGGAGCAAGCGATCAGAGGGAGATGGGGGTCCCCTGCCCAGGCATGATTCCTGGGCCAGAGGCCTCAGGCCTGGGCGGGGGCCAGAGCCAGTGATCAGGGGGAGATGGGGGTCCCCTGTCCAAGCCTGACACCTCTGGCGGAGGCGTCAGGCCTGGGCAAGGGGCCGATTAGGCGATCGGAGGGTGATGGGTGTCTATGCCTCTGGCCGAGGCATCAGGCCCGGTCTGGGGGCAGAACCAGTGATGGGGGGAAATGAGGGTCCCCTGCCCAGGCCTGACGCCTCTGTTAGAGGCGTCAGGCCTGGGCAAGGGGCTGATCCTGCGATTGGAGGGTTATGGGGGTCAACGCCTGAGGGCTCCCAGTATGTGAGAGGGGGCAGGCTGGGCTGAGGGACACTCCCTCCAACATACACACCCAGTGCACGAATTTCGTGCACCGGGCCCCTAGTCTAATTATAAAGAAACATTAGACAACCCTAAATTGAGGAGCATTCTACAAAATAACTGCCCTGCAGTCTTTAAAAAAATGTTCTAGTCCTGAAAGCCAAGGAAAGACTATGGAATTTTTTTGCATTGAAAGAGACTGAGGAGGTGTGGGGGTTAAAAAATAATACTTTTCCTCCCACCTTCTAAATTCTTCTAGCTGAGCTAATAATCCAACAGAAACAGATTAACAGGAGAAAATCAAAATTTTAATATTTGAGCATGGAGATTTCACAAAAGCATGAAAATTCCAAAGACATTGAGGCAACATTGGGTTATATTTAACAGTATTGGACAAAAGAGAAGGGGGAGTGGATGGGGTATTCTATTTCAGAACTGAGAATGTGTGATTTACAGGCAGTTAGATACTCTGTTCTTCAGATTTTATACATCTTTCAGCTTTTACAGGTAGTTGAGGAAGAGCAGGAACATACAGGGCACAACTCTTGCTGGGCAATTCACAGACAAAGGGACACAGAGCATCTAACTAACAGGCTGGGAGTCTCCTTGGTCAGTGCTAGGGTGAAGATTCTTAAAGAATTAAGCCAAGACTTCCTTCCTAAAGCAGACTTCTCTGTCCGAATGTCATGGACTAGAAAGGGGGAAGGGTTCAATGATTCTTTCTGAGTCTTGATTCTTAATAAACAGCTTAAAATCAATATCCAAAAAAGGCAGCTTCGTGGTAGCAAAACGTTGATTCCCTTCAGAGGTATGACAACTAAAGCAACAGATGATACCATATTGAATTATTTTGCTATGAAGAACGTTGCTAGGACAATTGGTGAAAAGTTGAATAGGGTCTCTGATAGATATATAGGTGTTGGTGGAACTATTCCTGCAACTTTAGGGTAATATTGAAATTATTCCAAAAATAAAAAGCATAAATATTGTTGCAATGTGAAATACTTCTATAGAGTTCCTATTGAAGTTTACAAATGACATAGGAAGTTTGAGAGGGATCTCAAATTATTTGGTTCAGCTACAGTGAGTTTCTTTACTTTTTTCCCCCTAAATGAAGTACCTGAAGCAAGGGATCTTATTTTTTTAAAGTTTGTTCTTAAGTTTGACTTCTACATTTAAGTTTGCATAATCACTTAATGCTTGGAGAACTGTGATGGGCTCTAGGGAAATATAAATATGTCAGTTATGCATGTGTATAATATAAGTGATTTAATAAGAAATTATTTCATCCAGGTCTTTAGTCACTTGAATATCCAAAGCATATGCTACAGAATATGACTCCAGGCCATTAAATTGAAAATATAAAAAAAAAAAAACACATCCCAAGCACTGAGCTCTTTCTCCATGCTTAACAAAAGTAAATTCCTTTGACCAGAAGAATATCAAATAAGAATTTTTCAAAACCCTCCTCAAAAAAATGCGAAATATAGCATTTTTATCTAAGCAGTCTAAAAAATAAACAAAATTTTATTAAGCAAATAAAAGCAATTTTTATGTATCAGTAAACATATGTAAATAGTTTGCAAATGGTACCAAAAAGGACTGCACTTCAACTTGCTAGTAAACAGGTATCCTGTTGAGAATCCCAGCATGCCATCTCCTGTCATCGCCTTCTGGGCCAAATTCTACCCTCATCTACTGAAAGACACAACAGGGAGTTCAAAAATCTTGGCTTAATAAATCAGGAGGCTGGTCTCTAATTGAGCTTTCAGAGAAGGGTTTGCATTCTAAAATGGCCTTCGTCCCCAGAACCGTGTGCAGTCTGCCCACTCTAAGCACCAGCCATGCAGTGAGGTATTCATATGGATGTCCACCTGTTTCAGGGAGCAGGAGCCAATCTGGATTTTTCACTCCATTTTTGGGGAGCACAGTCCAGAGAGAAGTAAAAGCCCTGCCCCTGTCTAACACAAGCATATCAAGAAAGTATGAGTTATCAGAACTAAACAGGAAAATCCAACAAATGAAAAAGATATCTAAGTAAAAGCAAGAAACCGAACAGATGGGTGCAGGAGCCACTTAGGTCCTGAGGTCATTTTTAAATCCCAGCAATCTTGACTTCTATTTGTTAGGGTGAAAAAGAAATCAAAGCCTCAAGCCCACCCCAGAGGGGGACAGTAACCCACACAAGAAGGAACCCCAGGGTAAGACTGAACCAGAAATAAAATCAACACTAACCCCAACCCCAGGGGAATATAAGGGAAGTTGCTTTTATTCTGGGCTGAATAGAGAGTGGGGAAACCCAATTCTGCGATTTTTTTAAAGCACCAAGTGGCCCTTATAAAGATTTTTACCTCAAAGTTATATCATGTGGGTAGTCTAAGGTACTTCAAGGGATGAATTTAGTTTAAAGTAATCCTAGACTGACAGTACAGGTATGTGTCTGGCAACAACAAGGACAAATCATCTCTAGAAGGAGCACCTTCATTCCTGGCCTCAAAGCACTACCACATGTAATTTTTCAAAGGCAATGAGTACAACACAGTCAAAAATAACCAAGCACCCAAGGAAATTAGGCATTAAGAGTGAGAAAGCAGCCCTAGCTGGTTTGGCTCAGTGGATAGAGCGTGGGCCTGCAGACTGAAAGATCCCAGGTTCAATTCCAGTCAAGGGCATGTACCTTGGTTGGGGGCACATCCCCAGTGGGAGGTGTGCAGGATGCAGCTGATCGATGTTTCTCTCTCATTGATGTTTCTAACTTTCTTCCCCTCTCCCTTCCTCTCTGTAAAAACTCAATAAAATATATATATATATTTTTAAGAGTGAGAAAGCAGAAACAACATAAAGTAGAAATAGATCCACAAATAATTGAGATATTGGAATTATTAGACACAAGCTTGATAATGTCTGCAGATATAGAAAGTATATAAAGTGGTCCAACATATTTAAAAAAGAACTAAATTGAGTGTCTAGAAATGAAACTAAAAATTCAATTTAAAAACTTAATAAATGGGGTTAACAGTAGCATTTGACAGAAGAAAATATTCAGAATATAGCAAGAGAAAAAAAGATGGGGGAAATGGAAAAGAGATTAAGAGGCATGGAATATAGAGTGATAAGTTCTAATATACACTTACTAGAGATTATATTTTCCATGTGCTGAAAGAAAACAGCTGCCAATGTAGAACTTTATTTATTTCCCAGTGAAAATAACTTTCCATAAAGAGGTCAATAAAGACCTTTGTAAAGAAACAAAAACAATGTCTTACAAGCTGACCCTCATTCAATGAAATTCTAAAGAAGGCAATGCATTCAGAATGTAAGTGAACTCAGATGGAATTTTGAGATGTAAGAAGTGTTAAACATAATGAAAAGAGAGGACATAGAATGGCAAGCAGAAAGGTAAGGGGTGATAACATATGGGGGTAAAGGCAGAGGGTTAGAAAAATGTTTAGGTAAACGCAACCCACACCTATAGCATCTTCTTTATCTGTCTTGCACAACTTTTGAAGCCAAATTGACATGTGCCTAAACATATAAGTAGTCATGACAAAACTAAAACCACCAGTTAGAAACCGAGATAACAGGGGAGGGTGACATTACCTCAGTGGTTGGGTGTCAAACATCCTGAACTGATAACATGACAAAGATGGGGGGGATGAAATGAATACCAACAACAATATTGAAAATAGTAGGACTAATCCATATAAAAGTGGCTGTGAATCTCAACACTGAAAGAGTACAAAATTAAATGTAAAAAATTACAGTATTTATATGAAAGTAAGAGAGTGGAGAGACATAGATGTCATCTCTAAAGGCTGGGCTTTGATGTCACCACCTCTCACTCAGGTCCATAGGTCCCAAACCCCAGTTTCTCAGTGGACCCCAAAGTGAGCAGTCTTTGTGAGGGTGGCTCTCAGTTGCCCATTTATTCAAGTGTAGCTTCTCCAGAATGTTTGCTTCCACTCCTAAAGTCAGCTAAAGCAAATATATATTTGTATTTTCTTGTATGTGGCTGAAGAGGCTCTGGAAGGAGCTGACTGACTACGAGACGAGAGTGGGGAAGACTTTTTGGTATATATATTCACATGGCTCAATAATCTCTAAATCATGTCAATTGTCTGGAAAATGTAATGAAATATAATTGTTTCCTCTTCTTTGAAAGCTCTTGAAGACACATTCAGAGCAACATGGTGCCTTGTAGAGATAGATAGTGATGGATCTTCTCTGTTCTGATAGTGTTGACATAAATCTAAACCATATATGCCTTCCTGCCTTAAATTGCACACTTCCTGCCTTCTGTTGTTCAGCCACAAAACAACCTGAATCCCTCACTGTTGCCTCCTCTGGACCTGCCAAGGAAGTGACCCCCTCCTGAGCCAGGAACAAGCCTACATTCAAACTTCCTGCAGGAATGAAGAGATGAGCAGGGTGACCAACTTGTCTGTTTGCCCAGGACTTTCCCTAGTTTTAGCACAGCAAGCCTCATCTCCAGGGAAGCCTTTTCATCTCAGGCAAATTAGGATAATGTGTCACCCTAGCTGCCACCAACTTGGCTATTCTCTTCTCTTCTTAGAAACAAATAAACCTGGTTGACTATATCCCCAATAATATCAAACTGCACGTATGTAACAATTCCCATGTGCTAGGCACTATTCTAAGCAGTCTATTCATGTAGACTCATTTAATCTGTCCCAACAATTTTATCTTAACTCCATTTTATGGATGAGAAAACTGAGGTCCAGGAAGTGAAGTAACTTGTCCAGGATCTCAGAGCTAATATGTGGCAGATCTGAGTTTCAAAGCCAGGTGGTCTGGCTTCAGAAAACACAGGCCTTCCTACTTCACTCTACTGCTTTTATGTCCCATTCCCCACATGATTTCTAGTCCCCAAATGTTGCACCCTCTCTGCCATTTATTCTCTCTGTTGTCCCTGCTACTTACTTATATGTGATCTATATCACATAATATATCTCCCATTTACTTGTATTCTACTCTTCATTCATTCATTCAACAACCATTTTTGGTGTGCCTACTATATACCAGGCTGCTTTAAGAGCATCTGGTCTAGAGGTGCCGGGGTCCAACCCCAGCGGGTCCAGGGGTTCCCAAAGGTGTGGACGGAGTCGGCGAAGACTATCCACCCTCTTCCTACGGTGGAGTCCATTCCGTCCCGAGTGTGGGGGGGCTTACCTAAGGGGTCCCTGTTCGGGCGCCATATGCCGGGGTCCAACCCCAGCGGGTCCAGGGGTCCCCAAAGGTGTGGACGGAGTCGGCGAAGATGGAAAGACTCGGAGGCAGCGTTCAGTTGATCAGCATGGTTGGGTTCTATTGCCAGGTTCTGTAGGTTCTCCAGCCAGGTTTGGTCGCCAGATTCTAGTCAGGTTCTCTTGCCAATCTCTGCAGTCAGGTTCAGTCCAGGATCCCCTGCCATGCTCTCTCGCCAGGCTTTGCCTCAAAGCTCCGAGGCCAGTCCCTGTCCAGGATCCTCCGGCATGCTCTCTCCAGCGAAGTTCTTCTGTCCCTAGAGAACGTTCTGTGTAGGTTCTGTGCCTAGGCTCTGTCTCTCTTGATCCTGTCTTCCAAGCCCTGTGTCCTTAGTTCTGTGTTCTGAGTTCTGTGTCTTTCTGTCTTGTTACAACTGTATTTATACCAGTTGATTCAATCCTATCAATCTCTATTACAAAGGTTAGGGCGTTTCTTATCTCCATTCCAGGGAGAAAAGATTATGTAGTTTAAGCATGATTGTTCGTAGTTAAAGGGATTAATTACCCGCCTGGCACTTAGTTGAGGGGTTTTATTCCCTCCCTAACTTCAGGGGAAAATCCCTACCTGGGGATTCAACCTTTCTCGGAGAGGTGACTTTGGTTAAAACACAGCGCCAAGAAGGTGAGCAAACATATTAAGAACCGTATGCCATATATGCCAGGTCCCTTGAAACAGCAAGGATGGACCGGCTCCCGGCAAATTCCCCCTTTTTTATTTTTTAAAAGCAAGCATTAAAAAGAAAAACCTGAAACGCTCTCTTGTATCCATTTTAAGAGTAGGATTGGCGCTTTCTGCTATTACCTGAGTCCTGATCTATCACCCCAGGGAGAGCTTGCCAATCCTGCACTTTCCCGGGGTGGAAAGGCTGCAGTGGGGTTAAGGATAAGGCTCCTTGGGCCTACCTTCTCCCATGCCTCTACATTTACCTTTCCGGCACCTTTCCTTCCTCAGAAAAGCATGGACGTATTTCTTGTATAAAATGTTCTGTCTGACTGGGAGTAACCTTAATTCCTCTGCTAACAAGCATATATGTTAAAAGATCAATACAGAGTCTTCTTTCTTTGGACTCAGTATGGCACATCTTCTCAATCTAAGAATCAATACAGAGTCTTCTCTCTTTGGACTCAGTATGGCACATCTTCTCAATCTAAGTTCTGTACTATCCACCTTCTTACCCTACTTATCCTCTATAGGGGGGTCTGTAGCACCCTGGTGGAGTCCTATCCGTCCCAAGTGTGGGGTTCTCAATGGGGGGGGGGGCTTACCTAAGGGAATCCTGTTCCAGGGGTTCCCAAAGGTGTGGACGGATTCGGCGAAGACTATCCACCTTCTTCCTACGGTGGAGTCCTATCCGTCCCAAGTGCGGGGCGCTTACCTAGGGGAACCCTGTTCGGGCGCCATATGCCGGGGTCTAGCCCCAGCAGGTCCAGGGGTTCCCAAAGGTGTGGACGGAGTCGGCGAAGACTATCCACCTTCTTCCTACGGTGGAGTCCATTCCGTCCCAAGTGTGGGGGGGCTTACCTAAGGGGTCCCTGTTCGGGCGCCATATGCCGGGGTCCAACCCCAGCGGGTCCAGGGGTCCCCAAAGGTGTGGACGGAGTCGGCGAAGATGGAAAGACTCGGAGGCAGCGTTCAGTTGATCAGCATGGTTGGGTTCTATTGCCAGGTTCTGTAGGTTCTCCAGCCAGGTTTGGTCGCCAGATTCTAGTCAGGTTCTCTTGCCAATCTCTGCAGTCAGGTTCAGTCCAGGATCCCCTGCCATGCTCTCTCGCCAGGCTTTGCCTCAAAGCTCCGAGGCCAGTCCCTGTCCAGGATCCTCCGGCATGCTCTCTCCAGCGAAGTTCTTCTGTCCCTAGAGAACGTTCTGTGTAGGTTCTGTGCCTAGGCTCTGTCTCTCTTGATCCTGTCTTCCAAGCCCTGTGTCCTTAGTTCTGTGTTCTGAGTTCTGTGTCTTTCTGTCTTGTTACAACTGTATTTATACCAGTTGATTCAATCCTATCAATCTCTATTACAAAGGTTAGGGCGTTTCTTATCTCCATTCCAGGGAGAAAAGATTATGTAGTTTAAGCATGATTGTTCGTAGTTAAAGGGATTAATTACCCGCCTGGCACTTAGTTGAGGGGTTTTATTCCCTCCCTAACTTCAGGGGAAAATCCCTACCTGGGGATTCAACCTTTCTCGGAGAGGTGACTTTGGTTAAAACACAGCGCCAAGAAGGCGAGCAAACATATTAAGAACCGTATGCCATATATGCCAGGTCCCTTGAAACAGCAAGGATGGACCGGCTCCCGGCATAGAGGGGTACCAGACATGTAAATGGACAATAGCATCATACAGAAGTTCCAAAACTTTCTCAGTTCACAGTGCCTTTAGCATAATATTTCACAGTGCCACTACATCAAAATACCTAAAGGCTTTATGTATTAGTTTAGTTCAGAACAACTTAAGAGTGAGAGTTTATGTGGTATCTGACATGTCTGTGTTTCCCTAAAAAAGTAAAAGCTCCTGCCATGGGCGGGTGGCTTAGTTAGTTGAGGTGTCAACCCATACATCAAAAAGGTTGCAGGTTTGATTCCCCCGTCAGAGCATATACCTAGGTTGTGGGTAAGATTCTTGGTCAGGGGTACGTATAGGAAGCAGCAGATAGGTGTGTCTCTGTGTCTCTTTCACATCAATCTTTCTCTCTCTTTCTCTCTCTTCCCCCCTTCCTCTCTCACTAAAAATCCATAAACATATCCTCAAATAAGGATTCAAAAAAAAAAAGCTCCTGCATTGGCCTTTCATTCCTGATAGCCATCTAGGGTACCTCGGCACACAGTTTGGAAACCATGTGCATTATGTTAAATGCTTGGGTCCTAGAGTTAGTTGCTTGGGTTCAAATTGTGACCTTTCCCTTGTAGTGTGAGCTTAGGCATGTAATGAGGTCTCACTGAGCTTTAGCTTTCCTTGCCGGTAATAGGGATTGTAATAGTAGCTCTCTCACAAAGCTGTCACAAGAATTTAATGAGGATATATATAAAGCCACCCCAAAAAGGCTTAGCATTTAATCACTAGACTATAAGTTTCACAAGAGTGGGATTTTGGATCTGTTCGATTTACTGTTGTATCTCTAGTACCTTTTTTAAAACTTTTTTCTATATTTTAAATAAACTACAAAAAAAGGTCAGTCCTGAATCTATGTAATGAACAGGGGCCAAACTACAAAGAAAGTAGATTTCTACAACACATTAAAAAGCAGGAACAAGGTTTGTGCCACTGACTAAATGCTTGTGCCCCTCAAAATTCATATGTTGAAACCTAATCCCCAATGTGATGATATTTGGAGGTGGACTTTCAGGGAATGATTAGGTCAGAGGGTGGGGCCCCAATTGTGGGATTAGTGCCTTTACAAAAGACACTCCATAGAGCCCTCTCATCCCTTCTGCCATGTGAAGACACAGCAAGAAGGCAGCTGTGTATGAACCAGGAAGCAAGCCCTCAGCAGACACTGAATCAGCCAGAGTCATGATCTTGGGCTTTTAGTGTCCAAAACTGTGAGGAATAAATTTGTTGTTGATAAGCCACCCAGTCTACGTATCTATAATAATAAAAGCATAATATGCTAATTAGGCCAGATGTCCTTCGGACAACCTTCCAGACAAAGCCGGGGCTGTGAGGGAAGCCCGGGTCCTGGGTGCCAGAGGGAAACTGGTGCCAGCAGCCGGGGAAGGAAGGCCTACTCTTGCATGAATTTCGTGCATTGGGCCTCTAGTCTATAATAATGAAAGCATAATATGCTAATTAAACCAGACATCCTCCTGGACAACCTTCTGGACGAAGCCAGGGCTGTGAGGGCCAAGGCAAGCCATTGAGGCTGTGAGGGCCGAGACAAGCTACCACGGCTGTGAGGGCTGAGCCCCTTGCAAGAATTTAATGCATGGGGCCTCTAGTTCTGTTATAATAGCCTGAATGGACATAGTCAGTGTCCAGTTCATGGATGGAAACCTCATTTTTATTACAGGAATGAAGGAGGCAAGGAGTCCTTTGACCTAGTCTGGTTATCCTTACATTTGGCATATCATACTTTGTAAGCAAGTGTTTTCTTGGGGTTTTCTCTGTGTGTTTATCAGTGACTCCCTTCTGTGCTATTTTAAAGTTTCATCAGAGTAACTCATAGCCCAGACAAGGTGGGGAGAGTTGGAGGCAGCAGGATCCCCAGCAGCCTCCTTCCCTACGGGAGACTTAGTGCATCTGTTATCATAACATGGTAAGGCATTTCTCTGCCCTAGTCAGGACATGCTGCATCCTCCTCCCATAGCCTTTCATTCCCCATAAGGCCCTCTCTCATGAAGTTCCTGTAGCCATCCTGCTTCTCTCTAAATGATTAGGTTTTTTTTTTTCATTCTAACTGCTCTGTCATTTTTTAGGCATTTTTAAAAATATTTTTATTGACTTCAGAGAGGGAGGGATAGAAACATAAATGATGGGTGAGAATCACTCATCAGTTGCCTCCTACACACCCCACACTTGGGATTGAGCCCACAACCTGGACATGTGCCCCAACCGGGAATCACACTGTGACCTCCTGGTTCATAGGTCGATGCTCGACTACAGAGCCACAGCAGCCCAGCTGGGCTTAGGTTATTTTTTTAAGTATACAATTCAGTGATTTTTAACGTATTCATAAAGTTGTGCAACCATCACCACTAACTATTTTCAGAACATGTTTATCCCAAAAAGAAATCCCATACCCATTAGTAGTCACTTCCCACTGCCTCCTTACCCTAATCCCTGGCAGCTATTAATCTACTTTCAGTCTCTATAGATTTGCCTATTACAAACATTTCATTTAATGGAGTCATACTATATGTGGTCAGTTGTGACTGACTTATTTCACTTAGCATAATGTTTTCAAGGTTCAGCATTGTTATGGCACAGATTCATATTTCATTCCTTTTTATTGCTGAACTAGAGGTCCTTTCACGGATTCATGCACCAGTGAGGTCCCTTGGCCTGGCCTGTGGGGATTGGGCTGAAACCAGCTCTCCAACATCCCCTGAGGGGTCTTGGATTGCAAGAGGGTGCAGGCCAGGCCGAGGGACCCCACCGGTGCACGTTCAGGGCTGGGAGGGACTGCAGGAGGGCTCCCGGGCGTGTCCGGCCCATCTCACCCTGTCCCCATCAGCCAGACCCCAGCCGTGAGCTAACCTACCAGTCAGAGCATCTGCCCCCTGGTGGTCAGTGTGCATCATAGTGACTGGTCAAATGGTCAGACACTTAGCATATTAGGCTTTTATTATATAGGACTAGAGGCCTGGTGCACGAAATTCATGCATGGGTGGGGGGGGGGTCCCTCAGCCCAGTCTGCACCCTCTCCAATCTGGGACCCCTCAAAGGATGTCCAAAACTGGTAGTCGGACATCCCTCTCACAATCCGGGACCACTGGCTCCTAACTGCTCACCTGCCTGTCTGCCTGATTGCCCCTAACCACTCTACCTGCCTGCCTGATCGCCCCTAACTGTCTCTGCTTGCTGGCCTGATCACCCCCTAACTGTCTTCTGCCAGCCTGATCACCCCCTAACTGTCACCCTGCTGGCCTGGCCACCTCTAACCACCTCTGCCTCAGCCCCCATCACCATGGCTTTGTCTGGAAGGAAGTCGGACGTCCAGAAGATGTCCGGTTGACCTGGTCTAATTAGCATATTACCCTTTTATTAGTATAGATAATATTTAACAACATGAATAAACCACATTATGTTTATATATTCATCAGTAGATAGACATTTAGGTGGCTTCTACTTTTTATCTATTATGAATAATGCTGCAATGAACATTCATGTCCAATTTTTGTGTGGGCACATATTTTTAAGTCTCATTCATATTTATCATATTTCATTCTCAAAGTTCAATTCAGTACCTGGGAATAGAATTGCTGAGTTATTGTAATTCTATGCTTAACATTTTGAGGAATTGTCAACTGTTTTGGAAAGTAATTGCACCATTTTCCATTACTACGAACAATGTATGAGGATTCCAATGTTTCCAAATCCTTGTCAACACTTGCTGTTGTCTATGTTTTTGTTTTTTTTATTATAACCATCATAACAAAAGTGAAGTGGTATCTCATTATGGTTTTGATTTGCATGTCCCTGATAGTTAATGATGTTGAGCAGCTTTTCATATGGTTATTGGTCATGTCTTTGGGGATATGTCAGTTCAAATCTTTGGCTCTTTTTAAATTGGATTATTTGTCTTTCTATTGTTGAGTTGTAAGAGTTCTTTATATATTCTGAATACAAGTCTCTTATCAGATATATAATTTACAAACATTTTCTCCTATGTTGTGGCTGGCCTTAAATTTTTTTGTTGGTGTCCTTTGAAGGACAAACATTTTAATTTTAGTTTTGATTAAATCCAATTTATATTTTTTTTCTTCTTGTTGCTTTTGCTTTTGGAGTCAAATCTGAGAAACTGTTGCCTAACCCAGGTTTTACTTTTATGTTTTAAGTTTTATGTGTGTAGCTCCTACATTAGGCATTTAATTCTTTTTGAATTAATTATATACAGTATGAGGTAGGGGTCCAAATTCATTCTTTTTATGTTGTTATTATTGTGCAGCTGTTCCAACACCATTTGTTGAAAGACTATTATTTACCTCATTGAATTGTCTTGGCATTCTTGTTGAAAAATCACTGGATTATAAATGTAAACTCTCAATTCTATCCCTTTGATCAATATGTCTATCCTTATGCCAGTACCACACTGGCTTGATTTATGTAATTTTGGAATTGAGAAATATTAGTTCTCCAACTTTCTTCTTCTTTTTTAAAAAAATATTTTTTATTGATTTCAAAGAGGAAGGGAGAGAGAGAGAAAGACAGAAACATCAATTATGAGAGAGAATCATTGATCAGCTGCCTCCTGCACACCCCACCGTGGGGATCAAGCCCGCAATCTGGACATGTACCCTGACCAGGAATCGAACCATGACCTCCTGGTTCCTAGGTCAATGCTCAGTCACTAAGTCACACTGGCCAGGCTCTTGTTATTTTTAAAGATTGTTTTGACTATTCTGGGTCCTTTGATATTCCATATGAATTTTAGGATCAACTCTTAAATTCCTGCCAAAAACAATAAATGGCAGCTGGGCTTTTTTAAAAAAGGAATTAAGCTGATAAATCTGGGTTGTATTGCTATAGATCAATTTGAGGAGTATTAACATCTTAACAATATTAAGTCCTCCAGTGCGATATCTTTCCATTTAGTTAAGTCTTTTCATTTCATTCAACAATGTTTCATTTTAGTTTTTCCGTGTTCAGATATTGCACTTTTTTTGTTAAATTTATTTCTAGTATTTTGTTCTTTCTGATGCTCTTATAAATGAAATTGTTTTCCTAATTTCATTTTCAATTATCCATTGCTAGTGTAGAGAAATACAATTGATTTTTACATATTGATCTTGTAGCCTGCAGTTTTGCTGAACTCATTTAGTAATTCTAATAGATTTTTTTTTGCGTGTGTATGAATTCCTTAGGATTTTATATGTATGAGATCCTGTCATCTATGAATAACAATTAGTTTTTGAGTTTGTCAATCAAAAGTCATGCCTGCATTGGAGTAGAGGAAGTCTTGCCAGCCAGCAGCAAAATGTCCATCTTGTTATTTGAGAGAAAAGAAAAATTTCCATCTTAGGGTATTTGCTGGAATGTTTCATTAAGCAGATCTTCTTGAACAGGGGTTATTTTTACCAAGGGGACATCTGATAATGTCTGAAGGTACTTTGGGTTGTCACAACTTGGTGAAAGGGGTGGAGGGGGTGTGGAGATGAAGCATGTGGTGGGGAGTTGATACCAGCATCTAGTACATAGAAGCCAGGGATGCTGCTAAGCATCCTACAATACACAGGACAGCCTCCTCCTCCCCCATTCCCCAACAAAGAATGATCTGGCCCAATATGTCAATAGTGCTGAGGCTGATAAACCATGAATTAAAGGAATAGCTTCTAAAAATGTCTTCTCTTACCTGTGCCTGAGCTACTGTTCTCAAGTCTGCAGGATTCTAAAGAAGAAGTTTTGGAAATGATTTCTCAGCTTACAGGGGCTGACTAACAGAGATGGAGATAGTGTCTTAGGCCCTAGGTCAGCAAATGCATAAACATTTGGACAAGTAGTGCGCAAACTTTAGCAAGACAGATTTTGATGCTGACTACAGAATACATCCAAGCTGTCCCAGTACCATAGCCATGTGTGACCATTACTGTGGCACCAACAGGGAAAATTAGGCTTTGTCAAGATTAATGCTCATTCAGTTTTAAGGGGGAACTCTTCAGAAGAACACAGTATTAGACACAGGACTTGGGAGGGATGTGTGCAGGTTTCAGGGCCCTGAATCAGAAATGCCATTAGCTTTAGGGTTGAACCTTCCCCAGAACAGAGGTGGTGCAGAGTGCAGTGGGACCACCTGTAAATTGCTTTATCCCTCCTGCTTTTTTGAAGAGCACTTTAGCTAATTTGCATGAAGGAAACTATAAGTAGCATGGTGTTTTAATTACTCATATTTTTAAACTTTTCTTGCTGAAAACAATCTAAAGTTCTGCAGTTTGGCTTTGAGACCAAAGTTGACAGTTGCAGAGAGATAAACAACAGTCTTAGACATTTAAAAGCAGGTGCTGAATGGTTAGTCAAGACAACAAGTGGCTTTGGTAATATATATTTCCAAATGTTGCAGGATGAATTTAGTACTTAAGAAGAATGCTTTGCATATACAAACGAGTCAGGTAACCTATATTGCCATAAAAGCAGTAAAATGTACATTTTTATAGTTGAAGCATTATCCTAATATATAAAAACCCAGGGACCGTAACATCCAAAAAGACCAAAGGCTCGACCGACCAGAAGTCAGTCCTGCAGTCGGTGCTGGGTTGTGGTTGCTAGCAACTGCCGAGGAGGCTGAGGATCAGGCCCAAAGAGAAGCCTGGAGAGAGAACCAGGGTCTGATCCGTAGCCTCCGTGGCAGCTGTTGACCAGCACTTACCTCTCTCTTTCTCTCCAGGCCTGACCAGCAGCCACGCCTCTCTCTCTGAGACTCTGAGGGGGCTGCTCTGATCAGGCCTGGAGATAGGCCCAGAGACACTGACTGGCATAAAATCGACCAATCAGAACCAAATCTTGGTGAAGTGCGAGGAGCCCATGGCTGCCTAGGAGGAGGAACTTTTGACACTGACTGGCATAGAAACTGACCAATCAGAACCTAATCAGGGTGAACTGTGAAGATAGAACCTAAGGTAGGGGCTGAGGAGGGGTTTTAAGAGCAACAGCTGTTTGATGTAAAATGTAAGAAAGTGGTTCACTTTTTAATGACCGGTTTGGCAATATAGTGCATATGGCTGGCTATCAGTCCAGATATAGGAATTATGAATTTTTGTCTGCCAAGAGCATCTCCTCCTGCTGAACCCCCCCCCCCGATTTAAGCAATCCTATCCTATATAATCTATCTATACTACTAAAAGGGTAATATGCTCATTAGACTGGGTCAACCAGCCATCTTCTGGACATCTGACTTCCTTCCAGACAAAGCCATGGTGGTGGGGGCCGAGGCAGAGGCAGCTAGGGGCAACCAGGCTGGCAGAGGAGAGCAGTTGGGGGCGAAATCAGGCTGGCAGGGGAGGGCAGTTAGGGACGATCAGGCAGGCAGGCAGGCAGAGGCAGTTAGGGGTGATCAGGGAGGCAGGCAGGTGAGCAGTTAGGAGCCAGCAGTCCCAGATTGCAAGAGGGATGTCCAACTGCCAGCAGTCAGACATCCCCCAAGGGGTCCCCGATTAGAGAGGGTGCAGGCTGGGCTGAGGGAGTCCCCACACCCATGCACGAATTTCATGCACAGGGCCACTAGTTATTTCATATTTATGTAGCACTTTGTATCTGCTAAGTGTTCTCTAGCCTTTAATTTTTTCTTCTAATGATCTGGTAAGGCCAGTCCTGGTAGTGTAGCATCATTTCAAAACTGCTAGAAAGAGAGACAGGCTTCCAAAAATGACACAGAGTCAGGATGAGGGGGACGCCATAGGACAGACTCAGAGGAGCAGGGATACTGGAGAAATTCAAAGGAAGGCATGCTTGGAATGGCTACAGTTGTGGCCATCACAGAAACCTGGATTTCCAGGCAGTGGAGCCGGGGATCTTACAGAGCTTGACAGGGAGAATGTTGGAATTAATAAAAGGACATATTACTTGTCTCACAAACAAGTACATAGAGCAGGAAGAAGGAGTATTTGGCCAAATTTACAAACAACTAGGCCATAAATAAGTACCATGAAAGTGCAGAATTCCCTGCATCAATGTCAGAGAGAAAATCCAGGCCCTGTGGTTGCAGATTCCCTTAGTGTCATTGTCCAGGGAGGTTGGCAGTGGACTTGAGCCAGGACAGCCATGTACATCTGTCTTCCTGACTCATCAGACATGGGTGGATTTCAGCAAACCACTGAACTCCTCCATGGCCAATCCAGAACCAACTGAACATGTAGGTTTTTTCTGGGTGGTTGAAAGTGTCAGATATTAACTCATTTAATCCTCACAATAACACTGTGAAATAAGTACTTACTTGACAGATAAAACTGAGACTCAGAGAGGTTCAGTCACATACCCAAAGTCACCCAGCTAGTAAATAGCAGACTCCAGATTTGAACCCCACAAAGCCTGGCTCCATAGTCTACGCTGACTTCTCTAGAATGCCATATTAACAGCCTTTAAAATGCTTTCTCATTGTGTGATTTATAAATGAAATACCAATGAACATTTAATTATTTCAGTAGCATTAGAAATGGACAATGAGCATTTTTAAAGATAGAAGAATAACTTCTATAGAAGTTAACTTTATTTTTAAAGATAGAAGAATAACTTCTGCGTTTTTGTCTCTAGGATCACCCACACACTGTATGTTCTTTTGTATTCCTAAATTGCTTTGGAACGTATTATTGTACTTGTTATTTTCTCAGTTCTAGTTAGTTGGCATTTCTGGGCCAAGTCCAAAAAGCGCTTCTGTTTTCCTCCATTGATTTGTGACCTACCTGTGACAGGGACCTTTTTAAAAAAAAAAATCATCACCTTGTTCCTTGCATAGGTTAGCATATCGATAAATGTTCACTGAATGAATACCAAGTATTGGTGGAGATCTTATGAAATCTTACTGCCTGTTTCATCAACATATATTGAATCATTTAATGTAATGGAACATTTTTGACTGGCTGCTACTTGTGTAGAAACCAAACTTTCTTACCATTTTCTACCTGTTCACCATCTTCCCCGACACACCCCCACACACAAACTCCCTTCCCAACTCCACCACTATGGATACTGAAAGGAAATTTTGATGGAGTGCTTATATATTCCTATTTCATGAGGACAGGTTAGAACCAGCAGGTTCTCAGGCATTTTTAATAACTTAATTAAGATAACTGAATTGTATTTACCTCTAAGCCATTACCCCAAATTGCTATGCTACTTGAATTCTTATGCTTTTGTGGTCTGTGTGTATGTGTATACATTTTGGTATGTCTCATTCTAGTAGCAACCTTTTAATTTGCTGTTTGTAAGCTGCTGTGCTCCAGTAAAACCAGAACACCTTGTTTAATGAGCCTGTGGGCAAAGCCAAAGTAAAAGGCCCTGGGAACTCTCAAACACTGAGAGCGGGTATGTAAACTGGCAAACCCACTTTGGAAAGTGGTTTGGCAACATCTAATAAAACTGAACTTGGACTATATTGACACTCATCAGCCAAGTGATATCGCTTTATCCATACCCCATGCTAGGACCCACTCCAGCTGTCCTTTTTTTATGAATGATCAGGCCTGTTGTTGACACCCCCCTCCAGCAGTGTCCCTTTCATCCGTGTCCCTCAGCCCATCAGAAGGATGCATACAACTGGGAATTCAGTGGAGGAGATTAGGAGACTGGAGCAGCTTCCTATCAGTAAGCTTCCTAAAGGCTATGTGACATTTCCACACCTTCTCCAAAAACCTTCAAACTCTACCATTTAGGATGACCTTGCCCTCAGCATCCAGCACTGTAAAGCCCAGCACAAACTCGCTTAGGCTGTAAAGGTGAGTGCTTGGCCTGTGTAACTGCAAAGATCAGCACAGTTCTAGCAGAGCTCCAGTGAGCTCTCTGAAATCTCTCAACTCTGTGGTTTGCCAGATTGGTTTTATCCTCAGGCAGAAGGCCCTCATGGTCATTAGATACCTGCCAGCATCAACCGAGCTACATGCTTCTTTGTTCACATGAGGACAAGAGAGCAGCCTCTATCTAGACAACCATGAATAAAAGCTCAAAGCTTAACTCTTGGGACCTTCTGGGTCCAACTTCTGAGCCAGTCATTTTGGTAGCAAGACCCCATCTGCTGCAGAATTGAAGCCCCAAGGCCTAGTTAAGCAAACAAAACAAAGCAAACACAACTCCTGTTGCTCCTTCTCCCGGAATAAAGGGTACTTATTCTTAACTATGTTTACATAAGTGAAAGGATTCACTCAAAGGGGAAGGTCCCAGAACAGAGAAGGTATGCTCCAAAGTGATTTCAAACCTCACGAGATCTTAGAAATAGCACTGGTTAGCAATTGTAAATGGCTTTTTTTCTCCTCCAACATGAAGGTCTGCCTTGCTGCTGAACCAGACTGTACCACTCACCCCTTCCCCAAGAAATCTAAGGACATTTGGTGAGAAGAGGTGACCACATGTCATACCATCTGAGCACTAGATTCAGGGATAATAATAATGTCTCGTCTTTGATTAGCATTTTAGTTTCCAATGTGTTTGCACATGGGCCATCTCATTTCATCCCTGGGACCCAGGTAGGATCTGGACTGTTATATCCAGACAAGGAAATCATTTTGAGTGGCTGACTTTCCCAAGATCAATGGATTTTAAGTGATAGAACTGGACTTGGGACCTGGGTCTTTTGGATGCTGAATCTTTGTAGAGACTTGACTGTGGTTGAGAAAGGGGCAGACTGAGTAAGGGTGGTCAGAAAGGAGGATTTCTCTGCTGCATGGCTTTGGGTGAACAGGAGAGAGAAGACAAAAAGATCTCAACCTTTGTTTCTGCCCTCCCCCCTTTTCTTTTTCTTTCCCAATTTCCTTTTTCCTAACTGTATTTCTTTCTCAAATTCTCTCCTCTGGTACAACTTTCTCAAAAACAGTACCAAATACTTTCTGTGCCCAGGCTCTATTCAAGAATCAATCTCAAAAAGGTATTGGGGGTTAGAGGTGGTGGTGAGGGTGAGGGGATAAGGTGAAGAAAAATGGGGGGATGTACAGGATTGGGAAGATGGGTGAGAAGGGATTGGTAAAAGAGAGAAGTTGGCTCTGATACCAAAGATTCATTATAATCTAAAATGTTAGATTACCACATATATTTTAAATGCCTTCCAGGCAACATGACCTTGAAATGCAGACCTAGGAACAGGACACTCAACGACAGGGAAGACCAAGCCTACCAATTGAAGGTTTTAGTTAATTATTTTAAAGTCTAACTGGAGACTGGTCAGGCACTATGAAACATCTCTATATAGCCCTCATTTTAGGTTAATTTGGAGTAAATTCAGCTTGTTGAAAATTGTTTTTCTTAAGACTCACTGGGAAATTTGGAGAGAAATTGAGAACCAAGAAGTGGGCAACTCCACATCCTGTTAGAGATTCTATTTCAGTTGCAAAGGGTCCTTTTCTAGTTACCTGCACTAAAAACTAGATTGCACCTAATCTCATGGTATCGAGCAATTTAGAAATAATTCAGACTCGTGTTGGCTGTTGTGACAGTGAAAGTAAGTTAACTGTTGCACTGTGGCATGCAAGAGAAAACAGAGGTTGCAAACTGGCGGCTCATGGGCCAAATATGGCCCACAGACGGGACTTTTGCCTTCCAGTGTTTGGGGAGAATAGTGTTCTCCAATTCACCGGCCCCCACCAGTCACATAATACATACACATGCACGCACATACTTCCTTCTTCTCTCATTACTTCCTTTTCCTGGCCCTTAGGACTTCTGAGTTTGAGACCTCTAAGATTAAAGTTTTTTTTAAAAAGTCATCATGTAATGAGGCACTACAGATGTTGGCAAAAGCACACCAGGATGATAACTATAGAAAGGTACATTTAGTTATAAAACCAAGGGGGAAAGTCCTTCCTGTAGAATTTATGAAATCCGGTCCATTTTCTGAAAGGTAAAACTAGCTTCCACATGAATCCAGCTCTGGAAGAGAAGGGGCTGAGTTGCAGGGCCCTGTGAGATGGCATTTAGCAGGGCTGTTTGTTCTATGGAACTAAAACTACAACAGCAAATAAGATTATGTCAGGCAATTGGCTGAAGAGCAGCATGGCTAAAGTCATTACACACAGGAGACAAAGACCATGACAAAAGCAAAAAGAGTCACCTTTCCACATGATAGGTGATGCGGGTGTTCCCCTCTCTACCCCAATATCAACAGAAGGAAGGTACACGATGAAGGTAAGTTGGGAACTAGCTAAAGAGCAAAACACCAGTATCTTTTCAAAGTCCTATTTCTATATAAAGTTCAATTTTAAAGTAAGGTATTTAGGCAACAGCAATGAACGTACTTTCCAAAGGAGCAAGAAAGGGAAAAGACAAGCCAAGAGCCTCAATACCTGATGGGTGCCCCAAGCCCCCTCCATCATCAATACCCCATCCTGACCCTTTCACCCCCTCCTAAGTGCATTTGAGATAGAGGATGCTTTTGCCCCCAATCTTAGTGTCTGTGTGGTATGTGAGCATGATCCTACCTCTGGCCAAGAGCCTGATTCTTCTCCCAAATTCAAGGGGAAATAGAAAAATAATCTATCACACTCAAATGCAAGTATGAATCTATATTAAGAAGAGAATCCTGGCGTTAGGCTGTCCTGAGTTCAAATTCTAGTTCTAGCACTTATTAGTTTTATGGACCTCAGTAAATTACCTTATTTACCTGGGTCTTGTTTTTCCTCATTCACAATTTGGACATAATGTATTCATCTATCTCAGAGGGTTTAAAAACTATTGTATGTTAATACATCTAGTTCAATGCCTGACACAGCAGTAGGCACTCAATGAATGTTATTTAAAACAACCATCATGATGAACTTGAACTTCTGTGAAAGGGAAAGGTGTCCTAGTCAGTCAAATGAAAGGAGAGCCAGTGTCAGATCTCATGTCATGGCTGAATGCCTCTCTGCTTATCTCTGTTCAGTTGAATGGCTTTGTCTGCATCAGCAGAGAGTAGGAAACTAGTGCCATCAAAACCAATGAGACAAGCACTTTGTAAGTGCCTATTAGGGCCACAGTCCAGTGACACTGTTCTGGACCTGAAAAGAGGTCTCCTTAGAGGCTGGGCCATGATCATGGGAAGGTATAACTATTGTAATTTATCCAGACTCAGAGATGATGGAAGACAGTCTTTCACTGATGCTACATAAAAGGAGAACTGTAAGAAATTGTTAGAAATTGCTTCAGCATTGAAATCTTAGTGCATTGCCTTATCAAAGTGCTAAATTATACCCCTGAACAATTTTAATTGAGCACTACAGGCAGGCACAATGAAAAATGGTCCCTTTTCTCAAGAAGACTAGATCAGTGGCCTCCAAACTATAATGCAGTCATTCCAAGATGGGGGTCAGATAATACTCTGGGTGTGGGATGAAGATAATGAGACCTTCCATTTCTGTTTTGAAAACATATCTTCTTAAAGTATCTGATGTATTTTGTAATATAAATACTATATTTGAATAGTAGTGCCTATATATAATTTATAAATAAAAATATAAATATTGGTGAGATCAAGTTTAAAATTTTTATTGATGAGGTTCTTGATTTAAAACATGGGCCACCCTAGCTGGTTTGACTCAGTGGACAGAGCATCAGCCTGTGGACTAAAGGGTCCCGGCACATACCTGGGTTGCAGGCTCGATCCCCAGTGTGGGGCGTGCAGGGGGCAGCCAATGGATGATTTCTCTCATCAATAATATTTCTTTCTCTCCCTCTCCCTTCTTCTCTGAAGTCAAAATAAAAAGGTATTTAAAAAAAAACAAAAACAAAAAACGATTTGGGAACCACTGGTTTAAAGAAGAAGGACAATTTTTGTCCACTGGACAAAAATCGTACACCTATGGATGAGGGCAGTGGGGTGGGGGTAAGGGCAGAGGGTGGGGTGGGAACCGGGTGGAGGGGAGCTATGGGGGGGGGGGGGGAGAGGAACAACTGTAATAATCTGAACAATAAATATTTAATTTAAAAAAAATAGAAGACAAAAAAAACCAACAACAACAACAAAAAACCCACAGCCAAGCCCTAACTGGTTTGGCTCAGCGGATAGAGCGTCGGCCTGTGGACTGAGGGGTCCCAGGTTCGATTCCGGTCAAGGGCATGTACTTTGCTTGCTTGCGGGCATATGCCCAGTAGGAGGTGTGCAGGATGCAGCTGAATCGATGTTTCTCTCTCATCGATGTTTCTAACTCTTTATCCCTCTCCCTTCCTCTCTGCAAAAAATCAATAAAATATATTTTTAAAAAAACAAAACCCTACAGCTAAACTGTGGTTACACAACAGGTTACATTTATTCCTGCATTTTTCAATAAGTTCTTCCTTATATTTGCTTTTCTCTTTTCCAACTTGTCGAGATTTGGCTTTGTGTTCAATAATTTTTTCCGGCCCTGACTGGTTTGGCTCAGTGGATAGAACGACAGTCCGGTTAAGGGCATGTACATCCCCAGTAGGGGCTGTGCAGGAGGCAGCTGATTGATGTTTCTCTCTCATCGATGTTTCTAACTCTATCCCTCCCCCTTCCTCTCTGTAAAAAATCAATAAAATATATTTTTTTTAAAAAAGAAGAAGGACAAGTAAACCAACAGTCAAAATCTAATGCAGAAGGAGCTTGGCTGAGGCACAGATGATAAGCATGTAGCTCAACAGACAAGGTTTCCTGGAGGAGGTGATAGCAGAGCTGCTGAAGTGTGTTTGGTCGGGGAGAGGGAAGAGGAAGAATGTTTCAGGTGGGCTAAACAGCACCTGCAAAGGCAAGGTGGCCTGTGTGCGTACAATGAGTGCATTTGAAATGTCAGGATACTGAGGGACTGAAGGAAATAGGGCTAGGAAGTTTCTGCAGAGATCCCATTATGGTGGTCATTGAATGGGAAGCTTATTCTGATGGTGAAGGGTGGTGCTGAGGGATTCTAGCAGGGGAGGTGACACCAGGGAGCAGTGTTCCCAACTTGATCTTCCAGCCCAGTCTCCATTGACACTTGTCTGAGTCCCAGAGGAAAGGATTATAATAGTGGGAGCTGGTGAAACCTCAAAAAGCGAGAACCAAAACAAACAAACAAACAAAGGTGCTAGCAGCCTCTGAAGAGACAGAAAATCTTCAACACTAGGCGTTGCTGGGTGAGCACCAGTAATGCCCAAGACACATGTCTGGGCAGAAAGGTTGTGCAGTTGTTTTTAAGTATTAGTGCCTTGGTGACTCCATTATAGCCAAAGCTGATAATCTAATGCAGGAGGGAAATGGCAGACACCAGAGCAGCCAAGAGGATGAGAACAGTACATGGAGTCCACTAAGCCACACTGGCAGGCTTTGACGACCGATTCAGGAAGACCCTGCAAAGCATCAGCTACTCCCTCATATGAGGAGAGACTGTTCTTGTCTTATTCAATGTGTATCCCTTGGATCAGGACTAAAGGGTTATACAAATCCTGGGGTCACTGTTAATGCAGTTATAAGAAGTCACTGTTAATGCCTGTATAAGTAACACCTTCTACAATTGTGCACCAGGAGCCTTGCATAGATGTTCAATCATGTAAAAAAGAACCAGTGAAATACTGATGGCGTGGCTGTTCTTATGCTCTTATTTAAACTGGAGGCTGGGCTGGCCTTATCCCATCAGGTTGGGGTTGTAGCTATCATCGGGCAGCAGTGTGGCAGACTGCAGTAGGGGGTAGGCCTGTGATGTTCAATTAGAACTGTAGTCATCAGCTGGGTATTTCATTAATCTAGTTCTGAAGAAATACTGCAAGGAGCTGGAAATGCAATGTCATAACTATGTATATAGCCAGTAAGGCAGAAACTGCCAGGTGGGGAACTAAGGGATAATGCCCCTGAGGGTTGGTCACTGGTGGCATCAAACCAGAGAACCCCTGTTACTCTTTCTAAGGCTAAACCTTAATTCTAGGAATGAGACTGGGGGCCAAAGTGAGAATGAATCATCAAAGAGCAGATAAAGCTCATTCATTTCTGAGCTGGGATAAAATCAATACAAAGAGTTTAAGACTTGGTTGCATAAATATTAAACAAGAAAATCTGGAGTAGACATTGTCCTCCTTGGAAGAAGGTGGGACCTAAAGAAAACATCCAATTGAGGCAAAGGTTGCTGTTGGCAGAAGTGGCAGCCTGAGTCTTCAAGAGCTGGGGAGTGTCAAAACTTTTTATAAATGGCCATAGGCTGACATGAGCTGAAAAAGACCTGGGTTCATGATCTGCTCTATCTAAACAGTGGTGACGGTAAAGGAATGCCTCAAGCCACACTAGGATCCTGCTTCCATCTGGAAAACCTGAAAGATCCCTGAAGAGGACTGGCAGAATGATCCCGAAAACCCAGAGTGGAAGGCAGTATGGAGAGTTAATTCAAAATAGAATCCAATGTTCATACACATCCTCTTGTAGTATTAACAGATGTCCACACAGGGCACAGGAAGTGCATGGTTTTGATTATCAGTGTATCCCTAGATTAACAGAGTCCTGTATGTGGAGGCCAGACAATTGCATGAAACAAACCCCTTTGGTGGCTTCAAATGGCTCCATTAGGCTAATAGATTTAGACCTTCCTGGCACCTAGAATTTGAGTAATGGCCATGCTGGGTTTGGGGAAACTGTGATTGGATACCAGATCATTTGTAATGCTAAGCACCAAGCTATGGGGCCACTATATGTCCATACTTTGTCTAGGCCAATACACCGGGAGGCACAGTGCTCTGGGGATAGGCAGATGGTTTCTAGTTCACAGCTGGTATCATATCCTTCTGACCCCTGAGTTCTCTCACTGTCCCTTTCCTTTGAAGTATCTTTACTACCCAAATCAGGGAGTCAAATGTTTTTTGAAAACACAGAGGTTTATCAGCCATCACTTTCTTTTGGACATAATAGGTTGAAGGGTTTGTTCTATGTTTTTATAATCTAGTGTTGACTTTATCTGAAACAAACATTTTTAGTATATAATGGTAAGCATGCCATTATAAAGCAATTTTTTAAAGTTTGCCTGTGGTTACTCTGTTTGCCTTTTTTTTTTTTTTTTTTTGTCTATTGCTGCCTTACTGCGTGCACTATGAACACAGACAGGAAACAGACTGTGTGTGCCTGGTGAGAACTCAGTCCAGGCTTCTGGCCTCAGTTTACTGCATCCTTACCTCATCTATAAAATCAGTGGGTCTGATGGCCAGAGTACCTTCCAGATCTTAAAGGCCATGACTTTGTACCTAATATAAAGACCAAAAATGCCTCTAGAGTGTGGACATATAAAAAAATATGATCAGATGTCATATAAGTAGAGCTTTAGTTCATATATGAAGAATTGATAAAGTGGGTTATTACATGCAAAAAAGACTCTCTTTCAAAAAAATTAGTAATTGCCCAAGGTAACGAAAAAAAATTTAATTTAAAAAATAAAAATATTGATTTATGTTAACTCCTTTGTTATCAAAATCTATTTATTAAATTTGACCGATCAAGTTTTTATTTTAGGAATACTGAAACTGATAGCCATTAGTGGAAACCCAGTCTCCTTACTTCATTCATCTTTCACCTACACATTTCTGGCACTTTCCATCTCTGAGCTCTCTCTCGTGAACTACCTCTGTTCCTCTCCACACTTTCTCTGGAGTTAATTCCCCATGGACAGTTTTTCCTCCAGAGGACAGAGCTGCTGCCTCTTCAGAGCTCTGGAGAATGCATGGTGGGGGTGCCTAACACATCTCTAGGGGGAAGCTGTTCTGGCACCTGTTGGACTAAAGCCTTTGCATTTTCTTTCCCTGTCCTGTTTTGGTTTGTGTGTGTCTGCCATATATTCTGTCTGCTCTTAGCTGAAGGCCTTCCCAGCCTGGGCAACTGAATGCACTGCACAGCTGCCAAAATTCTAATTCAAGATCTAGAATTCTAACTCCTGCTCTTTAGATCCTTGTTTGGCCCTAGTTCCAGTCTCCCGCCAACTGGGGCCTTGGCTGATTATCAGGCCCACTGGGGCCCTGCCCCACCCCCAGGTGGGCCCAGGAAACCATTCTTGGCACCAAACTGAACTTCAACAACACAACTGCCCTAGCCTCACCCAACCCAACTCTCATCTCAGCATAAGTTTGTTACCCTTGTGAGCTGGGAAACAGAAGAAAGGAGCAAGAAGAGAAAATGTCATGGGTGAGGGAATTCATCATGCCCAAGTATTGTAGCTGCAAAACTTTGCTATGCTTTTACTCTAAACACACAAATGAAACACCTTAACAATCCTATTATTGGAAATAACACTATAGATGAGTATAGTTTATGGAGAGGGGAATACTATTTCTCTAAATGTCTGCACCAAGAGGGTAAGTGAAATTTGTCCAAAGGAGAAATGCTAATTTTGATATACCTGCATTAATTTTAAAAGGCACTATTGGATCATAAGCTCTTCATCATGTAATATTCCTTAGGCACTTAGAAAAATGCTATAGAGCAGCGGTTCTCAACCTGTGGGTCGCGACCCCTTTGGGGGTCGAACGACCCTTTCACAGGAGTTGCCTAAGACCATTGGAAAACACATATATAATTACATATTGTTTTTGTGATTAATCACTATGCTTTAATTATGTTCAATTTGTAACAATGAAATTGGGGGTCACCACAACATGAGGAACTGTATTAAAGGGTCGCGGCATTAGGAAGGTTGAGAACCACTGCTATGGAGGAGCACACACTTAACAGGCAAAAATATGAGTGTAACTGAGGTGGGGGTGGGGACAATGAGGTAATTGATTCTTGGGAAAATGCTTGTTTTCAGGGGAGCTACCAAATTCAACTTCAGTGTTTAAGTGGTCAACATTCTGGTTGAAATTCTTACAGGATGGTGCCACCTTGATTGATTGGGGAATCCCTTCTCTTTTAGATGAAGAGTTAATATGTCCCTTGACCTTCTAGCCTTAACCAATGCACTGTCATTTCTCCTCTGACAGTTTGCTCCCAGGGAGACAGATGGGTTAATTCCCAGATCTGAGTTAGGGAAGTGGGGGGTTTGTAATCTGGGAAGAAATAAAATCATTTCAGTTTCTGTTTTCCCAAAAGCAGCAGGGTATATAACAAACGTGGTACATATGTAAAACACAGGCTAATAAATGCACTTGGTAATCAAGCACTCTACTTTGAAATTTAAATAAAGCTAAGATTTTCTTCTGGCCTAGTGGGAAACTTCATTAAAATCAATTAGTTAGTACAAACCTCCAGAGAATAGGGCCTTTTTTTTTTTTTTTTTTTTTTTTTTAAAGAAGGTTTAGATAGTAAG
Organism: Myotis daubentonii; assembly: GCF_963259705.1. Classification (NCBI taxonomy): domain Eukaryota; kingdom Metazoa; phylum Chordata; class Mammalia; order Chiroptera; family Vespertilionidae; genus Myotis; species Myotis daubentonii. The sequence continues at coordinate 65,335,597 of NC_081849.1, read as the reverse complement.
GTGCACACAATTACCTTTCCTGGGTCCCCTGTGAATGTCAGTGGCACACCTAGACAGGTGGCCAAGTGCAAGCAAATGTCCTGGAGAGGGGCCTGGGTAACTCCCCATGGCTGGATGCATGTGTAATTAATAGGTGTGTACTAGTCTATACATAACCAAGGAGGCTCCAAACAGATTGCACCTATTACCAACTGCGAAGAGCAGGCCCGTGAGATAAAAGTTGATGGCAGGCGCTCCCAGGTGAGGCCTTGGTGCAGGAGCAGAGGTTGGGGCCGCACAGCTGTTGCCGCGCGCCCAGATCCCTCCTCCCAGCGGCGGTGGCCTCACCCCCCTCCCCCGCCGCTCCCGCCGCCGCCGCTCCCGCTCCCGCCGCCGCCGCCGCCTCCATCGCCTCCCCTCAGCCTCCCAGTCTCTCCTCGCGCTCCTTCCATCGCTTCGCCCCCTCTCCCTCCGTCCCGTCCTCTCCGCGCCCCTCACCCCGCCTCTCTCCCCCTCTCCCAGCCCCTCCTCTCTTCACCCCACCCTGCCGCCCTCCCTCCCTCCCTCCGCCCGCCCGTCCGGCGCTCGCAGAGTCGACACCAGGGGGGCTCTCCATGTAGCACCATGACAGGCATCGCCGCCGCCTCCTTCTTCTCCAATACCTGCCGCTTCGGGAGCTGCGGACTCCACTTCCCCACCCTGGCCGACCTCATCGAGCACATCGAGGACAACCACATCGGTAAATGGCCCGGGGGTGGGCGGGGGTGCCCGGTGCCAGGAAACTCCTGCCCAGGAGAGAACCCCAGGATGGCCAGGGGTGGCCAGGAGGGAGGCTGGCGGCGGCAGGCGGGGAGGGTGCGTGCGAGCCCGGGGCGTGGGGGTGGCGGGATACGGAGGCGCGAGGTGCCTGGGGGCGGGGAGCAGGGTGGGGGCAGGGGAGGCGCCCCGAGGAGCCGCGGGCGGGCCGGCAAGCTGGGGGATTCCGAGGGGCGTCCGCGCCGGCTGCGGAGCGGTGGGCGAGGGGGTGCGCCGCGGCGGGGGCGGCGGGAGGAGGGCGGGCGCCGGGAGATGCGGCGGCGGCGGGGCCGGTGGGCAGGCGGCGCCGGGCTGGGCAGGGGCGCGGAGTTAGTTGGCCCGGTGGTCTGAGAGGCCTGGGGTGCCGGGGGGCCAGGGGGCCGGCGTCCGCCGCTTCCGCCCGGGCTCGAGCTGTCAGGGTTCTGCGGCGGCTGCAGCGCGGGGAGGTGGGAGCGGGGGGTGGGGGTGGCTCCACCGCGGCAGCCATTCCGCTTCCTCCTCCCGCCGCCGCCGCCACTGCGTCCTGTCAGCGCCGGTTGCTAGGTGTGGTGCGACGGGAGGGGGCCGAGCCAGCAGCCGTCGCTGGAGGAGCCGGGGACGCAGCGCGGGGACCTGGGCGCCCGCCCCTGCCCGGCCTGGCGCGGACGCCGGGGCGCTGCGGGCTGAGGTCCCGAGTGCACCCGCGGGCCGCGCCCAGCGCCCCGGGGCCGGGCTGACCCGGAGGCCCTGCGTCTGCGGCTGCTGCAGAGTTGTCCCCCGGGCCCGCGGCCGGGCATTTAAATGCTCCCGGGCTCTGCGATTTGCCTTTCAAATGCAGCTAGGCCCGAGGTGCGCCCGCCGTGCCCCGGATACGCGGCGGAGGCCTGCGCGGCGCCCCGGGCGTGGGGGCCGCGGGGACCGCCGGGGAGGGGGCGCCTCGCGGGGTGGCCGCTTTCCTTTCCTGCTCAGGGCCCCGGGGCTTTTCAACAAGTCCTTTAATCCGAAGAAGCCCTTGCACACATTTGCACACTTCGATCCGGAGCTCCAGCGTGGGGTGATGGGTCCCTTCATCTGGCTCAGGCGATCCAGCCACCTGCGGAAGGTGTGGCCAGCGCCCACGAGTTGTCCTGGGTCGGCTGGGAGGTGAAGGTGATGCCCCAACGGGGCTGCCTAATCCAAAGAACCCGTAAATTGCCCCAGAAAGTCATTTCCAAATGAATGGTATGGATTCAGCCACGTGGATGCCGCTCACGTTTCTACAAAGTTGAGAGAATAAATCAGGACTGCTGTGTATTTATGCACGAATAACAAGGCCGATTTAAGCTCCTTTACTCAGAGTAATGCTTTGTATTAGCACATAGTGGGTGTTTGTGAAGCGTTGAATGCTTGTTTAGAATGGGATGAATGGTTTTTAAAAAAAAAGTCATTCAAAATGTCTACAGAATGCCATTCAAAAGATAATCCTGATGAGTAATTGACCAGGTTTTTGAAACATACCTAACTTTAAACATCCATTTAAAGCTTTGCCATCTCCTCTGATAAAGGTATGACTGAAGAGCTTGGCAGGTTTTGGTCATCTTAAAAGCAGTTTAATGGAGTTATCAAATTTGCTGATTCATTTCATAATTGAATAGTCATAACTGAAGTTGCTTAAAGGATAAATCAGATTTTTCATGATGGGTAGTTTAAAATAATACTAAAACTCCCATAATGCAAAGTTCCAATAGAAATAAGTAAAGTAAATAAATATATATATTGTATAAGTAAATAAATAGTCTTTTCTCATCTAGGGAAGGTTGTCATTGCATAGTTCATTCACTCTGGCTAACAGTTATTTCAGGTTCAACTAGTTAATGTAAAATAACTTTTCCACATTGCCTGCGTACTAGATTAGCTGGTTAAAAGAAAGTATAAATTTATTAAAATGGAGGATTGACTGTAACAAATTTGTAGATGATTTAAAGCTAATTGTTGGTGAATCACAAGAGCTTTTTCTTAAGGATTGTGCAGACATTTTTTTAAGAGGGTTAAGGGTTCCATAAATTTTCTTAAACTCAGCTTTTAAGTAATGACCGTTTTCAAAAGGCCAGTGTTTTTCTCTTAGTGAAAATATTGAAAAATTAAGGTTATAACAATAGCTATGATTTAGGAGAACTGTGTAGCAAGGCTAACAATTACTATACTTTGGAAGTAGTTTGAAATTGGCAAACTTTATGGAAAAGTAAATGTTAAAATGAACAAACAGTAGAAATTCCCAGGGTGAAGAGACCCTCTTAAATTATTGTGTTCCTCCTCTGAGGAGAGGCCCCTTACTTTCAAACAGCAGCTCCATATGCAGAAAGAAAGAATAAAAATAACCTGATTCAAGAATTTAAAAATCCTTATTTCTAGTCAGTGTCAAATAACTATGCTTTTGATGAAGAGACATGAGTAAAAATATATCAGACACAGTATTTAGTGAAAGATCTATTGTTAAGTGGTATTTATTGCTTGTGGTTCAGTCTAAATTTTTAGAGCCAGTTAGGTGGTTGTTTTTAATGATTGACTTACTGATTTCATGTCCATGTTGTCCAGTGGCCACATTAGAAAGATGCATGAAAAGATGGCTAAGAGATCTATGTTAATATTATCTTTAATTTTTTTCTCAAGGAGCTTGCTATTTAGCAATCATAAGAGTATTGGAGATATGGTTAGGTGGCATTTCCATCTTGGGGACCTTTCTGAATTATTTCCTTTTAGCCACTAGTCAAAACCCTTAAGCAGCAATGAAATGAAGGTTTATGGGACTATGGCATGTTTCTTGCTTGACAGATTTTTCAAGGCCTTTAGTGTACAAGGCCCATAGTTTTCATGATAACTGTATTGTTTAGTACAGCTTAAGTGCATTAAGTTGAGTGTAGCTGTCTCTTTTATCTCACACGTGTACACATAGCTATTGTTTTACATTATTTCCCTGTACCCATAAGGAACAAGGACCTGGGGCTTTACAGCCAAGGGAAGTATGATTTTCACCAGCCGCTGTTTTAGCTCCTCTTCCTTTCTCTTGGAAGAGTGCTGCACCTGTGTTCCTGTTT